>NC_085841.1:187022370-188226537 GCF_035594765.1 Anolis carolinensis | reverse complement strand
CTCTGCTAGGCCCCACCATTTGCCTAGCCATGCTACAACTGTCATTACTTATTTTCTGTCAATCAGAGTTCAAGGAGAAATGAGGCTAGCCAAAATGGTGGTGACAACTGAATTCTTTTGTGAATTCCTCTCCAGCATGTTTTACAAATGGGAATCAAATGCTGAATTCAGAAACTGCAAGTCACTTCTGGTGTGAGAGAATTGGCTGACTGCAAGGACATTGCCCAGGGGGCGCCTGGATGTTTTCCCATTCTGTGGGAGGCTTTTCTCGTGTCCCCCAGTGGGAAGCTGGAGCTGACAGAGAGGAGCTCACCCACTCTCTGCAGATTTAAATCGCTGACCTTTTGGTCAGCAGTCCTGCCAGCACAAGGCTTTGACCCATTGTGCTACCGAGGACTCCTCAATGCTCAATGCGGTGCTATAAAAGCTCAGGAGGTAGCAGAGGGGTATAATTAGGGAGGAAATGGGACATTGCCCAACAAAGAAGAATTCTGCTCCCTCCCCATTACAATTTCATTCAGCCCCCAAATTTCTTGCACTGCAATGAATTAGACATTTGATTGAACATTTAGAAATACAAGTTAGGCATCCAAAGTAAAAAGGAGCAGCGAAGAGAATGTGAACTCAGCAAATACAGGAGTTCTAAGACTGAATGTTTTTCAGTGTCTCGCTCTCTGCAATTCTATAAACTTGGGAACCAAAATAAGTTTTAATGGGGAAGAATTCTCCCCCCCCCCCCCCCCCCGCCTTCCCCAGCTATACTAGGATTCTGAGAAAAGAAAGGCAGGAAGAGAAGGAGGTAGGCAACATTGTGTGTGTACGTATTTGACCTGAAGGGAGCTGCCAAACGATTGATGAAAGTTAGGATTGCAGCAATAAACACATTCAAATGGGAAGGCTGAAAATCCATGTCACATAGAGAATTTTGGGTATATGAAGAAATGATGCTCTCTCTTTCTTTCCCACACACACTTCCAATGTCCTCTGATGCTGAACTGCAAATCTCTTACTTAAAAATGGGCCATAATCAGAGATGAAAACTAGCACTCACCAGAAGCCGGTGAACATGGATTTATGAGGACTACTTCCACAATGCCTTTATATGCACCATGAAGTATATGGCTGAAACTGAGGCTTTGGTGTACAAACTGTTGGTGTGAAAAGATGAGAAACGACTTGTTATTGAACGAGAAGGAAAGAACTACATCATAACATCTGAATAAAATCCAGGTAGCTGAAATGTGCCTTTAGACTGCAGCATGATAGGAATTCTTCCAATAATAATGATGATTTTGCCAGCATGTGCTCAACACATTATTGAATTCAAGAGTTAAGATACATCAGGATTCAAGATTTTAAAAGGTACTCCATGTAAGAGACGGAGAAACACTAACAGAGCAGTCTGAAGTCCTGCCAGCAGCCCTGCCAGCTGGCTAAAAGCAAAGGAAAAGATAACAGGAAACAAACTCCATACAGCTGAGAAACAAAGCCAAGGCAGGGTTGTCAAATTTAGCTTTTATGTAGGAGCTACCATATAAGGAATCCTGGGCTGGGTACCAATCAGCCTCGATGCATCTCTAGAACAGAGCTGGAATGAGGAGGGCAAACCTGATTTACAGATAGCATGAATAAACATCCTGGAAAAACAATAAAAGCAGAGAAAAGGTAGCAGATGAAGGCAGAAAGCAGTATGTGTGATCTGCCCACTCAAGCAGTCAAGACAGAGGAATCTGCTTGCAGATGCATTTCTAGTGGGTAAAACTACTATATTTACCATATCATAGAATGCCACTGTAACAAATAAAGCTATCAGTGCTAACAATATTATCAGTGCTAACACTTTACTCACTCTACCTGTTGCTGTTGCTGCGGCTGTTGTCATTGTTGTTTGTCTTCAATTTGTTTCAATTTATGGCAGCCTTAAAGCGAACCTATCACAGAATTTTCTTAGCAAGATTTGTTCAGAAGTGGTTTCCCTTTGCCTTACTCTGAGGGCTCTTCTACAAATGAAGTAAAACCCAGAAGTAACCAGGATAAAAGTGGGGATGGCTAAACAACTTTTGACGAAAGTGCAGGCAGAATCGGGTTAACAGCTGAAAAGCACGTGTTTAAAAGGTGCACTTAATACCCGATTCCACCCCCAAAATGCACACCTTCACATGACTGTGTATTCCTGCAGACATTGAAAAGATGTGACTTCCTTCCCACCCCCATTTGTGGACTGCTTCAGCCCAAAACAGCTGATCATGCTGTCAAAAAATGGAGCCACGGACACAAAGGTGACTCAAGGGAAGCACAATTAGAAAGCAATTAGAACTATCTGCAACCATTCCTTTCTTTCTTAAAATGTTAAACAGAGCTTGAATTAACAGTTGGAGGAAGAGAGATAAGAAATCTGCTTGTGTGTGCATTGGGATCTCTGCATGTGCCCATATGAGGTCCAGCACATCTCAGAGAATTATTTTTAAAAAATGCCACCAGATGTCCCCCGTCTGCCCTCCATCTTGGAAGGTGTGAAGATGGCGGGGGACCATTCCCAGTACTGACAGGTCTGTGTGTGGACTTGCTATTGGGTCCTGGGATTTTTTGCCCCACTTTTAAAATCCACATTTTGACATTGGACCAATTTGCCCAAGGTCATCCAGTGGGTTTCCAGGGCCAGGAAGTGATTTGAACATTGGTCCCTTGAGTCATAGTTAACCACACCTTGTTAGCTATACCGAATTAATGCATTTGTGCTGTAGACTAAAATATTTCAGAGAAAGGAATTGGCAAAATCACCTCTGAGGATTTCTTGCCCAAGAAAAATCCTATAAAATGTATGGGGTTGCCATAAGTCAACAGGCAACTGCAAGGCATACAGTACTGCAGTGCGGATCTCTTGATGTTACCTAAATAGCACAAATGTGCAGATGATTGTTTTCTCAACAGATGCATAATTTCCTCAACAGATAAAACATGAGCTCTGATGTCTCAATATTGTGTAAGAAATATTCCTGACCACTACAATGTAATGCACGTTTAACGTACTATCAGTTTTGATATGTGTTTCTATTAATGCAGCCTACAATTGCATTGGCTTTTTAAGCTGCCACACCACATTGCTGATGCATGCTCAGCTTTTGATCTACTAAGAGTAAAAGAAAAGAAAGCAAGCGGATGACCCATTTTTTTTTCCAGCAAGTGAACACTGAAAATTCACTATATTCACTCCTGCACTTTTGCTGACTTGATAAAATTGTTCTATTTAGGAATATCTAGATCCTCTAGTATCCTTCAACCAGAGAAGTCAGCCATAGCAGAGCACTTGATGAACCGACCTGGACACAGCATATTATTTGAGAACACAGAAATGCTGGACCACTCTGACAACTACCATGTCAGACTATGCAGAGAAGCCACTAAAATCCACAAGCATGTAAACAATTTCAACATAAAGGAGGAAACCATGAAAATGAACAAAATTTGGCTACCAGTACATTAGAGTCTCACTTATCCAAGCTAAACGGGCCGGCAGAAGCTTGGATAAGCGAATATCTTGGATAATAAGAAGGGATTAAGGAAAAGCCTATTAAACATCAAATTAGGTTATGATTTTACAAATTAAGCACCAAAACATCATGTTATACAACAAATTTGATAGAAAATGTAGTTCAATATGCAGTAATGTTATGTTGTAATTACTGTATTTACAAATTTAGCACCAAAATATCACGATATATTGAAAACATTGACTACAAAAATGGCTTGGATAATCCAGAAGCTTGGATAAGCAAGGCTTGGATAAGTGAGACTCTACTGTATTTAAAAACTCTAAAATCAGGGCAGTAAATAAAGAGCAACACTCAGAAAACAGGGAATTCCAGACAGGAAAAAAAATCAGGGCCAGCTAACACCTCCCAACAAAGGATTCCCCCCAGGCAGGAAGCAGCCAGGCTTTGAAACTGCATTGCTATTCAATGCTAATCAAGGTGGCCAATTGCACCATCCACACTTGCCTCAAACAGACAAGAGTTTTTATCTCCCACCCTGAACATCATTCCACAGATATATAACCCCACTTCCCTATTTTCCAACAGACCTCATGACCTCTGATAATGCTTGCCAGAGATGTGGTGAAACCTCAGGAGAGAATGCTTCTGGAACATGGCTATACAGCCTGGAAAACTCACAGCAACCTTGTGAGTGAGTTGGGCAGGGGATAATATTTTGGCCAAAGCCTGTATTCCTCTGCAAAACCAGGCGATTGTGGTGGTGGGGAGGGAGAAGTCCTGCAATGAAGAGTTTCAAATGAGATCTTCACACTGCAGCAAAGCTGGCAGCCTGAGAAGGAAAATGGTGCTTTCAGCTGTCACCTCTTGAATAGGCGTGCTAATGCTGTTTCTGTTATTTAAGTGCTCTAGCCTGTAATCATCCCATTTCTTGCCAGACGGGAAGTGTCTCCTGTTTTATTAATATTATTGCTGAATTTGTGGTTTTTGAAATGATGCTGAACTGACATCCTTGGGCTCTGCCGGGCCTTTATTAAATAAATAGAACAGATTTATTATAGCCCATAGACAGGGCTGTTGGTATGCTATGCGCATAGATGCTGGTGGGTGGGTGGAAACACAATTCTTAATTCAGCACAAATGAAACTCCAATTCTGTGCTCAAAACGAAATGGTGGCAATGCATTTTTTCCACGTAAATATGTTGTCACTGATGAACCTTACATAGGAAGCTTGACAACATTTAGAAGGTATATCAGGAGTGAAAGAGATTAGCTGTTGGAAGTTGAGGGAAACCATGTCTGCACTTATGGCGATGTGCTTACAGGGGGTAATAGAGATCAAGGTAGATACCTAGGGAGTCATGGACCTCAAAATTTGGTCGAAGTTATATTACCTCTTTCCTAGTTGCCACATTGCTTTAACATGATTACTGTGGAGAAGAGGGAGAAAAATAGAAAACTCCAGTCATACACAGTATATGTGTGTTTTAGCGTTGGACAGCATAGGGAAGGGTTAACACCTGTATGATGTTTGTTTTCCTGCCTGTGTCCCTGTTCAGAAGATTACACCTCACTTTGTGTCCCTGTGATAATTGGATTTTGAAAAATGAGGCTTGTTGTGGAAACAAGGATTGAGGATAAAGCTTCAGTGGAGACACCTTTTCCCCATGATAACTCTTTCAGGAGTGAATTTCCTTTTTTAAAAAAATTTTTTTTAATCTCCTGATGTTGGTACTGTTTGCAAACTTTGTCTTGTCATAGTGCACATATCTGTGGACCAAGCTCTTTCTGGCTATCAGACTGTTCACCCATGGATTGAAATCACACCAAGACTGCTTTCATGGATAAAGTAAGAAATCCAGGCTCTATTAAGGACCGTATCTCATAAGGCAAGTAAAGCAGAACTGCATCAAGGTAACAGTAACTTTGGTAACCTCATCACTCTGTAGTTGCTGAGCTATGGGAAATGGCTTTAAAAGTTATTTTTTCATCTAGTTGAAAAACACTTTTAACGAGCTCCTTTCCTGTTTAGGTCAGGCAGTGATTTCCTGCGCATTTAACTGTAGTTTTACTTCAATTTTAGGTGGTCAGGAGCAATCTAATGGGCTTGCTTTAAGTGGGGGAACATAGGGCCTTTTCACACAGTCATATCACCCAGAATATCAAGGCAGGTAATCCACAATATCTGCTTTCAACTGAATTATCTGAGTCCACACTGCCATAAAATCCAATTCAATGTGGATTTTATACAGCCATGTGGAAGGGGCCTAAGTGAAACAAATTGCGATGTTTCCTCTCAGGCTGGATCTACACTGCCATATAATTCAGTTCAAAGCAGGTAATCTGGATTCAGAAACTGGATTATATGGCAATGTAGATGGGGCCTCAGAGAGCAACACTCAGCTCTGAATGCAGTCCCTTTTCTCTGGGTGTTTCCAGACACTGTCAAAATTTCCCTTTTTTCTCTTCCTTTTCCTTTTTTCCCTTTTTCAGCATCTATGATGTCCATGTTTTACTTATGTATAAATGCAAAATCCAAATTAATATTAATAAAAAAGGAATGGCTGCAGAAAGTTTTTATTGTAATTGCTTTCCAATTGTGATTCCATTTAGCCACCTGTTTGTCAGTGGCTCCATTTGTTTACATCCCTGATAAGCTGTTTCGGACTTTTAAAAGGTTCAGGTGTACTGGAGCAGTCCACAAAGAGTATAGGAAGGAAGTTTCATGTTTTCCATGACTGCAGGGATATACAGTGATGAGAATATGCACATTTATTTGTCTGGAATAGGTTTTAAACACACTTCTTTAACAGGTGTCTTTCAGCTATTAACCCGAAGGGCCCTCTGAGTTTTGGGGAAAGCTTTGGTGACTGGGGATGTGGGGCCAGAGGGAAAAGGATATTTTATTTGTTGTGTTTCAATTGATACTATGTAAACTACCCCATGGTAGGCTTATCAGCTACACAGCCTTGTAAAGGACCAGTCAGTATCATCAAGAGGACGTGCCAAAGAAATAAATTATTTGTGTGGAAAAAAGAAAGCCCGGGGGGGGGGGGGGGGGAGAGAGAGATCTGCCACAGCTCTGCAACAATATTTTTTAAAGAGAAAGGCAATGGCAAACATCTTTTGAACAAATCTTGCCATGAAAGTTCTGTGATAGAGTCACCTTAAAGCCACTATAGGTCAGAAATGGCTGAAGGCACACATGAACAACAAGAACTATACAAGGACTGTGATGATATAGTTCAAACTGCATTATGAAACTGCATTATATGGCAGTGTAGATGGAGCCATAGTTAGTGGATTGTTTAGCCTCAACAACAGTACGTATAGTAGTTGTGAGGACTTGATAACCACCCCTACTCCACCCCCAGTTCAATTTATGCTCTGCTTAAGATGAAGTTACACCAGAGTAGGCCATCCTGCCACCCATGCTTCAGTGGGGATGCAACCCATATTACCTGGACCATAGCCTAGTGTCCTTGAATCAGGATCTCATTTTAGCCTTCTTTGAATTATGGCTCTTGATATAAAGTATGTGCTTCCAATACCTGGGGGCCTTCCACACAGCCATATAACTCAGAATATCAAGGTAGAATAATCCACAATATCTGCTTTCAACTGGGTTATCTGAATCCACGTTGTCATATATCCCAGCTCAAAGCAGATAATGTGGGATTTTATTCAGCTGTGTGGAAGGGGCCCTGGAAACTTTGATTTACATCTTGGATGACTTTCAGCACATCTCCATCTTCTAGCAATAAATATTTTTACATTCCCACTACTAGCTGACTCTTCCCTATCTGTAGAAGAACACCAGTACTAGTACTCTGGCTTCATTAGCAATGATAAGATTAAAACAGACATTTACATTTCCTTTAGGGGTTTTACTGTATGTGTAAAGTTCCTCTGCCACACTCTCATAGGATTTCTCAAGTTTGCATATGCTACAGTAGTCACAGAAATGCTCATATGCCAATTCTTGCTATTAGGGAGGGTACTATGGCCATCCTCGACACTATTTATTGTGTTGTTGTTGTGGTAGGTATAGGAGGTGCAATTTATGCCCCTTCCACACAACTGTAGGTAAAGGTAAAGGTTTCCCCTGACGTTAAGTCTAGTCGTGACCGACTCTGGGGGTTGGTGCTCATCTCCATTTCTAAGCCAAAGAGCCGACGTTGTCCATAGACATCTCCAGGTCATGTGGCCGGCATGACTGCATGGAGCACCGTTACCTTCCCGCCGGAACGGTACCTATTGATCTACTCACATTTGCATGTTTTCGAACTGCTAGGTTGGCAGGAGCTGGGGCTAACAGCGGGTGCTCATTCCGCTCCTGGGATTAGAACTTGGGACCTTTTGGTCCGCAAGTTCAGCAGCTCTGCTTTAACACACTGTGCCATATACAACTGTATAAAATCCAAATTTAACTGGATTATACGGCAGTGTGGACTTAGATAATTCAGCTCAAAGCAGATATTATGGATAATCTGCTTTGAGATTCTGGATTATATGGCTGTGCAGAAGGGCCCTTAGCTAATATTCAGAAGGCATGTGTTTGAATGAGTAAAGATAAGACAGAGAAAGATAGACATCTTCATTTTTTTTAGGACCTTATCCCAAAGGCCCATGGATTTGCCAGATATCGTGAACCCATCACCCCACGCCCTGCATCACTTACCTTACCTTAACCCCCATCCATGGGAGAAGCATTGCTGCCCAGCTTCTCCCATTGCTCCTAAGCCAACAAGGGAAGCCTCCTGTGTTACTGCTGTGCTGTAGGCCACTTGCTCTCTTTCGGCATGGAGCATGTCTGGAAATCCCTGTGTGTCATGTAATGGGCCCCATGTTGAAAGTAGAAAGCAAGTGGCGTACGATGGGCAAATCAGCCCATTTGATGAGGTAGTTGGATGTTTGTTTGCTGAATATATGCAGATCTTCCTTCACTTTGAGATTCAAAATAAGCTGAATCTGCATATATGATAGCTACGAAAACCAGAGTTTGGTAACAGTGAAGAAAAATGTAGTAGAAAGATACTTTTCTCGGTTTCTGCCTCAGATGTCAAAATTATTTGTCTAAAACAATTTGTCTAGTTTGGGGGACATGCATCTAAACACCCTAAGTCCATCAGATTCTGTCTGATTTTGAAAGTTAAACAAATTAGTATGAGTACCAGGCGCTGTAGGATATGTTTCAGTCAAAGGAACCGACTAAACTGCTTTTGGGTATTAATTGCTTGTCTTAAATTCTTGGAATCACCATAAGTCAACAGAGTATTTGAAGGCACTTATACACACTTTGAATTGGGAGAAAAAAACACGTTTTGCTTTGCCTAGTGCAACTAAGAAATGGAAGCAGGACCCACATGGAGAGAAAAGGGGATGCAGATTCAGTGCTGCTCTATTGAGGTAGAGATCCATAACTGACAGAAAAATCAGAAGATTTTCTCAAGATACCTAAGAATGGCTAAGGAAAAAGGCTGCTGAGGCTGGTTGATGTTCCTGAACTATTTTATGTTCTTTACTTTGATTAACTATTGGCATTTAGATTTTGCAAATCAAGCATGATCACAAAAGTTAGCATCAAGAATGCTGATTGTATTGGCTTTAAAACTACCATTTGCTCATTCACTTTACAGATGTAAAGAATGCATGACAGTGATTCTCAACCTGTGGGTTCCCAGATGTTTTGGCCTACAACTCCCAGGAATTCCAGCCACTTTACCAGCTGTTAGGATTTCTGGAAGTTGAAGGCCAAAACATCTGGGGACCCCAGGTTGAGAACCACGGGTGTATGACATTTATTGACATCTTGATAATGTTGTTATTGTGTGCCTTCAAGTCTTTTCTGATTCATGGTGATCGAGGTGAACTTACCATAGGATTTTCTTGGCAATATTTGTTCAGAGAGGTCTTACCTTTGCCTTCCTCTAAAAAAAGGCCTATGCTCAGGCTATTATACTTTGAACACATCATGAAACAGCTTGCCTAATGGGGAAAGATAATACATTATAAGTAGTAGGGGGAAAAAGAAAGAATCCATCGGAGTTGGGTTCCTTTAAATAAAGTCCTTGAGTTTGCAAGACCTGAACAAGATTGTTGATGCCCAGGGATTCGTGGAGGTCTCTCCTTTGCAGAGTCGCCATGGGTGAAATATGACTTGATGGCAAATAGCAACAACAGATGTGCATACTATGCAGCAGCCTCTCCATAAGCTGGATGCATTTGCTTCCAAAAAAACAACAGACAGGATTTGATGAGGTTGTCCTGCTGTTGAAACCAGTTCAGTGAGTAGAATCAGAATGGAATTAAGTGAGTTGTAGTTTCACAAGGCCTTCAACCTTCTCTTTGAAAGAGTGCTAGTGCCTCACCAAAGCTTTCCCAGGACTCCACAACATTGAGCCATGGGAGTTTAAGTGGTGGCAAAGTGCATTAATTCTGCAGTGCAGATACACACCCTGGCTCCCATACCATGTGGGTAGACCTCTTGATCTGGATTTCTGAGTACTGACAGTCCCCAAGTTACAAACAAGATAGGTTCTGTAGCTTTGTCCTTTGCATTGAATTTGTTAAGTAAGGCAGAACAGATACATCTTTTAAGTGTAACTCCAACCAAATATATATAATTTTAGTTTCAGAGAGCGCGGGGAAGGGTTAACACCTCTGTGACATTTGCTTTGATGTCTGTTCAGAAGATCTCACCTCACTTTCTGTCCTTGTGGTAATTGGATTTTGAAAAAAAAAGGCTTGCTATGGAAACAATGTGATAAAACTTCAATGGAGACACCTTTTCCCATGAAAACTCCTCTAGGGGTGAATTTCCCTTCCTAGGAGGAGATTTGTCTCACTTCCTGTTGTCCCACCCCCAATTGTTACTATGAGTTGTTTGTAAATCAGATGTTTGTAACTCGGGGACTGCCTGTATTAGTTTGCCTATGTCTTCACCACCACGAATGCCACCCCTTGAGAAGAGCTTGCCAGCCTCAGCTCCGTAGATTGACATCAGCTCAGCTTCAGTGGAGTAACATCCCAGCGCCTCATTTGTATGCCTTTGTCATCAGGGCTGCATTAGCAAAGAGCCCTGTCAGTTCAGTGGAGCGCTTTGAATTAGAAGAGCCACTTGACTTGAAAACTACGAGAGCTCTTGTTTCCTTCTAAATCAGCCAGTAAAAGACAATTAAGCTTCCCAATTCAAATGGGTCTCCTTTCAGAAACCAATAAAGATAACTAACATTTTCCTAATACAGCCCACAATTTGGTTCTTTTGAAATACATTGATTTAATTTCCATTTTGCATTGCCCTGCTGACCATCGATGGGATTGAAATCATTTAGGAGACTTGAGAAGGGAATCAATGTAAAGATGCCAGATAAGTCATTGGCAGCCTGATCATACGTAACGTTACTAAGGCCCACTGGGAGCCAGCATGGTGTAATCATTTGTGTGTTAGACTATGGGTGCCTCTACACTGCAGAATTAATGCAGTTTGATGCCACTTTAAATGCCATGGCTCAATCCTTTGGAATCCTGAGAGCTGTAGTTTGGTGGTGCTCCAGCACAATTTTGCAGAGAAGGCTAAAGTCCTTGTAAAACTACATCTCCCAGGAACCATAGAATCATAGAATAGTAGAGTTGGAAGAGACCTCATGGGCCATCCAGTCCAACCCCCTGCCAAGAAGCAGGAAAATCCATTCAAAGCACCCCCAACAGATGGCCATCCAGCCTCTGCTTAAAAGCCTCCAAAGAAGCAGCCTCCACCACACTCCGGGGCAGAGAGTTCCACTGTCGAACAGCTCTCACAGTGAGGAAGTTCTTCCTAATGTTCAGGTGGAATCTCCTTTCCTGTAGTTTGAAGCCATTGTTCCACGTCCTAGTCTTTTGGGCAGCAGAAAACAAGCTTGCTCCCTCCTCCCTATGACTTCCCCTCACATATTTGTACATGGCTATCATGTCTCCTCTTAGCCTTCTCTTCTGCAGGCTAAACATGCCCAGCTCTTTAAACCTCTCCTCATAGGGCTTGCTCTCCAGACCTTTGATCATTTTAGTTGCCCTCTTCTGGACACATTCCAGCTTGTCAATATCTCCCTTCAACTGCGATGCCCATAATTGGACGCAGTATTCCAGGTGTGGAATACCAAGGCAGAATAGAGGGGGAGCATAACTTCCCTGGATCTAGATGCTATACCTCTATTGATGCAGGCCAAAATCCTGTTGGCTTTCTTAGCGGCTGCATAACATTGCTGGCTCATGTTTAACTTGTTGTCCACAAGGACTCCAAGATCTTTTTCACGCGTACTGCTGTCGAGCCAGGTATCGTCCCTCATTCTGTATCTTTGCATTCCATTTTTCTGCCATGATTTGAACAAATTTTGCCGATAATACAACTTTGTAATAAGTTTGCCTTAGGGTTGTAATAAGTCAGAAATGACTTGAAGGCACACAACAACAACAACAACAACAACATAATAATCAACAACAACAACTCTCACTGAATTCAGTGGTAGTTACAGTCCTGAATGTTGGAACCTGACAGAAAGGCTACTAGGCAAAATGCAGTCTGAATTGCAGTCATATTTTGCTGCCTTCTCAACCCAATTTACTCTGATAGCCATAACAACTTCCCTTTCATGAATCACACTTCTTTCTATTGCTATTGCTATTGCTATATTCACATTGGCTTGCTCAACAAATGGGATATACTCACTAGTGTTAGTCCCTTGTTTGTGCATATTCTGCCAGGAGTGGCTGGATGTGTCCTGCTTTACAGAGGACAAGCCATTGTGGCAACAAGGCAACCTTTTATTGGAAGGTGTCCTTTGTTGGGAAAGCTGTCCATGGTGCTGAATTGACACATAGGGTAAGTCAACCACAGTTGTGGTCACGAAGAGTATTCCTTATCTAAAATACAGCAGTGTTTCAGATATTTTCTATTTTGAAATACCTGTTTTTAATATGTATGTAGTTCCAGGTGAGGTCTGATCAAACCAGAATAGAGTAGGACTTTTATTTCCCTCAATCTAGACACTGGGGCCCCTGGTGGCACAGTGAGTTAAAGCGCTGAGCTGCTGAACTTGCGGACCGAAAGGGGCCAGGTTCAAATCCCGGGAGCGGAGTGAGCGCCCGCTGTTAGCCCCAGCTCCTGCCAACTTAGCAGTTCAAAAACATGTAAATGTGAGGTACCACTCCAGCAGGAAGGTAATGGCGCTCCATGCAGTCATACCAGCCACGTGACCTTGGAGGTGTCTATGGACAATGGCAGCTCTTTGGCTTAGAAATGGAGATGAGCACCAACCCCCAGAATCGGTCACAACTGGACTTAACGTCAGGGGAAACCTTTACCTTTACCTTAGACACTATATCCCTGTGGATGCATCCTAGAATCACATTAGCATCACACTGTTGACATGTTCAGCTTATGGTCTACCAAGATTCATAGATCTCTTCCATATGGTCCGTTTTCAGTCCACTCTATTTCTGTGCATTTCATTTTTATTGCCAAAGTATAATGCCGTACATTTTCCCCTGTTGAAATTTGTTTTGTTAGTCTTGGTCCAGCTCTCTAATCTGTTCAGGTCATTTTGGATTCTGATCCTGTCCTCTGCAGTATTAGCTATTCCTCCCAATTTGGTGCCATCTGCAAATTCGATAAGCACGCCTGATAGTCTTGTAGATGCTCAAGTTTAAATTTGATAGGTCTATTAGGAACTAAATAAAACTGGTTGTGATGTGAAGAAATCACACGCTTGCTGAGCTTCTAATCAAAAGTGGCTCTCCTGGCATGGAGAGGCAGCATTTTGAGAATTTGCAAATGAACTCCGGAACATCTCAAGACACCAATTTTGAAAATTTGCATAAAATGTCCTTTGCACAAAACTCCTGCTTCTACACAAAGCTAGCACTATCACCCTTTTGTAAACATGACTGGCTGGTTGACCACAATCCCTAGTCCATTCAACAAGGGAAAATGTATTGCATTTTCCAGTACTATGTAGTTTATAGAAAAACTATTGATGAAAATACATACATTTGGTCCAAGTCCACTTTGTAAACAATCTAGACTCTTGCAACAATTTATAGAACATTCCTTAAATTCTCCCATTTAATGGACAACCTTTCATCAATGTCCATCACCCCCATGATCTATGTAGTTATCAGTAGAGTTTGTATGCTCATAAAAGTGTGCAAGAGACCTCCAAGTAACCCTAGATAATAAACAAAAGACTATCACCATATCCATGTAAACAAGAGTTGAAATAACCCCAGTATCCTTGATCAGGTAAACAAAACCTGCATGGAGTTAGTTCTGCTTCAGACCAGAGGAAAACAGAATCTGGTCCAAATTCATGTGCCTAACTATATTTTCCTTGGCACTCATATCAAACACTGAGAAAGGTCTGGGAACTGTGTTTTGCGGTTGGCGGTGGGTCAAATTCTGCTCCTGTTTCTATTGGTGCTGCTGCTGAGAGAAGCTGGCATGAGATACATGCAATTATTCCATAAAGCAATCTGTTTTAGTTTTGATCAACAGAGAGTCATCATGTATATTAATGAAGGTCATTCTGGGGAAAAAGATGCTGCCTGTGGAAATTATTTTCAATTTTCTTTCTAACCTGCAGAATGAAACCTAATTGAGTATGAATAGAAGCTTCTGTGTGCCTTGAAAAATCTGGGTGATTTATTGTGAATTAAGGGAGGCTGGAGGAGTAGGAAAAGAAAACAAATACCACACTCTCCTGCCTATGTACTATTTCTTTTTTGTAGAAAGCTTTCCTTCTTTCATAATTGGATGTGTTTCTGGTCTCAGCAAAGGGTGTTTCAAAGGTGTTTTATGCATAGCCTTCTTTCCTTCTAAACTCAGTCTCTTTGTTCTTTGTTTTTAAACAGAAGACTTGCCAGTCGCAACCCTTGTTCTCCCAAGAAAAACTACTTTCTTCCAATGGTCTCCGTCCTTTTGTAACTGATCAGATTATTCCACACTTACTACCTTGAATCTATGTTCATTTTGCATTTTGCTTATCTCTTATCTTTATCGTCTTGTCCTGCATCTCTCTACGTCTTCTAAGAACATTTGCAAATAACAAGATGTCAGTGTGTGTACAGTTGCCTACTGACTTACAACCCAATGAATTCCATAGGATTTTCTTAGGCAAGGAAAGCTCAGAGGCAAGGAAATGGTTTCTTTCTTTCCTAGAAACTTGCCAGTCAACCAAAGTTTATGCCTTGGCATAAGTCCATGGACCACCATTGTAAGCAGCACTGTTCTACAACTTCAATAAGTCTAAGCATTATTTTCAGAAAAGACAACTATTGGTGGAAGTCCACAGAAAGAAGGGAACCCAAAGACAATAAAAGGCATTGTTATGGTGACTCCCAAAATACTGTTTTGGTGAAGTGAAAGGGTCGCAGCAACAATTGTTAGTGTGGAAAGGGCTTAACCCATTTCTCGTACAATCTGAATATGATATGACTTTAAGCTTGGGGAGCAAACATGATTTCAATAAATATTCTGCATAAGGGAATGTTCTTCTGTCCCTCACTAACTTGGAGTCTTTCCTTATTTTTCATCAGCTTTGAGTCAATCATAAATAATACCTACTTGCTTAGGCAATTCCTCATTGTCCAAATTGTCTCTCTTTCACCCTCCATTCGTGCCTCTTTGAATTCCACAGCATTGCTTATCATAGATAAAGGTAAAGGTTTCCCCTGACGTTAAGTCCAGTCATGTCTGACTCTGGCGGTTGGTGCTCATCTCCATTTCTAAGCCGAAGAGCCGGCGTTGTCCGTAGACATCTCCAAGGTCATGTGGCCGGCATGACTGCATGGAGCACCGTTACCTTCCCGCCAGAGCAGTACCTATTGATCTACTCACATTGGCATGTTTTTGAACTGCTAGGTTGGCAGGAGCTGGAGCTAACAGCGGGCGCTCAAGCCGCTCCCGGGATTTGAACCTGGTACCTTTCGGTCTGCAAGTTCAGCAGCTCAGCGCTTTAACGCACTTTGCCACCTCCAGCTAGAACGTTCAAAGGCCAGGGCTTCCCAGTTCTTGGTGTCTATGCGAGAGTTTTTAAGGTTAGCTTTAAGCCCATCTTTAAATCTCTTTTCTTGTTCACCAATATTCCATTTTCCATTCTTGAGTTCGGAGTAGAGTAACTGCATTAATAATACATGAAATAGAAACAAAGAGTTAAAAAGGACTGTAAGAGCCTTTCAGTTCAATCCATGTAGGTAAACACAAGTTAAAAAAATTCTGAAAATTGGACATCCAATGTCTCTGTAACAGCTTCAAAAGAAGTAGAGTCTCAAGTCTTCAAATCAGTCAGTTCCATTGTTGAACAGCTCATACTTACAAGAAGCTTCTCTTAATATTTAGGTGGAATCACCTTCCTTGTAGTTTGAAAAAAACTGTAGTTGGTTCGTGTTCTTGTTTCTGGAGCAGAAAATCATTGAGTGTGCTCAATAGAAGAAATAGCTGTGATATAAGAACTTCTGAAGAGTCGTGATGAATGGTATCAAAGACCTACTAGTCCAAATAGTGACTAACTAGTTTTCCTTGGGAAAACCAAGAGATGATTGCATATAAGAGCCTCTTCTAACTCATGTTTCCTTCCCACAAGTATTAAGGAGCACACTGCTGCTGATACCGGAAGGGATATCTAAACAAGATGGCAAGACATCAATTGAGTCGAGTGGGACATATAATGTTGGTCCTCAGCTCTCCTCTACTGCTTCCTGTTCTCTCTTATTTCAGCTTTGAGTTCCTCTGTTTTAATATTTCTGGATTCTTCACCATTCTCTCAGAATTGTGTTTCCTGTCTCTTTGTTCTTTTTCATTAAAGTGTCGCAAACTCCTCTACATGCTTTCACTGCCTGCCAGATATTCACTGCTGCTATTTTTCTAGGTCTAGACAATTTTCCAAAGAGCCTGATCTTTTTCTTTCAGATTCCATTTTCACTCCTTTTATTACTTCTCATTATGGCTCTAGACTCAGAAGATTTTGTCTGGTGAATAATTCTCAAATCAAACACTACATCTATAAAGACACTTTCTTCATCTTTTTTTGGCTTATGTGTACCACCTATTATAAATCCTTCAGCATCGCAGGGAAAAAAAATCCCCATATCATCCATAATTCAGTCCCATTCTGTCATCTGTCTTTTGCTTTTCCCATTAACTGCTCACACTTTGATTTGTAGGGGACTGTGTTGTTTCATGTTTCGGGCGATACATACCCAAACAAGCTACATTTATCTCCTGTGCTTGGCAGATTACATTTTATGTCATTTCTAGGTCTACAAAAAGAACACTTTCAATATTATTTTCATTCTGGGGAGTTTTCTTCTAGGTTCTTTCCCCCAGTTGATCCAGATATACATCGAAATGTTTTCTCTCGTTTCAGTCTCAGTGGGGAAATTACCATTGTATCATTTTACCTGGTGTAGAGCAGGGTTACTCTTTCATCATCATGGCTATAATTTATTCTATAAACTTGTCAGAGTGAGAGAATTAGATCCTTTATTTTGCTCAAATAATACACACAGGGTGGCCACTCATACACTGCCAAAGAAGAGGAAACCAATACCAAATGAGAACTAAAAAAGGTGGAAATTTCCATATAAATAATAATAGTAATTAGCTGCATCAGAAACAACATTAATAATAATTACTTCATTATAAGCAAAAAGTCATCAGTGACTTCTTGTCTGCTTAGTGCAGATGGTAAGTTAATTCTTGATAAATGTAATTCTTCAGCTATAAAGTGGACTTTGACTAGAAGACCCCTTCAAGCAAAAGAGTTGTCCTCTGATAGAGTTTTCTGTAAAATGTGAAATATGACTACCATAATTCCTCAACTCACGAGTTCCAGGAGCTAGAATAAAAAAAGTATGTGGCTAAATTGATAGCTTCCATTGGAACATAAGCCTATGGTGACTCTCATTGAGATGCTAGCAACCAGACTGCCTTTGCGCCACAGAACTGCTTTCGCTTCAACTTATCCAGCGAAACATAAAATTCATTCAAGATCAAGTAGGCATCCAATCCCTCCCCGTCTCTATTTCTGACTTGAGAACTTCAAGGTGGTCTTTTTAGCATCATTCGGAAATAATGTCGCCAGGTACAACACAGAGATTCCCTTCTGAAATCTGACACTGAATCAGAAACAAAACAGAGTGCAGTGATGTACACAGCCCTTTCTCCCAATTTGACTTTCACAGCAACCCTGTGACCAGTCCAAACTTACCCAATGGATTTCATGTTTGCTCACAGTGTTTTTGTGTATGGGAATGGATGGAATTGAATCTCATTCGTATGTCTAGGGACCTCATCACATGAAGGCCAAGAAGCAGGGGACAGTGGGGGAAACTGTAGGGCAGCATAAGGGCTTTGTGTCCTTACTGTAGTTGGTCGTGTGATCCCTTCCCTCAGCATTTCCCTGCTGTCCCCGATTTCTTTCCGCTTCCTCCCTGGCTTCTTTTATCAGGAGTCAGGTGTACACTCAACTTCTCAGGGTTTCTCAGAGCATGCTGCCATCACAAAGGCCAATGGAGCTCCCTGGAAGTAGCCTTGCATCATCTGATGGCCTCCGTCAGACTCCATGCCAGAAGTGCTAGCTGCACCGAGAAGTGGAGAAAAGACATTTCTCAGCCTACATGTGATGAGGTTGTATGTCAACTACCTAATCCACTATGGGGGTTGGGCTGTAGCACAACTGGTAAATCACCAGCAGTAATAAGATCTATCAACTGAAAGGTGTCCATTTCAAAGCCCGGTCAGAGTGAGCGCTCGACCTCAAGCCCAGCTCACTGCATTTCGTAAACAGCTTATAAGCTGTAAGTAGAGAAATTAGGTACCACAAATTGCTAGAGAGGTGTTTTACGACACCATAAATAACAAGGAAAGAAATGTGGTAACCAAGAGGAAGGTGGAAGGAGGAAGTTCTGATGGCTCTTTGTCATAGAGAATGAAGCAACAACACCCCCTGTGACTGAATCTGGGCGTAACCTCAACCTCCAAGGCACCAAAAAACTGGATTTCAAGACTATATGCCTCCTTCTGTCTGTCTTATCCTGTTCTGTCCTGACTCCAAACAGCACCGAATGTTTGCCGTGTATGTGTACTGTGATCCGCTCTGAGTCCCCTTGGGGAGATAGGGTGGAATATAAAGTGTTGTTGTTGTTGTTGTATTATTATTATTATTATTATTATTATTATTATTATTATTATTATTATTTTATTTTATTATGTCACAGCAAACAAGATAGATATTCTGGATTTCATATTACAAAACCACAAGTCGAACACTTCCCAAGTGTCTAGGACTGTGTGATGTATTTTCGGATGATGTGCGCAGATCCCAGCAGGGTGACCTTTTGCAGTTGGCAGATCGTAATTTTGTCAATGTCTATTGTTTCCAAATGCCGGCTGAGATCTTTTGGCATGGCACCCAGTGTGCCGATCACCACTGGGACCACCTGCACTGGTTTCTGCCAGAGTCTTTGAAGTTCAATCTTGAAGTCCTGATAGTTTTTCCTGTTGTTTTTCGTCAATGCGACTGTCACCTGGTATGGTGACATCAATTATTCAAACCTTTTTCTTTTTCACAACTGTGATGTCTGGTGTGTTGTGTTCCAGAACTTTGTCAGTCTGGATTCGGAAGTCCCACAGTATCTTTGCGTGCTCATTTTCCAATACTTTTGCAGGTTTGTGATCCCACCAGTTCTTTTCTGCTAGGAGGTGGTACTTCCAATGAATCATTTGGGCCACATAGTTGTGCCTCTGTTTGTAGTCTGTCTGTGCGATTTTCTTACAGCAGCTGAGGATATCATCAATGGTTTTGTCAGCTTCCTTGCACAGTCTGCATTTTGGGTCATCAGTTGATTTTTCGATCTTGGCCTTAATTGCCTTTGTTCTGATGGCTTGCTCCTGGGCTGCAAGGAACAGGCCTTCTGACTCCTTCTTCAGTGAGCCATAGCCAGGTCTTCTCCTTCAATTTTGTCAAAGAACTTTCCATGCAATGGTTTGTTGTGCCAGCTGTCAGCTCTAGTTTGTAGTGTGGTTTTCTTGTACTGGTTTTTTGTCTGCTGTGCTTTGAGGAGTAAATAACCAAGGCCATTCAATTCATGAAATCATATGTTTTCAGTATAATAAAAATGAATTCATTAAAATGAATGTATGCTTTATATGTGTCAATTTTTCCATGTGGTTGCATTTCTGAAATATCAAATGACGCCTAAAGATACTGATAAGCAACACAAAGAATTTAGTTCTCAAAAACTGGCACCTGGTTGGTTAGTCTCAACTAAAGTAGTGCTCCTCTATCAATTGCTGTATGTTGAGTCAACAAGTAGACAAATCACATTTATTGGATGGGTCTATCCTAGTGAGGACTAACAACATAGTACAGAGACTGGTAGATGTTCATATTTTTTACTCCTTCTTTTATACATTAATACACCAGACCTAAAACAGTTTTAAAATTGAAACAAGCCTGCCCTTAATATGCACCTCTGTGTGTTAAAATGGGCAGCCACTAATTTGTCTGCTAAAGCTTTTGTTGATCTGTCCGTCCATTAAACCAATTGATGCTCACAGGCTAGTAAACAGACAGAGCTATGGGAAACCTGAAAAGAGGAGATAAGGAAACAGAAATAACCAGCCACTGAAATATCTTTATTACTTTCTCAAAGAGTTGCCTGTGTTCATTTTTCATATTCTGTAACATTTCTTGTCTGTTTCTGTTTACACACACTCTCCTCCATTACTCTCCAAGCAGAGATGCATACCTTGCTCCAATACCGCTGAATTCATTTTCCAGATGGGACATCGCTGGCTGCATGAACATGACCACTGGGTAGCATTTTCATCCCTTTACATCCATCTGGTCTCTTTTCATCCTGCCGGGATAGGCACAAAGCCTGCTTGTCCTAATTTAACATCATTACTTCATATCTGTAATAGGATGCATTAGCTTTGTGCTGGAGTGACATGTGTCAAAGATTTGTTCTCCAGGATTTCCCAGTGTGCAGTAACTTGGTTTTGATTCCGCTCTGGAAAAAGAAGACACATATTCTTCACTTTCTCTCATTAGGAAATTGCTTTTTCCCAATTATCTTGACAGGTCCTATTTTGACAGTTTTAACTTGTAGTAAAAGGTTCCCGCTCATCATCAAATATGTATTTCAAGATTTTTATATTGTGTGTCTCCTTCCCTTAAATTCTTTCAAGTTATCTCTCCCTCCCTCCCTCTCATTCACTCACTCTCTCTCTCTCACACACACACTTTGTAAGCTGGAGTTCTGGAGGGTGAAGTATAAATGACATGATGCTCTGACTCATGTATTCACAACTGCACTGTGGTGGATACTCTCCAAAATTTCACAGATAAAAAACAGGATATAGGCAGCCAGGCCACATCACAGTGTAGTCATGATGGCAAAAGTGACTAACAACTAAGAACACACAAGCAAAGAGAGAGATTGTAGCAGTTTGCTTTTGCCAATGTCTACTGGAAAAGAGAAGATTTCCAGCGATTGGCTACTTTCTGAGCAGAATGGACTAGATAGCTCTTTTGGCCTGATCCAGTATAGCACATGTTATGCTATGACTAATATTAGCATTGGGTTGCTGTGAGTTTTCTGGGCTATGTTCCAGAAGCATTCTCTCCTGACATTTTGCCTGCATCCATGGCAGGCATCCTCAGAGGTTTGAGGTCTGTTGGAAACTAGGCAAGTGGGGTTTATATACAGTATATGTGGAATGTCAAGGGTGGGAGAAAGAACTGTTGGAGACTAGTGCGAATGTTGCAATTGACCACTTTAATTAGTACTGAATGGCCTTGCAGCTTCAAAGCCTGTCTACTTCCTGCCTGGGGGAATCCTTTGTTGGGAGGTGTTAGTTGGCCCTGGTTGTTTCCTGTCTGGAATTCCTTTTTTTTTTAGTATTGTCCTTTAAAACAACACTAAATTTTAGAGTTTTTTAAAATACTGATAACCAGATTCCACAGATATATAAGCCGCACTTGCCTAGTTTCCAACATACCTCACAACCTTTGAGGATACCTGCCATAGATATGGGTGAAACGTCAGGAGAAAATGCTTCTGGAACATGGTCATACACCCCGGAAAACTTACAGCAACCCAGAGATTCTGGCCATGAAAGCCTTCGGCAATACAGTGTTAGTACTGTTTTATTTACTCGTCATTTCCTCAATACTAGTAGCCAATAATACATTTGTGCAGTTGTCTTCATTGCCTCGACAGATTTTTAATGGAAACAAAATAGGAGGAAGCTGTGAGAAAACATGGGACGCTAACAAGCAAGAAGCCATGACATCTAGGCTGCCCACAATATTCTGTGATCCTGGCAGAGCCATTGCACATGAAAAGACTCCTGACACCATTGCTCTGGCATCCGTGTATCAAATACCCTTCAAACAGCCTGCTTGGGTAACAAAAGTCACTTCAAAATATATTTCCTCCATTCCTTCCTGCCTGTAGCATTTAGTGAATGAAGTGAGAGCTAAAAAAGAAGTAGAATAGTTTGGAATGAGGAGAGAAGGGAGAAAGTGAAATATTTAGTCCAGTTTCAGAATATTCCCACATCCGTTTCAGTGATCTTAGATACTATACACAATTCCCCATCTCTGCACTAGATCATTGATTGGTAAGGTAGGTCAGGCTGAGAGAGAATGACCAGATAAAAGTCACCCATTGAGTTTGATGACTGAGTGGGAACTAGAATCTTGATCTCTGACATGTCCCAATCCAGTGCTCTCATCATTCTGAAAAGCTCACCCTGAGTTTTGGCAGTAGGGTTGTCCATATTGTCGTAAAAATTCCCCTACCGTAATTATTTCGTATTGTTCCCGTTTTTTGACACGAGTATTGAAACGTTTTCCCTGGGCGTTACTGGCAATGTAATACGATCCATCGTTGGCCCATTCTATAATTGTGTCTTAAAATTTTCGTTAATTTTTTTCCTCCAATTTTTTTTTAAAAAAAAAAAATTTAATTTTTTTTTTGTTTCTGCAACCTAACATGAACGGGAGCCTAGCGCAGCCTAACATGGCTCCCGCTCCCTGCCGATCAGAGTCTTCCACGATGGCTAAAAAAGGTGGGGGCTAGCGTCCTCCGCGAAAATCGCCTCCGCACGGAGCCAAGCCATTCTGGGTTGGGATACCGAGGAGAGAGGGTGGTTCGCGCGCACCGTGAAGCTGAGAGGGCAAAGTGACTGGGGGTAGGGTTGCTGCAGTGCTTAGATATTGTGTTGGGGGGAAATTGGCTTGGGGCAGAGTCCTTGCTGTGGATGTTGGGAATTTTTTTTTCCAAAGGAGTCTGCGTCCCTCCCTGCTAGTGCTGAGCTTTGGGTTGGTTCCTTCTCCTGAGGTAGACCTTTTGCCTTTCTATTTTTCCTTTTTTGGAATAAAGCAATCATCCCATAAGCCTTTCTTTCCAAGCCTTAAAAGGAGGGAGCTTGAAAATTATAGTTTTCTAAGCAGCATGTCTGCTTCCCTGTAAGCGCTGAGCTCCTGAGGGAGAACTTTAGCCTTTCCTTTTTAAATTTTTTATTGGAAGTAATAGTTTCCAAAGGACGTGGGGCACCCGCCAAGGCATTGCTTCCCTCACGCTCCATTTCTATTCCCAAGCCTTGGACTGAGTTTTATTTCTGCAATCACAAAGTCAGACATTGATTTGATTCAATAGAGGGTCCACAGCAATTTATAGTTTCCAAAGGATATGGGCACTCCTGCCAAGGCATTGCTTCCCTCACGCTCCATTTCTATTCCCAAGCCTTGGGCTGAGTTTTATTTCTGCAATCACATAGTCAGACATTGATTTGATTCAATAGAGGGTCCACAGCAATTTATAGTTTCCAAAGGATATGGGCACTCCTGCCAAGGCATTGCTTCCCTCACGCTCCGTTTCTATTCCCAAGCCTTGGGCTGAGTTTTATTTCTGCAATCACATAGTCAGACATTGATTTGATTCAATAGAGGGTCCACAGCAATTTATAGTTTCCAAAGGACATGGGCACTCCTGCCAAGGCATTGCTTGGCGTGTGCTGCATTTCTAATCCAAAGTCCTCAGCCAGAGTTTCATTTTTGCAATCACAAGGTCAGCCAGTGGCACCATTGATCAAAAGGTTCAAAGGCAATTTATAGTTTCCAAAGGACGTTGCCAATCCTGTCAAGGCATTGCTTGGCGTGTGCTGCATTTCTAATCCAAAGTCTACACAAGTAGAAGAGGGACTTTTACAGTGATAAGAACCCAATTGAACAGGAAATAAGACTTTCAAACCAGGAACAGGTTTCTTAAAATATAAAAAATAGTATATTATAAAAGTTATAAAAATTCGCCAAAAATCATAGGAGACAAGAAACATTCTGCAATTTGTTGAGCAAAGAGTGTGGAATGTGTTCTCCCACTGTACCAAATTTGATGAGAATAGCTCAAGAAATGAGGGCGGGAGACCCCCAGAAAAGTCCCCCCCCGGTTTCCTGTTTTTTGGCAATTGCGCATCCGCGTCTGCCATTTTAGAAACATTTTAGAAACATTACGAATTTTCGTAAATATCCAAAAATTTTGGGTGAAACATTTAGAAATAATTTCTACATCGAAGAGCCGGCACCCCCTACTTTAGAAACGAGAATTGAAACAATTTTTCCATCGATCGGACAACCCTATTTGGCAGCATATGAATCTGTGGTTTGGGACAAACAAATCCTTGCTTAATTTATACCAAATCAATGGGGATTGGTCATTTTAGCCAAGCATATTTCTTTGACCAACGATTACTTTCTGGGGTTGCAAGCAAAGGTTTTTCCCAATTATAACAGGTTGAAAGGCACTAAACCTGGGAACTGACGTAAATTCAAAACATAGGGCTTTCCCATCATGTGATACCAGTCCTCATGGGGAGAAAGGCTGGGTATAAATAAAGTTAATAATAAAGTTAATAATTGCTGATCTGCCAGATCTCTATAATAAACTCATCCCCTGTTATTGATGGGAAGGGCCAGGGCTTCCCAGTTCTCAGTGTCTATGCCACAGTTTTTGAGGTTATCTTTAAGCCCATCTTTAAATCTCTTTTCCTGCCCACCAACCTGTTTCCTGGTCTTGAGTTGGGAGTAGAGTAACTGCTTTGGGAGACAGTGATTGGACATTCAGACAATGTAGCCAGTCCAGCGGAGTTGATGGCATAGGAGCATCGCTTCAATACTGGTGGTCTTTGCTTCTTCCAGCATGCTGACATTCGTCTGCCTGTCTTCCCAAGAGATTTGTACGATTTTTCGGAAGCAACGCTGGTGGAATTGTTCCAGGAGTTGAGTGTAACATCTGTAGACCATCTACGTTTCACAGGCATTTAACAGGGAAACAGATGCCTTCACTGTGGAGGAACATGCGAATCAAGAATAGGACTCCACAGTCACCTATGTACCCATTGCGAAGACACTACACTTGGAGGGCTATCATACTCAGACAACGAAGGATCGCCTAAGTAAGTAAGTAAGCATTGACTGGAAGACCTATCAATGGTCTCAGATGATGGGGTCCTGTCACTTAGCCCGATCTATTTCTGTGCCAGCATGGAAGTTATGTCAGAGGGCATATATTGTTCTCCTGTCTTACTCTCCCCCACTCTCCCCTATAGTAATTTGGTGTTTTAAAATTAAAAATATTATTTTTATCTAACTTTTACTAGAATTGCAAAGTTGCTTTTCCAAAACTTATTTTCTAAAAAAAACAAGCAGCAGTACCTCAGGAGGGCAGTTATGATCCTAACCGGAAGTGTGACCATGGAACCATGGATTGGCAAATTGTCATAGTTTCACAATTACGAATATGATATTGAGGGTGATCATGATGGTCATTAGCTTCTATCCTTGATCATGTGATTGCCATAGGATAGTGGTTTTGTGCAACCAAGTCCATAATAAGCCAACAACAGGACCTGTCAATTTGTTGTTGATGATGTTGTTGTTGTGTGCCTTCAAGTCATGTCTGACTGAAGGTAAACCTATCACAGGATTTTCTGGGCTGAGAGTGTGTGATTTGCCAAGGTTACCTAGTGGGTTTCCATGGTTGAGCATGGATTCAAACCCTGGTTACCACAGTTATAATCCAATGTTCTAGACCCTATAATGCATTGGCTCTTGCATAACATTATTTATCACTTTCTAAAATGCAGCCATGCTCCACAAACTTCAGAAGGGGTAAGAAAAACTTATCATAATTTGAATGATTTTTTTTAGCACAAGTGAACTGAGAGAGAGAGAGACTTGCCTACTAAAGAGCTGAGGGAAACTTGAAAGGGATCTAATTCCTCAATGCATTAGGGCTCCCCCCACTTTCCACTTTCCTCGCCTTTGAATGACAGCATGAAACCATTGCAAAATCACAAGAAGTATCACAATCCATTTCCCCCCTAATCATTTCCTAAGTATTCATGATCTTGAATGGATGCTAAAGCTCATTACGATGGTGCGGGATATGTGTCTGCTGTCATCTCCCTGTCATTTCCTAATAGTCACCTCCTTGCTATCTTGCATTTGTATCCTCATTGCCTTCTCTTCTTTAGTAGGGGGCAATTTCAGATGACAGTGTTCATGGAGAAATGTATAGTTTTCAAACACTTGCATCAGAAATCTGTGCGAGTGACGTGTGAGGACAGAGGCAAGCTTGATGCTTTGGCAGCTGACAGCTCGGCTATTTCAGTGCCAGGCAATTATGCTGGTCTCAGTTGAACTCTACCTCTCCCACCTACAAATCTCACCATTCATTTACCGTGCAATCCCAGGCATCTCTTGTCGCTTCTGTGACACAACTCTTGAAATGCCTGCACCAGATTCTTATTTATTTCTAGGTCTTCCACAAGTTTCTTGTTCTCACTATTAAAACCATCCAGTTTTGTGTTCATCCTTATCTCTGAGCTCTGATATTTTGGCATGTCTCTTGCTTGTAAATTTCATGTCTAGTCACTCTGTTATCCCCAGCCATCCAGAGATTGTCTGGTTTCCTCAAAAAATTCCGTGATTTCTCTTATGCCCTGAACAAAGTCCTACCATTAGGAATAGTGAGGCAAATGCTTCAGATATCAGAGGCTGAGGCATAATGGTGCCTCCATTCTAACTGTTCCTTCTTCCATGTCCTGCCATCAGCCATTTTTTTTTAAGAAACAAGAGATTGGGGTATGGCACATAGACAACCCTTCAATCCCTAAACCCTGTGGGTTTCTATGGGTGAGTGAATCCTAGTCTTCTGTATTCTTAGTCCAGTTCCCAAACCCGTTCATGCTGGCTTTCTCTTGGACTGTGTCTTCCAGCACAATTCAACAACATATGGCATTGAATGTTTGTTGACTTTGTTGTTCACCACCTTGAGTCTCTTTGGGGAGATAGGATGGTATATAAATAAAGTTTTGTTTTATTTATTTATTTATCAACTCAGTCTGTTGAGTGGGGCTGATGGGAGTTGGAGTTCAACACAAGCTTTGCCTACATATGTTGTGGTCCTTTTTTCTCATTATCATAGGCTATCACTCGTAGCCAAGTATGATTGTCTTCCAATGGTAGAGTCTTGGTGGTGGATCCGTAAGTGACTGTAGAGACCTATTCTGGATCCGCATGATTTTTTACGAGGACATAGATTTCCAGATGGAAGACAGTCTCAACAGGACGCAACTTCCTCTTAGCATGTTTAATCTTTTGCCCTGTATTTGTGCCTCTTTAAACTCCACAGCATTGTTGGTAACAGCTGATCCAGTTAGAATGCTTGAGGGTCAGGGCTTCACAGTTCTCTGTGTTTATTCCACATTTTAGATTAGCTTTAAGACCATCTTTAAATTTCTTTTGCTGTCTACTGACATTATGTTTTCTGTTTCAGCTGAGAATAAAGTTTTTCATTCTTGGGCTGCTTTGGGAGACAGTGATCAGGTATTTGGCCAGTCCAGCGAAGTTGATGATGGGAAATAATTGTTTCAGCACTGATGGTCTTAGCTTCTTTCAGAATGCTGATGTTTGTCCACCTGTCTTCCCAAGAGATTTATAGGATTTTTTGATGGCAACACTGATGGAATCATTCCAGAGGTCTAGAGTGATGTCTGTAGATGTTCCATGTTTTGTAGCATACAATAAAGTTGGAAGGACAATAGTGTTATAAACAATCATTTTGGTATCTCTAAGAATGTCCCAATCCTTGAACATTCTCTGCTTCATTTGCAAAAATGCTGTGCTCACAAACCTCAGACGATATTGTATTTCGGCATTGATGTTGACTTTTGTGGAGAGGTAGCTGCCTAGGTAATGGAAATTGTCAACATTTTTTAGCTTCACACCATTTGGCTTTATGGTTGGCATTGCAGAGGGGTTGGTTGGTGCCTACATGTTAGAGCACTTTGGTTTTCTTGATGGTTAGTGAGACAGCAAGCTTTTCATATGCTTCTGTGAAGATGTTTAAGGTGGCTGGCAGGTCTTCCTCTGAATGAGCACGGACTGCATTATTACCAGCATTTTGGAGTTCTATAACAGAAGTTGTTGTGACCTTACTTTTGGCTTTCAGTCTGCTGAGGTTAAAGAGCTTGCCATCTGTTTGATATGTAATTTCCACATCAGTGGGAAGCTTTCCATCAACAAGGTGTAGAATCATAGTTGTGAAAATGGAAAATAAGGTTGGAGCAATAACACATCCCTGTTTGACACCTGATATACCTTGAACAGGTCACTTTGGGAGTTGAAAGGTTGATGAATGTCATGTACAAAAGTTTTGTTCCCTGCATTTTTCTTGCAGATGTTGTGCAGTGAAAATAATCTCCACTGTTCCTCTAAAGAGGCAGAAGCCATTCTAGGATTTAAGGAACCAGGTAGAAGGCAGTTTGTGAGGATTTTCCCAGTGGAGGTTAAAAGGAATACCTTGACTGTTTCCATAGTCTGTTCATTCTCCCTTTTTGGAAAGGGTAATGATAATAGCATCCTTGAAGTCTTCTGGCATCTTCTCAGTCACCCACACTTTGTCAATGAGCTTGTGGAGTTGTTTTGTCAGCAGGGATCCCATCAGGTCCACTGGCTTTGTTATTTTTAATTGGTTGATGACTTTACTGACCTCATCCTAGGAAGTTACTGCTGCAAGCTCATCCCTGGTTTGTTGTTGCGAGATTTCGAAGGAACCTCTTCAGTCACATTGGAACTGAAGTTAAGAGGGTTATGGTAATACTCTTTCCAACATAGTGTAATTGATTTTTTTGTCCTTTAGAGATTGGTTCCAATCTGATGAATATAGAGCAGTCGTTCTCAACCTGGCGTCCCCAGATGTTTTTGGCCTACAACTCCCAGAAATCCCAGCCATTTTATCAGCTGTTAGGATTTCTGGGAGTCAAAGGCCAAAAACAGGTTGAGAACCACTGATTTAGAGGGTGTATACCATGAAGCCCCCCCTCACAATGACAAGGTTCCAATCCAGCAAGGGGGGCAATTTTTTTTTTGTAATTAAGTTGACACTCTTCTATTAACTGGTCTCCCAACCACAGGCAGAATTATAGCAATTTGACACCACATTAACTGCCATGGCTCAAGTCTATGATATTTTGGGATTTGCAGTTTGTTGTGACACCAGAGTTGTCTGACAGTGAAGAGTAAATATCTCACAAAACCATAGCACTAAACCATGGCAGGTAGTGAGGTATCAAACTGCTAACATTTCTGCAGTGTGGGTACCTCCTCAGGTTTTCCCATCTTCCTTTCTATGTAATGTTGTCTGATATTATTGCTGATATTATGCCATTTAGTAATATATTATAATTTTAAATTTATCTTTTGAAAATGCACTCAGAAACAACATAAAATTAAAAGCCTTCTCAGGAACTTGGAATTAAGAAGATTTAGGGGAACTTGACTAGGTCATATGCAAAAATGGAACACCAGTGGCCTCTCATTTCAGTCAGTATAGATTTGGCCATGGATATTTTTGCATTACTTCTAGTCCTATTTTTCATACTACAAAACAAAAGAAAAAGAAGGCACTTCAAGCCATCATATTGGAAGCATGAAAGAATCCGAAAAGCTTTATGTCTTTCGTGGTCAAAGAGCGTGGTGCCTTCTGTGATGTGTGCTAGTCTTGGACTCCATTGTAAATAATAGCAGGGATGTCTGAAAACTTAAATCTCCCCTCTGCCCTTCTCACAGGGCACAGCTGAGGTGGTTTTCAAAACCCCTTTCATGTCTCTCCAGTTTGAGATCACATGCAAGAAAAGAACCGCATACCTATAAATAATCTGACATTTTCCAAACTCACTATGTTATTTAGAAATATGAGGAACAGACTCAAGGTATTTTGATGGTTTGCATTTCCCTGTATCAAGAATTTGCTACACAGACACGCTCAGAATTGTAAGAGCAGATAAATCTGTTGGCATTATTTATGTAATGGCAGCAGTTCTGCTGCTGCAACCAATTTTTTTAAAATTTACGCACATACTCTTCTACCATGCAAAGTGTTTTTCTGAATTGCTTAAGGCTCAACATCTGGAGTATGCAACCTTTGGAAATACATGCAGGAACAAATCTGAAAACAAAACTTAAGTCAAATGCAGCTTTCCACCATCCTTTGCCTTCCAGATGGGTTGAATTATACATCCCACCATCTCCAGTCAGCATAGATACTGAAATTATGGGAACTGTAGTCCAGCAAATCTGGAAAACACAGATCAGGAAAGGCAGTATGGTTACAATCATAAGGCCAAGCAGAGTTAGGAAAAGGCACTTATAGCTAGCAGGGCTCTAGAAATTAAATTGACTCAGTATAAAAAAGTTACAAACCTTCACTTTGGGAAACAAGATAACAGCTAAGATAGTTCTCACTGGGAGACCAAATCAGAATGTAATTTATGCCTGCATCTGCTGTCCTTCCCCATCTGTTTTGCATGATTTTTCATACATTTTTATTACTGTGGCAAGCAGCATGAAATTGATTACTGGAATAGTTCAGAACAGAAGAGACTCTCCAGGAGAAGGTCATGGCGGCATCTTTTAGCTGCCTGCAATGCTGGTCCAAGACGGAGTTACAGATTTCGGAGCCTGTTCCAGCCTTGGAAGGGTCAGCTCTCCATGTGAACTGAAATTTCGATCCAGGAAAAGTTTCAGACAAGATATCCTCTAAGCAAGTGTGAGGAAGTACACAGCAGTTTATAGAGTTCATCCTTAGCTAAGGATAGTGTGTTTCCTTTAAACAAATGTTTGGAGGAGAAGAAAAATAAATTGAATTTGGACAAGACAGAGGTGCTTATTATTAAGGATTTTAACCTGAGTTTGGAGGTTTTGGACATCCCCATCCAGTTTTGGATGGGGTTGCACTCCCCTGAAAGACTGTCTTCATGGCTTGAGGTTGAGAGTGCTCCTGGATCTGACTCTCCAAATGTTAACTCAGATAGATGGGATGGCCAATAGTGCTTAATTTCCAGCTTCAGCTAATTTTTTGTGTGTCAAGAAGCAGATTGAAAATACAGCTATAATGTATAAAAAACCACAAAGTTAAGAACTTGGCCTTATGCTAAATTTCCTTTCACCAGAAGCTGGCCGCGTGGAGCGTCTCTGGTGTTGCTGTAAGAAGGCCCTCTATTGTGTATGCGGCAGGGCTCGGACCGCATTGTAGTAAGTGAGTGGTCTGTGGTTTGCTCTTCTCCATACTCACATGTTGTGGACTCCACTTTATAGCCCCATTTCTGAAGGTTGGCTCTGCATCTTGTGATACCAGAGTGCAGTCTCTTCAGCGCCTTCCAAATCATCCAGTCTTCTGTGTGCCAGGAGGGAGTCTCTCATCTGGTTATTTAGTTATCGTGTCAGAAGCGAACTGCAGGGACAAGTTGTAATGTATCTGAAAATGCAAACAAAGTTTTAAAAAACTTGGCATTATATACTAAATGTCCTTTGACCAGTAGCGGGCCACTTGGAGTGCCTCTGGTGTTGCTGTAAAAAGGTCCTCTATTGTGCACATGGCAGGGCTCAGCCTGCATTGTAGTAGGTAGTCTGTGGTTTCCACACTCGCATGTTGCGGACTCCACTTTGTAGCCCCATTTCTGAAGGTTGGCTCTGCATCTCATGGTGCCAGAGCACAGTCTGTTCAGCGCCTTCCAAGTTGCCCAGTCTTCTGTGTGCCCAGGAGGGAGTCTCTCATCTGGCATCAGCCACTGATTGAGGTTCCAGGTTTTAGCCTGCCACTTTTGGACTCTTTCTGAGGTGTTCCTGTGAGTATCTGTAGATCTTAGAAAACTATTTCTTGTTTTAAGGCATTGGCTGATATCCGAACAGAGGATGAGCCAGAGATGTCAATGCTTCGGTCCTTTCATTATTGGCTGCTACTTGCTGACGGATGTCAGGTGATGCAATACTGGCTAAACAGTATAATTTCTCCAGTAGTGTTGGGCATAGACATCCTGTGATAATGTGGCATGGCTCATTAAGAGACACATCCACTGTTTTAACGTGATATAGTAGCTATGACTCTTCCAGAGTCTGGAAGACCTGAAGATGGTAGTGTATAATCTTGGAACTTCAAGGTTGGACTTGTACAATGTGCTTTACATTGGGTTGCCAGGTTCTGAAACTCCAGTTAGTTCAAAACATAACAGCCAGTATGGTTATTGGTACATCACACCAAAAGGCACTGGTTGCCAATTAGTTTATGGGCAAAGTACAAAGTATTAAGAAGGAGCCCCGGTGGCGAAGTGCGTTAAAGCGCTGAGCTGCTGAACTTGCAGACCGAAAGGTCCCAGGTTCAAACCCCGGGAGCGGCGGGAGCGGCCGCTGTTAGCTCCAGCTCCTGCCAAGCTAGCAGTTTGAAAACATGTCAATGTGAGTAAATCAATAGGTACCGCTCCGGCAGGAAGGTAACGGCGCTCCATGCAGTCATGCCGGCCACATTACCTTGGAGGTGTCTACGGACAACACTGGCTCTTCGGCTTAGAAATGGAGATGAGCACCAATCCCCAGAGTCAGACATGACTGGACTTAACGGCAGGGGAAACCTTTACCTTTAACCTTTACCTTTACTACAAAGTATTGATTGTTACCTTTAAAGCCCTACATGATTTTGGTCTAGGTTGCAGGATTGCCTTCTCTGTACAATCGGTCCCACACAATAATGTCTTCTGGGAACAATTACTTCAACCAGACAGTACTAGGCTGGCAGCTGTTATCTAGAGGAACTTTTAATTGGTTGCCACAGTCTTGGAATTTCCTACTGGAAGAAATTTGACAGTTAAATGAGCTGTCTATTTTTTTGGAAATATTTTTATTGGAAATTTTATGTTTGAAGATAAAAAAAGTATGAGTTAGCAAGTAATAAAATTTTCACATCGAAAGTGGGAGAACACTAATTGTTTATAAAAAGTAGGAAATGAGATAAGAGAAAAAGAGAAAAAAAATGAAAAAAAGAAGAAAAGGAAAAATATATTAAAATATATGGTAAAAAGAAAAAAGTAGAAAAAAATGAAATGGAAGAAAAAAAATGGTTGACTTCCATCTAACGTTAACTGGTTCATCACAGATTTTTTTAAAATTAGGTGTTCTATTTTTTTAAAATGTCTTTTTTATAGGTATGATTTCATGTGAAATGAGTTGTGTTTTAATCTCATGTTTACATGTTTTTAATCCATGTGTTTAAATGGTTTTATGTGTTTTTAAGTACAGTAGAGTCTCACTTATCCAAGACTCGCTTATCCAACATTCCGGATTATCAACGCATTTTTGTAGTCCATGTTTTCAATACATCGTGATATTTTGGTGCTAGATTCGTAAATACAGTAATTACTACATAGCATTACTGCATATTGAACTACTTTTTCTGTCAAATTTGTTGTATAACATGATGTTTTGGTGCTTAATTTGTAAAATCATAACCTAATTTGATGCTGAATAGGCTTTTCCTTAATCTCTCCTTATTATCCAACATATTCACTTATCCAACGTTCTGCCGGCCCGTTTACGTTGGATAAGCGAGACTCTACTGTATCTGCTATATTTTACTTTTATATTTTGCCCCACCTCAAGCCTTGGGGAGAGGCAGGTAAGGGATGATGATGATGATGATGATGGGGGATGCTGTTGTTGTTATGTTAGTCTCTGGATTTAATGGCCTGAGCTCTCTTTTTCATGCCTACTCTAAATTTTATTTCTACTATGAAACCAAGATTTAACATTCCTCTTCCTCGAAGCCTTTTCAACTTCATCTGTACTCCTGATATATATTAGAGCAAAAGAGACAATAGCAACAAGTGTTTGCCAACCCTGATTTCACAAGAAAGACAGAACATTCACTTAAACTGTAGCACTATCATGGCTTGAGGAATAGCATGGAGTTTGTTTTGGCTGCCTCAATTTTAAACACATTTACTTGGAAAGGAACATGATTTTTGTTGTAGCAAAGGAAAACATATGCTTATAAATGCTCAAATGAGTATTTGTAACTCAGTGTATGTGTTCTGGATGGACCCCTTTGATGCTAAAATATTTTTTAAATTGAAAACAAAGAATGGCACAGCAAGCAGCAGCACGCCAATCGGCTTCAGCAAGTATATATTGGCCTAGTTGGAAGGGCCAGCATTATCATGAGGTAGGTGCTGACATCCCAGATGGGCAATACTGAGAAAGAAAAAGGAAAAGGAAACAGAGCCATGTGGTAAATATAGAATGCTGCTGTGTTTTTTATGCAAATCTACTGGAGCCCCTGATTGCACAGCGGGTAAACCGCTGAGCTGCTGAACTTGCTGACTAAAAGGTTGGTGGTTCAAATCCAAGGAGCGGGGTGAGTCCAAATGTAAGACAATTACCTTCAAAGGGTCCTGGCTCAGGAGGGAAATCAGGCAGAGAAACTCAGTCTTGTGAGAGATGCAAAAAGCAAAGTTTATTTTCACCATAGCTGTGAGAAGGCGGGACAGCCGTACATACCCCAGAGGGCTGTATAATGTAAATGGCTGCTGCCAAGGCATGTTGCAGCAAACAAAGAATGTATACCTTTTGCTTATCTAAAATTGACTAATGGCTGAGGGTCTGCCTCACCTTCCACACCCACGTGGCATAAATGATACCAAGCTTACTTTTGGTCTTGGAGCTTTCTGGAGAAAGGTACCAGCTCACAGGAAGGGATGGGCATATGTAGAGGCAAAGCTACACAGGCAATAGTTTATTATTTTCTGGCTTATGGTCCTTTCACAAAGAAGCGAGGTAGCTATGGGGACTGACCCCTGGAACTGTGGAAGCAGTTCTTCAATTCAGTCCCCACAGACCAAGCACCTCAACAAACCTGGGCCTATCAGTAAGGCCTGGATTTCTAGAGGTGTTTAATTAATCCTCAGTAAACTGGAAAACCTCAGTTTAATCCACATTAATTTGCTTTTACCTGAGGCGTCCAGTTAAATTGAGACAGGTCCAGCATTTTGGGTGTGTCTGGAAGGGCCCAACATCTCAGGGCCTCCCTTCACTTCTCCAGTCCTAAGGGTGAAGGGAAGAAATCTTAGAATGATAGTCCTTGTCTTGAAGCCAATTCTTAGACTTACTGTTTGTGGTTGTTTTGTTGCATACTCTGTATAACTGTGGTGGATGCTTATTTTATTATTATGCTGGGTCTGATCCTTGTGATATCTCCAGGTCTCACCCTTGTGACATTGTAAGAAATTATTATTTAGAGTTGAAATCCAATGGACATGATATCCTAGAGTTGACAACCCTGTATGGCCCTGGTTCCTGTGCTAGTGACACTATAAATGGCACATTGTGGGGAAAAAGAAGTACCGTATATACTCGAGTATAAGCTGACCTGAATATAAGCCAAGGCACCTAATTTTATCACAAAAAACTGGGAAAATATTGACTCAAGTATAAGCCGAAAGTGGTAAATTTCAGAAATAAAAATAGATACCAATAAAATTACATTAATTGAGGCATCATTAGGTTAAATGTTTTTGAATATTTACATAAAGCTCAAATTTAAGATAAGACTGCTCAACTCTGATTAAATCATTGTTCTCATCTTCTTCAATGTAAATGTGCTTATGTATCCTTTTAATAATAATAGAGTAAAATAATGCATGTAATAATAATAATAATAATAATAAATAGATACAGGAAAATAATACATGTAATAATAAAATAATACATGTAATAATAATAATAATAACATCAGAGCTAAATAATAAATGTATTAATAATAATAAAAATAGAGTAAAATAAATTTAATAGTAACAACAATAATAGAGAAAAATAATACTAGGCTTATACTCGAGTATATACAGTATTTCTTGAACAGTATAGGAAAGGAAATTGCACCATGAGAGGCAGAGCATGGAAAATGTTACCTTAGACCAGTGGTTCTCAACCTGTGGGTCCCCAGATGTTTTGGCATTCAACTCTCAGAAATCAACTCTCAGAACCACTGGTCTAAGGTAATATTTTCCATGTTACTGATACAGCTCCCAAAGTCTCCCAGCCAACATGGTAATTGCATAAAACACCTCCTTTGCCTATATAACATCTCCAGTTCAATCAGCATTTTAAGTTAACTTTGGGAAAATAGGGAAGTGTGACAGGGCAAGACAGGGCAAGTCCATATGCCCCTTGCCATTTGAATGTGTTCTCTCTCTAAAAAATGTCTCTGCTCATATTTATACTTAACTTGTAGAATACTCTTTTTAATGCAATGATTTTTAAATTCTGCATGTACCTTAACTTTATCATGCAAAAGTTAACCATGCCACCCAAAACGTAAATCATGACTTTCAAATTCCAAGAATTTGTCATTTCAAAGCAATACCCTTCAGTGATACAAAACAGTGGGCCCCATAACATAATATTAGAAATTCCCTTTGAATAGGTCCTCTCGAGCAAGGTGTAGTTGACGACAGGTTGGGATCAGAAGTGGACCATTATCTGAAATTATCTCAAGTGCTTATGATCAGAAAGGTTTTGGATTTGGCTATTTCCCCCAGATTTTGGGATCCCCTTATTTGCATACATGTACATAATGAGATACCATGGAGATGAGGCTGAAGTCTAAACATGACATTCATTTGTGTTTTGTCCACATTTTTGGTTTTCCCTGACATTAGGTCCAGTCGTGTCCAACTCTAAGGGCTGGTGCTCATCTCCATTTCTAAGCCGAAGAGCCAGTGTTGCCCGTAGTCACCTCCAAGGTCATGTGGCTGGCATGACTGCATGGAGTGCCGTTATCTTCCCACCGTAGCAGTACTTATTGATCTACTAGGTTGACAGAAGCTGGGGCTAACAGCAGGAGCTCCCCCTCCCCCTCAGATTCGAACCACTTACCTTTTGGTCAGGAAGTTCAGCAGCTTGGCAGTTTAATCCACTGCGCCACCAGGGGCAACTTTGTCCACGAGCCTGTAGGTAATTTTGCACATAGTTTTTTCAATAACAAAGTTTGTGTACATTGAGCCATCAGAAAGCAAAGGTGCAACTACTTGTGGGCAATTTTGAAGTAGTTTAGATGTCAAAATTGTGGATAAGAGATGCTTAACCTGTGCTTCTACTACATCATCAGTACTGAAGTACAGAGAGAGCACTCCAGGGCTGCAACCTCTGCATCTCATTGATAATTATACTAATTGTGTCCGTGAGTGAAGACAGTATGGCTGAAGAATACAGAGTTCTCCTGCTAACCTTTTTATCTCTGGACTCTCAGATTAGTAATCAGAGTCAGGCTTCTCAATTAAACCTATAATCAAGTTATCCAAGTCCTACCAAGTGCACATCACCAAATTATAAATTATTGAACTCTTTTGACATATTCAGTCGTTGTTAGCAATTCTCACATAATTTGAAGAGCACTACATTTTCCATTCAAATCTTGTTCCTGTGAGGAGACAGGGCAGCATTAGATGGCTCATTATTTTTTATAGGTAAGTGATACAGGAAGAAATGGCCCAACCAGGTCTCCCTTCACCTTATTTATGGGCCACATCTCTTGCTTCTTGCTATATCTGATATAAATTGCACTTTCGGCCCAGTATCTTTTGGAGCCAACTCAAGATTTTATCATTATAGTTTTTGTATGTGATTTTATGACTTGTTTTTACTGTTGTTGTTGATTCATTTGTTTTATTGCTTTGTTTTTTATACTGTTGATGTTCGGGCTTGGCCCCATGTAAGCCTCCCCAAGTCCCTTCGGGGAGATGGGGCAGGGTATAAAAATAAAATTGTTGTTGTTGTTGTTGTTGTTATTATTATCTCTTGCTTCCTATAGATGCTCAAATTTGATTTGAATATTTATTCCACTCTTGAAGGAAAATGATCATAACATTTGTCTGTGACACTTGGCAGTTCCTCTGTAACAATGCAAGAAACTGTCCTGTTATGTGGTGCTTTCTGCCCCGAAGTGTGGTGGAGGCTCCTTCTTTAGGCTTCAAAAGAGAGGCGGGATGGCCATCTGTCGGGGGTGCTTTGAATGTGATTTTCGTGCTTCTTGGCAGCAGGTTGGACTGGATGCCCCATGAGGTCTCTTCCAACTCTATGATTCTATGTGACAGACCCTTGGTCCATCCAGTCAACTATTGGAAACATTGACTGACAGCTCACTTTCCATGAAATGTATCAGCCGCATGGAGTGTTTTGCACAATAACTTCCATAGTTTCTCGTGATAAGTTCTGGAACTACTATCTATACTGGCTGGGAGATTATGAGAGCTGTAGTCAACAAAAGCATCTTGTCTATTGTCATGGATCTCATTGAAACACAGGGCTGCTGATTGAGATTTTAGGAATACCTGTCCTTGCAAAAGACCTACAATTTAAAGAGAAGGATCAATGTCTAGGAGTAAGTACTGGATATATACCAGATAAATGAACAACACATCTATCTCCATGCTGAACCTTTGGAAATGTGTATCCTTGGCATACGTTTCCCACACAAAGACTGGTGGGCACAGAATAAATACAAACACCATATGGATGTACTTCATTAATCATCACAAGCATCCAGGGGCCCTTTCACATTGTAGATTTGTAGTGCTATGATTCCATTGTAACTGTCATGGCAACTTAACATGGAATCCTAGAATGGCAAGCGAGGGGAGGGGTCTGTAGGATCCTTAGCCACAGAATTTTCCCCTTATGCTTCTGAACAAACTACAGATTCTAAGACGATTCCTGGAATATTGCTATGGCCGCTAAACTAGGACCAGAGCACTATAGCTATGTAGTGTGAAAGTGCTGCTCATCTGAAATTCTGGGTAGTATATATAAAGAGAAAATCTTATAAGTTGAACATTTCTGCTGGGAGCAATTTGGGGCTGACTTTTGCTAATATGTTCTTCAAAAGTTCTGCTCTTAGGCCCCTTCTAGCTAAAGGTTTTCCCCTGACATTAAGTCTGGTCGTATTCGGCTCTGGGGGTTGGTGCTCATCTCCATTTCCAAGCTGTAGAGCCAGTGTTGTCCATAAACGCCTCCAAGATCATGTGGCCAGCATGACTGCATGGAGCACCATTACTTTCCCTTTGGAGCAATACCTATTTATCTATCCACATTTGCATGTTTTCAAACCGCTAGGTTAACAGAAGCTGGAGCTGACAGCGCATGCTCACTCCGCTCCCCAGATTCGAACCGCCAACCTTTTGATCAGCAAGTTCAGCAGCTCAGCGGTTTAACCTGCTGTGCCACCGGGGGCCCCTTCTACACTGCTCTTTATCTCAGGAGCTGATCCTAGATTATCTGATTTAAATTATGAGTCTCCACTGCCTGATAATCTGGAATAAGAAAATAATCTGGGATCAAATGATGGTGTATAGGGGCAGTGTGGAAGGGGCCTTAGATGAAATAGCCCGTGACTGGCCCTGAAACTAGCTCCTGTTTTCAGGAACAATACATTTGCAGACAATAGTGTCATAGAATCATAGAATAGTAGAGTTGGAAGAGACCCCATGGGCCATCCAGTATATTTTTGCCGCTTCTTTGTCTGTTCATTTGTATTTTGATTCTGTAGCCCACTTGTCAATGGATGTCCAGAATCAGCAGCATCTACCGAGGTCCTTTTTATCCTGGGTGACAACTGGGCCAGTATAGACTTCATTTTGATTTGTTTCTCCATAATGCTAATGGGTTAGGTGCTCTTAGTTCCATTCCTCAGCTGAGACCTCTCTGGCTTGGTTGGACCTGCTGGTAGTTACACTACCGCTAGCACAGCTCTCAGCATCCTTGGAGCAGTTAAGCCCCCCCCCCCCCCCACGACAATGTGGCACCCATCGAGAGGGTGGGTGCCGTGCCAAAAGATCTCAGCCGGCATTTGGAAACAATAAACATTGACAAAATTATGATCTGTCAACTGCAAAAGGCCACCTTACTGGGATCTGCAGGCATCATATGAAAATACATCACACAGTCCTAAACACTTGGGAAGTGTCGACTTGTGATTTTGTGACACGAAATCCAGCATATAGATCCCGTTTGCTGTGTCATAAGTCTTTGTGTTAATAATAATAATAATAAGCCTTATTTATATGCAGAGGCAGTCCAACTACCAGGCAATCTAGGCATTTGCTTGTAGCGCCATCGTCCCAGGGGCGCCGTCGAGGCCCCTGGGAGGGTGGCGCCACCCCCTGACTCCTTCATCTTTGGGACGGGCCTTCCTGCCATGGCCTGGGCCTTGCTGCCGTGGCCTGGGCCTTGCTGCCATGCGGCCCGCGCAGCCTGCCCCCACCTCGTCTTCCTAGCGAGAAGACAAACATTCTTGGGCGCTTTGCTGAACAGAGTAGCGGGCGCCACTTTTCACTTCAGCAAAGCGCCCAGGAACGTCTTCCTTCCCGTCCCGTGTGACCATGCCTCCCACCCTGCGTGGCCCCACCTCCTGCCCCACGCGGCCCTGCCTCCCGGGGGGGGGGGGGCAAAAATTATGTTTGCCTACTCCAGAAATTTACCTAAGGATGGCTCTGTTTACATGCCATCCCCTCTCCCCGGAGGGACTCAGTGCAATTGCAGTAAACAGCAATAAACAAATATCACTTCATACAATTAAAATGACATAGTAGTACTATGTGTTTGATCCTGGTTTTCTTCATGATGTTCTTTCATTTCCAGTAGGTATTGTGAGGTAAGCCAGATCAATTCAATTTAACTCCACTTTATGAAAAATTAGATGATCCTTTGTAGTTTGCTTGAAACTTCAGAGCAACCCTGCAGCTTTGGCACATTGTGGGAAGCAGTATCAGGTCTGATTTGGACTGGACCACTCTCCACATGGGGCACTGCCCCCATTCCCCTTTCCTTTCTCTTATTAGCACAGAGAAATGGGGATGGATTATACTTGTGTCACCAGCACTGCTGCTCCCAGGAAGCTATAGAGGCCACCGGAGCTGACATCAGCAGAGGTGCCTACATAACCAGGAAGAAAATGGGGTGATTGACTCTCCCCTTCTTCCTGGTCATGTCGGCATGTCCACTAATGTGAGCACAGGAAGACAGCGATGACTCAGAGATCTCACAGAGCTCTTGCTCTCTAGGAGTAGTGATGGTGACAAAGACAGCAAAGTGGGGTTTAGAGGGCTAATGTGGTCTCAGTTCAGCTGCACCATCTGGACTCTGATGTGTCACCACGCAGGTTTGCAATGGTGCATGTGGCTGACTCTGGAGCCACTGGAACATTTCTGCTTTGAACTGGTGCATTATTAAGCAACCAGTATAGATGAGCCCTAAATCAGGACTTAAGAAAAAGAGATGACAAGCAGTTTGAATCTAAAAGTTCTACTGGAAACATGGTTGAGTTTTGAAAGAGCCTGTCTGCTTCTGCACTGCAGGAATCCTGCTATTGATTTTAGGTGGATGTTGCTAGATGTCCAGCAGTGCCCAACTTTGTGTTTGCTCAACATGCACATTTATAAATAAACACATTGCTCTAAACATGCATGCAGCCACAGAGACAAACATCTAGTAAATGAAACAACGAGGAAGAAAAGGAAAACACTAATGGAAATATAATTCAGAATTGGAACATCACACCAATAAACAGAAAAATCACCCCCAAATAAAGCAATGCTTGCATTTTAGTGTAGTTTTAGTCATATAAAATATCATTTGCTATTATTACAAATAGTAAATCCATGCATTCCATGCTTGTGGTAAAAAACAGTCAGGGTGTAGCGCTGTAAGCACTTACCTGAGAGTAAGCTCCACTGAGCACAGCAAGACTTAAAAACCTAAGTTAAATATGCAAATGATTGGTCTTTTAAAAGGAAGAATAATTATAAATATGCATTATTATTGGTTTCATTGGTGGTTATATAATGTATGTAATAGAATGATTACATAGTTTGTTAGGCTAATATTCACTGGTGGTAATATTAGTGAGGGAAATGACGCCCTCTTTGTTCTGGTGTGCTCAGCCTAATTTCCCATATTTTTTCATGCTGTAATAAATTCAACATGTTGATGTGACACTGTATTTCAGTGTGCTTCTCCAGACCCCAAGTATCATGTTTAAAAAGGGGTACACCTCATTTCAGATGTGAGGATAAGGTTACAATAGATGCATTTCTCCTTTACGGGCCTTTTATCACCATTTTCCTCCCATTTGGTGTTATGATTTCCAGTGGTTTGAACAAGAATTATCTACTCCAGCAAGTCAAGACATGGCAACCTAGTGGCATAACATGACAGCCACTCATCGGCTTCTCAGCCTACAGTATCCAGCATTATAGACTTAATTCACTTAAGGCAGGGGATGCAATGGAACATGGAGGAAGAAATGGGTTATTTGAAAATGATCCAGAATTGATTAATTGATTACTTAATGTGTTGTCCCAGTTAAGGCATACTCTTCTCCCAGACACCCAGTTAGTACCAACACTAGTGTAATTCTAGGGCCAAGTCAAAACATGACTTTTTATTAAAGTGTTTGAGCCCAGACTGATTTTAACTTAATAATGACATGTGCTATGGACCCTGGTGGCACAGTGAGTTAAAGCGCTGAGCTGCTGAACTTACGGACCGAAAGGTCCCAGGTTCAAATCCCAGGAGCAGAATGAGCGCCCGCAGTTAGCCCCAGTTCCTGCCAACCTAGCAGTTCGAAAACATGCCAATGTGAGTAGATCAATAGGTACCGCTCCGGTGGAAAGGTAACAGTGCTCCATGCAGTCATGCTGACCACATGACCTGGAGATGTCTATGGACAATGCCGGCTCTTTGGCTTAGAAATGGAGATGAGCACCAACCCCCAGAGTCGGTCACGACTGGACTTAACGTCAGGGGAAAACCTTTACCTTTACCTATGGACAGAATTATTTAAAATTACTGTACTTTAACTGGTTTTTATTATCTGGTTTTATGTGATAAATGACTTGATGTGTCATTTAATATTGTTCTTTATTTATTATTTGCCATATTTATATCCTGCCCTTCTCATCCTGAAGGGGACGCAGAGCAGCTCACATGTATATAGGCAACAACTTGATGCCACACAACATACATTCAGCAAAAAATAAAAAAATAAATTAAAACTAACTGTTAAAAACATATCAAATGTTAAAACCAATTTATTAAAACCATGCAGTCCAATATCATGGTCCGAGGTTGTTCCAATTCTCATTGCATTCTCCCAGTGCCCCTATTTACATAAGCTTCTGGGAATGGACATTGCTGAACAATTAGGAAGGTCCCTCCTCCCCAGTGATCTCCCAAGTGAGATAATATCAGTTCCTTCACATATGTATGTGAGACAGATAATTCCTTTATCACCAGGACTCTGTTTATAGTGTTTGCCTGCTGAAATGTGACTAGAGGCTTACATTTATCATGGAAGAGAAGGCTAAAACAAATATGAATACATGAGCCTTCTGAAAGGGCAGCCAAGCCTCAGGTCAGTCAGGATTACCACCTTTTGTTTTCTGGGTCTTGCACCTTTGTCTTCTCAGAACTGAACACGCAAATCAATCAAAGAATCATCTGCATACCCATGTCGTCATCATCTTCAGTTTTATGCCCACCATGGGAGTGTCTCTGCAACAGACTGGACCTTTAAACCCCTCAAAGTCCTCCTGTTCATTCCTTCTGTCTGTGTCCAACCCCAGTGGTTTGGGGCTCCCACAGAAGGGGTCCCCCCACAAGCCACTGGATTCCATTTATGTGTGTATATGTTTAATCTTATGCTTATGTCTTTATATAAAAACATTTCTGATGCCAGCCACCAAAGGTGATCTTTGGCCTACATTTTCCCTGCCCTGGAAAGGCGAGTCAACAATCTATCCAGGTTTCATTTGCATTTAATCAGGGACTCAATCAACTGCATATGATTCATAGACTGGGCTGAAAGGAGGGTCACAGGTCCCCAGATGGCCCCCTGGCTTGTTGAATAAGCCACATAGACATGCAAAAGTTGCTTTTACTATTCACATATTAGTTCCTCATTTCCAAAGACAATGTCATTCCTCTTAGTCATTTCCCCAGCCATGGACTCATTTATAGACAATATTTCCCTGCTATGGACAATCCAGGAGAACAATGCCAGAGGCGTTGGAAAGCAATCACCTACATATCTATATCAATAAAGGTTTTTTCGGGACCTTGCAAGGTTCTTTGTTATCCCATTCTAGGACCCTCATAACCCAATTATAGGATCATTCCTAGCACCATTGTTTCCTGGACTGCCGGCCCCTCTTCTATCATTGGGCAGAGGGAATCTATCAAAAGCGAGGTGCACTCTCCCATTGGCTGGCAGAGGCTGAGCTCCCGCCTTCACTGGGAACTTCCTCAAATGTCATTGGGTACTCAATCAGTGCAGCTGGGTGGGAGTGGGAAATTTGAATGTGTTCTGTATAAAAAATGCCTGTTTTGCACTGTACTGTACCTCAGCCTCCTTTGTCGAATTATCGCGGGCTGGCATCACTTTCAATTGAAATTAAATAAAATACCTTGATGGCTTTTCTTGGTAGGCTTTATTTCAGGCTTTTTTGCTTGCCAAGTGCACGGATTCATACGCAGCCCGGATCTCACTGCTCTAAATTGCTCTTTTTCACTCTCGCAATGAATCTCTCTCTTTTTCTTTTTCTTTCTTTCTTGCCTTCGTTCTTTTTTCCTGTCATAATTGCTTTTCATTTAACAGAGCAAACAGTCAACAATCCGCCATATAAATTTCATTGGGACTATAAACCCAGGTAAACAATTAAGAACATGACTCTTAATTTCCATTGAAATGCATAACAGGAACATTGCCGAACCAAAACAGCTCATAAAAGTAAACAGTCCTTATCTCTCAGCCCTCACCAATTTAAATTAATCCTCACTCATTCATTAATTAAAGCTTAAGTTGATTAATCTGCCTAGCGTTCCTGTTTCTAATGGGTTCTTCCATTAAGACGGAGGGCTGGAAGAAAACTCAAGCAGCTCTGGGAACCACACCTGCGTGACAAGCAGAGAGTTATTTTGAGCAAAGTTGAGAGGCTTTGGCTGAGAGGAACTTCAGCAGGAAAGGAAAGAACCAGATGCGGTGCTGCTTAAATCCTACTCCGCTGTCAAGGACTAAAAGAATGGTGCTGAAGAAAGTGAGGCACAAATCCATGCACTTCTCCCTCCCTTCAAATCCAGGCGTCCTTCTGCCAGACTTTTCCCTCGTTCATCTCAAGGTCTCAACTCTCTCTGGTTGATGGATAACTTGAATCTCCTGCATTGATTTCTTTTTGTGGAGTACTTGTCCCTGCTTTCTCATCTCAGGACTTGGCTCAGTATTGTGTGAAGAGAAGCCCCTTTGGGGTACTTTGGCGTGAAAGATGGGCTGGAAGACAACATTTTGTTTCCCCTTCCCAATATCTTTTACGAGCGATTTCCTCATAAATCCCATGGCAAGCCAAACTTTATCTTTGCCAGCTGGAGTGAATCACACTCTGCTAGGCACACTTTGTTTTGCGTTGTGCCCATCCCAACAAAGCCTGACTCATATCTTGACTGTCCATGCAGCATTTGAACACAAACTAATTGTCCCTTGATTGTACAATGACTTCTTCTGGATTAGGGAGTACCAAGAGCCCAGTGGCGAAGTGTGTTAAAGCACTGAGCTGCTGAACTTGCAGACCGAAAGGTCCCAGGTTCAAATCCCGGGAGCGGAGTGAGCACCCGCTGTTAGCTCCAGTTTCTGCTAACCTAGCAGTTCGAAAACATTCCAATGTGAGTAGATTAATAGGTACCGCTCTGGCGGAAAAGTAACAGCGCTCCATGCAGTCATGCCCGCCACATGACCTTGGAGGTGTCTACGGACAACGCCGGCTCTTCGGCTTAGAAATGGAGATGAGCACCAACTCCCAGAGTCAGACATGACTGGACTTAACATCAGAGGAAAACCTTTACTTTTACCTTTACCTAAGAGTAGGGCAGCCTTCCCAGTGAACCAAGTAAGGCATCTGCTGAAGAGGGCAGCAATTACATTTCCCTATCCCCCCCCCCCCTTCCCAGAAAATAATCTTATTGCACCCACTAAAATAGCCTGCTGTTCTTAGATTTGGTAGAATACTGTATCTTGTTGCTGGCTGTAGTAGGAGCCAATTGTCAGTATGGTTGTCTTTTGGGCATAGAATGAGGATGCAGAGAGCAATCTTTCCTTTGTCTCAGGAAACAAAATATCTTGCGCCGAGCCTATGAACTGCAGCCAGTTTGATTCCCACACACACAGAAATCAAAGCAACTAGCTGCACACAGAGCCGGCCCTAGGTATTTTTCAAGTGTAGGCGAACATAATTTTGGCACCCCCCCCCCCAAACCAATCACTGAAAAATAAAAGCGTTGGATATGCAAAAATGTTGGAGAACAAGGAGGGATAAAGGAAAAGCCTATTAAACATCAAATTACATTAAGATTTTACAAATTAAGCACCAAAACATCATGTTTTACAACAAATCAACAGAAAAAGCAGTCTCGACTGCGCCCCCAAATGTTTTGCGCCTGAAGCGACCGCTTAATTCACCTCATTGTTGGACCAGTTCTGGCTGCACATCTGGCCATCTCCAGTCCCAGGACAGTCCTGGTACTGTGTTGCAGTATTCATAGCCCAGCCGGGCTTCATTATGTATAGCTATTGATATAAATACCACCAATAAATAAGCTAACCTACAAGTCATTTCCCTCCAGAACTGAGAGCCATGGAGAACTGGACTGTTCTCATACATAAGTATCTTCCATGATTGTTGACTGAAGGAATACTTCCAGTGTTGTTGTTTGCACTAGTCCTGAACCAGGTACCAAAATGTGTTGAATTTGCCATTTATTTTGGGGACCAAAGTCTAACTACACTTCCCAAACACGGTGCCCACTTTGATTGATTCCTAGATGCCCCTTCCAGTTGTCCTCTTCAACCTGTCTCTGCCTTCAGGCTTATAATCTATATCAGTGATTCTCAACCTGTGGGTCCCCAGATGTTTTGGCCTTCAACTCCCAGAAATCCTAACAGCTGGTAAACTGGTTGGGATTTCTAGGAGTTGTAGGCCAAAACACCTGGGGACCCACAGGTTGAGAACCACTGATCTATATAAAATGAACACATAAGGAACAGAGGATGTCATTGGGAAAGGGGATTGAGAAAACTGCGGGCTCTTCTCTCTCTCCTTCTTCTCTTCCTCTGAGACTAGGGCAGTGGCAGTTATGATGGAGGAAGGAACTTTAATCTGTTTCCGGGTCTAAACATGATGGAGCTGTGTCTCCTCCTCCTTAGCTCCCTCCAAGGCCAGGTCAGTGGCACTTGGGACAGATTGAAGGCTTTTCATATGTTTCTGGATGTCGGCATACTGCCTCTTCTCTCCCGCTAATACCAGGGCAGAAGCAGTTGGGATTTAGGGATGACCTAAATCTGGGTCTAGATAGAGGAATGCTGAGCTTAGCTGCTTTTGTGAGTATTTTATTGCTGGAAGGGGAAGAAAGGCTGACACAGGAGTATGTCATCATGTCCCCTCATATCTGGTGTCGATAAGATTTTGTTCTGAGAGGGCTCAGTGTCATAATTCCTTGACTGCAAGGTTAATACTATCAAACTGAAAATGAACTGAATTGAATTTTTATCTAGTGTGTTTTGCAATCTGTTATTTGGTTGAGCTTATACAGCAATCCATTTTATCCGTTCTCAGCCTTGGAAGAGTTGTGTGTATGCTACATATGATTGAGAGACAGACGTGCTTGTTAATTCACTAATTATCATATATTAAGCTAGACACTGATTATATATCTTAGTATATAATGGTATATATGATCAGTAACTAAATTTTGTACAAGTTACAAAGACAGAATTTTGCAAATTCATACTCTGTCTGTTGTAACAGGATAACTCCAACATTGAAGAACTGTTAATTTGGAATAGATAAGTGCTATCTTACTGTTTATTTGTTTGTTAAATAAAATTTTATTGTTATTCAGCACTTTTAGTAGATAAGCATATTCAGTAAAACAAGACTCCCTTTCAAAGCAAAATAAGAGATACACAATAATTTGGATTCCTAACAATTTGGAAGGGAGGAGCCCCGGTGGCGAAGTGCATTAAAATTTGGAAATTCTCGCATTTGAGATCCCTTTCACTAAAAATTTGCACGATAATATTTTCATTGCATATCTTCAGCAGTTACAAACTGGAATATATCTCAGCAGGAGGATTTTAATTTCTTTTAATCAAAATTTGCACCAATATTGCTTCTAGAACTATTGTTACTTAATTTATTTTTTTTAAAATAAAAAATACATGGAGAAAAGCAAATGCAAAATACTAACATTTATGGCATAAGACAGTAACTCTGTTTTCAAGTGTGATTATGAAAGCAAATGAGGAGAAAGGAATACAAATTTGGAATATATTTGCACTTTCTCATATTGTCAACAATTCATACTTCTAAAGTAGTGGCTCCCAAACTTCTTTTGACCAGGGACCACTCTCCAACATTCGTACCGAAAGGGTTATAAAAGAGTTTTTGGTCAACTTTAGGTTTGGTTTGGTTATTTGGGGTGCTGATTCAGAAAATTTCACTGGATAGACTACATCAGCTCTAGTTTCTGATACAGAACATATGCCATCCAGTAGTCTTCATCTGGTGAAAACCATATTTCATAATCTAGAGCTTATGTTGTCTATCCAATGCAAGTACCCCAAATAACCCCAGAAACAGGTCTAAAAATGAAGACACCGCTCAGGGGAAGGGAGGGAGGAGGAGAAGCAGCAGTCAGGAGACTTGTTGTCATGCCTTTCGTGGGTGGTCAGCCTCTCCGTTCCCAATATCCCCGTTGCCTCGGCACTACAAGAGGGTTTTTCAAGACCAGTTACTATTGTTGCAACAGTGTAGTAACAGTGAGGCCGCAGACCATATTTTTGTTCTTGGGGACCACTGGTAGTCCACATACCACAGGTTGGGAGCCACTGCAATAAAGCTTTCATTGGTATCTTTATTCTCCCAAGTAATCCTAAGTAATTTTAATAAACATTTGCATATGCAAAACGTTTCCTTGTTATGCACAAAATGTAATGCCATAAACCAAAATGTATTACTAACAGTGAGGAAGAATATGAACAATTACTAATAGAGGACTGTATTTTCTAGCTAGTCCTATTTAAAGCATACTTTGCATAGATATGTTGAAGCATAGATAATAGCAGACCCTCTTGTTTTTAGTGGGACAAACCATGGAGGCACCAAGAAGAGAGTGTAGTTTGTAAAAGAGGGCCTAAATGAATAAGTGAAATATATATGTATATAGTTTCCACAAATATGATGATCATACTGTATAGTGTTCATTACTATTCATTACTATTCATTAACAAATCTGGGTTTATCACAAATTCAGATATACATTTGCCAGGGAGACACCTCCAAGTGACTATCCTTGTATGAGAATGGTCTAATACACCTGATAGATTCTTCAATATTTTCTTCTGGGGGCATTTTTTAAAAGCTTGCTCACTCAAAAAGCTGAATTCAAAGAAATACTTCAATTCTATGATCCTAGAATGACATCGTAGAATGTGGAGCCTGGGCTCAAAGTATGGAAATGTCAGGACTTTTAGATAAATAGTGGCAATGGCACCCTCTGTCAACCCCTGAGTTTAGCTTCAGTCCCCACTGTACATGGATATTTGTGGGAGGAATATGTTTTCCCAGCTACCCCATGCAGAGTGGATGATGGTGGTGGTTGTGGTGGATGACAATTAAAAGCCATTTTCCTTACAAAAAGCTGCCATCAAAGCAAGTGAGTTGTGATTTGAAGGAAGCAAAGGCCTTCCAGCTACATCCCTAACACAAGGGGGAACTTGCACCAGACCTGCTTGCAATGAGATAGAAATGCAACGAAGACATCAGAACCATTTCATTTGCTCTTCTACTATGGCAGCATAAGCTCAACAGAGCTTTTGGTTTGGTTTGTAACATCAGAGAGCAACCCTAGGGACTGCCCTGTTAGCCAGGTTTAAACTAGATCCATTCAAATCATTGGAACTAACTGGTCATTGCAATGGGATCTTTATATTTGCTAGGGGTCGGTGCCCAGGGTCCCTATAGATACTAGTCTTGTGCATTTGTATGGAATTATTTACTGTTCCTATTTTTACCATTCGTATGGCCCCGTTTCCGTCCGCAGCTTACGGAACGGGCACCTATACGAGTGGGCAGGCAGGCAAGGTCTATGAGTTGATTCAATGGATCTATACTGGTTTAGAATAATAGGTGCATTTAGATCAAAGCCTGGATATAGCCAAGTGAAGCAAAATAACTAATTTGCTTGCTTGCTTCCGAACCCAATGGGTTTTGGAAAAACTATGATCCACTGACTAAAACAATCACCATCTTTGTGCTTCTATATATAGCCCACAAGATGGCACTCCATGTTAACAGATGATGGGAAGACTACTCCAAGAATTGTAATCAGTTTCACATAATCCTATTTTCCCTAGCACAAGCTGAAACACAATGGCTGAATTATTGCCCAGAATGCCTTCTTTTCAATAGCGTTTCTAATTATTATCAGACATCACAGGCATGGATTGTGTGTGCCTATGTGCATGAGCATAGAGTGTGTTTGTGTTAGTGATCCCCTTTTTTGTAATTCTTCACTGATGATTTGCCAAATCCGGAGATGGGTGTGGAGGAGAAGCGTTTCGGCAAGATTGCTATGGGCAGTACAAAAGGCTATCCAGGTTTCCATGTATGTACCCTACAGAAAGCCCCTCTGAAATGCACGAGACTCCATTGGTCCCAGTCCAAGCACTCTTTGGGAATCTGTGGCTAGTCTTGTATCTCAAACCTGCCTGTTGCTTTGGAGAATTTTTGCTTCTGTCTCCCACCTGCCTGAGACACACATTCTCAGTTTCATTTGTTGAAAAATACAGCACATTTATTTAAAAAGCACAAACAAAGGCATTGCTTGGGAAGTCACTTTTTGGAAAAATGAACATCATAATATGAATGAGCCATCTGTAAACAACAGGATGATGCGGTGCGATAAAGGGCATCATCCTCAATCCTCAGTTGTAGGTGGCTCTTCTCTACCTTGTCCTTGTTGGCCGTAAACATTATCTCCTCAACTTGATTCAGTTAACAGCCATGATTGCTTTGTAAAATGTGTTTGACAATGCAAACAGATTATAGGCAGAGTGAATAATGTAATATGAAATTTTGTTCTGTATTTCCTCCCTGCCCCCCACAACGTCTCCCCTTCGGAACTCTTTGCTTCTCAGTGCTCTAATCACATTATCGTTGGGGTTTCTTGCATGTTCCATTTGGCATTCAGTTCATGCCTCTCTTGAGTTACCTAATGGGCCAGATCTTCACGGCTGTATAAGCGCTGATGTCAGTGTTCTATTGGAATCTGGATAGTTTCCACATGCGGAAAATCTCCCATGTTTCATGGCCCAGTTTCACTGTTCAAGTTTTGCATAACTGAAAAATGGGCATGAAACATAAATTTTTATTTCAATGTTAACAAGACATTTTGTGTATAAGACATTGTAAGAATAGATATGCCTACTCGCATATTTGCTTTCAATGCGGGTTCCAAATCCCCAGGGCCTAGGTAATTTCCCCTGGTTCTTAAGGTAAGAGGAAGGAATCTTGGAGTAAGAGCACTGTCTTGAAAATTGCGTGGGAGCATGTTTTCCTCATTTGTCTAACGAATTTCTAAAATTTGAATGGCTGGGTGTTTTTCTATTTTGATGTCACGCTCTAAGCATTTGTAGCTAATGTTCAATGTATCATGCTTAATGCACCACCAAGAACATGTAACATCACCAGGGTTTGTCCCTTGTGACATCGTGAGGTGTCATCCCTAGGTCTCAGGATTCTGCCAAAAATTTCAGGGCCTGTTCAAGCAAACCTAGTTATCATCTAACACTTAGCCCAGTGGTTCTCAACCTGGGGTCCCCAGATGTTTTTGGCCTTCAACTCCCAGAAATACTAACAGCAGGTAAATTGGCTGGGATTTCTGGGAGTTGTAGGTCAAAACCACTGACTTAGCCCATTAAACCAGAGTTTCTGAACATGTGGTCCACAGACGTCTAAGGGATCCATGGGTGGACCTCAGGAGTTCTGTGAACTGGGAGCCAAAAAGAGATAGATTGTTTTCATTTCCTTTTTGTTCCTTCGAAAAATGTGGTTTAAATGCATTTTTCCTTCATAATGTTCTCACGGGATCCATGACACCCAAACAGTTTAAACCTTCAGATGTAACCTAAATTGAACTGTGTTTCTGTATATGAGCATTTCCAGGACTTTATGATCATTTATTTGAATGAAACATTTCCATAACAGTCCAGATGCCAGCAATCAATGTGAGCAATGTGGCTTGAAGCAAGTGTGCACCTTATCATTTACATTCAGTTGTCCACATTTGTTGGGGTTAGAGATTTTAGATCTGGATATTAGTGAGCAAAAGGGTTACTGTGTTACAGTGATGTAGGACAAAGGATTTGGTGACCACAAGAGACTTCAGAACCTACAATTATATGGTGTTGAAGCCGAATTGGAGGGCAACTCAGGCCAGTGAGACCCTGAGAGCCCAGCAGCAAAGGCACCACCAACAGAGATCAGCAGGGCACGGGTTCGAATCCTGCCAGGGAACACTTGTCAAAGCAAGAGAGAAATAACAGAGTTAGGAAGCGCAACCCAGAGAGGGCAAGAAAAGGAAGGTTGAGAGAAGAAGGAAGGTTGCAGGCTGGGTGTAGATCTCCAGATCTTTGGTGAACTAGAATGCTCAAGGCTTTAAGGCTTCCGCCGGTGTGCTGGAGGAGTTCACAGGCATGTGCCCTAGGCGGCTGTTTTCTCGACAGCAGACTGATCCTGTAATGCTTTTTAAAAAAAAGTTAAATGTTTATAAAGGCCTATACTGCCATAGTTTAGATGGCCAGCATTGTGCAATAGTTTGAATGTTGGACTGGGAGTTAGTTTGAAGGCATATAACAATAAATAACAAAAATATTGTTAATATATTGTTTTATATGTTAATATAAAAACATTTTTGTAGTTGTTTTGAATTGTATGTTCTTGTTTCATGTTTAGCATTCTTTATTATGTTTAATTTGTTGTATGGATTCTTTTGCTATGCTGGAAACCACTCTGAGTCCTCTCAAGGAGATAAATAAAGCATTGTTGTTGTTGTTGTTGTTGTATGACACAGCAAACAAGATAGATATGCTGGATTTCGTATCACAAAATCACTAGTCAAACACTTCCCAAGTGTCTAGGACTGTGTGATGTATTTTCGGATGATGCGTGCAGACAGTACTGGGACAGTAGCGTGGCCTTTTGCAGTTGGCAGATCGTAATTTTGTCCATGTCTATTGTTTCCAAATGCTGGCTGAGATCTTTTAGCACAGCACCCAATGTGCCAATCACATTATTATTATTATTGATTTATAGTCTACTTTTTCTCCAATATGGACTCAAAATGGCTAAAAAAGGTATTGTAAAAAGTTTCAAAAGTTTTTAAAGCACCAGTCAATCCAATTAAAACATTAAAATAATTAAAAGCAAGTAAAGACCGAAAGACTGTTCAATTAAGAAGGTCTATCTAGTGTTGTGAAGTTATGGTTATAAAATAGAAGAAAGTACACTGGGTATGTTTTATTATTTTTATTATTTGAGGAGATTCATTTGGGGATAATATAGGAGAAATACTATGGTCTAAATTACAGATTGAGGTCTGCTCAGTCATCCACTGTGGAGCTGCTTCTTTTGTTTCACCTGTGTGGTTAAGAAGAAGAAGAGGTAGGAGGAGAGACTTTCAAGAAAGAATAAATGAAGTACACCCTGAGCATAGGAAATTACACATAGAGCCAGAAGAAAAATAAGATGGAGTGGGGAGCCCTATCTTCTCTTTCACCTATAGTACACCACAAAGGAGCCCTATCTTCTCTTTCACCTATAGTACACCACTCCAGTGCTGGTGCCTTAAGCTTCAACATAGTCCTGTTTTACATTGCTGCATTCTCTTACAACTGGTCTAGTTTAGAGATGTTCCCTTTTCCCAGTCTAGGTGATCTTTTGTAGTGTGCTTGGAGGAGAGGGGGTGCATGCCCAAAGAACCAGGAAGGTTGTGAGGATTGACTCCTGGGACTATGTAAGCAGTACTGGGAGTCAATCCCCACAGGCCCAGCACCTGGAAAGATCTTAGCTGAAGGTCTGGATCTTTCTAGGTGTTTAATTCCAGATGAGAAAGGTTCTGGAACCTTTCCTAGGGAGACTGAATTGACAGGTTTTTCTGCCCACAAAATAGATTTTCTTACAGGCTACCAGGAATTGGCTGTTTTTAATCAAGGGCTTTAAACATTGTGGTATATTTTTCTCTTTTTTAAATAAATAAAATAGAAGACCATAAAACAAACTCCTGTTGAAATGATGTAAAACCATTGAGGTACGAGTATTAAAAGATGGACTGAGATGCTGCTCCTGAAATCACAAACTCATCTGCACTCACCAAATCAACTGATGAAGAGTGTGATGAGCCACTGTCATTCATTGGCACTGATGAGCAAATAAAAGGTTCTTCTAATTGTCCCCTCAAATGACAATTCAGAGCCTTTCATCATGGTGAGGCTCCATGCAGTCATGCCGGCCACATGACCTTGGAAGTGTCTATGGACACTTTTCAGCTTAGAAATGGAGATGAGCACCAACCCCCAGAGTTGGACACGACTAGACTTAACGTCAGGGGAACCTTTACCTTTAGTCATACTGTTTCTTGACAAGATTTGCTTTTGCCTTTCTCTGAGGTTGAGAGAGTAGTGGTCACCCAGTGGAGAAGGATTTGAACCCTGACTCCTAAAATAATAATCTAATACTCTGACTATAAGGCCATGCTTGCTCCTCATGATTGGTTGTTATTAACCTTTAGGATGTTTCCAATTCATGGCAAGCATAAGGCGATTCTATCACAGGTTTTTTTTTTAGGATTGAGAGTATGTGACTTGCCCAGAGTGACAAACTGAATTTCCATGGCTTAGCAGGGATTCAATGCCTAGTATCCAGAGTTGTAGTCCAACACTCAAATCACCACTCCATGATGGGTAGCACATGTATTTTGGAAGGAAAGAGTCAGATTTTCAAAAGGAACTTTCCTAAAGAAGGAGAGTTGCTGGAACAGGGCTTATCACTGTTGGCAAGCAGAAGAAAAAGCTCTCTTGCAGAGCAATCAACTGATAACAGTTGTGTACAAATCTTGGTAACAGGGGATGGCTGTGTTCATTACTGCAGAAATCATTGCGAAATTGAAGAACATTTTGCACATTCCTATTCTGTTACACTATTTAAACTAAATCTACTGTCCAAAGTTGAGCAATATCAGAGGGCCTCTGAAATACTTTTTGTAGATATACAGAAGCTGGGAGATGGGCCGGCTGTAGCATTTCCTACTGAATGATGCTACTCTCAGGTTTCTCAAGTTGGAACTCATTTCTAAGCTTACCTTTCAGCATCCACCTTACTTAGCATCACCAGGAAATGTTGGGCTGTGAATGGATAATTCCTCAGTTTGACCAAGGCACCCTGTACACTTGGGGACATGAAGGGATTTATTGCTCTGGTCCAGAGAGCAAAACGATTTCAATGGACTTGAATGTGTAACTGCTACTGAGGGCCTTTCCACATACCATATAGCCCAGAATATCAAGGCAGAAAATCCCACAATATCTGCTTTGAACTGGGTTATCTGAGTCCACACTGCCATATATTCCAGTTCAAAGCAGAAAATGTGGGATTTTATTCAGCTGTGTGAAAGGGGCTTGAGAATCCTCCCAAAGCTGATACCAAGTGCATAGTTGACCCTGTCAACAAACAATTTACTTTGCTTGTCTTAGGGCCCCTTTGTGATGGGATGTAAAGAGGGAAGCCATTCCTAAGATATATGGAGACAGCATCTTCAAGTTTTAGAGGGTACAGCCCAGATAGTCATTCTTTAGGGACCCTTTAATACTAGACAATTTGCTTCAACTTCCATGACTGCATCCTGCAAATTTCTAGAATTTGTAGTTTTGCTAGCAAGCAGCACTTTCTGGTTGAGAAGTCTAAATATCTCAGGAACCTATAAATCCTGGGTGTCTACAGCATGGAGCCATGGGCATGAAAATGGCACCCAAGTGTGATAATTGTGTAGTGTGAAAAAGTCTCCAGACTCTCATCTATTAGAAAGTCTGGGAAGCCAGTGTCACATGTCCACATTGGTCTTCTCCCCTGCCAAGAGCTCAACCCTCAACCAGCAACAACCCAAATATCAAGGAAATTATAGTCTTCAAGACAGAGCCAACAATTGACTCCAATGAAGTCATTTTCAAGAAGTTACTTTTTCACTGTGAAGCTCTTTGGAGGCACTTCTCTCTCTCTCTCTCTCTCTCTCTCTCTCTCTCTCTCTCTCTCTCTCTCTCTCTCTCTCTCTCTCTCTCTCTCTCTCTTGTGTGGTCAAACCAAAATTTAAATGTCAGGCAGCCCCCTCCTTCTTGCTCTCAGTCTAAAAGCAAAATAATCTGACCTCAGAGGTCAGGAGATGTTTTCAGAAAGTGTATTCTTTGTCCATCCGCTGTTCCGAAAGGGTGTGGAAATGTCACTAATGGAGCATCAACAGGGGTTCCTTGTGTTGGCACCCACCACTGAGCATGAAAGTGCAATCTAAAAGACACCAGCCAGTCAATTGCCACCAGACTGTTATCCTAAACCAAGCCTGAGATCCGTTTATAGACATCGGCCAGCTGTGTCCGTACATTATCAAACTAGCCTGTTAAACAGACCTATAGTGCAGGTTAAGTGTTTTCACTTAATATGCTCCCTGCTCTTCCTCTCCTTGGCTGCAAGAGCAATCCATCACCGTTGCCTCTCAAAGTTTGCAGTATGGGAACTACCACAGGTTTCTCCCTTGCTGGAAGAAAAAACTAGAAAGGGAGAAAATGCAGTAGGCACTGAGTTTGGTGGTTTTTCCCACAGGCTATGCCATGTATTCTCATTGATAGTGGATATGTACCACATTGAGACCTTCTTTAATTAGTGCAATTGTGACAATTCGTGCTCCCAGTATTGTTTCTCACACTCTCATAACTCTGCCTTCCTGCATTACCACTATTCCTTATTTTATTTTTTTTGGCACAGTTGTGAAAATTAATTATTTAAAAGCAACAACAAAGGAAAATATAAATCTTTTGAAAAAGCAAGTATATCTTAGGTAGAGCCGTTCTTAAGTAATTTTTGAGAGTAGGCAATCAGAATTTTGGTGCCCCACCCCACATTTTGGTGCCCCTCCCTAAACTGGGGAGGGGGGGGCTGAGCAACAGGGAGGGGAGGAGTCTGCAAAGCACCAAGGAACAAGAAGGAAGGCATATGGCGCTTTGTAGACCAGAGAAGCAGGTACCACTTATCTGGTCTGCAAAGCGCAGAACACCTTCCTGGCGGACCCAGGATTGGCCTGTGGTGCCCCCAACAAGATGGTGCCACAGGCAAATGCCTAGTTTGCCTGGCGGGTGAACCACCCCTGATCTTAGGGATAATAAAGGTGAGGGAAGAAAGGAGGAGGGTCACATAATCTGACATCATGTTACTGCTGGTGAAGCGATTTTTGAAAGGACTGGAGATAAGAAGGTCTGTGCTTTTCAGTTTCCACTAAACCAGATCAGCCAGGACAAAGACTGAACACTCTCGGTGTGCTTCCAGACAGCACCAAATTGCAGGATTTCTAAGAGGGGTAAAAAAACGCTAGGACCTGAGAGCAGGTCTGCACACAGACCTGTAGGTCTCAGGATTTCTGCCTCCGATGTCCATACAGATGGCTTTGTCCTAGGTTTTAGAAGCCCACAAGATCGCCGCAAGACGTCCACCAGAAATTTCAGTGGTTTTAAAAAAAATGTAAATGCATTGATGCGGATATGCACATAGCTAGTACAACTTTTGTTTCCAGGTAATACATGTTGGTTCCTCATTGCTTCTATCATAAAAACATGGGGAAAGTTGATTAAATGGCAAAAACTTTGTTGTGGAAAGAAGTCATCCACCATTTCACAAAGTTTCTGGCACACAAACAAAATTTCTGGAGTACAGCTAGTTTCAAAGTAAGGGCTGCACCCAGGGCTATAGCCAAGGGGGGGGGGAGTTAGGGGTTCAACCCCCCGCTCGAAAATTTTCAGGGGTTTTTTTTTAAAAAAAACTGGTTTGCTCATGAATTTTAAGTGGGCTAACCAAATCCCCATGAATGTCCACTGAAGTTTATCGATGTAGCCTGATTTCTAAATTATTTTGTGTTATGGAACTACTCTTTGTGATTCACTAAAAAAAAAGTTTCAATCCCCCCCTGAAATTTTTTTCTGGCTATGGCCCTGGCTACACCATTAAACAGGACCTCACACTTGCAAACCAGGAACATAATTTCATCATTATCATTATTCTGAGCTTGCATGGCCATCTGTCAGGACAGCTTTGGTGGTGTTTTTGTGCCCGGAAGAATGGGGGTGATGTTTCTGGGTTATACATGTTGGTTTCTCATTAGTTATCATAATAAAAAAGTGGGGAAAGTTTACTAAATGGCAAAAACGATGTTGTTGGCGGAGGGACATTGTCATGCACCCATTTAATGATGTCCCTCCTGCAACGAGAAAGCCTTTGCCATTTAATCAACTTTCCCCATGTTTTTACAATAGAACCAATGAGGAAGCGACATGTATAACCCGGGAACATCACCCCCTTCTTTCAGGCACAAATGCACCATCAAAGCTGTCCTGGCAGATGGCCATGCAGGCTCTGAATACTGATAATAATGACATAATTCTGTTCCTAACTTGAAAGTGTGATTTCCTGCTTAATGGTGTAGTCCTTACTATGAAAGTAGTTGTTGTACTCCAGAAACTTCGGTTTTGTGCCACAAACGTAATTAAATGGGTGGATGACGATATCCCTCTTGCAAAGACATAGTTTTCGCTATTTAATCAACTTTCGCCATGTTTTTCTGACAGAACCAATGAGGAATTGACATTTATAATCCAGGAGAAAACCAACATAAAAATTCCATGGACATACAGAGATTTGAATATGTGCATCTTCCGGCTAGAATCAGGATATTCGCGCAACTTTAAATCTCACGTTTTTTGTGCTTTGTAACAATTCCTCCTGTGATTTCAGCTGATGTTGTCTAGCCACCCTCCATTTTGAACCGGAAGCTCCTGGGATATAGGTATAGCGTCAATGGATCCTGGATTGAAGGCAAAGTATAGAGGTTCATTACAGTTGGGCCAAAAGGGATGCAAGTACCAGCCAACGCTCAAAATGTACATGCATAACTTCATAGAAAAATACAAGACATTTTATACACTTTTGATAGCTAGCTATTCAGATTACCCACGTCTTCTCCTGATTGGCTGAGAAATAGGCTGGCTAGGATCCACGTAGAGATTTGCTGGAGTTTTCTCTGACATCACAGACATTGGGATTGGATCCCCATGGCGGAAAGAACAGCTGATTGGTAGGTTTAAAGGTCCAGTCCATTCAGAGACACCCCCATAGAGGACACAAAGAAGATGATGACATGGGTATGCAGATGATTCCTTGATTTATTTAAGTGTCCAGTTCTATGAAGACAAAGGTGCAAGACTCAGAAAACAAAAGATGGTAATGCTGAGTGACCAGAGGCTTGGCTGCCTTTTCAAAAGGCTAATATATTCATATTTGTTTAGCTTCTTCTTTCATGAGGGCTATGAGCCTCCAGTCATATTGAAACAGATAAAAAGTGTGGACATAGCCCTGGCAATAAAAGAATCTGTCACACATCTATATACACAAAGGAATTGATCTGATATGGGAAATCGCTGGAGGGGGCTTACATAATTGTTTAGCCATCTCTGTTCCCAGGAGCTCATGTAAATCGGGGGCACTGGGGGAAATGGATGCCTTCATAATAAGTAAAGGTAAAGGTTTCCCCTGACATTAAGTCCAATCATGTCTGATTCTGGGGGTTGGTGCTCATCTCCATTTCTAAGCCGAAGAGCTGGTGTTGTCCATAGACATCTCCAAGGTCATGTGGCTGGCATGACTGCATGGAGCACTGTTACCTTCCCGTGGGAGCAGTACCTATTGATCTACTCACATTGGCATGTTTTCGAACTGCTAGGTTGGCAGGAGCTAGAGCTAACAGTGGGCACTCAAGCCGCTCCCGGGATTTGAACCTGGGACCTTTCAGTCTGCAAGTTCAGCAGCTCAGAGCTTTAACGCACTTCGCCACCGGGGCTTCGCCTTCATAATATATTGATACAATTTTATACATTTAGGAATTGATATAGTACACAATCAATAGAAGTTACACAATGGAAGTTTATACATTTTGGTTTAATATAGTTCAGGGTACAGTTGCTGTTGGGTCCCTTCTGGAGCCTTCAGCAGTCTCAATATTGCAAAATTTCAAAATGGCAGAAAATGTTTAAAAAATAAAGAAAAAATAATATATTTAGCTTGAAGTCTCATTCATGCCCGTAAATAATGAGAAAGGGGGTGCCGTGGCTCGACAACACTAACATAGAAGCAGAATGCACCTATTGAACTAAGGTAGGTGATGGAAACATCACAGGATTGGGAGCCATTGACTTGCTTTAACTGGTAAAAGCTGAGGACGAGAGAATCACTGGATGGAGGGAGGCAGACTGACAGCAGGATGGACGTGGTGTCATGTAGTAGGGACTGCTACTTATAGTCCAGTTGCAATGCCTGGTTGCCTGAGCCAGATTTTTAGCCAATCAAAAAGCTCCATTCACCATGATGGTGCAGATTTTATGCATGTTGGTCCTCCAAGGCCTCTGGACTCCTCATTTAGGTCCACTGCAGATTTTACTCCTTCTTCCCAATGAACCATTCATCTGAGTCAGTGGGTGTGGGAATCTTTTCTTCCAGTAGTATTTCTCTTCAGGGACTTGTCAGCGGAGAGACCCAAATCTCTCAGACATAATCAGTTTCTGAGTTATTATGCCAGCAGAAAGGAAATATAGAGATCTGAACGTGGTAGTTTTATTTTACTGCAGTCCAGGCTCACTCTATTTTAAAAGGAAAAAAATGGTTATATATTGAAGCTCCAGTGCACAATCAGATAGTCGGAACGGTGTGTGACGGTTCAGTGACAGTAAAAAGTCTTGATTACTTGGTTTTAATAAAGCACTAAACCTGACAAATGATGCCGTGGTTACAACCAGGATTTGAGGGAGAAGTAAACAACTCCGCAGCCCTCCCTTATCCTTCCATGGAGCCACAGACCGGGTGGTTGGTCATGTTAAGAAGGAGACGGCTGGGTGTCTATCTCCAGATCAGTATTCTGCTCACATCCCAGCTGCCATTGACCTTTGGCAAATCGTTTCACCTCTCCTTCCTTCCTTGCTTTTTTGTCTTGTCTATTTAGATTTTAAGCTCCTAAGGGGCAGAGCTGGCTTTCCATCCAGTGTTTATACAGTGGCTGGACTAAGAGAGGACAACTGAGGGGAACCTTGATAAACAGCTGGCTATTTTGTTTCCAAGACAGAAAATCAGAACAGTTTCTTTGGAAAAATTGCTTAAATTGCCAGAGCTTGGATTGGTTTTGCTTGGAGCTGCTAATCAGGCTGTGCGGATTCAGCGATTCGGCACAAAACAGAGTGACTGAATGTTGTAATGAGCACCAACGAGAGTCTCATTTTTCAATAAGCACAGATACAGTGGAAATACACAAAAACACCTTACCTTTAGGGCTACAAGTGAAGACAAAACATGTTTTGACAATAGGTAGTGAAATCACCAATGCAGAAGGAGAAATGGAACAGATTTTCCAGTAGACAGAGACTTGGCCATCACAGTCCTTCCACCACAATTAGAAAAAGCAAAAATAATGTAAATATATTTAATATTTATGCTGCTCTCAGAAGCAGGATTTCCTCAGTACATAATTTGAGTTAACCACAGATAACTGTTTTTAAAGAAATCTTAAACAAAATTCACATATTCAACATAAACGGGCCGGCAGAATGTTGGATAAGGGAATATGTTGGATAATAAGGAGGGATTAAGGAAAAGCCTATTAAACATCAAATTAGGTTATGCTTTTACAAATTAAGCACCAAAACATCATGTTATACCACAAATTTGACAGAAAAAGTAGTTCAATATGCAGTAATGCTACGTAGTAATTACTGTATTTACGAACTTCGCACCAAAATACCATGATGTATTGAAAACATTGACTACAAAAAAGCGTTGGATAATCCAGAACGTTGGATAAGCGAGTGTTGGATAAGTGAGACTCTACTGTATATGTGGGATTTTTCATCAGTAATTTTCTGCTTGCTGTATGTTTGAGGATTATAGTCTCAGACTGATGGCAAGCTCTTTAACCTCAGCAGACTGAAAGTCAAAACCAAGGTCACAGCAACATCTGCTATAGAACTCCAATATGCCGATGTAACATAGTCTGTGCTCATTCAGAAGAAGACCTACAAGCCACTCTAAACAGCTTTGCAGGAGCATTAGAGACACTTGGCCTCTCATTGAAAATGCTCTTCCAATAGGCACCAGCCAACCCCACTGCAATGCCATAAATACAGCTTAATGGTGTAACACTAGAAAATGCAGACCATTTCTGCTACCTTGGCAGCCACCTCTCCACAAAAGTCAACATTGCCACTGAAATACAACAATGCTTGAGCTCTGCAAGTGCAGCATTTCTCCAAATGAAGCAGAGAGTGTTTGAGGATCGGGACATCCATAGGGAGAAAAAGGTGCTTATTTATAAAGCTATTGTCCTCCCAACCCTATCATATGCCTGCGAAACGTGGACCATCTACAGACATCACACTCAACTCCTGGAATGATTCCATCAGTGTTGCCTCTAAAGAATACTGCAAATCTCTTGGGAAGACAGGCGGACAGATGTCAGCATGCTGGAAGAAGCAAAGACCACCAGCACTGAAGTGATGCTCCTATGTCATCAACTCCGCTGGACTGGCCATGTTGTCTGAATGCCTGATCACCATCCCAAAGCAGTTACTGTATTCCCAACTCAAGAACGGAAAACAGAATGTCGGTAGACAGGAAAAGAAATTTGAAGATGGTCTTAAAGCTAACCTCAAAAACTGTGGCATAGACACCAAGAACTGGGAAGCCCTGGCCTTTGTGTGCTTTAGCAAGTGGTCAGCTGTGACTAGCAGTGCTGTGGAATTTGAAGAGGCACAAATAGAGGGTGAAAGGGAGAAATGTGCCAAGAGGAAGGCATGTCAAGCCAACCCTGACCGGGACCGCCTTCCGTCTGGAAACCAATGTCCTCACTGTGGAAGAACACATGGCTCAAGAATAGGGCTCCACAGTCATCTACGTACCCACCACTAGAACACTACACTTGGAAGACAATAATTGTCCAACAATGAGGGATCGCCTAAGTAAGTAAGTAATAGTCTCTAATGATTCTCAGCCTATCTATCTGTCTGTCTGTCTGTCTGTTTGTCTGTCTATCTATCTATCTATCTATCTACAGTAGAGTCTCGCTTATCCAACATAAACTGGCAGAACGTTGGATAAGCGAATATGTTGGATAATAAGGAGGGATTAAGGAGAAGCCTATTAAACATCAAATTAGGTTATGATTTTGCAAATGAAGCACCAAAACATCATGTTATACAACAAATTTGACAGAAAAAGTAGTTCATTACACATTAATGCGACGTAGTAATTAATTACTGTATTTACGAATTTAGCACCAAAATATCTTGATGTATTGAAAACATTGACTACAAAAATGTGTTGGATAATCCAGAATGTTGGATAAGCGAGTGTTGGATAAGTGAGGCTCTACTGTATCTATATCTATCGTCTGTCTATCTATCGTCTGTCTGTCTGTCTGTCTGTCTATCTATCTATCTATCTATCTATCTATCTATCTATCTATCTATCTATCTATCTATCTATCTATCTATCTATCTATCCCTCTCTATGGGAGGCACGTAAAGTATCTCTCTCATTCTTTCTTTTCTGCATCAGTTTTTCAAGCATAGTGCTACAGTGCTATATTCCACTTTAAATTGCAATGTGCTGTGGTATTCTGGGCTTTGTAGTTTAGGTTCTGTGGCTGAGGATTCTAAGGAGGCTTCCCTAAACTACGAATCCCAGGATTCCATCCAATGTTGCTATGGCAGTTAAAGTGGAATATAGTGCTATAACACTCATTGAAGATTCAGCATTTTCATTAGATGTGCTGGTTGCTCGTCTACGGGGCTGGCTGGGTTCATGAATGGAAGCAGGCTCTCACCAACTGACCCAGAATCCCCTGCACAAATGGCTGGTTGGCCCAGTGGTGTAGATGACTTTTCAGACAGGAAGGTTCTCCAATTCAGGGCAAGATAACAGCCCATTGCTCTCTGCTGATAGCCTGCAGAATTTGCCATGCCATGACTATCTCAGTGAGGGACAGTTCAAATTTACAGCTAATTTTGTGAGGAAAGATCCTCTGTGTTTCCAATTACTAGGGGGGAAAAACAAGCTTCTTCAGACAAGCTCTGTTCATTTTGCTTCTTTCGAAGCTCTGAAGTGCAGCAGGCGGATTTTATTGAACACCTCATCAGCCCTAGTTGAGTGCTTAATCAGTGTTGCAAACTCTTGAACAAGCTATAGAAGTGTGTGATATTGGAAAATAACTAGCCCTTTGTTTCGGCCTCTTCACTTTACTTAAGATGATAAAGGGAGTTTAACCCTTTATGCAGGGCTTGCTGTTGATCGTGATGGTGGGGTGTCTTTTGTATTCAGATATGATGAAGCGATGATAGAAGGAGGTGGCAGAATGAAGGGTTTTATGGGTTCTGAGAGCTGCAAGGGGGACCATGTGTAGACTGATAATATTTTTAATATTAATTTTAATGCAATCTACCGTACATACTGTCCTTATGTATAAGCCTATAAATTGTATTTAAAAAGTCGACCCTAAAAAATCATCAAGACATATATGGGTCAGTGTAAGTAAGTACTGTATCATAACTCTTCTGAATAGAGTAGCAAAGGCAAGTGCTTAGTCTGTCCTGGGAGAACCTAAAGAAGCACTCACCCCATGATACCTTTTTTGTCACAGTTCCACTTCTAGCCTTGTTTAATGCCTGGGTAGGAAATGGCTTTGGCTACTGGCCCCCTGAGGAGCACTGTGTTGTGGTTTGTAAAGACACGATTATGGATGGGTTAACTGGAAAAGTACTTGTAAGAAGCTGATTGGCTGAGCCTGCGAACAGCTAGGAATCTAATTGGTCAATTTCTCTGCCATGCTACTGGGGAACAGGTTTGAGCAGCTTTTATCTTGGAGTGAGCATATGTATGCTGACTCGAAACAGCCAGGAGAGAATATGGCTACCGGCTCTCAGAGGCCCTGTTATTTCTAAGGCATTGGGGCAATTTTATGGACTTTAAAAGGACTATTTATTCCTACTGTTATCTTTAAGCAATCAGAGAGACTATTGTAAATATTATTTCTCTGTTTGATCATTTTGAAGTCAGTAAGGTTCCTGTTAATTGTTCTACAAACCTGAGTGACACATCATCAGGGCCATAGCCAGAAAAAAAAATTGGGAGGGGTTTTGAAAATTTCAGGGGGGGGGGGTTGAACCCCTAGCACACACCCCTCCCCACTACAAACCTGTCAATATCTGCTTGAGATAGTGCCTGGAGGGACTCTTAATGTTTTGCATCTCATAGACTTAGCATGGGGATTTGGTTAACCAGTTAAAATTCATGAGTAAACCAGATTTTTTTATAACCTGAAAAAATTCGGGGGGGGGGGGGAGTGTTGAACCCCTAAAACCACCCCCTCGCTACAGGCCTGCACATCATTACCCTGCAGGGTGACTTTGGTTCACAGGTGGATGAAAGAGCTTCTATTTAACATCATCTTTAATCCTTAACACACTGGTGCTTTCCCTCCTCTGTAAAATGATCCTCAACTTATCCATGGGACATATCAAAATCTGTAATTTTGGCCCCAAAGCCTGCCCTCTAATTCTATATGCGTTTGACTTGTATATGAGTATATAAGGTAATTAACAATCAAAGTAGCATACAGGCTGTCCCAGAATTACAAACATCTGACTTAGAAATGACTCATAGTTAAGAACAGGGGTGAGGCAACAGGAAGTGAGAGAAATCTACTCATAGGAAGGGAAATTCACTCCTGAAAGAGTTATCATGGGGAAAAGATGTCTCCACTGAAGCTTTATCACCAAACCTTGTTTTCACAACAAGCCAAATTTTCCCAAAATCCAATTATCACGGTGACACTTCCCTATGATATCCAAAGCTTATGGGCAATATCTATTTTCCCATTATAGACATACAATCCAATTAGGGTTGTGCTTGAATCTTCCTTCAGTACTGGTAAGGGGACAGGCTTGCTTATGAAGTGCAGAACACATTCCACTCTGAGCTACAATAAAGGTAAAGGTAAAGGTTTCCCCTGACGTTAAGTCCAGTCGTGTCCAACTCTGTGGGTTGGTGCTCATCTCCATTTCTAAGCCAAAGAGCCAGCGTTGTCCGTAGACACCTCCAAGGTCATGTGGCTGGCATGACTGCATGGAACGCCGTTACCTTCCCGCCGGAGCAGTACCTATTGATCTACTCACATTTGCATGTTTTCGAACTGCTAGGTTGGCAGAAGCTGGAGCTTAACAGCGGGCGCTCACTCCACTCCCCCCCCGGATTTGAACCTGGGACCTTTCGGTCTGCAAGTTCAGCAGCTCAGCGCTTTAACACGCTGAGCCACCGGAGCTACAATACCTTGCTACAATTTGCTTACTGCTCCACCTGTAGACTGCTCAGAGCCTCTCTTGAGAAATGAATTGCATTAGAGAACAATGTCTGTGCTCATTCCCATGCCTTGCTTGCTGGCTCTGGCTACCTGACTTTTGCCTTGCTTACTTCTAACCATGGCCCAGCCCATAGGGAGTGTATCATAAGCCTAGTCACGATGTCTTCACACAACTCTTTTGAGCCATGCCATTGTGCTGGCAATCACTGGCAAAACGGAAGTCCTCCGAAGCAGCTCGTCATGCCCCACCTTCTCTCCTTCCCCATCACATGGTGGGGACAGGGGCACGGTGTGTTGGCACCCTGTCCCCATCAGATGGGAGAAAGGGTGGCAGCATGTGGCAACACACAGTGTCATGCTGCCCTTTCCCCCATCATATGGGGAAAAGGGGCTAAAAGTCCGGGTATCTCCATCAGAGCTACCCAAACTACACTTTCCTCCCCGTAGTGGTGAGGAAGTGCCTTTTGGCACTTGTACCCCATTTTGGGAGGAATGTGGGCTGGGTCTGCTGTGCATCGTGTGATAGAACATGGCAGGCCCCGTCCTTGCCATGCAACAAAGTGGCAAAATGGGGCAAAAATGCCTCATGTGAAGAGGTGATATGTCTTAAAGTCACACTATGAGTGTCACTATGACTGCCAACCTAGCAGTTCAAAAATATGCCAATGTGATTAGATCAATAGGTACCGCTCTGGCAGGAAGGTAACGGCACTCCATGCAGTCATGCCTGCCACATGATCTTGGAGGTGTCTATGGACAATGCCGGCTCTCCGGCTTAGAAATGGAGATGAGCACCAACCCCCAGAGTCGGTCACGACTGAACATCAGGGGAAAACCTTTACCTTTACCTATGAGTGCCAGTAGGGGGAGTCTGGTGGCACAGTGTGTTAAAGCACTGAGCTGCTGAACTTGCGGACCAAAAGGTGCCAGGTTCAAATCCCGGGAGCAGAATGAGCGCCTGCTGTTAGCTCCAGCTCCTGCTAACCTAGCAGTTCGAAAACATGCAAATGTGAGTAGATCAATAGGTACCGCTCCGGCGGGAGGGTAACGGTGTTCCATGCAATCATGCCGGCCACATGACCTTGGAGGTGTCTACGGACAATGCCGGCTTAGAAATGGAGATGAGCACCAACCCCCAGAGTCAGTCACAACTGGACTTAACGTCAGGGGAAAACCTTTACCTTTACCTATGAGTGCTAGTGGCCAGCTAAGATAGACCTAAGGTGTGGTCTCTTTTCAACTAGTGGTAACTTGTTCACATAGAGATTCAGAAGACAAAATCTGTGGACTTCTTCATGCAGAAATGTGCTGTATTGCTGTTTAATCTGTTGTCCTCTGCCTTGATACATAAGGAGAGGTAGGCTAGAAATTCATGGTGATGCCGTGCTCACAGCATGTGGCTGCCGACACAGTACAACAGAATGACTAAATAGGAAATACGTCCAGGTCAAGGTGTGCTGCCAGTTCCTTTAATATATTTACAAGGGGGCCATTAGCCATGTTGAGTCCCCTTGAGGAGAAAGGCAGGGTATAAAATAAATAAATTAAATAATACAATTGGCTTTTGGTATCTGCTGGGGTTTGTTTCCAGCCCCCACCCTCACCCCCATGGATACCAAAATCCATGGATGCTCGAGTCCCAATATATACAAAATGGTATCCCTTATATAAAATGGCAAAACAAGATCTGCCTTTTGAAATAAAAAACTAAAATAGTTTCAAGCCAAGGATGATTGAATCTACGGAGGCGGAGTCCGTGGATATATAGGGCCAACTGTTTATGATTATATAGATATAGATATATATGAGTCTGTTAAATGCGCGCAGACCATTCTGTTTGCATGACAATATTCTCATAGCCCATGAATGTTTCCCTACATCTTTCAGAGGGGATAGCCAATAGATTTTGATCTGAATCCATATTCCTATTTTTTAAACAAATGCCTGTGCAATTATGCACAATATGTGCATAAATCAAAGATGGCTTTTCAGAACTAATGAAGCAGAAATCTGTTTTTGCTAATTTAAGTGATCTTCCTGTTGACTAAGGAATTAACCAAGGAGGGAAGAGAGGGGGTGAAAGAAAGAAGGAGGGAGAGAAAGAGAGGGAGGAATGAGTTGGTTTATTTTAAAAAAATATCCAAGCGCATTGTTGAAACAAAGAAATGCATTAAATCTTAGCCACTGCTTCTCCACAGTGTATAGCTCATCAGCAGTTTAGTTTAAAGAGAGCTGAAGCTGCTGCTGAAATGTCAGTTTTGTTAGGAAGATAATCCACTTTTCTTTAAAACACATTAGAGTAACAAATCATTAGTGTTGGATAAACCCGATGTGCCAGATCTCCCATCTGAACATGTTTGCTCATGGTGGTAAATATTTTGTATCATGCTGATCTAATTTGCATGCCATGGGGAGTCACAGAGTGTGTTAAAACAGTTTAGCAAGTCAATATGCATATAATATTAAATTAAACCCTGGATGCTACAAGAACTCGCCTCTCGGCCTATTTGCCCAGCTAGTCAGCCAGTTGGACTTCTTCCCTGGAAGCCCCAAATGGGCCCAACTGACTGAATCAATGGCATTCACCCAGCTTACCCTTATGGATGGTCCAGCTGTGCTTTGTTCAAGAGCAGAACCCAGGGAAGTTATTTTGGAAGGAACTACAGCTCTTCCTCTTCCCTCCAACACCATGGGGAATTATAATCCAAATAAGTAATGTATCCAAGCTCTGTTCCACAATTAATTGTCCTTTCCAAATGATACAGGTGAACTAACTATGATATTATTCAGAGATTTTTTAATAGTAGTAGTTGTAGTGGCAATACAGTTTGGGACTAGAATCGTTTTAGATTTTGGATTTTGGAATACATGTATTTTCATATACAGTAGAGTCTCACTTATCTAAGCCTCGCTTATCCAAGCCTCTGGATTATCCAAGCCATTTTTGTAGTCAATGTTTTCAATATGTCATGATATTTGGTGCTAAATTTATAAATACAGTAATTAAAACATAACATTACTGCGTATTGAACTATTTTATCTGTCAAATTTGTTGTATAACATGATGTTTTGGTGTTTAATTTGTAAAATCATAACCTAATTTGATGTTTAATAGGCTTTTCCTTAATCCCTCCTTATTATCCAAGATATTCGCTTGTCCAAGATTCCGCCAGGCCGCTTAGCTTGGATAAGTGAGACTACTGTAATTACATAATGATTCCATGGAGAAGAGATCCAATTCTAAATACAAAATTCATAGACACCTTATACACATAGCCTGAAGATAATTTTATGTATAATATTTTAATAATTGTATGCATGAAGCAAAGTTTGTGTACATTCAATGATCAAAAAGCAAAGGTGTCAGTATCTCAGCCACCTACAAGTTTAGAACATTCTGGTTTTCAGAAGTTTGCCATGGCTCCTTGTCTATGCCAAATGTGCTGATTGGTTAATAGGAATTGTTAAATTTACTATTGCTTTTGTTGTTGTTGTTGTTGTTGTTGTTATAATTATTATTATCCCACCTTTTCTCCAAGGTGGGTTCAAGGGGCTTACACATTAAAGAAATTACAAAAGATTGGAAATCAAAACTTCTATAGGCCAATGTGGGCTGCCCATCTTAGTCCCAGGTCAAGGCCTTCTACACAGCCCCTAAAATACGAAAGAAACTGGGATAAAAGGGGTGTGTGTGTGGCTTGATGACATTTGCCAAACATGCACAATGGTTCACATTAATAATAAAAAACATGTGTCCAAAAGTGTGCTTAAAATCTGATTTCAGCCAAAAAAATGTGCTATTGTATATCCCTACACTAAAGGAAGACATGTGACTTCATTGCTATATGCTAGTGTGTACTACTCCAGCACATGCGTGCATTTTAAAATCTCGAAACAGCTGAACAGGGTTGTAAACAAATACAGCCATGGGCACACAGGTGGCTAAATGGAAGCACAATTGGAAAGCAACTACAATGAGAACTCTCTGCAACCATTCCTTTGTTATAATGTTTATGAAATTAAACAAAGCTTAAATTTAAACAGTGGGCACCAGCATGGCAGGCAAGTAACCCCAAAGGGAACTGGGATTCATGAGGGAAAAAGTAAAGGCAACAGGAGGGTGAGGAGAGATAATGACAAGAAATCTGCTTGTGTGCACATTCAGATATCTGCATCAGCACTTATAAAGTCCAGCACATCTCAGAGCATTGATTAAAAAAAAGTAAAACTTCCAGTGGATGTCCCGCATCCATCTTGCAAATTTCTAAAATCCACTACAAGCGAATGTGTAAGGACTCTGGGAGAGCATTGACAGCTCTGTGTTTGGACTTGCTGTCAGGTACCACGATTTTGTACCTCACTTATTTGTACCAGATTATGAGGCTGTTTGGAAGCACCCTTTGTGCCCTCCTCCAATATCAGTAACATTACATCCCTTTGCAAAAAAATGCAGTAAAGCTGCATAGTTCACCTGGAAACAACTTGAGACAATATTTCCAAGAACTGAGGACATTGGCAGAATTTCACATGACCTGAAACTCCCGCCACCATTGTTTTTCTTCCACATAATGTCAACAGCCTGTGAAAAGAGACAGGAATTTATATTTTGGTAATAATACCTTCCAAAGCGGCAGTGTTAGCTATGACAAAATGTGCTACAAGACTTTGTTTGCAACCTAGCAGCTGAGTTCCTTACAAGCACAACATTAAATAGATAGAGCTGTAGAGAAGAAACAGCCAGCAAAGCAATCTGTGAGTGGGTGAAACACACATAGGAGAAAACCTGAGAAAACCTCTCAGCAAATCTTGCCAAGAAAACCCTGGAATAGTTTGCCTTAGGGTTGCCATACGCTGGAAGCAACTTGAAGGCACATAACCACCACCACCAGTTAAATTGCTACTGCTAAAATGAGCATGTTGACATGAAGATGGCTCTCCAGCATTAGTCACAATTGCTTTATAACCCAGATCAGTTCAGCCTGGACACAGTAACTGCTCATAGTAAAGGCAAAGCTCTGGCTTCCTAGTTATGAAAAATATCTGTATGTATTAGTCTTGCTTCATAGAGGCGACAGCTCATTTCAGCTTCATTTCCCTTTCCCCTTTTTGTCTTCTCCAGCTCTACTGCCGCTTCTTTTTGTGGCTAATTGTAGCCATTTATGGCTTTGAAAATTATGACTGGCAGTCAGTGTAAATAGATGTCATTTAGAAACACAATATTTTAAGTAGTTCATCCTGCTTTTGCTTTTGTGTCTGAAAAGGGTTTGGTGCCTCCCAAAGGCTTCTGAGACATCAGAAGATCAGGCATTTTCAAGCTCTACTCTGCAGCCAGACAGGGAAACAGTGGTCCTCTAGATCAGATCTTTCCAAACATTTCACGTTGGTAACATACTTTTTTAGACATGCAAATTTCACATTGGTGAAATGTAACAGTAATTTAGTTTTACTAGCAATCTGGAAGTTAAACCAACCCCTCAGAGGAGCTATGGACACAGACAGACATAAATGGTTATAATGAAATATATGGAGATACAAGATGTCTCATGAAAACTTTTCATTTATATTTTTTAAAAATATAGGATACATTGCTTATTACATCCATGCAACACACCTACACACTAGAGCTGACACACAAATGTATCATGACACACAGTTTGGAAAGTTCTGCTCTAGGTGTTACTGGACTCCTGTTCTCCTAAGCCACCGTTTGCATGGGCCAGGGGTGGATAACAGCTGCCTCATGTGTGGATTACTCTCAGCACTTGCCAGATACGTCTGTTTGTTTGGCCCATGTAGACACAATGTAAGTTAGGAGATCAAGAACCTGAGGATGGCCATAGTTTTCCCACTGAGGAAACGAGGACTGACATGACCAGAGGTTTCCGAAACTGTTGATTCAGGCTTCTTCTTTTTTGAGCTAGGCAATATTACTCTCAATTTTCAGTGAGGCTTTTTCTGGCTGACATTAGCTTTTCTTATACTTGCATGCTTGCTCTTCCCATTCCGGCTTTGCACTCTTGAGAAAATGACCATGCTGTTGTTTACACAGTTCATCCATTGATGAAGATTTATAGAGACAAAGAATCAAAAATGACTTGCTGAACAAGGAATTCATTCGCCTCCTATGACTCGCATGGTCTTAACCAAATACACAGATTGAAAAGTGAAGTGAAGCTGCTTGCTAAGTTTAAAAAGGAAATGAAACCCTGGCAGGTTAAAGAGGTTTATGTTTGCTGTATGAATGTATTCATATTGCACTTTAGCCTGCTTATGGGCTTCCTGTAGCCATTGGGTTAGCCGTGGTTGGAAAAGAACGCTGGACGTTGGTTTGACTCATCGTTGATCTCATTTTCTATTTTCATTGGAAGAGGAGAAAAGTAAGTGAGGACTATGTGCCTCACAAAACAATAGAGGTAGATACTAGAAGTGTTTGAAACGCCAAAAATCTGTTTTGTTTTGAAATACAAAATTTGTATGCCCCCTCTTTCATTTCATAAATGTTTCTAAACAATCATAAGAATTCTGTTTTGTTTTGAATTCAAAATTCCGAACATTATTATTTTGTTTTGTTATTTTGCCCATTTGTGCCAACGGGAACACTTCTGGGCTAGTATCTCCTGATAGCCATTATTATGGCTATCAGGATGAAACCTGCTACCTTGCAGGGCACATTTATGACGGTAAGCCACCCAAGTTTCAGAACATTTTGCTCATCCACTGATTTTTGGGAATTTTTTAAAGCTTTTACAAATAACATTTTAAAAAGAAAACTACAAGAGCCATCTCCTTGAATTTCTCCACAATGACACAAAATAACCAGGGCATAACTTCTCCAAAGTTTCAGAAATATTTGCATAGCCATTGATTTTTTAAGGTTTTTTTTTTTTCAATTTCAGCACCTTGGCAGAGTCACTCTCAGCCTCAGAGAACTGAATTAGTGCACCCAGAAACCTATGGTTTGGACCAAGCCATCAAAAGCAGAAGGAAGTAACAGCCAAAGTTTTGGCTTTTATAATTTCTCTAAAGGGGACTAACACATTTTTCTCCCAGAAAAAGGAAATAAAGAAAAAACTTTGCAGAATTATTAATTGAACCAAATATATATTTAATATGGCAAAGGAAAGGAAAGGAAGAGGTTGGTAGAATTGACTCAAAATATGTTTAATATGGCAAAGGAAAAGAATGGGTTGGTTTATCAATTGACCCAAAATATTTTAATATGGCTGAGTATGATTGCTTTATGCCTGGCAAAGGATGATTTTCCTCCCAGAAAAAGGAAATAAAGAAAGAACTTTGTAGAATTATTGTTAATTAAAGAAATCCAAAGGGGAAAATATTCTAATCGATTTCCAAATCAAAAACAAATCCTTAGTAAAAGGAAAACCCACACACACAAAGAAATGATCCTAAACGGATCCTAAACCATGGCTGGCATGGGTTGCTAGGCTAAAAGCTGTCTATAAAACCTTTGGAGAATGGACACAAGGAGCACCTTTCACATACATCTCCCTTTCTTAATCATTGGTGGTCTCTCTCTCTGGGCCCTTCCACACAGCTGTATAACCCTGAACAGTGGTTCTCAACCAGGTGTTCCCAGATGTTTTTGGCCTTCAACTCCCAGAAATCCTAACAGCTGGTAAACTGGCTGGGAGTTGTAGGCCAAAAACATCTGGGGACCCCAGGTTGAGAACCATTGGCCCAGAATATCAAGGCATAAAATCTCACAATATCTGCTTAGAAGTGGGTTATCCGAGTCCACACTGCCATATATTTCAGTTCAAAGCAGAAATTGTGGGATTTTATTCAGCTGTGTGGAAGGGGCCTCTGTCTCTCAGATATGTGATTCATGCTAATACAGAAATGGGACTCTGGTGGCCTATAGCCCTTGAAATGCCCCAAAATCCAGTTTGACCTTTTGACTCCCCCAAGGCACATTTTATTTTTTCCTAGCCAAAAATGTTCCCCTTCATTTCCTCCTTCAAAGTGAGCTACAATCCGTGAAAGGTTTTATCAAATAGAGCAGTGGCTCTCAACCTGGGGTCCCCAGATGTTTGTGGCCTTCAACTCCCAGAAATCCTAACAGCTTGTAAACTGGCTGGGATTTCTGGTAGTTGTAAGCCAAAAACATCCGGGGACCCCAAGTTGAGAACCACTGAAAGAGAGTGTCACAAGATTTATTGTTGCTGCTGTTGGTGATTCCATCGATTTCCACAGAGCCCACCACATTTGTATGGCTAAGGATTAAGATGTACAGTAGAGTCTCACTTATCCAACATAAACAGGCTGGCAGAATGTTAGATAAGCGAATATGTTGGATAATAAGGAGGGATTAAGGAAAAGCCTATTAAACATCAAATTAGGTTATGATTTTACAAATTAGGAACCAAAACATCATGCTTAACAATAAATTTGACAGAAAAAGTAGTTCAATACGCAGTAATGCTATGTAGTAATTACTGTATTTACAAATTTAGCACCAAAATATCACGATGTTTTGAAAACATTGACTACAAAAATGCGTTGGATAATCCAGAACGTTGGATAAGCGAGTGTTGGATAAGTGAGACTCTACTGTATCTCTTTATGTAGTTACATTATGAAGAGCCTTGCATTTGTTGTGGTGATTCATAGCCTATGGCGAATTCTCCACAGTCTTCTTCTAGTGAGTCAAGTAAAATGCTTAGCTATTGCACAGTGCATTTTCTCATCCCTAACAGTAAATCTCATTGATGAGGATTGGTACTAGGAAATATGGATGGCTGCCAATCATGCCAGTCTATTTGTCTGTCTAGCACAGCATTTCTCAATGTGGGGGTCAGGACACCTGGGGTGTCACGAGGGGGCTTCAGAGGGGTCACTGAAGACCATCAGAAAACACATATTTCTGATGGTCTTAGGCAACCTCTTTGGCAGAGAAGGCTGAAGATCTCTCCGCCTGTCCTTTGGCCCAATTCTATCATTGGTGGGGTTCAAGGAGCTCTTTGATTGTAGGTGAGCTGTAAATCCCAGCAACGACAACTCCCAAATGTCAAAGTTTATTTTCCCCAAACTCCACCAGTGTATACATTTTGGCTAATTGAGTATTCGAGCCAAGTTTGGTCTGGATCCATCATTGTTTGAGTTCACAGTGCTTTCTAGATGTAGGTGAACTACAACTCCTAAATGCAAGATCAACACCCACCAAATCCTTCCAGTATTTTCTGTTGTCATGAGAGTTCTGTGTGTCTAGTTTGCTTCAGTTACATTGTTGGAGTTCATAATGTTCTATGATTGTAGATTAACTATAAATCCCAGCAGCTACAACTCCCAAATGGCAAAATCAACCCCTCCCAACCCCACCAGTATTCAAATTTGGGTGTATTGGGTATTTGTGCCAAATTTGGTCCCATGAATGAAAATACATCCTGCATATAAGATATTTACATTATGATTCATAACAGTAGCAAAGTTACAGTTAGGAAGTAGCAAGAAAAATAATTTTATGGTTAGGGGTCACCACAACATCAGGAACTGTATTAATGGGTTGCGTCATTAGGACGGATGAGAACCACTGGTCCAGCAGAGTTCTGCCTTCTCTGAATGGTAGGCCTTTTTTACCACTAACTACTTGATCCTTTTAACTGGAAATGCCAGGTATTGAAGCTGAAGCCTTCTGCATGGAAAGCCCAGGTATTCTCCCTCTGACTATGTTATGAGCAAATCTGGGTCCCACCTCACACAGAGTTCATTTAAATGGGATGCGGTCAAGAAATGGGGATGCTGATCTAGATGTGATTCCTAGGCCAGTCCTGAATAACTCTTGTCCTCCTGAAATGGCAGACCTTGGCTGACTAAGAGCACGGCAATCCAGAAGGTGAAGGAATTTCAGTTCATGATGGATAGTGATTGTACGGATTTTGACAGACTTTTGATTATCCTACAGTGTCACCTCCACTCAGCATTTACATCTGCTCATCCAACACAAGCTCTTTATTAAACTCTACAGTTTTACCCTTTATTCTTATGCCAAGACTGTCTGGGTATTATAGGCTCTGCTCTCTTTCATTTTTAATCTTTTGAAATGGCTCATTATAGGAAGACTCGAGCTGTGAGCTTCATGCACGGCATACCCAGGTAACAAAATTTCAACAGACTTATGACTACTACAATCCCACCAGCTTTTCTTTTAAAGAAAGGAAACCTGGACCTTTCTACAAAGCAGTCTTGGTCATTGCTACGCAATCAGGGCTTTAACAACACATGCCAAAGATATTGTGAAGGTGATGGAACCCAAAGCCTTTAGTAACCAAAAGTCAACTCTGATAGTCCAACATGCCTCAGATGTGTCCTGGTGAACACCATAGTAGGAATTACGGCCTCAAGATTTTATTGGGCCATCGGTCCCATCATCCTTAAACATGTTAAGTAGGATTGATGATAGCTGCAATCCAAACATTTATAGAGGGCTACAAGTTCCTCGGAGCCCCCAGTAGTGGAGCGGTTAAACCTCTGAGCTGTTGAACTTGCTGACTGAAAGATCAGCAGTTTGAATCCGGGGAGCAGAGTGAGCTCCTGCTGTTAGCCCCAGCTTCTACTAACCTAGCAGTTTGAAAACATGCAAATATGAGTAGATCAATAGGTACCACTCTGGTGGGAACGACGTTCCATGCAGTCATGCCAGCCACATGACCTTGGAGGTGTCTACGGACAACGGCAGCTCTTTGGTTTAGAAATGTAGATAAGCAGCAACCCTTAGAATCAGACACGACTAGACTTAATGTCAGGGGGAAACCTTTACCTTTACCTTACAAGGTCCTCACTACAGTTCATATACATATCTAAGAAAACGCACAACAGCACGGAAGCAGCGATTAAATTTTTTTTGTCCTGTAAAAATAAAAATTTTAAGGCCTTGTTCTTTAATGGCTCAAAGACTCCCTGTTCTGATAGCTCTCTTAGTGCTTACGGATTTCCCTATTAAGGTATAGGCATATTTTTTCATAATTGCCCTGCAATAGACTGCATCCAAAATAGTTAATGGTACTAGACACAAATATCGGGAGTTACTGTTGCCACTGCAACACTGTAAAGCAGACCCTCAATTATAAATAATATGCCACCCAGTCTGAGAAATTTCAAAATTATTGGCTATCTAATTTGCCTAGGATTTTGTAAAAATCCAAATGGAGGCTCACATCATTCCAAGTGTCAGGCTACTGAAATTAAAGCGATTACGACAGAAATAAAACTCTATTCCTTTGGAGAAATATCAAGCACACTGTTTGTTCCTTTAGCTTGCCATATATTTCAAACGGTCGCCTCATTACATGTTCAGAGTCCACACAAGCAATTACTCGTCTTTGTCAGGGGTGTCAGTCCACAACTCAGCTGCTACGGCTGGGTAAATGTCATAGATGGTAAAAAGCAATAATTTACTATGATGTGTCCTGTGACAACAGATAATAGCTGCAGCAGGTTATCAGATGACACCAGCAATTATTACACAGTGAATGTAATATGTGAGTTCTCGGGAGGCACACTGCTTCAAAAGGGATAATAGAGTTCTAGGATATCTCCAGGGGCCCCTGGTGGCACAGTGTGTTAAAGCTCTGAGCTGCTGAACTTGCGGACCAAAAGGTCCCAGGTTCAAATCCCGGGAGTGGAATGAGCGCCCGCTGCCAACCTAGCACTTCGAAAACATGCCAATGTGAGTAGATCAATAGGTACTGCTCCGGCGGGAAGGTAACGGTGCTCCATGCAGTCATGCCAGCCACATGACCTTGGAGGTGTCTAAGGACAATGCCGGCTTAGAAATGGAGATGAGCACCAACCCCCAGAGTCGGTCACGACTGGACTTAACGTCAGGGGAAACCTTCACCTTTTTTTAGGATATCTCCAACTCTGTCATGCCTTACCTTGAAACATCATTTTCACACGAGGAGGAAAACCAGCACAATGCACTCCAGCATCAGTGGTCAGAGGACGAGCTAGAGCAGGCATGGGCAAAATTCAGCCCATGCCAGAGCTAGAGGGTCTGACTGCGCGACCATTCTGAGGATCCTGACAGCAGAACCAAGGGTGTAGCCACAATGCAGAATTGTAGCATTTTGATATCACTTTAACTGCCATGGCTCAATATTATAGATTTCTGGGATCTGTAGTTTGTTGTTGCACCAGTGTTCTGACAGAGAAAGCTAAATATCTCCCAAATCTACAAATCCCAGAATTTTATAACATCGAGCAATGGCAGTTTAACTGGTGTCAGAATTCTATCATTCTGCAATGTGTCTGGCTACATCCCCTGACTCTACAATGAGAATCCATCACTTCCATGTTCATCCTGGGCCACATGTTGAGGAAAAAGCAGGATAGAAATGAGTCAATCAATTTCCCTCTTCCTGCAACGCCCACCCAATCCCATATCGGGAGATATGTGCTTGTTCTTCCCATTGGTTCTGTCTTGCTCTTGGCTCCTTGGCTTCTTTGCTCTGGAGTATTCCTTAATTTCTCTCCATCCAGCTCCTTGGCTGCTTCTGAAATGAGTAGGATTGCATTTTGGTTTGAACGCATGGAGGACCTCATCACACGAGAGCAGTGGTTCTCAACCTGTGGGTCCCCAGGTGTTTTGGCCTACAATTCCCAGAAATCCCAGCCAGTTTACCAGCTGTTAAGATTTCTGGGAGTTGAAGGCCAACACACCTGAGGACCCACAGGTTGAGAACCACTGCACTAAAGCTTAAAGTGTAGTTAAGGAGTGTGTATCCCACTTGAAATCCTGTAGCTGCCTCCTGCAGAATGCTAGGGTTTTGTAGTTTATTTTTATTTATATTTTTATTTATTTCCAGTATTTATATCCTGCCCTTCTCACCTGAGGGGACTCAGGGCGGCATACAATAATGGCAACAATTGATGCCTATACACAGTTAAAATCACACAGTACATAAAACAGTTAAGAATTATATATACAATATAAAAATATAAAATATTAAAGATTTAAACAAAAGGTTAGATCCATTCATCCAAGAAGCCTCATGCTGTAGCCAAAATCAGTCCATGTCGTCTTTGCCATTTATTCATTGTTTAGGGAGGGACCTTTAAAATGCTCGGCCAGAGAAGTCCTTGGTCTCGCTAAGCTAGGGTAAAGGTAAAGGTTTCCCCTGACGTTAAGTCCAGTCATGTCTGACTCTGGGGTTGGTGATCATCTCCATTTCTAAGCCGAAGAGCCGGCGTTGTCCGTAGACACCTCCAAGGTCATTTGGCCGGCATGACTGCATGGAGCGCTGTTACCTTCCCGCCGAAGCAGTACCTATTGATCTACTTACATTTGCATGTTTTCGAACTGCTAGGTTGGCAGGAGCTGGAGCTAACAGCAGGCGCTCAAGCTGCTCCCGGGATTTGAACCTGGGACCTTTTGGGTCTGCAAGTTCAGCAGCTCAGCGCTTCAACGCACTTCGCCACCGGGGCTAAGCTATAAACCCTTGCTATAAACCACCGCTAAGCTATAAACCCTAGAATTCTACAGGAGGCGGTCACAAGATTTCAAATGGGATGCACACTTTACCTACTCTTTAAGCTCTGTATGACGAGGTGGACTCTATCTCTGGCGGTTTTCTGTGCCTACTCCTTTAACCACTGACCCCTCTACCTGGTCCCAGACTAGTTTTGACAGCTGCTCCCTGCACTATGTTTGCTCAGACTGAGTTCTTGAACCCTAAACCAGGACAGGTTTGCTATCTTGGGAAAACTTTTTCTCATCTGTATTTCTGCTGTGGGGTCACCTACTCAGTCGGAAATTATTACGAGCGTGCACCTCCAATCTGATGCCTTCCAGATGTGTTGGACTTCATTCTGATGGGTGATATTAGGAACCGTAATCCAACACAACAGATTGGAGGAGGTTATTGTAAACTGCCGATTCAGTTAATGCATCTACAGCAATTCTATACAAAATTAAGAGTTTGGCTAATACATTAGGGACTCCCCTACAGCCACACATTCTAGTGCAGGTCAGTGAGTGGATCAATAGTTTTATGAAACTGCTGCCCACTATTACTGATCTCCCCCTCTTCCTGAAGTATGTGATATACCTTTTCTTGGCTCCAGAGCTCAGTATAGCAGTACAGTACAATATGAAAGTCTGTTTTTGTAGGACCAATCCATTAATATATTCTCTCAGCCCAGGACTTTCTGTCGGTCTCCAGTATATCTGATAATTGACAGTGATATTTAGGGAAGAGAAGAACAGATTCATGGGCTAATAGTCCAATAATGCTTTTGGTTACTCATGGAAACTTGTGTTGACAAGTCAGTGTAATACCACTGTAATTCTTATGCTTAATCAGATGGATGCTCTCTGGTGTGGAATTATTCAGGTATCTTATCTCTTAATTCAGAAGAAGTCAGGAATTTCAATATTCGTACAGCTGAACCAATACAACATTCCCACACACCCCTTTTCAGGTATATATACCCTGTATGCTTCTAAACCAGGAAGGTTAAAACAGACATTATCTGCGCCAGATCCTCCACTTCTGTCCTAGCTTCTTGCTGTCAAATATTACTGTTTTAGCTTATCAGAACCAACTCTTCCAGAGAAATAGCTTTTGCTCTCTGACTGTCAGGAGCTGGCATTCTTGTTGCTTATGTCGGAAGGAGATGGAGGGAGAAAGGCTTTAAATAAGCATATTAACTAGATCCAGTCTGACAGTAGTGCCATGCTAATGGAAATGACGCCTTACTGCTTGTCTTACTGTTGGATTACTTTCACAAGTAATTCTTCATGAGTGAGAAAAAGAGAGTCCAGTCCTACCAGAGCTCGGCATGCTTAATTATCCCACTGAAATCAGTGGGATTAAAAAAATACCAAAATTTGGGTCACAACAGGTTAGACCAGGGGTCCTCAAACTTTTTAAGTGGAGGGTCGATTCACAGTCCCTCAGACTGTTGGGGGGCCGGACTATGATGAAATAGTCAAAAATTAGGATTGTTGTTGTTGTGTGCCTTCAAGTCATTTCAGACTTAGGTCAACCCTAAGTCTAAAGTTTAGGACAGAGGTCAAGTAAATGACCTTGGAGGGCCTTAGTTTGGGGACATCTGATCTAGACAATCTCATAAGACCATAGTTAAGCAAAGAGACCTCCAAAGACCATCTAGATCAGGGGTCCCCAAACTAAGGCCCAGGGGCCGGATGCGGCCCTTCAAGGTCATTTACCTGGCCCCTGCCCTCAGTTTTAGACTTAGGCTCACCCAAAGTCTGAAATGACTTGAAGGCACACAACAACAACAATCCTAATTAACTTGACTATCTCATTGGCCAGAAGCAGGCCGACACTTCCCATTGAAATCCTGATAGGTTTATGTTGGTTAATTTTTTTAAAAAAAATGTATTGTTCTTTTGTTGTTGTTGCACTACAAATATGACATGTGCTGTGTTCATAGGAATTTGTTCATTTTTTCCCCAAATGATAATTTGGCCCCTCAATAGTCTGAGGACCATGAACCGGCCCTCCACTTAAAAAGTTTGAGGACCCCTGATCTAGATGGTCTCATAAAACCATAGGTAAGGAAAAGGACCCTCAAAGGCCATCTAGACGGTCTCATAGGACCATAGGTAAGGAAAGTGACCTCCAAAAGACATCTAGATGGTCTCCTAAGGCTGTAGCTAATCAAAGATACCTTCAAAGACCATCTAGACGATATCATAAGACCATAGGTAAGCAAAATGACCTCCAAAGACCAGGTAGACTTAGGTCAACCCTAAGTCTAAAGTTTAGGACAGGGGCCAGGTAAATGACCTAGGAGGGCCGCCGGGCCTTAGTTTGGGGACCCCTGGGTTAGACAATAGTCACCAGGATTTTTTCTTCACAGACCTGTCTTTATTTATATGGACTCACATGAACAGCAGTGATGAAAAGGTGAACAATGGCAAACAAGAAGAGCCTTGTTTGATGACTATGCTTGTTTCATGCTCCCATTTATTTGTTGCAATTGGATGAATTCCTAAGACATACGGTTTCAATTTCAGGTAAAGCTTCTCTCCCCTTAACTCATCTTAACACAATGGGCTGACACAATAGAACAGTGGTTCTCAACCTGGGGTCCCCAGATGTTTTTGGCCTACAACGCCCAGAAATTCCAGCCAGTTTACCAGCTGTTAGGATTTCTGGGAGTTGAAGGCCAACAATATCTGGGGACCCCAGGTTGAGAACCACTGCAATAGAAGAAGTTTTCCTGAATCATGGAATGATAGAATCGCAGAGTTGGAAGAGACCTCATGGGCCATCCAGTCCAACCCCCTGCAAGAAACAGGAAAATCTCATTCAAAGCACCCCCGAAAGATGGCCATCCAGTCTCTGCTTAAAAGCCTCCAAAGAAGGAGCCTCCACCACAGTCCGGGGCAGAAAGTTCCACTGCTGAACAGCTCTCACAGTGAGGAAGTTCTTCCTGATGTTCAGGTGGAATCTCCTTTCCTGTAATCAGACCATGGGTTCCTCTTCTTGTTGTTATGACTTGTGTCAACCCTAAGATGGCAAGCTCTGTTCAGAGGGAGTTTGTGGTCAAATTTAGAGAGAGTGCTATTTGTCCAAGGTTATCCAGAGGTGCTCCGTGACTGAGTAGGATTCAAACCCTAGTCTCTCAGCTTCTAGTCCAACATTCAAACCACTAAAGGTTCCCAACCTTTGGTGCTCAAAGTGTTTTGGACTTTGGCTCCCACAATTCTGGGAGCTGAAGTCCAAAACAACTGTAGGTCCAAAGATTGGGAACCACTGCACCACACCATGCTGGTTATCTGGGTTCCTCTGCTGACTGGCGTCTATAGTTTCAGGCAGAAATATTTCTATTTTTCTTCCAGGACATGCCAGAGCTTGAACCTGGGGCTTTCTGCATGTAAAGCGAAAAGTTCTGCATTGAACCATAGCAAAGCTTTTCAGATTCAACACTGGAGATATCTTCAGCTGTTCTGCAGTAAAGGTGATTTCAGCAGGTGGTGCTTGTCATGCAACCAGATCACAAGCAGCACCTGCTGACCTTCCTCCTTCTAAAGGTACACAAGTCTTCTCCGGTTTTCACTCTGGCAATCCTAAACATAGCCATTCTGCTCTGATGATAAAGAAACAGAAAACTTCAAGACTATGTGACTGCTTTCTTTAGGGGGAACGTGGTGTTCAAAAGACAGGAATCCTTCTGTAAAAGAAAACTGGGCAGAATTAAAATCAGTTGGAATTTCCATTAACAACTACTCTGTTTTGTATACTGGGGTGGAGAAATATGTGTAACCTACGCAGGAGGGAGAAGAAACTGCCAGACATAAACAAGGCAGTGGTGGTTTTAAAATGTCCATGAAATTCACCCAACGGTGTGAAATATATGAGTTTGCCATGAATAATCCCATAACTCCACACAAGAGCTCTGCTTTAAGGTTTTCTGCAGAGATATGGGGAGGAGATGAGGCATGGTGTTTGTTCACGATTACTTCCCTGCAACCATGGAAGCAAACGTAAGCCCTTAGAAAATGAATTGCATGGCAACCCCTCGGGGAGTACATAAGACCTAGGTGTGTGTGTGTGTGTGTGTGTGTCTGTCTGTCTGTCTGAGAGAGAGACAACGTTCAGAATTTGGGTTAAATATTTTGTGTTTAGACAGTGCCCAGGTGGTATATTCCTATCAGATTGTCCCAAATAGGGCCACCAGCTACAAAGGGAGGCACACCAAACGCAGTACCCAAGAATCCAAAGTAGATAAGAAGCCCCAAAAGTGGAGTCGACTGTGAAACTGAGCTGAGGTCAGATCAGGTCAAGTCCCACCTGTTGACTTATGGTGACCCCACAACGTTTTTTAGACAAAAAATACAGTAGACTCTCACTTATCCAACATAAACGGGCTGGCAGAACGTTGGATAAGCAAAAAGGTTGGATAATAAGGAGGGATTAAGGAAAAGCCTATCAAATTATGTTATGATTTTACAAGTTAAAGCAACAAAACATCATGTTTTATAACAAATCTGCCACTTGTTTGGGAATGTGATTGTACATGTGTTATTGATGGACGTGTTGGCCTGCTGTGCATTGCTGCTTAGAGAAACAGCTGTGGATCTGGGTGGGAGGCAGACTGCGTTGGATAATATAGAACGTTGGATAAGCAAAGGTTGGATAAACGGGACTCTAGTGTAGTCAGAAACGGTTTTGCTGTTACAGTAGAGTCTCACTTATCCAACACTCACTTATCCAACGTTCTGGATTATCCAACGCATTTTTGTAGTCAATGTTTTCAATATATCATGATATTTTGGTGCTAAATTCATAAATGCAGTAATTACTACATAGCATTACTGCATATTGAACTACTTTTTCTGTCAAATTTGTTGTATAACGTGATGTTTTGGTGCTTAATTTGTAAAATCATAACCTATTTTGATGTTTAATAGGCTTTTTCTTAATCTCTTCTTATTATCCAACATATTCGCTTATCCAACATTCTGCTGGCCCGTTTATGTTGGATAAGTGAGACTCTACTGTACTATAATCAGAAATATAGCCCATACGTATTCCTTGGTGATCTCTCTTTCACATCTAGCCAGGTGTGACCTTGTTTAGCTTCCAAGATCAGATAGGATCGAGTGCCTTCAGAGTAATGCAGATGGATATTTACGGTGACATCCCACCTGACATCTAGAACATCATTTCTGTATACCTTAGAGGCAAAGTCAATGCAATAGGAAGGCAAGATTCTCAGGAAACTTAAAGGATTATTCTTGGACATATTCAAGAGGAGAATATGGGAAAGCAATTTATGAGTATGTGCCACAATTGTCAAGATTATTCCTTTTATTTATATTGTTCCTCTGTATTTGCAGGTTTGACTTTTGTGGATTTGATTATTCACATATTTAATTTAAAATATTCTCTCTAGGAACCTGTAGGTCTTCCAGTGTAACTCTATGGGTAACTTCCTTCAGTCATATTGGAGGGTCTAGAGTAGTAATTCTCAACCCGTGGGTCCCCAGAAGTTTTGGCCTTCAACTCCCAGAAATCCTAACAGCTGGTAAACTGGCTGGGATTTCTGGGATCTGTAGGCCAAAACTATCTGGGGACGCCAAGTTGAGAACCACTGGTTTAGACATATCTAGGGAAAATACCTCTTTAGGAATCTCTAGTGAAATTAGATCTTATAGGTATGTTTTCAGACTGAGAAATTAGTAATTTCTTTATTCATGTGTTGTCACTTTCACAATGTTCCTCCTATGCCTCTAACCCGCTCTTGTCAGTGCCGTGTTTCTCCCCTGGTTCTCCTCTGAGCCTGGGAAAGGCGGCCTGCCTTTTCCAGGCTCAGAGGAGGAAGCGGCACATTGAGAGAGCACTAGGCAGCACTAGCAGTGGCTTGTCTCTGCATCAGCCCTCCTCTCAGCCTGGGGACCAGGCGGGTCACTGTGTCCGCATGCTGAGAGGAGGGCTAAAGCAAACAGGGGCAGAGGGAAGAGCCCAAAGGGCTGGGTTTGCCCATGCTTGCACTAATCCAAGCAAATGTGGAGGGCTGACTGTATATGACACAAATCCATTTGTGAATCTAACAATCATATCTAATATGCAAACCGATTTAATATAAATCATGCTGTGTAAAGATCACTGCAACTTTTAACGTTGGGCACAGGAACTTTCAAAATGTTAAAAAATTATTTTCAGTAGAAGAGTCATGCTGACTAGGAATCATGGGAAATGAAGCCAATAATAATAATAATAATAATAATAATAATAATAATAATAACAATAATAATAATAATTATTATTATTATTATTATTATTTTAGGCTATATCTGCCTAGAAGATCAGGGGGCAGAGACTCTTACAAGTAAAACAAGCAGTCTAAGAAGAAGAACATGCCCTGACAGACTATGTAAAGCAAAGTGAAGAACCTGCTTTGACTGAAGTCAAAAATCAGAAACTCCTCAAAGAACAGCAGACAAAAAACCAGTCCAAGAAAACCGCACTACAAACTAGAGCTGACAGCTGGCACAACAAAACATTGCATGGAAAGTTCCTTGACAAAATTGAAGGAAAAACTGATAAGGAGAAGACCTGGCTATGGCTCACGAATGGGACCCTGAAGAAGGAGATAGAAGGCCTGATCCTTGCAGCCCAGGAGCAAGCCATCAGGACAAATACAATTAAGGCCAAGATCAAAAAATCAGCTGATGACCCAAAATGCAGACTGTGCAAGGAAACCGATGAAACCATTGATCATATCCTCAGCAGCTGTAAGAAAACCACACAGACAGACTACAAACAGAGGCACAACTATGTGGCCCAAATGATTCATTGGAACTTATGCCTCAAGTACCACCTCCCAGCAGCAAAAAACTGGTGGGATCACAAACCTGCAAAAGTATTGGAAAATGAGCACGCAAAGATACTGTGGGACTTCCGAATCCAGACTGACAAAGTTCTGGAACACAACACACCAGACATCACAGTTGTGGAAAAGAAAAAGGTTTGGATCATTGATGTTGCCATCCCAGGTGACAGTCACATTGACGAAAAACAACAGGAAAAACTCAGCCGCTATCAGGACCTCAAGATTGAATTTCAAAGACTCTGGCAGAAACCAGTGCAGGTGGTCCCGGTGGTGATCAGCACATTGGGTGCCGTGCCAAAAGATCTCAGCCGGCATTTGGAAACAATTAAAGGTAAAGGTAAAGGTTTCCCCTGATGTTAAGTCCAGTCATGTCTGACTCTGGGGGTTGGTGCTCATCTCCATTTTCTAAGCCGAAGAGCCGGCATTGTCCGTAGACCCCTCCAAGGTTATGTGGCCGGCATGACTGCATGGAGCGCCGTTACCTTCCCACCTATTGATCTACTCACATTGGCATGTTTTCGAACTGCTAGGTTGGCAGGAGCTGGAGCTAACAGCGGCTGCTCCCGCCGCTCCCGGGGTTTGAACCTGGGACCTTTTGGTCTGCAAGTTCAGCAGTTCAGTGCTTTAACGCACTTCGCCACCGGGGCTCCTTGGAAACAATAGGCATTGACAAAATTACGATCTGCCAACTGCAAAAGGCTACCCTACTGGGATCTGCGCACATCATCCGAAAATACATCACACAGTCCTAGACACTTGGGAAGTGTTCGACTTGTGATTTTGCAAAACGAAATCCAGCATATTTATCTTGTTTGCTGTGTCATACAACAACAACAACAACAACAACAACAATATATTTTCTTTTTGTACCCCACTTCCATTTTCCTGAAGGGACACGGGGCGGCTTACATGGGGACAAGCCCGAGTTAAACATAGTTAAAATATAACACAACAAAATTCATTAAAACAATTTTAGCAGTAAAAACCACCACTTAAAGGATAAAATAGCTGGTAGGGTGTGCAAAGGAGTTTCTTGGAGGTAGGAAGTTCGAGGATCTTTGTCGTACAGCAGCACCATTATCATACCTCTGGGACTCCAAGTCATCCTTTTGCAAGGATATTGCTTCACTTGCTTAGCTCATAGTGATGTTACAATCCACGACATTCCTTCTAGTGCTTTTCAGCAATGCTGGAGCATTACCACTGACAGTCAAACAGCAAACAGAAGCTGAAGGAAAGTGCTGCATGCGTAGGGGAAAATAATGCCTAAAGCATGAGAAGAAGTGCTTGTTACATTTTTGACTCATAGTTCTGCTCGATTCACTGGCTTCCTGCAGTGCAGCCACTTCTGAAGGAATAGTTCTAAATCTGAGTCGTAAAGCTAAGGAAAGAAAAAGATCTCTTTGGGATTGCTTCCACTGGTTGTATCTGGGAAAAAAGAGAGACTATTTTGCTAAGCAGCTCAGTGTGAACTAGTCTCACATTAAAGAGGATGATACTAGCTGGAGCATCTCATGCAAGAAGATATTTGGAGAAGCTCAAAGGAAGATCAGAAAACAAAGCGTCTTTTTTAAAAAGGCAGGCAGCATCTTTAACTCATGTTTAAGAGCCATCGCTTTGAAATTCTGAAGCTTTGTGACTTGAAAAAGCATGGCTTGGGAAACATAGGGTCAACAAATGAAAAAAGTGTATTGTTCAGGGAGAGAATGCATTTGATATCATATCCCTGATAAAGCAAGTATTTGTAGGAGCACCGCATCTGAGATGATAGAGGACTTGGGATCATTTTACATAACCCAGAGCTATGGTGCTATATTTCATTTCATTTAGTTGTAAGACTGAGAGACAAATGGGAGAGATTTAGAAGTGTTCAAGAAAGATTATAAATAAAAGGGATGGTTGGCAGCAGGGAGGTTTAGAAATGGACAAGTTGACAAAAATAGAGGGTTGGGTGGAGGAAAAGAAGTTTTATATTTTGGTTATTTCAAGTTTAGGAAAGTTACTTTGAACATATTGACTGTAGGATTCTGGGAGCCTTAGTCCACAAACATAATCTTTTCAAACTCTTGGATCACTCTTTATGATTATGTGAATACTCGCATGTGTCACAGTATAACAACACAGTTCATGTTAAAGAATTACCTGGAAGGGAATCAAATTTTCTATGGCTTTCTTACAGATCAGTGGTTAGTCCCATTTTCAAGATAGTTACTACTCACATAACTCAGGAGAACTATTCAGACAGAGAAACACTAATCTCTTGATGAAACATGATTCTCTTTGGTGTTCCTCTAAATCACTTCTTACCCAATCAGAATAGCATGCGTTACAACTAAGCTATACACCAAGAGGCTAATCTAATGTGCCATTTGTCTTTTGTATAATTGATTCTCGTGCAGGCCAAATACCCTGTAGATATTCATAGGGGAGCTAAACTCTCCCGACACAATGACATCATCTGGTTTAACATGTTTCTTCTGAAGCCCAGTTGTTGATATACAGCCATCAGCAAAAAAAAAATGCATTAGTTTCAAAGCAATACTCGTGCTTCAAACTAGCTGTGGGATTACAACAAACAAAAGGTGGTCACCATGTTATCAAATCCACATTTCCTGCTCATACTGTCATGCTCTCGCCGCACTATAATTCAGTATTAAACTATATTTAATGAAATCCATATCGTGAATGGTTGCTTGAGCCAAGAGGAAGGTATGCAACAACACATATATATTGACTTTTGTTGTTGGCCTCTGCCAAGATTTACGGTCTCTACAGGTAGATATTGAGTGAGTCAAACCCTTACTCAATTATGTTTGTCTCAGTCAATAAATCCAGATGTTGACTGCAGCAGAATTCAGTATCCATATGTTTTATTACAGCCAATGTTAAATGATACCCTCCCATCAGAAATAGAGTTAGTGGTTAAACTGACACCACTTCGATAGTGTCATTATTGTTGCTGTGGGTTTGAGAAAAACCGGGCATCTCATTGAACAACATGTGCAATTCCTGAACATCCTATAGCTTTATTGTGCTGTCTACTACATGTTTATGCACACACAGTCATTGTTAATCACATAAAGAATGTTTCTGAGGTTGTTGAATCTTAAATCTCGAGACCTTGCTTCCAAAGATCAGATCTTCTGGAGTATTTAGCTATCAACACCCTCCTGTTCTCATTGTTTCTGTTCACTCTGTGGATAAAACAGGATTGTCAAGAATTCCAGCTTCATTTTGTATTTCCTAATAAGGACTGGTGGCACAGTGTGTTAAAATGCTGAGCTGCTGAAATTGCGGACCAAAAGGTCACAGGTTCAAATCCAGGGAGAAGAGTGAGCGCCCGCTGTTAGCCCCAGCTCCTGCCAACCTAGCAGTTCAAAAACATGCAAATGTGAGTAGATCAATAGGTACCGCTCCGGCGGAAAGGTAATGGCACTCCATGCAGTCATGCCAGGCACATGACCTTGGAGGTGTCTATGGACAACGCTGGCTCTTTGGCTTAGAAATGGAGATGAGCAGCAACCCCCAGAGTTGAACACGACTGGACTTAACGTCAGGGGAAACCTTTACCTTAATAGTTAGCTAAAATACATTTAGGCACTTAAAATTTGATTAAAGAATAAATTTTGTAAAATTGGATTAAGATAAATAGATTATTAGACACCAGCTGGGCATAATGGTTTAAGCATTGGACTATAGCTCTGGAAACCAGTGTTTGGTTTTCCATTTGACCATGAAAACCCACTGGGTGAGCCATACACTCCAAATTCCAGAAAACTCTGTGATAGGGTTTGCTTTAATTCGCCACAAGTCAGAAATGACTTGAAGGCATACAACAGCAATAGCAACGGGACGTATGTAGACTCGGTCTGGCATCTTCCATTTTAGAAATCAAAGACACTCAGTTGTGACCAACATGAAAATATAAGCCAGACATTGAACCCTTCAAGAGAAAAAACCCCCAGTGGATACTTGAAAAATAAAATACCAATACAGTCCCATCTCCAGTGTGAAGCCTACACAATACATTCACAGTCTACTTATCATTTGGAAGCCACCAGGGATTCAAGAAAATTCCCATTTTTGCTGTACTTTCACATGCATAATTTTATTCAAATTATTTTCCAAAACAAATGGAGTTCAAAGCTCAAACAAATGATTTTTGCAAGGCATGTCAGAATATCCCCTCCTTCTCCTCTTCTGCAGTCTAATCAATACACAGAGGCCTCCAGCGAGTACATATAGCACTTCAACCACAGCAAAAATGCAGAACAGCTGGCATTGTGTCAAAAGGGACAGCCAAAGGGGAGCCAAATCTCACAGATGGATGAGATGTTTTGATTATTCTTATTCTGGGGAAAATGTGTACAATTTCTCCCAGTGCCTCCCTTTATCTTGTAATGCTGGGTTGTGGGGAAATTTGTTTGCCATCTCTGAAGTGCATGGACAGATATATGTGAGACTGATGGGCAAATGGTTTTGCTTATGGATGAGATTATCTTTTGGTTCCAGTTCTGGGGGAGCAGAGTGAGAGGTGCACATGATAGTTTTCTCAGCATTTCACAGATGACAGGTGTCAGATCACATATTTCGATGTAAAATCAACAGAGCCATCCGGCACCATAAAGACTAACAGCTTTTATTTGGCAAAAGGCTTTGTAGATGCCAGCTCTCTTCATCTGATGTAACATGTATCTGAGGAAGTGGGCTAGAGTCCATGAAGGCTTATGCCAAAAAACCTTGCTAGCTTCTAAGGTTCCACGAGGCATCTATAGCACTGTCTGTCACTGCAACAGCCTAACATGGCTGTTCCCAGAGAAATATTTCCATTTATCCCTATTTTTTTTTTTTAAAAAAAGAAGTCTTTGCACAATGAAATTACTATGCCAGAAAGAAGATGAGGCTAGAACCAAACCGCTATTGAAAAAGACCTCGTTAGACCCATCTGTTTGTAACAACTACAGACCTATCTCCAACCTCCCATTTCTGGGCAAGGTTCTGGAGCGGGTGGTTGCCACGCAGCTCCAGGAGATTCTCGATGACACTGATTTTCTGGACCGCTCGCAGTCTGGTTTCAGGCCTGGACACAGCACCGAGACGGCTTTGGTCGCCTTGGTGGATGACCTCCGCAGGGAACTGGACAGGGGGAGTGTGATCCTGCTGGTTCTCTTGGACATCTCAGCGGCTTTCGATACCATCGACCATGGTATCCTTTTGGGGAGGCTCGCCGGGATGGGACTTGGTGGCACGGTTTTGCTGTGGCTCCGATCCTTCCTGGAGGGTCGTTCCCAGATGGTGAAGCTGGGGGACACCTGCTCGGACCCCTGGCCTCTGACCTGTGGGGTCCCGCAAGGGTCTATTTTATCCCCCATGCTATTTAACATCTACATGAAACTGCTGGGAGAGGTCATCCGGAGTTTTGGAGGGTGTTGCCATCTCTACGCAGATGACACACAAATCCACTACTCGTTTCCATCTAATTCCAGGGAAGCCCCTCGGATGCTGAACCAGTGCCTGGCCACTGTGGCGGACTGGATGAGGAGGAACAAGCTGAGGATCAATCCTGACAAGACAGAGGCCCTCCTGGTCAGTCGCTCGTCGGATCGGGGTATTGGGTGGCAACCTGTGCTGGACGGGGTTGCATTCCCCCTGAAATCACAGGTCCGCAGTTTGGGGGTCCTCCTGGACTCAGCGTTGACGCTTGAGGCGCAGGTGTCGGCGGTGGCCGGGAGGGCCTTCGCACAACTCAAACTTGTGCGCCAACTGCGACCATACCTCGTGAAGTCTGACTTGACCATGGTGGTCCATGCCTTAGTTACCTCTAGACTGGACTACTGTAATGCACTCTACGTGGGGCTTCCCTTGAAGACGGCCCGGAAATTACAATTGGTCCAACGCTCGGCTGCCAGATTAATAACGGGGGCAAGTTACAGGGAGAGATCTACTCCCTTATTTAAAGAGTTCCACTGGCTGCCGTTCATCTTCCGGTCCCAATTCAAGGTGCAGACCATCACTTATAAAGCCCTAAACGGTTTGGGACCCACCTACCTTCGTGACCGTATCTCCCACTATAAACCTGCCCGATCTCTCCGATCATCTGGGGAGGCCCTCCTTACGCCACTTCCTATATCCCAGTCCCGCCTTGTGGGTACTAGGGAGAGGGCCTTTTCTGCTGTGGCCCCTTGACTATGGAACTCACTGCCCATTGAGATTAGGCAAGCTCCCACTCTGTTAGCTTTTTAAAAAGATTTAAAAACATGGCTCTTCCGCTGTGCTTTTGGAGAGTAACTGTTTTTATTCTTCTTTTGCGCCTCTCCAACATCTTTCCTCTAGTTGGTTCCACTTTCGTATATCCCTGCTCCCCGTGGTCTCCATTCCCTTTATCTTTCTCACCCGAGTTTTAATTTTTGTATTCATACGGCCGGCCCTGTTTTTACTGTTTTTGTGATTTGCGTTGTAGTGTATATTGTATATTATTATTTACTTTATCGTTTATTGCTCTATATTATGTTGTATTTATACTTGTTATATTGTCTTGCTCTGGGCATGGCCCCATGTAAGCCGCCCCGAGTCCCCACCGGGGAGATGGTGGCGGGGTATAAATAAAGTTTTTATTATTATTATTATTATTATTATTATTATTATTATTATTATTATTATTATTATTATAGTATTTGAATAGATCCCTCCTGTATTCTGAAAGTTTTCCTTTCCATTTTGTCTTTTGGCAGAGCATTCAGATTAGCTCCAAAGATCAAGCATTAACTAGGATCCTGTTTTAATTCCTCTCCTCTAATCTAAAAATCAGTTACTTCTCTTAGAGGAAGGTCAGGTTTCTTTTCTTTCCTTTGATTTCAAAACCTGTTACCGTATATACTCGAAGATAAGCCGAATTTTTCAGCCCTTTTTATGAATTGAAAAAGCCTCCCCCGTCTTATAATCTGGTCAAGGCGAGTAACGAAGCCTGCAGGCTATTGCTTGCAATATGTGATCTATTTCTCTCTTCTTCCTTATCAGTGTGTTTTCTTTTGCAAAGCCTCCCTCGCTCTTAATCAAGGGAATGTTTGGAAAAGAGAAAGATGTCCTTGCAAGTCAGGAAGAAGAAATATATATATTCATTAATCTTATGAAAGCATTTTCCCCTGAAATATTTGTTAAACTCTCCTACAGATATATAGGCATTAACCCCTTGCAAGCTTTTGCAATCTCAATGTACCTTTATATGTGTATCTACAGTAGAGTCTCACTTATCCAACATAAACGGGCCGACAGAATGTGTTAAGCGAATATGTTGGATAATAAGGAGGCATTAAGGAAAAGCCTATTAAACATCAAATTAGGTTATGATTTTACAAACGTAGTACGTAGTAATTACTGTATTTACGAATTTAGCACCAAAATATCACAATATATTGAAAACATTGACTACAAAAATGCGTTGGATAATCCAGAATGTTGGATAAGCGAGTGTTGGATAAGTGAGACTCTACTCAGGCCTGTAGTGAGGGGGGTTTTTTAGGGGTTCAACCCCCCCCCCCCCCGAAATTTTTCAAGTTATAAAAAAAATCTCGTTTACTCATGAATTTTAACTGGTTAACCACACCCCCATGCTAAGTCTATGAGATGCAAAACATTAGGAGTCCCTCCAGGCACTATCTCAAGCAGATATTGACAGGTTTGTAGCGGGGAGGGGTATGTGCTAGGGGTTCAACCCCCCCCCCCCCCGAAATTTTCAAAACCCCTCCTGAAATTTTTTTCTGGCTACGGCCCTGACTCTACTGCAAATCCTTTATACATATAGATCCATGTACCTGTGTATCTGTAGCCGTACCTATACATTATTTATATATATGAATTTACCCTCATATGTTTGCAAGTCTCTGCAAATATCTATATAAGAGAGATGTCTGGATAGATATGAATATATTCTTACCTACCTATATATAGGGCTTGCAAATATTACAGAGGGAAATGAACACACAAATATATATAGACATGTCTAGATAGATATGTCTTTCAAATATTGTAGGGGAAATGCACACACACATACATAGAGAGAGGGGGATTTGCAAACGTTTCAGGGGGAAATGCATATGTGAAATTAGTATCTATAATTATAGATCTATATCTAGCTCTGCATTGTTTGTATAAACATTGAATGTTTGCCTGTTACTATGTTGGAAGCCGACTTGAGTCCCCATGGGGAGATAGGGTGGGATCTAAATGAAGTTATTATTATTATTATTATTATTATTATTATTATTATTATTATTATTCGGTTATTGTTGATACCATATTGTTTTTGTTGCCCCTACTTTTCCACTTATAGAGCTAGTTTATTGTTTTTCTTTGAAATACGGTAAATATTCAAAAACATTTAACCTACTGATGCCTGGATTAATGAAATTTTATTGGTATCAATTTTTATTTTGAAATTTTACCATAGCTGCTGCATTTCCCACCCTTGGCTTATACTCGAGTCAATAAATTATCCCAGTTTTTTGTGGTAAAATTAGGTGCCTCATCTTATATTTGGGTCGGCTTATACTCAAGTACATACGGTACTTCTTTTAAAGGAAAGACAAATTTACACAATGATTCTGTGTGCAGTTCCTCTCTTTCCTCCCCTCCCCCTTCTATCAGTTTATCCCAGATTATCTGACAGTGTAGACTCATATAACCCAGTTCAAAGCAAATAATCTGGGGTTGGATCCTGGAATATAGGGCAGTGTAGATTCAGCCATGGACTAGGTTGCCATTGGCTTCCTGCTGTGCCATAAAACCAGTGAAACAGCTGCAGGAGAAGTTAGAACTATTGAACTCAGCTAAGATGACATCTCCCTATTAGCAATCTTAGCAGCTTTTTATGCCATCTTCAAGACATCCCGTTTCCTTTACCTACTTTATCTGGATTTGTACACCTTCTGCCACCCTATATTGGCCAGACTATTTTAACTTGACACTTAAAATGGTATGTGCATCTCTTGTGAGCTCTAGCTTCTCATGATATGGAACGCAAGGGCAGGTGGCCAAATTTCAGTAGAACCGAAGCAGCTACTGAGGAGATAGAAGCTTCAATAGGGATTTTTTTTTACTATTTTCAGAATTAAAATGTCAGTAGTTTAATTTCAGGTAATGTAAGAGAGCCAGCTTGGTGTACTAATGGATTGAGCATTGTATTACAACTCTGAAGTCGAGGGTTTGATTCCTCACTCCACCATGGAAACCTATTGGGTGACCTTAGACTGGTCACATACCTCATGATATGTCATCTAAGGCTCACCATAAGTCTAAGACCACTTCAAGTGACATAATGATATTTATTAAAAGGAAGGTCCATCAATCAAAAGAAGTATTGTTCATACATAAGCTTGGTTCCTCCTACCATCTCAGTTCGTTGACCATTGTGTAAAGGAACAGACACTGCCCTATATCCCAAGATCTGATCCCAGATTATCTGTTTTAAACTAAATTATATGAGTCTCCATTGCCAGATAATCTGGGATATGCCAAAAATCTGGGATCAGATCCTGGGATATAGGGGCAGTGTGGAAGTGGCCTAAGTATATCTAAGAAAATTCCCAGGATCCTTATACAGTGTTCCCTCGCTACTTCGCGGTTCGCTTTTTGCGGATTCGCTGTTTTGCGGTTTTTTAATAAACACTAAAATAATATTATAAATCATAAAATAATATTATAAATCCCTCTTTCTACTTCCTTCCTAAGGAGAAGGAAGGAAGGAAGGAAGGAAGGAAGGAAGGAAGGAAGGAAGGAAGGAAGGAAGGAAGGAAGGAAGGAAGGAAGGAAGGAAGGAAGGAAGGAGCCAAAGGGAGAGAAAAGGAGGCTGAAGCAGCTTTGTTTTTGCCTCACAAGGCAGCAACAGTGGTGGGAGCGTCTCTATATAGCGTCCAAATATAACATCCCTACTTCGCGGATTTTCACTTTTCGTGGGAGGTCCTGGAACATAATAAGTGAGGGAACACTGTACTATGAACATTTGCAGGCTCCTTCGGGAAAATTGTAATTCAGATTCATGATATAAATGTTTTCATGTGGCATTTCATGTTAAACTAAGAGACTCCTTTTGGCTAGGATGCATCATTGGCAGGGATCATTATTGTGAAGAAATGAGAGAACCCTTTTCAGAAGGAATATGCATTCCAGCTAATGGAGATTTTGCATTTTGAATGCAAAAGCCTATTTAAGTGCCACTTGATTTACAGCAAGCTGAAGCTTCAGTTCAGGGCCAACTGAAAATAAACATTACCACTGGGATATTAGCGATGTAAAGAATATATGATTTTTTTCTCATCCTCTGCAAGAAAATGGTGTTGCCACACATCAAGGTGCCTTGTCAAAAAACTGGCCAACAGCCACAAGATTTTTCGCATTTGTGGACAATTCTGCCAACAAGTTCAGTTGCACAGGAAATAGTGTTGTACACCCAAAATATACTGTTTTTGAACCCAAATCATGGCAGAAATAGGCATTGAACAAAAAGGTGTGTATGGGAGAGAGAAGGCTGGTGAGACAGAGACAGAGAAGGGGGAAAGTTCAAAAATCCCCAAGTGTGAAAACCCATTGAAAAAAATGGTAAAAACTCTTGTAATTTCATTAAGGAGAAAATGATTAAAATTCTTCCATCTTGCACATGAGAATGAAATAAACAAACTTACATCCTGACGAGTCATGACAATGGCTCATCAGGTAATGAATAATATGTATTATTACAGTAGAGTCTCACTTATCCAACACTCGCTTATCCAACGTTCTGGATTATCCAATGCATTTTTGTAGTCAATGTTTTCAATACATCATGATATTTTGGTGCTAAATTCGTAAATACAGTAATTACTACACAGTATTAGTGCATATTGGACTACTTTTTCTGTCAAATTTGTTGTATAACATGATGTTTTGGTGCTTAATTTATAAAATCATAACCTAATTTGATGTTTAATAGGCTTTTCCTTAATGCCTCCTTATTATCCAACATATTCGCTTATCCAACATTCTGCCGGCCCATTTATGTTGGATAAGTGAGACTCTACTGTATTATTATTATTATTATTATTATCATTAAAATGCATAATATATAGACTTAATCTTGGAGTCCTTGTGCACAACAAGTTAAATATGAGCTAATAATGTGATGCGGCAGCTAAAAATGCCAATGGGATTTGGCCTGCAGAAATAGGAGCATAGTGTCTAGATCAAATAGTGTCGAGAGCAATGGCCAACCTTGACAAAGTAGTGAAAAGCAGAGACATCACACTGGCAACGAAGGTCCGCATAGTCAAAGCAATGGTATTCCCCATAGTAACCTATGGATGCGAGAGCTGGACCATAAGGAAGGCTGAGCGAAGGAAGAAAGACGCTTTTGAACTCTGGTGCTGGAGGAAAATCCTGAGAGTGCCTTGGACCGCAAGAAGATCCAACCAGTCCATCCTCCAGGAAATAATGCCCGGCTGCTCACTGGAGGGAAGGATATTAGAGGCAAAGTTGAAGTATTTTGGCCACATCATGAGAAGACAGAAAAGCTTGGAAAAGATCATGATGCTGGGGAAAATGGAAGGAAAAAGGAAGAGAGGCCAACCAAGGGCAAGATGGATGGACGATATCCTCGAAGTTACTGGCATGAACTTGAAGGAACTGGGGGCGGCGACGGATGACAGGGAGCTCTGGCGTGGACTGGTCCATGAGGTCACGAAGAGTTGGAATCGACTGACCGAATAAAGAAGAAGAGAAGAAGTGTCTAGATCCAGGGAAGCCATGCTACCCATCTATTCTGCTTTGGTCAGACCACACCTGGAGTACTGTGTCCAATTCTGGGCACCGCAGTTTAAAGGAGATGTTGACAAGGTGGAAGGTGTCCAGAGGAGGGCAACTAAAATGATCAAGGGTCTGAAGAACAAGCCTTATGAGGAGCAGCTAAAAGAGCTGGGCATGTTTAGCCTGCAGAAGAGAAGGTTGAGAGGAGACATGATGAGAGCCATATATAAATATGTGAGGGAAAGTCATTGGGAGGAGGGAGCAAGAATGTTTTCTGCTGCCCTGTGGAACAAAGGCTTTAAACTACAGGAAAGGAGATTCCATCTGAACATTAGGAAGAACTTCCTTACTATGAGAGCTGTTCAGCAGTGGAACTCTCTGCCCCAGAGTGTGGTGGAGGCTCCTTCCTTGAAGAGTTTTAAGCAGAGGCTGGATGGCCATCTGTTAGGGATGCTTTAAATGCGATTTTTCTGCTTCTTGGCAGGGGGTTGGACTGGATGGGCCACGAGTTCTCTTCCAACTTTATGATTCTATGAGGTGAGACTTAAACCAAAGCCTTTCCACTCATATTCTTAACTACATATTCTAATGCAGTGGTTCTCAACCTGTGGGTCCCCAGATGTTTTTGGCCTTTAGCTCTCAGAAATCCTAACAGCTGGTAAACTGGCCTTGATTTCTGGGAGTTGTAGGCCAAAAACATCTGGGGACTCCAGGTTGAGAGCCACTGCATTAGAATATGTAGTTAAGAATATGAGTGGAAAGGCTCTGGTTTAAGTCTCACCTCATAGAATCGTAAAGTTGGAAGAGAACTCGTGGCCTATCTAGTCCAACCCCCTGCCAAGAAGCAGGAAAATCGCATTCAAAGCATCCCTAACAGATGACCATCCAGCCTCTGCCTAAAAGCCTTCAAGGAAGGAGCTTCCACCACACTCTGGGGCAGAGAGTTCCACTGCTAAACAGCTCTCCTGCTTTTCCTAATGCTTTTCCTGGCATTATGTTCTAAAGACACCAGCCACAGATGCAGAAGAAACATCAGGAGAAAATGCTGCTAAAACATGGTCATACAGCCCAGAAACCACACAATACCCTAGTGATTGCAGCCGTGAAATCCTTTGACAATACAGCTTTTCCTGATTTTCTCTTTTTATACCCTTAATGCTGCTTCTCTTAACTTTAGGTAGCCATTGCCCACAAAATAAGCCCATGGTGCACTTAATAGTGATCATTAAGCTAATCTCCAGGAGGAGTATGCTATTAAATTTGGTACAAATGTGCTCTGCCCCTTGCCAACTGTTGTTTAATAGAAATGCCCTATTTAGTCGCTCGATGGGTAGGCTCTTGCAAAATGACCAGGGGTGGGGAGTGGATTGCTTGAATATTTCATCTGATGCGCAGTGCTCGCTAGAATGCACTTGGGTTACTATGGTGACCAAGGGACGATGCTCCTTGGAGTTTGCTACATAATTCTTCAGAAGAAGGATTTAGGGATGCAGAACAAAACGTGGCAGGGAAGCATCAGACCTAATCAAGTCTCTGCGCTGAAAGGGAGCCAGGTTTGTGTTTAGACATCATGGCGTTCCTTCGTTGTGGGGCCCGGGAAAGAGTCCAATTCTCAACCAGTCCTGATCATTACGTGCCTCGTTCAAAGAGCCCCCGCTTGCAACGCTCCCGTCAAATGACACTATTTTCTCACCTGGTTACGAGTGAGCCGACTGCTGCTGCTTAAATGGGCAGAGAAAGGGAAAGGTCTCAAATGCTCTCCCCCTTCGGCACATCCCTGTTTAAGCAACTTCCCTTTGTGCCTGGTTTTATAATAACACTGATGGAAAACAGCGTGAATATTGAACAAGATGCCAGAAAGCATCTTAGACTATCCCACAGTGTTTTTATCGAGCTGGGTGAGGAGCCGCCAAAGAGATGGGTTCGTTAATCAAAGCAACAAGTATCCAGAGGATTCGTGCCGGAAAAGATGTAGCCCAGGCTTTTCTCTCTCCCCTGCCCCACACCTCATAATGCTGCAAAATAATTGTGTGGGCCCCGTCCCCACCAGTACACACACTTGTTTCGGCTTCCCTTGGAGATAGGCAATTGAATATGGTTTCTTTGCCTCGCTCGTTTCTTTTCAAAACTAACTTCTGTAGATCTTTCAACAGTTGGGAAGGGAGGGTGAGGGAGAAAGCCCTTTGAAAAGGAGGAGGAGGAGGAGGAAGAAAGCCAATATTTGCTCCATATCAACAAAGTACAAGCCTGCCTTTAATGCAGAGCCCAGCAAAAATGAAACAGCGTCTTGCACAGAGATTGATTACACATGCCACAATTGGCAGTTTGATCACATCTCATGGCAAGTAGGTGAGGTGAGGGTGGAATAATTTATCTGCAGTCCAATTTGTAGTACGTCTTAAAGGCGAAAATTGACATTGAAGGCCCACTTGGCTAGGTGGCGTATTTGAAAACACAACTGCGCCATTAAGTGCTCAACACAGTGTCTGTCTGGCACAGAATTTGTAGGTGGATCAGCTTGTGGGGTACAATATTTTGCTTCTTTTGGATGAGCATACATCTAACGCTCATTGTTTCAGAAGTAAATGTAGGTAGTTTTCAAATGCATGATTGAGGGGTCTAGATGGGGCTTGAAGAGATATGTCTGCAGCCTGGCAGAAATATCTTCCCGCAAGTCCACAAATCCTTGTGCTTTTGCTTCAAGTTGAGATTTTTTGTGTGTGTCAGGAGCGACTTGAGAAACCTCAAGTCGCTTCTGGAGTGAGAGAATTGGCTGTCTGCAAGAAAGTTGCCCAGGGGACGCCCGGATGTTTTTGATGTTTTACCATCCTTGTGGGAGGCTTCTCTCATGTCCAGCATGGAGCTGGAGCTGATAGAGGGAGCTCATCCGCGCTCTCCCCGGGTGGGATTCGAATCTGGCAGCTTGCAGATCAGCAGCCCGACCTTCAAGTCACAAGGCTTTAACCCACTACTCCACTGGGAGCTCCAAGTTGAGATTGACATGGCATAGGTCCTTATAAGGCCAGAACTATTTCAGATATGATCTGCCATGATAAGTTGCTCAGTTTTATTCACAGCTAAATACATGGTGTAGTGATGTGAGCATTGGGCTATGACTCTGGAGACCAGGGTTCAAATTCTTGCTTGACCATAAAACATGCTGGGTGACCTTGGGCGAGTCATCAGACATACAACCTCATCACATGGCCACTGAAATAGCCACCCATCATGACAAATCCAGCAACCCTTATTGTGGGGCATGGGGAACCTGTCACTCTATACCCCGCATCACCTGGCTGCTCAGTCAGCAGATCCCATGGGGGGAAGTGTCAATCACACAGCTTCTCCCCATTGCTTCCTATGGCAACATGGGAAGCCTCCAGTAGTGCCGCTGCAGCAGCATTCACCAGCTCCATCCTACATTACCTACAGAGCCCTGACGGCTTTGTTTGATGGAGCCAGCAGGCTCCATGGATGACCTAGGACTTAACTAGCATATGCCCCCAGTTTAAGCCCTGTATGATGAAGGAGTTTATCACACAAAACTGGCAAATCTGCATTGCAGCTGGACCATCACTTTGGGTGGTGTTCTCTATCACATGACATTATGCACATCTCATTATCCTGTCTACTATTTATGTGTCAGTAGACTGAGGAAGAAACTAGCCTTTAGCATTAATCTGTATGTGCCTTGCCTAGCGTGTCTCCTTGGGGTTTAAATGGTTTATTAGTCTGTATGCACTTGGAGTATTTTCAATGGTTGGGCTACCTGGGTCTGTAATAAAGCTTGTCATTGTCAAAATTTAAGGATTCCCAATGGATCGAACTTGCTAGGTATTACTTGGGGATCATAGGAGGAATATCAAATTCTTGCTGTGTGGCTTTAATTTGCATTTACTTCATATAATTGTTTGGTTTTAATTGTATCTGTTTTGCACTCAATTTAAACCATTTGTATAATGTCTTTCCGTGCTTTTAATTATATCCTTTTGTACCATCCCAATGTGGCCTGTTTATAGTGTGTACACTATATTTCCCAATATAGTATGCACACACTTCGTCCTGTATGTGTGTAAGATGCATATAACTATTGCATTGCCTTATGGCAGTGGTTCTCAACCTATGGGTCCCCAGATGTTTTGGCCTTCAACTCCCAGAAATCCTAACAGCTGGTAAACTGGCTGGGATTTTGGGAGTTGTAGGCCAAAACACCTGGGGGACCCACAGGTTGAGAACCACTGCCTTATGGTTTGTTGACTGTTATAAAGGGATTGTTGAACTGAATTGAATAACTCCCAATCCCACAACATTCCCGTCATCTCCTCAGGGGCAATGGGGCAATTCCTTCAGCATGCAGGCAGTAATGTGACTTCAGGTGGTGAGATGCTGTTCCTCCCACCATTCTTCCTTTTTCCCGTTGTTATGCTTTTTAAATATATGTTTGGGTGTTTTATTTGTCCTTTTTGTTGCTTTTCAACTGGAATTGCAGGGAGCATGGACATAGAGAGTACGTTCTAGGTAGTCAGTTCAGTACGAATCAAAACTACCTGGGAAATCTACAGAATTAGTAGTAGAGAAGCTCTCCTCACCAATATTTATATAGGAATTCAACAACCATTTTCATTTCAACAACCATTCATGATGAATCCTATAGGCTGGCTCAGAACAAGGCAGCTTTTCTGGTGCACATGAGACTTGAGTAGGCTTTTGAGTTTCTCTTGCACCACTTAGGTGGATGTTGGCATCCAAGGAACAAATGTGGAGGAAAGATTTTGTCTCCATGCAGATTTCACACTAATGTTATGAACCAATTTATGCTTTGCAAGTAACAAAAGCCTTTACAATATAGCAGAGTGCTGCTTGACCCAGGTTCAGCTAGCATGCATAGTCACTGGTTTTTAAAAAGCACTTTAAGTCATTTAAAGCATTTTAACAGAAAATGCCAAGTGCTGAATGTGAATGATTAAGCCACTTTATATGGGCACTTCCAAAGCATCATTCATTCATCTAGGGTTAAATAAAGGAATGTGATGCAGAGCAATAGGAAACATCCTGGGCATCTCAAAACGCACACAGGGCAAGGCTGGTCTTCCTTGGTCACTAAGGTTACTCTGCAATTCCAGGGAATTGTCGCTGTGTCTTCAATAGCTGCATCAAAATCAATAGTTCACAGCATTTCTTTACCAGTTAAAAAAATCATTCCTCAATCTCTGTCTGCTGTCTATGCAGCTGTCAAAATTTTATCTCTCCCCTATTTTGGCAATGATAGCTCCATTCTAATCCAGCCATTCAGTCACCTTGTTATGGTGCTTTTCTTCTGCAAAGGTCTTAGTCTGCCAGATATCAACATTCAAACTATATTTGTTTTAAAAATGACCCTCCTTGTTAGAGTCTTCATGGGAAACACTAAGCTTGGGAAGCAGGCTTTTGTTTGTTTGGTAAAAGTTTTTACAATCACCTCTTTTCTTTTCTTCCATCGCCATCGTTCACAGTCAAGATCTGTCCTCATCTCCAAATCCTGACTCTGGTCCCATCTAAGCTCCATCGCATCCCATCCTGCTTCACTTTCCCACCTTAAGACCTTGATTCTCTACCATAGCTTCCTTTATCTTCTAAACCTCAGCCTAATCTTCACTACCTTTGCTTCCGCTGGCTCACGTCTCACTCAACAACTTCACATTCTAGGGTGATTCTCTTCTGAACCAGCAATGCATTCTCACATCTAGTTCAGCCTCATCTCAGCTACTCATCCATTCTTTAGCCCACCCTTGTACTAATGATGAGCTCTAAGCCATCTCCAGCTTACAGAGCCAGTACATTGGACTGCCTGGAGCAAAGGTTAAGATGACACCTGATCCTCTTCCACTTACAAAGCTGGTTGATCTGGAATTGAACCTTTCTTCTCCAGTGGTGATTAGACAGCTTACTACACTACACTACAAGGCAGCAGATTCACTTAAGGAGCATGTGGTCGTCACTTTCTCCTCCGTTCCCATGCTGCAGCCCTTCAGGGTCTTGTTTTTGGCCTGTTACCAGGGATTATTCACAATGGCAATTGTACTTACTCCATGGCTAAAGAGCTCAATGGGATGAACTTGTGGCTAGTGATGGAAGATAATCACCTCTTTCCCACTATATTCTTTAAAAAATGTTTAAGTACAATTGTTCGAAAACAATTCTAGAGGCTAGGCCTCCCACCCAAATCACAAACCCAAAATTTACATAACAGCACAATGGAACTTTTGCACATAGTGCAACAGAAGTCGGAAAGGAGGTCAAGAATGGATTTTTGGTGTTACTAAAAAGAATTACTTTTAAAACCATCTCCCACAGGACAACGGAAAGCCACAATAACATGTGGTAAGCCCTAACAGAAGGTGCTATTATCCAGCTCCAATAGTGATTTACCTGCCTTGTGCAATAAGGCACTATGTCTTGGTGTTCTTTTTTTAAGTGGTGTTTGGTGTATACAGACATAGTGAGGACAGCTGTGTTATTAGCAACCTGGCTGAGAGACACCCTGGCACTCACGATGCCAAATAATAAAAATTTAAACCCACTCCATACAAATAAGCACCTGATTTTTCTAAACAGCAGCTGCTGTTCCCAGATCAGCTTCAACACTGAAGCACTTTACTTCTTATGGTTCATAATGTGACTTCAATGAAGATTAAATTAATGCCGTTCTTTTTGACTTTGCCACTGCTCCCCTCTCAGCTGCAAAGAAAATCATTTGCATCATTTCTCTGTAATATTTTTCATACCGCCTTTCGATGAAAAACTACCAAGGCACTCATCATGAAGAATAAAGGCAGTGTCATAGGAAAATAAAGCCATCACAAAAGCATTAAAGATGAATATTTCTGAAAAGCATGTCAAAGGACAAGTTACAACAATGTGTCTTGATATCTTTTCAAAAAGGAGAAAACGAGAACTGATCATGGCTTTTGTGGCTGACAGAAGAAGAGAAGTTCTAATCCCCACTAAGCAGGGGCCCATCCTCCCTACACAGTTATAGTGTTATGATTCCTCTTTAACTGTCATGGCTGTCTCTTATGGGATCCTGGGATTGGTAGTTTGTAAAGTGGCCCCAGAGGAGGAATATTCTGTCTGAGAACGGCAAAGTCTCTGTCCTCAACTGTCAACCTTAGGATTTCAGAGGATGCCATACAAATTAAAGTGGAATCACAGTGCTGGAATTGTGTCATGTGAAATGGAACAGGTCTCAACAAAGTGGCAAGTTCATGATGCAGTTCTTTATACAGAGTTGCTTTGTTTTCCATTGAGTAAAGTAGTGGTTCCCAATCTTTTTTTTGACCAGGGTCCACATTGTCCAGGGACCACTCTCCAACATTAGTACCAAAACCGTTACGAATCAGTTTTTGGTCAACTTTAGATTTGGTTTGGTTATTTGAGGTGCTGATACAGAAAAATTGCATTGGATAGACCACATCAGCTCTAGTTTCTGATACAGAACATATGCCATCCAGTAATCGCCATCTGCTCTCCCACAGAAAACCATATTTAGTCATCTAGAGCTGATGTGGTCTATCCAATGCAATTGTCAGCTCTGCGGAAAGGAGCAGAAATAAAATAAATAAATAAAGAGGAAGCAGGTTCACGGACCAGATTTTCGTTCTCGCGGCCCACTGCTGTGCTGCGGCCCACAGGTTGGAAACCACTGGAGTAAAGGAATATAGAAGATTTGTTGTACCTGGCACTTTGTACTACCAGTTCTGCCCTGGAGTCCTAATGCAATTCCACAACCTTCTGCAAATAACCCTTTCCCATGGTAACCTTGATCATACAGGGTGGAGAAGAGTTCCTGAGAAAATTTCAGTCATGACAACAGTTCAGGGTCACAGTTGTTCAGCTTTAGTCCTCTTCAGCCAGTTACTGTAGCTTATACAGAATCAAAAATGATTGGGTTCTTCAAGAAAGTTAAGTCAAGATGCTGTCTCATTGATAAATAAAACATAATAAACAATTTGCAAATATGATATCATTTAACTACTCAGTGACCTGGTCAAGCAATTTACTTGCATATGTGAGAATATGATACTTCATGGCTATTTTCCTGCCTCTATATGTTAGCAACCAGTAGAATTGGCCCATGGGTCAATTCCAACATGCACACAGTACTTTATTTTCTCCTTTCCTTTCCTTTCCTTTCCTTTCCTTTCCTTTCAATAATAATAATAATAATAATAATAATAATAATAATAATAATAATAATAATAATAATAATAATAATTTTATTCTTATACCCCGCCCCATCTCCCCGAAGGGACTCGGGGTGGCTTACATGGGGCCAAGCCCGGTCATCAACAATATAAAAACCAGCAGTAAAACAAATCAACAACAATAAAACAAGTTATAAAAAAACATACAATACATAATGATAAAATCATGGATAAGATTTGTAGGAAACTGGGCTAAAGTGCTAGTTATGTCGATATCATCAGGGAGGAGTGGTTATCCAAAGTGTTTCCTTTCCTTTTTAAAGGATTGTGCTCTACCTCAAGAACCTTTTTATAAGCAGAAATGTGGACAATACAGGGAAAGCCTGAATACAATGGATATACTCCAATTAATTGACTCTACTTATGTGTTCATTCACCATCCTGCAATTGATTCAATAAATCTTAGCTAGATGTGACTAACCAATAGAACACAGTGCAATAATGTATTTCTTTAATTAATAAACAAATAAGATTCATGCAACCACGTCATAGGACAATACAGATTGAGCATCCCTTATCTGAAATTCCAAAATACAGTAGAGTCTCACTTATCCAACATAAACGGGCTGGCAGAATGTTGGATAAGCGAATATGTTGTATAATAAGGAGGGATTAAGGAAAAGCCTATTAAACATCAAATTAGGTTATGATTTTACAAATTAAGCACCAAAACATCATGTTATACAACAAATTTGACAGAAAAAGTAGTTCAATATGCAGTAATGCTATATCGTAATTAATGTATTTACAAATTTAGCACCAAAATATCACAATGTATTGAAAACATTGACTACAAAAATGCGTTGGATAATCCAGAACATTGGATAAGCGAGGCTTGGATAAGTGAGACTCTACTGTATATGCAAATATGGGTATTTGCTATTTTACTTCAGGCAATGCAAGGTCTTAGGCTGTACCTAATGTATATCTTTAGATTTAGCAGCACATGGGATGAAACAAAACACAATTTCTCAACTGTGACCAAAATGCTTGGCAATATGAGGCAGCACAAGAGTCATCTATATTTTGGACTGAATAGTCGTGATGGCTAAGGGGACAAACTTCAAGTTCACTTTGTGATAGTGCAAAGACGTCAGGCTATGGTGTGGGTCAAAAGGTAGCTTGGCAATCCAGCCGTTGGGAAAGCTGCTGACTGGCAGGAAGCTTGAAATCAGTTTGGCTGCTTTTTCCCCCTGGAGTCATTGCCTCGTACCAATCCTGATTGAAAATTCAACAGAACAGAAACCCCCTCCCCTCCTTTCATCTCCATATAGGAGAATAAAACTTGCTCTTGGAAATCCCACTCTTCCTGACCCTTCGAAAACTGTGACATGCTGCCATTTGCTTCTCCAGGAAAGAAAAGGCTGAGTTCTTTGTTCAGCCCTTTGGGAGAAGGAGAGCCATGTGGTGGATATGGCTGGCTGGCTCCGAGGAGACACGTAGGAGCTCTTGCAAGGCCACTTCTGAAGGCCCAAGTACTCTGTGATCCTGAAAGAGAGATTTGTGGAGGATAAGAGACAGCACTCGAGCAGTGATTTGCAATACTACTTGTGATTGTGCCATTATTTAAAGGGAAAGCTGCAGGGAGATGGAATAAAGAATTAAGGGCCGAGAATAATCCCCGATAAAGGACCATTAACTTTTAGGGCAATTGAGGAATGGGAGAGAACTGACACAGTCTTTATTAAGTTGAATAATCCATCAGTCTTCAGCAAATGATAGGCCAGAGTTTCTCTCCTTCCCTCTCTCTTGCTGTTAGTTGTCATAGAATAAGTGTAAAATTCAGGGGAAAATCTCTGGAGAGAGGTATATAGATAAAAAATAATTATAGTTTCACATCTGCCCCCTGCAGAAGTTGTGGAAATTTAGAGGAAATTGCAACTAGAAGGAACCATCAGGAAAGCACGGAAAAGGAGGGGAATATAAACAAAGTGGCTATACAGTAGAATCTCACTTATCCAACATAAACGGGCCAGCAGAACGTTGGATAAGCAAAAATATTGGATAATAAGGAGTGATTAAGGAAAAGCCTATTACAATGACAACCATGGGGCTGTCTCAAGTTATATCTGGGCCCACTCATCAGGCAGGACACACCTTGGACCTTGTTTTTATTGTGGACGGTGGGACAGTCAGAGTGGAAGAGCAAAACATTCTTCCATTGTCATGGTCTGACCATCATCTGATCTGTTTAAGTATCGCCGTGCCTTCTAACCTCCGCAGGGGTGGTGGACCCATTAAGATGGTCCGCCCCAGGAGACTGATGGATCCAGATGGACTTCTGAGGTCTCTTGGGGATCTTCCTGTCCTGGAGACTGGCGATCCTGTCGATGTCCTGGCCGATCGCTATAACAATGAGCTATCAAGGGCATTGGACACGATCGCTCCCGAACGTCCCCTCTCACTGCGTAGAATCGCGTCGACTCCTTGGTTCACAGAGGAGCTGGCTGTGATGAAACGTTGGAGGAGGGGACTAGAGTGCATCTGGAGGAAATCTCGAGACGTGTCCGACCAAGCACGGGCTAAAGCCGCTATTAAGGCTTACTCCGTGGCTCTGCGAGCAGCCAGGAAAGTTTTCACGACTGCCCGCATAGCGTCTGCAGCCAACAGGCCATCGGAGTTGTTCCGAGTTGTTGGGGAGCTCCTGCGGCCTCCCGAGACCCAGGGGCTTCCTGATGACTTGGCAACTCGGTGCAGCGATTTCGCGCACCATTTTGCAGGCAAAGTTGCTCAGATACGCCGTGAGTTGGACTCCAGCTTAACTGTGGTCCCAGCGGAGGTAACCGAGGTACCTGTCTGTGCGATCTTATGGGATTCTTTCCAGCTTGTCCTTCCTGATGACGTGGAGGGGATTCTTGGGTCTGTGAGGGCGACCACCTGCGCTCTGGATCCTTGTCCTTCTTGGCTGGTGAAGCTGGCCAAAGATGGGTTGTTGGATTGGTTTGTGGCTATTATAAATGCCTCCCTGGTTCAGGGGTCAGTTCCATCCTGCTTTAAGCAGGCGGTAGTAAAACCATTATTAAAAAAAAACCTCATTAGACCCATCTGTATGTAACAACTACAGGCCAATCTCCAACCTCCCATTTCTGGGCAAGGTTCTGGAGCGGGTGGTTGCTACGCAGCTCCAGGAGTTCCTCGATGACACTGATTTTCTGGACCGCTCGCAGTCTGGTTTCAGGCCTGGACACAGCACCGAGACGGCTTTGGTCGGCCTGGTGGATGACCTCCGCAGGGAGCTGGACAGGGGGAGTGTGACCCTGCTGGTTCTCTTGGACATCTCAGCGGCTTTCGATACCATCGACCATGGTATCCTTCTGGGGAGGCTCGCCGGGATGGGACTCGGTGGCACAGTTCTGCTGTGGCTTCGGTCCTTCCTGGAGGGCCGTTCCCAGATGGTGAAGCTGGGGGAAACCTGCTCGGACCCATGGCCATTGACCTGTGGGGTCCCGCAAGGGTCTATTCTATCCCCCATGCTATTTAACATCTACATGAAACCGCTGGGAGAGGTCATCCGGAGTTTTGGAGGGTGTTGTCATCTCTACGCACACAAATCCACTACTCGTTCCCATCTAACTCCAAGGAAGCCCCTCGGATGCTGAACCAGTGCCTGGCCGCTGTGGCGGACTGGATGAGGAGGAACAAGCTGAGGATCAATCCTGACAAGACAGAGGCCCTCCTGGTCAGTCGCTCGTCAGATCGGGGTATTGGGTGGCAACCTGTGCTGGATGGGGTTGCACTCCCCCTGAAGTCACAGGTCCGCAGTTTGGGGGTCCTCCTGGATTCAGTGCTGACGCTTGAGGCTCAGGTGTCGGCGGTGGCCGGGAGGGCTTTTGCACAACTCAAACTTGTGCGCCAACTGTGACCATACCTCGTGAAGTCTGACTTGACCACGGTGGTGCATGCCTTAGTTGCCTCTCGACTGGACTACTGTAATGCGCTCTACGTGGGGCTTCCCTTGAAGACGGCTCGGAAATTACAACTGGTCCAACGCTCGGCTGCCAGATTAATAACCGGGGCGAATTACAGGGAGAGATCTACTCCCCTGTTTAATGAGCTCCACTGGCTACCGTTCATTTTCCGATCCCAATTCAAGGTGCAGACCATCATATATAAAGCCCTAAACGGTTTGGGACCCACCTACCTTCGTGACCGTATCTCCTTCCATAAACCTGCCCGATCTCTGCGATCGTCAGGGGAGGCCCTCTTGTCGCCACTGCCTTTATCCCAGACCCGCCTTGTGGGAACAAGGGAGAGGCCTTTTCTGCTGTGGCCCCCCGTTTGTGGAACTCATTGCCCATTGAAATCAGGCAAGCCCCCACTCTTTCAGACTTTAGGAAAGATCTAAAAACATGGCTCTTCCGATGTGCTTTCGGAGAGTAACTGTTACACGCTTTTTGTTACGCCCCCCATTTTATCCTCTAGACTGTCTGCTATCTTTTCCCTAGTTCCCTGTGGTTTTATTCTTATCCTTTTCTCACCCCGAGTTTTAACTGAGTATTCATGCGGCCCGCCCTGTTATATTGCTTTTTGGATTTTGTTTGTACTGTATATGATCCTTTATTGTATTATTGTAATTGTATTATGATATGTTGTTTTTATTTTGTTATATTGTATTTTTCCCGGGCATGGCCCCATGTAAGCCGCCCCGAGTCCCCATTGGGGAGATGGTGGCGGGGTATAAATAAAGTTATTATTATTATTTTTTATTAAATGTCAAATTACGTTATGATTTTACAAATTAAGCACCAAAACATCACGTTTTACAACAAATTGACAGAAAAAGCAGTTCAATACATGGTAACGTTATGTGGTAATTACTGTATTTAAGAATTTAGCACCAAAACATCGCAATGAAAACATTGATTACAGAAACATTGGCTACTAACAAATTGACTACAAATAAAGACAGAATCGCATAAAATGAACTTACGGTAACAACATTGTCGGAAATTAAATCCATAAAAAGTTCAGTCCTTGCTGCCTAGAGAAACAGCTGTGGATACGGGCGGGATAAGCAAAGGTTGGATAAGCAAGACTCCATTGTATATATGTTAGGAATTAAATATTGGCAACCAATAGCTTATCCAGCCTGTTGGGCAAGGGGACTATCTCTCTGTTCTGCTCAATCTATGGGTTGGATGTTCAATATGTTCTCAGCATCTTCACAGGAGCAATGGGTTAAACCCTTGTAAACTGCTGACCTGAAGTTGGGTTGTTGACTTGAAGATTGCCAGTTTGAATCTGCAAGACAGGGTGAGCTCTCATCTGTTAGCTCTAGCTTGCGGGAACATGAGAAAATGAGACTATCTCTCTGTTCTGCTCCATTTATGGGTTGGGTGTTCAATATGTTCTCAGCATCTTCATGAGAGCAATGAGTTAAACCCTTGTGAACTGCTAAACTGAAGGTTGGGTTATTGACCTGAAGTTTGTTGGTTCAAATTCATGAGACAGGGTGAACTTCCACCTGTCAGCTCTAGCTTGCAGGAACATGAGAGAATGACAATATCTCTCTGTTCTGCTCCATCTATAATTTGGATTTTCAATATGTTCTCAGAATCTTCATAGGAGCAATGGGTTAAACCCTTGTGAACTGCTGACCTGAAGGTTGGGTTGCTGACCTGAAGGTTGTCAGTTCGAATCCGTGAGATGGGGTGAGCTCCCATCTGTCAGCTCTACCTTGTGGGGACATGAGCAAAGTCTCCCAGTAACACATTTGCGTGTCCCCTAGGCAATGTCTTTGTAAACGGCCAATTCTCTCACACCAGAAGCGACTTGCAGCATGTTCTCGTGTCCCCTAGGCAATGTCTTTGTAGACAGCCAATTCTCTCACACCAGAAGCGACTTGCAGCATGTTCTCAAGTCACTTCTGACATGATAAAAAAATCCTGCACTTTTCATAACTATTGTGCAGGAAACTCTGTGTAAAAGAGCCTATAGTTGCCATAAAAATGGACTAGGAAGACTTGTGGCATTCTGTGTCATGCCCCCATTAGATATCGAAGTGGAATTCACATTCTGGAGAATAAACATGGGATCCTCTGTATGCAAACCACCCATTTTGACTCTGACCTACATCTTGGGGCCGGGCTGTGGCGCAGGCTGTTGAGCAGCTGCAATAAATCACTCTGACCATGAGGTCATGAGTTCGAGGCCAGCCCGTGGCGGGGTGAGCACCCGTCAATTAACAATAAAAAATAGCCCTGCTCGTTGCTGACCTGGCAACCCGAAAGATAGTTGCATCTATCAAGTAGGAAATAAGGTACCACTTATAAAAAAAGTGGGGAGGCAAGTTTAACTAATTTACGACCTGAAATGAGGAAGTGCCGTCAGAGTGGATGATGAAGCAGCTGCTCCCTCCTGTGGCCAGAATCGAACATCCCCTCAGGAAAAGGTTAAATTGCCTCTGCATCTGTCTGTCTCGGTCTCTGTTTGATGTGTTTATGGGCATTGAATGTTTGCCCTATGTGTGTATAATGTGATCCGCCCGGAGTCCCCTTCGGGGTGAGAAGGGTGGAATATAAATACTGTAAATAAATAAATAAATAAATAAATAAATTCTCCCTCTCGAATCAACGCCACAGGGCCAGATTCTGTCTTTAGGAACTGAACTATCATGGGAGTAACAAGTGTGGATAACTTACGTGGCGGTTGACATGGGGGATGCTAGGACCAATAATCAGGAAGGGCTTCCAAATTCTGGCCATCTGATAGACATGACTTGTCCTATAGAAGAAAAATCACTAGCATTACAAAGCCCAAGTTTTTTGTTCTCACAGATCTTACCCTGCCTGTCTGCACATGCAAATTGCCAATTTTGGCTCGGCATGCAACCACAATTACCCTCAAAAACTGAAAGTAACATTCCACTTCTTTTCTTAAACCCTGCATGCACTTTTTTCCTGATTTGTTTTATGTGGAAATATTTCTGTATCTCCATGTCTATCTCATAGGCACACATCTTTTTAACAATGCATATGTTTTATTACACAGAAATGATCTAGGATTAATGAACTGCTGGAAGTGTTGCTGCAAGATTCCTTAATGGCAACATTTACTTTGTATGCACATAGGGCACCACCAGGTTGCTTTCAAGCTGTTTTTACTATTATCTGCTAGAAAGGGAAATTCATTAGATGTTATCTATGTACTTCAAACTGTCCTGAACGTCTTGGCTCTCAAGATGTAATCTTCAGAACTAAATATCATTCACATTTACACTGAAGCTCCTGGCCACTTATTCCAGGCTATCCTTATAAGAAAACCAGTGCTTGATCCTGTGGCTTCATAGAAGGAGTCAGGGGAATCGTTTTGGTCTTGGATACAATCCTCCAAACTACAAATGCACACATTGTGTGGCAGATGTGAAATGCAGATGCATCCTTTAATGTATGAAGAGGCTGAAAGAATTCCTCATGCACAAGTGGTCTGATGGTGCTTCAAATAGCTTTGAAAGTAAAAGGAGCTGCAGGTGCTTGTTGTGATCACTGTGACAGTGTGAGGCCGGCACAAACTACCCTAGACCACTGCTGTTTTAATAAAATGCTAAACAAGATCTTTGTTTTCATCCACTTTACAAACATAGAAAGAAGGTTCAACATGGTGCAAGAATATTTTTGCAAGAAGATTTTTTGGTAGGATTGTAGACAGTTTGATTGCTTTTTCCTGTAGTGAGGGTTGGATTAGATAAGAACTGTATATACTTGTAGAGTGTTCCCTTACTACTTTGCGGTTCACTTTTCGCGGCTTCGCTGTTTCGTGGTTTTTCAATAAACTCTAAAATAATATTATAAATCATAAAAAATTACAATTTACAGCCTAAGGAAGGGAGGAAGGAGAAGCCAAAGGGAGAGAAAAGGAGCCCAAGTGGCAACAGGAGGAGAAGGAGGCGATTTATCAACACACGATTGGTTGATAAAGACTTAAAATAGTGTACAACTACTAAAATAATGTATAAATATTAAAATAAATATAGTTTCCCTACTTCGTGGATTTTCACTTATTGAGGGTGGTCCTGGAACATAACCCCCGCGATAAGTGAGGGAACACTGTATATACATCGACAAACTTTGGTGAAAAATTGACCCCAAAATGTGGATTGACTTATTTATGTTTCAATTTAAGTACTGTACTTTAACTGTTAGAATCACAGAATAATAGAGTTGGAAGAGACTACATGGGCCATCTAGTCCAACCCGCTGCCATGCAGGAAAAGCACAAAGTACCCCTGATAGATGGCCATCCAGCCTCTGTTTAAAAGCGTACAAGGAAGGAGCTTTCACACACTCCGAGGCAGAGAGTTCCATGGCTGAATATCTCTTACAGTCAGGAAGTTTTTCTCAATGTTCAGGTGGAATCTCCTTTCCTGTAATTTGAACCCATTGCTTCGAGTCTTAGTACTTCATCTCATGGGATAAGTAAGGGGAGATTAGGAAAGCACCCACACTGGTAGCTTTTAGGAATAGTCTAAAAACTTGGCTTTTCCGGTCATTGGTATGTTTACAAGCAGGCAAGGGGAAATTCCCATCACATGGCAAATTGGATGTTTTTATATGTTTCTATATGGGGAATTAAAAAAAATCAATTGCCAATCGACTTAGGAAGCATTGAAAAAAAACACTATTTAGAAATGATGAAATACCTGGAACCCACTGTGTAAGCTTGTGTCATGTGATAGGATCCGTCAGTTGCCATTTCTTATGTGTGTAGAAACACTGATTTTATTGCATGTGATGAAGTCCTTAGTTTCCAGGGCAGCAGAAAACAAGCCTGCTCCCTCTTCCTTATGACACACTTGCACATATTTATACATGGCGATCATGTCACCTCTCAACACTCTCTTTTGCAGGCTAAACATGCCCAACTCTTTAAGACGCTCCTCATAGGGCATGGTCTCCAGACCTTTGATCATTTTAGTTGCTCTCCTATGCACACCTTCCAGCTTATCAAAAAGGAACTACACCCTTCTCTGTGTACAATGGGAAAGGGCAAGAGCTTATTCCATTCCAGGAAAATCTAAAAAACTATTTTTGTCATGATGTTGATTCTAGCCTTTTGAATGACTGGGCAGGAAAATTATAGAGCAGTAGCTAGGGTCAGTTGGACCCTTAAGGTAGTGCTGGTGCTTTCCCCTAAATTTATCCATGGATCATATCGAAATCCATACTTTTGGTCCCCAAACCTGCTCTCAACATAGATGAGGCCAAGTTATCCACAAGTATATACAGTAATTTCCTTCCATCACTTCCATGTACAATTGCTGGAAGTGAAGGATGCTCAACCACACATGCACAAACAAGAGCATAGCTACAGGGGACAAAATGAGGCCATTGCCCCAAAATAAAAATTCTCCCCTCATGAAATTTTCCTTCATTCTTCCAAATTATTAGAACTTCAGAGTTACTGAAAATTGTTCACACCTAGAAAACTTACATTTGCTGTGCTCACATCCTTAATAACTTTGCCTTCCCTTTTCTTTGGATGCCTAAAGTCTATTTCTAAGGGCTGGGCTTAGCACAGTGGGTTAAACCTGTATTGTCTGTCCTTGTTAATTATATAACGGCATTGAATGTGTGCCATATATGTGTTCTGTAATACACCCTGAGTCCCCTCGGGAAGACAGAGCGGAATAGAGCGGGCTATGGTGCAGGCTGGTTAGCAGCCAGCTGTAATAAATCACTCTGACCAAGAGGTCATGAGTTCGAGGCTAGCTCGTATCGGGGTGAGCACCCGACAATTAAAATAAAAAATAGCCCCTGCTCGTTGTTGACCTAAGCAACCCGAAAGATAGTTGCATCTATCAAGTAGGAAATTTAGGTACCACTTATATGTGGGGAGGTTAATTTATGACACCATAAAAATCATCCAGCTGCCATTGGAATGAGGAAGTTGCCGTTGCAGTGGATGATGAAGCAGCTGCTCCCCCTGTGGCCGGAATCAAGCATACCCTCAGGAAGCTGGAAGCTGGAGAAGGTTTAAATTGCCTCTGCATCTGTCTCTGTCTCTGTCTTTGTTCTATGTTATATGGCATTCAATGTTTGCCTTATATGTGTACAATGTGATCTGCCCTGAGTCCCCTTCGGGGTGAGAAGGGCAGAATATAAATAAATAAATAAATAAATAAATAAATAAATAAATATTCTTAACTTAAGTTTTAAGTCACCACGCTGCTATACATTTGAGTGCTAAAGAAAAATGTCATGGGAAGGGTTTCTTATTTAGGGATGACACCCTCATTTTACCATCGCCCTCCACAGCTATACTCCTGTGCAATTAACTACCTATAATGAGCAACAGAGGCAAAGTCTGGTAGCAAGGGTTCTCTAGTGTATGCCCCCTTTGCTCTCTCATTTAATACCTTCTATGCTTGGCTTCCTCCCACACAGTTTTCCCTATTATTCTCATAATAAAGGTTCCTTCTTTCTCTCCAGATATGTGGTTCACTTTATTAAATTTTTGTTTTGCACTCAAGGCAGTATTTTGTTGATAATTCCAAACACTGGCTTCTATGTTCAGGCTGACACCAGCCATATTTATACCTGCTTTAATATCCCCCATATATTCTGGTGCAATGCCCATAACCTCAACTCCAGAATATCCTTGCTATGGGGGATTTTTGCTGCTCTGTTTTACTGCTTACAGGATGCTCTAAAAGACCTGATTTATTTGGTTCATGACTATACAATATGTTCAGAATACACGTGGGAGCATTCCCTCAAGAACTGAAAGACATCTGTCTGTCCTAGAATGTACTTTTCCTCTGTGTGTTTTCACGTGCTTTAGTTTTTTGATGGCTCATTGAACAATTTAAAAATGGGCTTAATGAGTAAGTTTCATTATTGAAGAACACATTCCCCCTTTGCTGGAGAAAAATTTTTTTGATCACAGGGAATACACATTCTTCTTAATATCCCAGTCTTATGACACATGTCACCAATAAATAACCACCCCAATTTTGAAACCATTTTGCCTATTGAGGTGCTATGAAGCATGCCTTTTACAATATTACAGCGTACAAGGACAGAAGCTACAGTTGTCATTCAAAGTTCAGCTTCCTAGGAGGTTAATACTTCAAACAGAGTGGGTGGGAAATGCATTTTGACCTGAGTGTGCAGGCCCAGCATACTTACTTAGTTAGGCGATCCCTCATAGTTCGAGGATGATGGTTTTCCAGTTGTGGAGTCTTGAGGGTGGGTTCTTAGGTGGCTGAAGAGACCTATTCTTGATCTGCATGTTCTCCCGCAGTGAGGACATCGGTTTCCAGTTAGAAGGCTGTCCCGGTCAGGGTTGGCCTTCCTCTTGGCACTTTTCTCCCTTAAGCCCTCCGTTCGCGCCTCTTCGAACTCCGCAGCACTGCTGGTCACAGCTGACCTCCAATTAGAGCGCTCAAGGGCCAGGGCTTCCCAGTTCTTAGTGTCTATGCCACAGTTTTTAAGGTTGGCTTTAAGCCCATCTTTAAATCTCTTTTCCTGCCTACCAACATTACGTTTCCCGTTCTTGAGCTGGGAGTAGAGTAACTGCTTTGGGAGACGGTGATCGGGCATTCGGACAACGTGGCCAGTCCAGCGGAGTTGATGGTGTAGGAGCATCACTTCAATGCTGGTGGTCTTTGCTTCTTCCAGCACGCTGGCATTTGTCTGCCTGTCTTCCCAAGAGATTTGCGGGATTTTTCTGAGGCAACGTTGATGGAAACACTCCAGGAGTTGGGTGTGATGTCTATAGACAGTCCACGTTTCGCAGGCATAGAGCAGGGTTGGGAGTACAATGGCTTTATAAACAAGCACCTTGGTTTCTCTACGGATGTCCCGATCATATGGGCCCAACATATGAAGTGTGAGAAAGTAGGAAGTATGGTAGTTCAGAAGGAAATGTATTGTTTCAAAAAGGGAAGCAGGGAAAAGAACATTGGTCCTTTTTGGTGTCCACCAAAAAAAAGGTAATCCGTTGTCGAAGGGAATCTCTCCATATTTTGAACACTGTGCACACAGAGACACCAAGGACCAAAAACGTGTAATTCTTCACCTGTTTGAAGTTCAAAGACATAGCCGTGTTTGTTGGGAATATCAATACGCAAAGAGATCTAGTACCATCTTAGAGAAGAGTACAAATTTGGCAGTGCAAGCTTTCGTAGACTGTCTTCTTTCTCAGATGTAGTAAGTAGACTCAGTCTATCAAATATTATGCTTCCAACTTTGCATTCTCACGTGTTTCTAAAATCGTACTGAAAGAAATCAGCTGTGGAGTTCCCATTCAAATTGTCTTCCTCCTTCCCCTCCCAGCTATTTTTTTTGTCAGAAAAGCAATGGCCCTGTCTTGCAGCATACATCACTAAACACACCATTACTGTAGCATGGAGTATGCCCCTTAGGCACCATGCAGTGCACAGCTTGCTATTTCATAAGCTGCAGATAGTGGCATTCATTTTGTACTGTTAACTTTAATAGCCTATGCTGGGGCAATTAGTTTTTTTTCCTAATATATTTTAAATATTCTTCAGAAGATTAAGCCTCCATGGAGCTTCCTTCTTACTTTCTGGGGACCAAAACATAAGGCCACAGCCATTGCCACCACCACCCTAAACTCTGCAGATAAGATATTTTGCTTTGATATGCAAAGGAAACAATGAGGAAAAGGAAGGCTGGAGTATCTTTTCTCTCCAATTTTGATGGAGAGGGTCTTTTCTGGATAAGGAGAGTTCGAAATCACATCTTCTCCCAATGTGGAGACAAAAATTGACTTCCTGTTGGTTTCTTATAAACACATCAATTTCCTTGTGTAAACAGGTGCACATTTTGGTGCTATTGTGCATCATTCAAACTACCGTATATACTTGAGTATAAGCTGAGTTTTCAGTCCTTTTTAGGGCTGAAAAAGCCCCCCTCAGCTTATACTCGAGTGAGGGTATTGCCTGGCTTATATTCAGGTCGGCTTAAATTCGAGTATATAGGTAATCAGAGTTGGACAGTCTTATCTTATTAAAATTTTATTATTATCTTAAATTACAGTTGTATGTAAATATTCAAAAACATTTAACCTATTGATGCCTCAGTTAATGTAATTTTATTGGTATCTATTTTTATTTTTATTTTTGAAATTTATCAGTAGCTGCTGCATCTCCCACCCTTGGCTTATACTCGAGTCAATACGTTTTCCCAATTTTTTTGTTGTAAAATTAGGTGCCTCAGTTTATATTGGGGTTGGCTTATACTCGAGTATATACGATATTTGTTGCATTGATCAGGTGGAACATCTCTTACCTGGAATTCTGAAATCTGGAATACTCTATAGTCCAAAATTTTCCACATGTGTAGTTTTTTTTTTTCGTGTCAGGAGCAACCTGGGTAGCTTCTGGTGTGAGAGAATTGGCTGTCTGCAAGGACGTTGCCCAGGGGACGCCCGGATGTTTTTTTATATATGTTTTTACCATCCTTGTGGGAGGCTTCTCTCATGTCCCCACATGGAGCTGGAGCTGATAGAGGAAGCTCATCTGCGCTCTCCCCGGGTGGGATTCGAACCTGGCAGCCTTCAGGTCAGCAACCCAACCTTCAAGTCACAAGGCTTTAACCCACTATGCCACCAGGGGCTCCACATGTGTAGTTGAAAGAGTAACACCTTCGCATTCTGATGGTTCTGTGTACACAAACTTTGTGTCATGCACAAAATTATTAGAAATATTGTGTAAAATTTCCTTCAGCCTAAGCGTGTATAAAACATAAATTAATGTCATGTTTAGACTTGGGTCCCACCTCTAACATATCTCATTTAGTAGCCAGCTTCAATAAATCACTACTGACCGAGAGGTCATGAGATCGGAGCCCGGGTTGGATTAAGCTCCCATTAATAGCCTAGCTCGCTGTTGACATAAGCAGCTCGAAAGACAGTTGGATTTTCAAGTAGAAAATTTAGGTACCACTTTATGCAGGGAGACTAATTTAACTAATTTATGACACCATAAAAACTTCCAGAAGCGTGTGGAAAGGAATGAGGAAGTACTACCATTAAGGACTCGGTGTCACAAGTGGCCAATGAAGCAGCAGCTCCAACTCTGGCCGGAATCGAGCATACCCTTATGAAGCTGGAAGCTGGAAAATGTTAAATTGCCTCTGTGTCTGTCTATATATTTTGCATGTCTAATAATGGCATTGAATGTTTGCCATGTATATGTGCATTGGACTCCGCCCTGAGTCCCGTTTGGGGTGAGAAGGGTGGAATATAAATACTATTAAATAATTAATTAATTAATTTGCGTATGTATGTGTTTTCAAATACAGGTATTCCAAAATCTGAAAATATCCAAAATCCAAAACATTTATAGTATCAAACATTTAAAACTAGAGAAACTCAACCTGTACGACCCACTATAATGAGAAGATATCATGCAACGGAAGGGTAATTGTCAGTGTGATGTCTCCTTGACACAGGATCTTGGTCAACATATATATCTCCTCATGGAAGAAGCATATTTAAAGTTCAATCACAATGTACTGAGAAAGAAGAAGCAAACATGGGTCATGTTTCTTGTTCTGCCTCGTCATCAGAATGCCTGAAGTGGTTGTTAGGTTATGCACCTCTTTGTTTTCATAATTTCGCTTCATTCCACATCCTTTCAAACAGTTTTGTGCAGTAATGAAAACTGGTTGCACTTGCTCTCAAAGCTATCTCGGTTTTCATGAAGTTTCTATACTTCCCCTGGGTGCTGGATATATTTGCATGTTATGGAAGAGGGTGAAAAAGTGTAGCCGGATTAGTACCTGAAATGTTCTTTTCCCTCCCTGGCTTCTCAGATCAGTGGCGCCATAGTATCCTTGCACAGATGCTACCTTGGGTCCCTTGTTGGGAGAAAGGCAGATACAAGTGAAAGAAATGAGCAAATAAATAAAACCATAACAAAAGTTGAGTCAAAATAAATATACACTTCTGTCATCCAGTCTTTCGGTAATCAGACCAAAATAATTTGCTTTATAGCAGCTAAAACACGGCTTGTTTTGATCCTAGTATTTACAGGGGTATAGTTGTGGAAAGGGGCAAAATGAAGGTATTGCCTCTAAAACAAGAATTCTGTTTCCTCTCCGATTTTCCCTCCTTTATTCCCCAAATATCCAGTTTGCAGTAACTACTTGTTGTTGTTGTTGTTGTTGTTGTTGTTGTTGTTATAAGTATGACACAGCAAACAAGATAGATATATTGGATTTCATATCACAAAATCACAAGTCGAACACTTCCTAAGTGTCTAGGACTGTGTGATGTATTTTCGGATGATGCGCGCAGATCCCAGTAGGGTGGCCTTTTGCAGTTGGATCGTGATTTTGTCAATGTCTATTGTTTCCAAATGCCGGCTGAGATCTTTTGGCACGGCACCCAGTGTGCCCATCACCACCGGGACCACCTGTACAGGTTTCTGCCAGAGTCTTTGAAGTTCAATCTTGAGGTCCTGATAGCGGCTGAGTTTTTCCTGTTGTTTTTCATCAATGCGACTGTCACCTGGGATGGCGACATCAAGGATCCAAACCTTTTTCTTTTCCACAACTGTGAGGTCTGGTGTGTTGTGTTCCAGAACTTTGTCAGTCTGGATTCGGAAGTCCCACAGTATCTTTGCGTGCTCATTTTCCAATATTTTTGCAGGTTTGTGATCCCACCAGTTCTTTACTGCTGGCAGGTGCTACTTGAGGCATAAGTTCCAATGAATCATTTGGGTCACATAGTTGTGCCTCTGTTTGTAGTCTGTCTGTGCGATTTTCTTACAGCAGCTGAGGATATGATCAATTTTATTTATTTATTTATTTATTTATTTACAGTATTTACAGTATCAATGGTTTCGTCGGTTTCCTTGCACAGTCTGCATTTTGGGTCATCAGCTAATTTTTCGATCTCGGCCTTAATTGCATTGGTTCTGATGGCTTGCTCCTGGGCTGCAAGGATCAGGCCTTCTGTCTCCTTCTTCAGTGTCCCATTCATAAGCCATAGCCAGGTCTTCTCCTTGTCAGCTTATTATTATTATTATTATTATTATTATTATTATTATTATTATTATTATTTTATTTATACCCCACCTTTCTCCCTGTGGGGACTCAAAACGGCTAACAATCCCACACTTTAGCCAGATGAGCACTTGAAATGTTCTTTTCCCTCCCTGCCTCTCAGATCTGTGGAGCCATAGCATCCTTTTGAACATAGATACTTTATTGGGTCCCTTGTTGGGAAAAAGGCAGGAATGAAAGAAATGAGCAAATAAATAAAACCATAACCAAAAGTAAAACTTCAGCTGGGCACATAGAAATAGAGTTTAATCATCCAAAGCAACAGATGCAAGCAAAGTTACCAAGGGAATGCAAACACTGCAAATACAAGAGTCCCAGGTAAGAATGATTTTTGACTTCCCACCCTCTGCAATGCTAGACATTTGTGGAATGAAAGACACATTTATTTGTGTGAGCAGAACCCTTATTTGGGGTCAATGCCCTCTTCCTTCCTCCCATAACTAAACCTCTGCTGTGTGCTATAGATAAGTAATATTATGTATCTCAACAGTGGATTCTTGAATAACCCATGAAGGAGAACTTTGCATATGTCTTTTTTATCACAGCTGCAGCAACACAGGTCAAACTGACCTGAGATAGAAGCGGATAGGATAAAAAACATTGGTGCTCTTCTTATTGCCCCGTCTGGAACAGAACCTGCATAATTCCTAACTTAGTTGCAGGAGCTGCCCTGGGAAGGCTCCAACTTGGCCAGATGGCAACTTGGGCCCAACCCACTTAACCCTGGCTGCATCTGTGGTGGGCTGGCATTTGTGAGAGCTCCCCGCACAGACAGACACACTTTCTGCCAGCTTTCTGCTTATGGAAAATGGTGATGGGCACGGCAAGGTATAGCCATGCCATCTGTAAGAGCGCAATTACCATGGAATTGAATGCCTCTCCCCTTGCCCTTCCAACCCCCACCTTGCAAACATAACCAAATGTGTCACGTTGGCATCAGCAGCCCCGCTGCTGCTTTCACGTATGCACATATGCTGCTGTTAGCGAGCTAATTAATTTGTCCGGTGGCCAGCAGCATTTGCCTTTGCCGTGTGTTTCCCAGTGTGCCATCCCTTTTCATTGGCGGCTGGTGCTGAAACACAACAGAGGTCGCTGGTTATTTCTCGGGTAGCAACATCAAGGGACTGAGACCCCAAGCAACAAGTCTCTGAAGTAAGGATTTCCCAAAGAACTGGCACTGAAGAATTGTTCCCTGCCCTCCTCTCTACCCAGCCAGCTCTAATAAGAGAATATTTTCTAGACAGGGAGGAGCACAGAAAAGGGGAAGTCAGGCTGAATGGCTAGGGCACACGGTGCCTTGGGCAGTTTCCATTGAGCAGATGGCTTCTGGGCTATAGTCACCAGCTGGTGTCTTTTGCAACTTCATCCTGCGTGTGTGTTTCAGGGGCATCCAAGTCCAAATCCCACCATTCTGCGGCATAAGGAAACTTTAGCTCTCTTCCCAGTTGCCCCCTCCAGATAACCCACATTCTCTAAGCTACAGCCCCAGATATACATGGCAGTGAAAATCTTCTGGTTTTATGCAATCTGCCCAACTGCACATGGGCAAGAAAGGCAAGTGTCAGTGTGAGGGTTGAGGTATACTTGTATATGAGGTGGCAGATTGCTTTTCGTGTCAGCAGGACAGTGAATCATTCCAGGCCCGACTTCAAAATTTAAAAAAACTCTTCAGGGTGCTGAACCTATTTCGTGACTCTTTTGTTGATCCTAAACACCTTGGCTAGTCCATTTAATATTTGGACTAAAGCCCAGAGTAGATTCACCAGCCATCTGGAAGTCACCAGCTGCCACTGTCTCCCAGTTCCAAAACCTTAGGAACTGTACATTTTCCAATGTTTATCCAATATCCACCATCAATATGTAGTACCCAGGATGTGGCCAGAACCATGGATTACAACACTGGAGGAGAATAAGTAGGCTTCCAGAGACTATTGGATTGCCATTTCCATCCGTGCTAGAAGGACGATGAGAACTGTATTGCAGAGATGGAAGCTGCCATCCTATCTCTATATTACATTAAACATGTAGTTTTCTAACCAAACCTCCAATCAGTGCTAATCAATTCCAGCCTGACAGCTTGGTATTGCATCTAGGCCCTATCCCATTCCTTCACCCCAACCACCAAAACTAATGATGCTGCATGGTATGAGAACACATTGCTCCATCAGAGAGATCACAGTTACTCATAATAATGTTTGGTCTAGTGAGTCCTTGAAATCAAGGCTGGGATATCTTTTGCCTACCAGATGGTTGGAAATTCATTTCCTAGAAGTCCTGACCAGCATGGGTAACAGTAAAAGATTCTGGGAAATGTACTCCTTAGCATCAGAAGGGCCAAAGGTTCCTCACCCTTGCATTGTGCCAACAAGATATTACTTTAGTAAAGCTGTGCCACTTCAAGAGAAGGAATAGATTGTTCTCTCCAGTAATCTGAAGCAACAATCAGTCACATAGAAGAAATAATTTGGATGCAAAGTCTTCAAGTATGGAATTGACTATGGAAAATATGGAATTGACTGTAGAAAGGCCTGGATTATGACTATGGATGGCATGATTTTAACTGTAATGTTTTTAAATCTTTAATAATGTCAGTTTTTAATGTAATTTAATGTTAACGTCTGTATTATATGTTTTAAGGCACTGAATAATTGCCTCCGTGTAAGATGCCTTGAGTCCCCTTCAGAGTAGAGAAAGACGGGGTAGAAATAGAGCAAATAAATAAATAATAAATAAATTCAAGCATAATCTTCTATGGGATGTTGTATGTTTTCCGAGCTGTATGGCCATGTTCCAGAAGTATTCTCTCCTGACGTTTCGCCCATAACTATGGCAGGCATCCTCAGTGGTTGTGAGGTGACCTGAGTCCCTTCTCCGCCCTGAGTCCCTTCGGGTGAGAAGGGCGGGATATAAATATTGGAAATAAAAAATAAATAATTACTTCTGGAACATGGCCATACAGCCCGGAAAACATACAACAACCCTGTGATCCCGGCCATGAAAGCCTTCGAGAACGCTTCTATGGGATGTTGCTACTTTTCTACTCACTTTTTTTCACTGGAATTTTTTCCGGCAATCATTTTCCAGCTGTATTTGTAAGTGGTCAAGTTCAGAGCCAACTTTCCCAAGTGGGAAACTTTTTGCATAGAGAGCCCACTTTACTGTCAAACTGAAAATGCAAAGAATTTCTATCAACAGCAGCCTCAACAAAGGTGATCAAGTTTTCTTCCCGTTTCTATTCAATCCCTTTCCTCTCTCTCCGCCAGCACAGAAGAAAATTCACCTGATGCCTGGGGGTGGTCATCTTTGAATGGTCCTTTCTCAGCTCCATACATCACATGCCTGCTTGATGCTGTGAGGCACCATAACCCGATCATAATCAATCATATTTATGGACTGACAACTCATTAAAGTAACAGTCAACAAAATGGTGTGGATACTGGAGGACAATTTTGTAAGGACCAGTGGGGGTGGCTACCTATTCCAAAGTCTATTCTGGGTTTCACTTTGAACTTCAAGCCTGGTCTTAGGATGGGATCCAACATTTTGGATGAGTCTTGTAAGGTTGGCACTAAAGCCAGACAGCAATCATTGTCCTCACTGACATGGAAGCAATGAGCAGCCACCAGCACCTGTCCTTCCCCATTCTGATCCTTCTCCCGTTTGCTTTATTTCATCCTTGCACTCCATCATGGAGCTCCGACTCCAGTTTGTTACAGAATTATGTCAACATTTATGGACTCTGAAGGGGAACATATTTGGATCAGTCCTCCTTTGAATGACAGATACAGTACATTAGCAAACGCAGGAGATCTTCCAAGGAATGCAGAATATATGCCTGTGATTTATTATGCAATAGGCCCGTTTCAATTGGATTCTCCAGTATGCTGGCAGAGTGTTGAAACTGGGGCAATGTCACAGCATCTGCTTCACAATTAGTCATACACTTGCTCAGAATTCTGTCCACAGGGTCATCAGCCAGGGCTCGGCATTTTTTAAATATACCATTCACCACAGAAAGGGCTTTTGGACTTGCGGTGTGGTTTATATCCTGGTTTACGCATTGAGGGTTATAACAAGACATGCAGCCCACTAGATTTGCTCTGCAGCTGCAGTTTGTGATTGGCCCATTTCCCTTCACAGGGGTATTGAGGCAGTTCCCGCTTCCTGTGCCCCCCCTAATCGGTCCGCCCCGAGGAGCTGGCAGCATCGTGCCCTTTGCATAATGCCACTGACGGGTGCTGCTTGATGAGTCATGCCCGCTCCGTTTGCTTTGCACAGCGGCAGCCCTGGCACAGGCCGTGATTTTGTACAGCACTGCAGACTGTACATAACCATTTGACATATGGCACCTGGGATGCAGCCAGATCTTTTAAAAAAATAATCATTCAGGTCACAGGATGCGTATTCATGATTAATTATAAAGAACTGCACAGGAGTGGAACAGAGCTGGCAGGGGCCCAAACGTGGCTTTGCCTACAGTATGGAGGTGTGCATTGGGGTGGGGGTGGCAGCAGCTGAGTGGGTGGGGGAAAGAAGAAACATTGGCTGCTTTCCACTGCTTATGACTCTCCCTGTACAAATGTTTAACCTCGCCAATGTCACCAACAGTTATTGATTATGCTAACAGTGGATCCCTCCTTCTCCGTGCTGGGACTCCCAGATCATTTCCCAGCCATGAAGACCACATTAAAGCAGCAACAAGAACAGCTATAATGGAAACTAATGATAGCATTTTAAATTCTACGGGTGCGTGTAATTAATGCGTTATAATTATATCTCTTGATTATAGCTGTGGCAATGATGAAAGAGGGCAGGGTTCTTATTAAAACTGGCATGAGCTGCTACCAAAGTGGGAAACCCAAATAATAAAAGGGCTGATCAAGGTCTCTTTTGCACTACAGAGCTATAGTGCTTTGGTCTCACTTCAACTATCACAGCAACATACAGTGGAATCCAGGGAGCTTGTAGTTTGGTCAGATGAGGCTGAGACTTCTAAATGCCCCTCTCTAAACTACCAATCCCAGGATTCTACAGAGAATGTGGCCTTTGCAGTTAAAATAGAATTATACTGCTATAAGTCTATAGTGTAACAGAGACACGAACATAGCCTTTCCCCCATCTTTGGCTTTGATTGCTCTTGCTTTTTCTCACAAAAGTGTGGGAACTAACTCCTCTGAAATTTACTGAGTGTCAGGGATGATGAGAGGACTAAGTTTGAGATTAGATCTTTCAGTAAAAAGCACTGCAGCACAAAATGAGGACTTGCATGCATATTTGCCAGTTCTCAGTGCATTGGGAGCACACAGAGGACTACACATTACCCCAACATTTATTTTGCATCTTCCAGCATCATCTACAGTAGTGGTGCTGAACATCCATGAACATCCTGCAGCTTGGACGACAACAGTCTTGGACAGCAATGGCTCCCAAAATGATGCATTTAACATGTCAAACAGATATGTGTTATTGCCTCAACCTTATTCTCTATCTTCAATGCTATGATACTGTGCCTTGTTGATTGGAAGCTGCCTACCATCATGAAAATCATCTATTGAACAGATGGTAAGCTAATCTCAGCAGACTGAAAGCCAAAACCAAGGTTACAACAATGTCTGTTATAGAACTCCGATATGCTGATGATAAAGTAGTCTGTGCTCATTCAGAAGACCTAAAAGCCACTCTAAACATCTTTGCAGAAGCATACAAAAAGCCTGGCCTCTCACTAAAGATTAAGAAAACCAAAGTGTTATACACCTGTGAAATGTGGACCATCTATAGATATCTCACTCAACTTCTGGAACAATTCCATTAGCCTTTCTTGCAAAAAATCCTGAAAATGTCTTAGGAAGACAGATGGACAAATGGCAGTGTTCTGGAAGAAGCAAAGAACACCAACACTGAAGCAATGATCCTCCACAATCCACATTTCTGGACTGGCCACGTGGTCCAAATGCCCGATCACCCCCTCCCAAAACAGTTACTATATTCTCAACTCAAGGACAAGAATGAAAGGAATGTTGGTGGACAGGAAAAGACATTTCAAGATGGGCTTAAAGCCAACTTTGAAAACTGTGAGATAGACACCAAGAACCGGGAAGCTGTTACCAACAGTCCTGTGAAATTAAAAAAGGCACGAATGGAGAATCCAGAAATACAGGATGATATGATGTTAATCCATATCCATGAACTGGTCTTCTAGCACAATTTATTCTAGCACCAGAAGGTTTTTTGTAAAGCTAGTGGGGTTCTAATGGCCCATTCAAGACATGGTCACTCCAAATATATTTAATTGTAACAGAGATCGTTCAGAACAATATGCTGCTGCAGGAGTAATCCACCATCAACCTACTCCTGGTGCTACTGTGAGGAAATGGATTAAAGAAGCCTGGAGGGTGGAGTAAGCAAGTAATTTCCCAGATGATCACAGGATATAATAATAATAATAATAATAATAATAATAATTATTATTATTATTATTATTATTATTATTATTATTATTATTTTATTCTTATACCCTGCCCCATCTCCCCGAAGGGACTCGGGGCGGCTTACATGGGGCTCAACAATATAAAAACAAGCAGTAAAACAAATCAAACAACAATAAAACAAGTTATAAAAACACATACAATACATAATGATAAAATCATGGATAAGATCTGTAGGAAACTGGGCTAAAGTGCTAGTTATGTCAATATCATCAGGGAGGAGGATTGCTCTTCAATCCTGTGAAACCTGGTTCTACTATACCACAAACCACCTGAAATCAAGCACTGATGCTACTTAGAAGGACAGCATATGCAGCCTCCATGCAAAATAAATGTTCCACAATACATATAATGTTGCAAAGCACACAACTGTAATGTGCAACTGTAATTTACAACATTGCTGTATGCACAATTTTTCTGCTTCTGCTGTCTGCAGAACCCATCTCTTGTGCCAAGGCATGTAATATACCTCCACAACATACAGCATGACTTATGCATGTGCATGTTAATAACCAGATGTCAACCTCAATGTGTGTATTTTTGAGGATGACAGCCAGTGTCTTCCACGTAACATAACCAGTGGATCCCCTTCAAGCTCCGACTTCAAAGGAAGTATCCAAGCTGCCGAATCATATCTTTGTCCCACATAGTTCCAGAGCCTCAGGTTATTCTTTTAGAGTTAAGACAAAAATTCAAGAATTGATTCATCACTTTGCCGCCATGGGCAGCTCCAGCTGCCACTGTTTTATTAGCAGTGCCATTTCAGGTCACATTGAGCTTTCATCCGGATCTGCTTTCTAAATCATTTTTCATGCGTTTGAAATTCTGTAGTACTCAATGTATTTCATGTCTCAGTACACATAAACAGAGTTTACTCTTATCCAGAATGTGTATCCCCTGTAACTGGTCCAAAGAGCTTCTTAAATAGCAGAAGAGGTGGTGCTGGGGCTTATAAACTGGGGGAGAGGGGAGGACCACCTGTTTGAACAACAAATGCCAATCCCAGGTGACAAAGAAGATTTCAGAGTCTCTGGCTAGCTTAATTTAAGAGATTACTGCATGAGGTTTGTAGCATATGTTAAAAGCTCCCTAACCATGAACTGAAGCACACTAACAATCACACAACATTTTTGTTAAGCCACGTCAAAGCAGTCTTCAAGTCATTCTCAGGCTATGCTTTTCATTAAACAGGGAACTCCAGTTTTTAGGCTGCAGAAAGTGTTTCTGAAGTGTTTTCAGGTGGTGCAATGAGTGCAAAGTGCTGATGCAGCAGATTTATGGCATACACATAGTTTTAGAGGCATTTTGTGTCACCTTCCTGAGCTTCACTTCCTTGCCCCCAAGCTGTTTGCCATTCCACTTTTTGCAAGCAGCCCAGGAGGACATCTGACTGCAAACCTCTGACTTCCACTCTATTTGCTTCCTTAAAACAAAAATAAATTCAAGTAACTGCACAATTTTCTAGGTAATTTTAGGCAGTGATAGGGATTTCTCATCTTGATTAATAATTTCCTTACTGTTTAGAAAACTTTCTTTATCAGCTTCACAAAAGTTCCAACTCATGCAAGCCTGTGCAAACCTGTGCCAATGAAAAGTACACATCCTCCTTGCGGAATACACAAAAAAGGAAAAGGCTGGAAATTTCACAATACATTTTTTTCTTTTAAGAAAATAATTTTAGGTATTTGTAGGGAAAGTGCTTGTGAATGTGCAAAATATGGAAGTAATTAACTCTGCAACTGTGAACTTGCTCAGAGTCAAAGCTCCAGTCTCATGAGATTCTGAACTTTTAGAGTTGTACAATTCTTCCAGGAAAAGGAAGAGATGGACAAAGAGGGGCAATTCATGGATTGGAAATAATTATGTCCCAGCAGCTGCAGTAAGCTAAAAGCTTTCCAAAAGGATTGGTGCGATAATCTGAGTGTGTTTCAGCTCTCAGCAAGACAGGTCTGCAATGCTAGAGCCTGTTTTTAGAGCTTCATGCAGTCTAGATAAAATTCCCAAGCCCTCTCCTTTTTATTTTCAAGCTACCATTTTCTCTTCCAGGACAAATATGAAAACAGAGGGTCAGTTTCTCTTACTCTCATTTGTTTGGGGTGGAGATAGGAATATGTCATACTTTATATTGGAAAGTCTTTCTCTGTTGGAATAATAATAATAATAATAATAATAATAATAATAATAATAATAATAATAATGAATTTATTACCAGACGGCTCAAGGCAGGATACAACATCAATAAAACAAGAGATAAACCTCTATTAAAAATATATAACAAGATACATAGAGTTACAATACAAGTTAAATTCCACTGATGAAATACACATTAAAATTCACACCTTAAAATTGACCTGATCAGTTTAGATCAAGTTTAAAGGCAGAGAATAAGAAGGCAGGATAGCTACTTACCTCAACATGGGGTAAATGGAGTATAAAAAAGAGCTACCACATACTTGTCCTTCAGCGGCAAGCATCTCAACAAGAAACCGAGCAGTTGGAGACACATAGGTCACCGGTTCACAGTCTTCCCCACTCTACTGCATGAACTAATTTTTTTGTGTTGTCTCTCCCTCGTCCCCTGCACCAATATTCAGCACTGGATCAAGATTTTGAAGATCTGGGTTCTATGCCTTCACACCCAGGCATCTTTTAGAGTTTTAAGATGTGCTTCTTTCTTTGCCTGTGTGAACTGCGGGGCCTTACTTTGAAGCTCAGGAATCCCAGTAACTAGAGTTACTTCAAGTTGAACAATCAAACAAGATTTTATTTTCTCAAAGTCCTTAGCAGACTTGGCACACGTAGTTAAGGTTACAAATACAAACAGTCAACTTATAAAACCTTGCAGATGTTCCTTTCTTGCCTTTCCTCTTAGTTGCTGGGTTAACTTCCCCCAAAGGTGAAGAGATCCTGAGATCCTCTCTACCCTAGCCCTGAGCTCCTATATTTAGAATATTTAAAATTTATATTTTCCTGCTTCTTGCAGGGGGTTGGACTGGATGACCTGTGAGGTCTCTTCCAACTCTACGATTCTATGATTCTATGAAAGAGCAGATCTTTCCCTATTTAAGCTCAGAGCTAGCTTGGAGACGAAGTATTGGAGCTTCTTCCAATGGCAGAGAAATCTTGAGATATTCTCTGCCCCAGTGCTGAGTTACTATTTTTAGAAAGAGGAGGTATTTCCTTATCCATGCTCAGCACCAGTTTCAAAGGCAGGTCAGTATCTATGATTTTAATCTCTCATTTCCATTTAAATGGAGGTGGGAGATTCAACTCCATTTTGTTTCTACATTTGAGCCTGTATGAGAGTCAGCATAGAAGTTTGGATGTTGACAATGAATCACATTCTCTCAGAGGAAAGCCAATGTCAAAAACTGCTGAACAATTTATGCTAAGAAAACCTTTAGGGTCATCACGAGAACAAAACTTATCATGGCTTTTATCCATCTTGTGTAAAGCATGAGCATTTTTTAAAAGTCTGTAGTATTTTCTTAAAACAGTGGTGACAAGTGCAGCTCATATATCCACCTCTTCTTTATTAGATGTACATTCAAGTGCTAGCTGTCCCAGTAACTCCTCCAAAGGACTCCTCATCAGTCATTTCAGATAGAAAGCAGGAGCTGGCTGATGTTAATGACATGAGCACCCTCTCCTTGGGCTAATGAAAAGTCCTTATGTTGTCTGATGATCATCAGCTTGGGAGTTAGGACGATTATGTGTGATTGTGCTCTTGCCCTCTCTGATGCAGCTTGGAGAGATAATGATACTTTTTCAGAATTATTTGAAAATTTCACACCCACTACTGCCAACTTGATTGCATGCCATTTAATTACCCAAGACTAAGCTGGGGCTCTGTCATATGAATTCTATCATTCACTTTCATCAGGGCTAGAATGGTGCAGAAGCTGAAGCCACTGTAGATTGGGAAGTTCTGCATCGAAGTCCAGCATTTGCTGTGAACTCACTTGGGGGTCATAATGAAGTTGCTGCCAGATACAATTCAGGCAGCAAGATTTGATGTCATAATCCAGATCTAGCCTTGGGTCAAGGATTACTGAAAAGATTGATTATTGAATTTTTCAACACTTTACATCAAGAATTGATGGAGCATTGGACAATGGACTTTATCACACAAACTCATTATTTTGCTGCAGTTGTATTATCATTGATAGTAGATACATACAGTAGCGTCTCATTTATCCAACACTCGCTTATCCAATGTTCTGGATTATCCAACGCATTTCTGTAGTCAATGTTTTCAATACATCATGATATTTTGGCGCTAAATTCGTAAATAGAGTAATTACTACATAGCATTACTGTGTATTGAACTACTTTTTCTGTCAAATTTGTTGTATAACATGATGTTTTGGTGCTTAATTTGTAAAATCATAACCTAATTTGATGTTTAATAGGCTTTTCCTTAATCCCTCCTTATTATCCAACATATTTGCTTAGCCAACATTCTGCCGGCCCGTTTATGTTGGATAAGTGAGACTCTACTGTACTTCATTGAGCACACTCAATATCACACCTTTTTTCCTTAGTGCAGTCGCACTAATTAGCTCATTCATGGCCTCATGATTGCACTTCAGCATACTCTCGTAACACCGCCTTCATGTAATATGGCTGTTCCTTAATTTTTAAATTGTTATTATTGTTGTTATGCAATTCTAGAATTTAAAAACAAAAGGAAGCATCTATAAATACAGAAGGAAATCTGCCAATCTCGTAATACAGTAGAGTCTCACTTATCCAACACTCGCTTATCCAATGTTCTGGATTATCCAACGCATTTTTGTAGTCAATGTTTTCAATATATCATGATATTTTGGTGCTAAATTCATAAATACAGTAATTACTACATAGCATTAATGTGTAATGAACTACTTTTCCTGTTAAATTTGTTGTATAACGTGATGTTTTGGTGCTTAATTTGTAAAATCATAACCTATTTTGATGTTTAATAGGCTTCTTCTTAATCTCTCCTTATTATCCAACATATTCACTTATCCAGCATTCTGCCGGCCTGTTTATGTTGGATAAGTGAGACTCTACTGTACCTTAGAATTGGGAGCTATTGATGAATTTCACCCAATAGAGGTGGGAAAATAATACCGTGTTTCCCCAAAAATAAGACAGTGTCTTATATTAATTTTTGCTCCCAAAGATGCTTTAGGTCTTATTTTCAGGGGATGTCTTATTTTTCCATGAAGAAGAATTCACATTTATTGTTGAACAAAAAAATGAGCATTTATTATATACTGTACAGTAGTTGTCATCATAAACCAGCATAACCAGACAAACTGTGAATCCTATCAAGAATTTCTTGTTACTACCAATATTTCCATGTACAACACTTTATGGTACGTACATTTACCGATCCTGCATGCTCTGGTGTTCTGTTCAGCAGGCATGTTTCCAAACAAAAACTTTGCTAGGTCTTACTTTTGGGGGAGGCCTTATATTTAGCAATTCAGCAAAACCTCTACTAGGTCTTATTTTCTGGGGATGTCTTATTTTAGGGGAAACAGGGTATGGAGGAAGCAGACCAGCAATAGGATTCACAGGGTGTCATGTACAATGTTGGCTTGCCTGTCTTGTATGATACAGTCCTACAACTCAAGAGACCAGGATTTGAATCAGCCACACCACAGCAAACATCAGGGTTGGCGAATGTGCAGCTGGTGGACTATGTGTAGCAGTGTAGTAAGGAGTGTGTCAGCCTAGACTCTATGGTGCCCCTTAGGGGGCCTTACATAGCACTCTGTGGCCCTTCTGGATCGGGTCTACCATCTCACATGTATTCAAGACAGCTCTCCGTTGTTGGCTCTCTATGCCAAGTGAGATCCAGTTGTGCAAACTGGAGACAGACAGCCTACAGTTTCAACTCAGACAGTGCCAACCGCCGGCTGCGGGGGCGGTGTGCTTGTCTCTCAGTGCGCTTGTGAATCAAAGCTGACATCTGTTCAGCACTTGTCCTCAGAGCAGTCTCCACCTTCTGGAGTCTTGTGCTACAAGTGAGAAGGAACAAAACAAGTGTGAAGCCTGTTTTCAAGTGAAGCAACTATTAAAATGAAAGCCAGAGAGAAAAGCAAGAGTAGATGCCACAAAACAATATTCTAGAAATCTAAAACAGCTTTGCATAAATTGCTGCAATTGCAGATGCTTTTTGAAAGCCCGTATTCACAGTGGGGACATACAAACATCCCACAAGGACAGTAAATGTTTTCCATTTTCCTTTGGTACTTTGGGTTAGGTGAATTTTGGATAAGTGTTCAGGAGTAGTGCATAATCTGCAACAGATTGTGCTGTTTCAAGTTATGAAAATATAGTTAGGGTTTATATTTATTTATATAGAGTTGTAATAAAAATACTATTTTATCCTGTATGCAAGTGGGAAGGACCAGCATCAAACAATATAAATACAGTAGAGTTTCCCTTATCCAACACTCGTTTAGCCAACGTTCTGGATTATCCAATGCATTTTTGTAGTCAATGTTTTTAATACATCGTGATATTTTGGTGTTAAATTCGTAAATACAGTAATTATTACATAGCATTACTGTGTATTGAACTACTTTTTCTGTCAAATTTGTTGTATAACATGATGTTTTGGTGCTTAATTTGTAAAATCATAACCTAATTTGATGTTTAATAGGCTTTTCCTTAATCTCTCCTTATTATCCAACATATTCGCTTATCCAACATTCTGCCGGCCCATTTATGTTGGATAAATGAGACTCTACTGTACTGGAAAGCATTTTAGGAATGTGGCCTTGGTAACAAGAAGGAAATCCTACTTCTCTAAACTGGTGGTCATTGCAAAATTACTATCCTGCCACTGTGTTTCAGTTGCTCTGAGCTATAGAAGGGAAAGAAGAAGAAAAAACACCTGTTCTAATAGGCAGTTTTGGAATGAGAAATTTGTAGTGAAATTCCTCTATTGTGCTTTGTGGAGCTTAGCTGACTTTAGATTCTCTGAATTCATTTCACTAAACGTCTTCCCATCACCTCCAACATTCCAGGTACTGTGGGAATTGTGAGATTTAGTTTTTCTCTTGGTGTGAAATGCTCTGCTTTCTAAATGGCAACCCACCTTTACCTAACTGCAGTATAGCCTACATAGTCACAACTACAGTATAACCCCCATATCATATCCCCTGTTTGAGTATCAGCCAGCACGCCAATGCCTTAAATCAAGAAATAGTTTTCTAAGATCTACAGAGATACTCACAGGAACACCTCAGCAAGCAAGAGTCCAAATGTGGCAGGCTAAAACCCAGAACCTTAATCAGTGGCTGACGCCAGATGAAAAACTCCCTCTTGGGCACACAGAAGGCTGGATGACTTGGAAGTCGCTGAACAGACTGCGTTCTAGTACTACGAGATGCAGAGTCAACCTTCAGAAATGGGGCTACAAAGTAGAGTCTGTGACATGCAAGTGTGGAGAAGAGCAAACCACAGACCACTTACTACAATGCAATCTGAGCCGTGCCACATGCACAATGGAAGACCTGCTTACAGTGACACCAGAGGCACTCCAAGTGGCCAGCTACTACTTAAAGGACATTTAGTATAATGCCAAGTTGTTGCTGTTGTTGTTTCTGTGTTTTTAAACTTTGTGTCTTCAAATGCATTGCAACTTGTACCCCTGGTTTGCTTCTGACACAATAAATAAATACTCCCATATCTACAGGGGATATGTGTCTGGACTTCACATGAATATGTGAAATCCTTTTATGTTCAATGGGATGAACTATGGAGGTACTGAGAACAGAATGTAGCTTGTATAGCAAACCCTAAGTAAATAAGGGAAACTGTGGATAAGTGGAACTGCCTATATTAGTGTCTTGGATACAGGGATTTTACTGTACTATCATACCATGCTGTGATTAAAATATACTGTATAGGGTTGCCAGGTTAGGACGTTTTCAAGCTTGGAGCTTTCCGGGCTATAACTTGAACCCTGCAGGTGACTCCCTGTGATGTCACAAGATACAAGTCTTGGTGATGCTACAAGGTTGATGTTACAACCACAATTTAAACACAAACACATATACCACACAAAAGACCACTCTGTTTTTGGGGTAAAACTTTTAAGTGAAAGTAACAAGGATCATATAGTATATATGCTCACATTTTCCAAACAGTGTTCTCACCCTGAGAGTTCTCCCAAGAATGGGAGAAGAGGTTATAGTACAGTGGTTCTCAACCCGTGGGTCCTCAGGTGTTTTGGCCTACAACTCCCAGAAATCCCAGCCAGTTTACCAGCTGTTAGGATTTCTAAGAGTAGAAGGCCAAAACATCTGGGGACACAAATTGAGGACCACTGTTCTAGTAGAACCTGGGACCCGACAGTCTTGCCCACTACAAGTACATCAAGAGGATCAGCACTTGTGGAAATAAAAGCGGAAAGAAAAATATGTGGAGAAGAAAAATCTGGGGTCAGAATCCATTTGTTAGGACACACCACAACCAAACTGGAGCCAGTATAGGATTTCAGCAAGAGAGATAAAGCACAATCACACTTTCTATGTGTATGAGAAACCCCCCTTGAGTCTGAGTTTCCAGGTAAGTGAATACAAGGTTACAACCTTAACATGTTCATCTCATTTCCATTGGAGTCAATGGGACTTTAAACGATGCAGTCCTATTTTATGCTTACTCAGGGATGAGGCCAATTGAACTCACCGGCTTTCTAAGATTCACCTGCTTTTCTTCAATCCCACAATTTTAACCTAGCTGTCAGTCTCACTGACTATGGCAGGACTTAAACTACTCGCAGATACCCTAATCAGTGCTTATTCTCTCTGGCACCCACTTCACCTTTTAAAAGGTTTAAGAGCATTTCCTTTGTTCGTGAAATAAATGAAAAACTGGCCTCAGCTCTCAACTCCTTTGAAAATTTCGGAGTCCTAGTTATGCCGCCAAACCTCAAAAAATGAGAAAAGGTGTATTGCACTGAGATGTAAAACTTAGTCTTTAAATGGCTAGAGGATGTCTCAAATTAACAATGCTGGAAGGTGAACAAGTTGTTCAGTAATCTCATTAACAGAGCTGCACTTTAGCAGCTAGTCTGCCACACAATAAAACTTCAAGCAGGGTTGTCTTTTCTGACTGTACCATACCTCCCCTCAACTCAAAATCAATGATACAGATTTAAAGGTTTTTTTATTTTAAAATACACAAATTAATACTATACTGGCATCAAGTTAGGTATGCTCATTTTATCAAGCAACATCTGGATCAATGGAATGAAACTCTGAATCCAATCCAACTCAGGGCCCTTCCAGACAGGCCCATAATGCGGGACTTGTCAAGGGTTTACCTGCGACGTTCATAAAACACATCAGGTACATCCGAATTAATCTGAAGTAAAATGGGATTAATGTAAGGCCTGGATCTTTCCAGGTCTGTGCCTATCTGGAAGGGCCCTGGGATTAAATATCCCAGTTCCTCCCGGGATTGAGGCCTGCCTGGAAAGGCCCTCAGTTGGATGAAATGGTAGAGAAGGTATTTGGACTTTAATTTTCAAACTAACTAAACTAACTGCTTTTTATTAGTGCAACCTCTGCTATACAATATTCAGATACAGGAACTAGCTGTAGGAACACTATTAACTGGTGGTGTCGTGATGGCATCTACACTGTAGAATCAATTCAGTTTGACCCCACTTTAACTGCAATAACTCAATGCTATAGAATCATGGGAGTTGTAAGTGTGAATGGAGCTGCCTTTCATCTATACTGCCATATAATGCAGTTTGAACTGCATTATAATCAGTGGAGATTCATATAATGTAGACTGAACTGCATTGAACTGGATTATATGAGTCTACACTGCCATATAACCCAGTTCAGTCTGCATTATAATGGCAATGTAGATGGGACCTATGTCTCAGGTAGATACAGTTAAGTTATGCAAATATTCAACCATTCGTACTTGCATGAGGGGATGAATAATCACAGTGATTTTCTTCTGATGATGGAAGAAAATGAAAATTCCTCTGTGGTAGTCTCTCTATGTTCTTTAAATGTAACAGATAACAAAAAAGTCCTCATACATTTTTCTCTGCAGAAAAATCTCTCCAGAACATTTGAATACCAGGATAAAATTTTACAAAATGTTCCACATTGTATTGCTCCTGATTGTCAGAAAAACCCTTTTCGACCCTAAAACAAATAATTCAGATTTTACATTTTTTTCATACCCTAAAGGTATGCAGTCGTGGAATCTAAGCAGGGTCAACCTGCTTAGCTTCCATGAGACTGCCAACAAAGGACTCAAGAAGGAAGCTCTTGTCACATCTAAATGAGAAACCAGGAACTTTGGAGATCCTCTTCCCCTCTGTAAAGATGATGTCACATAATTTTGATGCAATAGGAGTGTCCTACTAAACCCCCGGCAGATGGCCATCCAGCCTCTGCTTAAAAGCCTCCAAAGAAGAAGCCTCCACCACACTCCAAGGCAGAGAGTTCCACTGCTGAACAGCTCTCATGAGGAAGTTCTTCCTGATGTTCTGGTGGAATCTCCTTTCCTGTAGTTTGAAGCCATTGTTCCGTGTCCTAGTCTGCAGGGCAGCAGAAAACAAGCTTGCTCCATCCTCCCCATGACTTCCCTTCACGTATTTGTACATGGCTATCATGTCTCTTCTCAGCCTTCTCTTCTGAAGGCTAAACATGCCCAGTTCTTTAAGCCGCTCCTCATACGGCTTGTTCTCCAGACCCTTGATCATTTTAGTCACCCTCCTCTGGATGCTTTCCAGCTTGTCAACATCTCCCTTCAATTGCGGTGCCCAGAACTGGACATGGTATTCCAGGTGTGGTCTGACCAAGGCAGAATAGAGGGGCAGCATGACTTCCCTGGATCTAGATGCTAAACCCCTATTTATGCAGGACAGATTTCTATTGGCTTTTTTAGCAGCCGCATCACATTGTAGGCTCATATTTAACTTGTTGTCCACAAGGACTCCAAGATCTTTTTTACACGTACTGCTGTCTAGCCAGGAGTCCCCCATTCTGTATCTTTGCATTCCATTTTTTCTGCCGAAGTGAAGTATCTTGCATTTTTCCCTGTTGAACTTCATTTTGCCTGTGTGGAGGGGCCCCTAGTCAACATTGTCAATTTATCTATTTCTGCCAAGTCATATGTTTTCACTAAGCACCTTCTGTTGCTGGTAGCATAGTGTTAGTGAATTAATTAGGAATTTAATGTAAGGTTTTAAATTCATGATTGTAATTGTTTGGTTTCATTGTTGTTTTTTAAAAAAATTATCATCTGTTGTTTTAATTGTATTTTCTTTCAATTCATTTTGTGAGCCACGCCACATCCTGCATTCAGAGAAAGAGGAGGTATATACCTTCAAATATCCCAGAAGGATTTGTTTGTATGTTCAACCAGATTTGGTTCTCATTTTACATGCCACATGCATTTGCCATTTACTACTCATATTTCAATGAATAATGTGAGATGTGAAGAAAAATGTGTGTCTCCTTTCTGGCGGCACATGGAGAAAGAGGAGGGCTGGTGCCAGGGAGATGCAGTTGCCCCAGGATCCCACTGGCACTTTTCTATTCTCTATTTACTGAAATGCATCGTTCCTTCATGCTTTGTGATTTTTGCCATGGCAACCCATGGCTGTACACAAAGTTTTTACAAAGGTGGTAAAATTGTATACAGGTGGGAGTTCATATTATTGACTGCTTCTCACACAACAAATATTACTAGACATAGAAAACAAATACTACTAGACATAGAAAACTTTACTGTAAAGATTGGGCCCAAAATGGAATTACTTTATCTCATATCCCAATTTCTCAATACAGCTGGGGACTTTTGTTGTTGCCTTACTGTCGGCACTGTTATGAAGTAGTAGTTGTTGTTAAGAATTCAACCATATTCATCAGCAGACATAATGGAGCCATATATACCTCAATTTAAAAAGATGTTGGGAGGTTTTGTTGTTTTCGGCTGTCTTCAAGTCAACTTTGACTTATGGAGACCCTATGAATGAATGCAACTTCTATTATTCTTAACAAGTTAAAAACAGCTGAAGGGAAGAAGGAGCTTATTTCAATCTAAATTGTCCTTCTCAGTTGCTATTTGTTCTGCTTGACAGCTCATGAGAATCAGCTTTTTTGTATAGCACAACAACCATGTTACTGTATAGTTCCCTGCCTCCCAGTTGAAAACCACTGATCTAACCTTTCCCCGGACTTGGACATTCTCCCTTCACCTTTCCAGACTATAAAAGGTAAAGGTTTCCCCTGACGTTAAGTCCAGTCATGTCTGATTCTGGGGGTTGGTGCTCATCTCCATTTCTAAGCCGAAGAGCCGGTGTTGTCCGTAGACACCTCCAAGGTCATGTGGCTGGCATGACTGCATGGAGCGCTGTTACCTTCCCGCCGGAGCGGTACTTATTGATCTACTTACATTTGCATGTTTTCGAACTGCTAGGTTGGCAGAAGCTGGAGCTAACAGCGGGCGCTCAATCCGCTCCCGGGATTTGAACCTGGGACCTTTCGGTCTGCAAGTTCAGCAGTTCAGTGCTTTAACACACTTCGCCATCGGGGCTCCTCATTGCAAACTGTCATATTGAAGAAGGAGCAAACTTGTTTTCTGCTTGTATGACTTTCATGATACTCCAGAGACTGAGGACACATCTACACAGACACTTAAATTGGGTCTGCTCTAGTGTGCTAGCTGCTGGATCAGGTCAAGGGACTTCATCTCATGGGGAGAGGGCAAAGCGGGGGGAAAGGGTGTGGGGGGGGCATCATCTTTAGTGTTGTGTTCCATCACATTCTGTGTGATTTGCAACTGGATAATTGCTATGTCCTTCATCAACTGTTTTAACAGCAACCATCCACTACATTTGTCTTCATAAAACACAACAGAGACATCCTACGACGGTTGTCATCACACCTTCAGATATTCTTTTTTCCCTGATTCAAAGTGATTTGAGGGGTCTGGAGTCGATAGCTGCCCAATTCCAATAACATCAGTTTCTAGACACGTTAAAGCCCTGGAAGTAGTCTTGCATCATTTGATGGACTCCGTGGGACTCCATTTTTAAAGTGTCTGAAAACAAGGGGGGAGTCTGCATGTGATAAAGTCCTAAGAAGTGTGTGTACAGGGACTCCCCCAGCTGCAGTGGATGCAGGAGGGAGTCTCCACTACCCTGTGATACTGAACACAGCTCAATGCCACTGGGCAACCACATTAAATGTTCTCACAGCACCTCCCTGTGTTGCAGAAGTCTCCAGTCACAACACACCACCTATCTACCTGAGCCAGAATTTGGGCTTTCCCCTGATTTTGGTAATGAGGGGCAAGGCTGCATTAAGTTGGTCTTGCCCCTGAGCATCACCACAGATCAGTCCCGTGTGGCATGTAGCCACTGTAGGATTAATCCTAATGTACACTGGCCTAGGTAGTTGATTTAGTTGGGGCCTATGCTATGAAACAACAGATTCATACTATAGGAAAAGAGATTCCACCTAAACCAGGGGTGGAGAACCTTTTTTCTGCCAATGGCCACTGTCTATGTATAACACCATTCGTGGGCCATACTTTTATTTATTTCTTTATTCATTTTATTAGAAATTAATAAATATAAAATAATATATTATTATAGCTAATAAAAGTATATAGCAAAAATCAAATGAAAGTTCCAAAGTCATGTGGAACAGGTATCTGCCTGTGTGCTCACATGCTTACCAACTTTGGCTCAGTTGGCAAAAACAAGAACAGAAGAAGCAGATCAGTGGCAGGAGGAGGAACAAATAATAATAATAACTTTATTTTTATACCCCGCCCCATCTCCCCGAAGGGACTCGGGTGCCGGGTTAAGTGAGTGGACTTGGGCAGGGTTTTTCCCCTGATCTGGGCCAATCCAAATGATTGTGCAGGCCTTATACCCTGCTGGGAAATTCATACCAAAATTGCCACTGGTAAAAACAGGCCAAATTGTAAGGTAAATGCCTGGGAGGCAAAGGTGTAGCAATGAAAACCCTGTTTCATTGGGACAGGGAAGGAGTGGAAGCAAGGAGGGAAAGGTCTCATTTTAAAATAGCCTCCCCCCCTGCAGTGATGCCAATTCAATGGTTCAACTTCATCCCTGTGCCAACCCTGCAACCACAACTAACCAGGTAAAAAGGATCCAGGCAAATCATGGCCATGAATCTTGTAGAGTGAGGCAGTATTTCTGCTGATTCAGCCTCTAAAAAAAGCATAAAGAGGTCCAGAGAAGGTTAGCCAAGGCTTATAAAACACTGTCGTCCCCCCCCCCCCTTCAATTCTGGCTACCAAATTCAGGTGACTTTGGCATTTAAAATACCAATTTCACTCGCACTTGGGCCAGTCTGGAAGGACCCACAGTCCTAATCCTGGTTTCAGGTTAGATCCCTATCAGTGCTAACAACAGCAACCAAGCATGGCTTTCAATATTTATTTATTTATGGCATTTCTGTACTGTTCTCTCTCACCCCGTGGAGGACTGAGAGCAGTGTACAATATGGCAAAATTTAGTGCCACAATACATACAAAAGCAATATATATTAACTAAAATCAATAACAAATTAATATGAGTTAATCCATTAAAACACTATATATAAAAAAGTCATAACATAAAATATATTTTATGTTTGAACAATACCAGTTCAAACTATGGTCTTGGGTTATCTTTGGAGAACTTTCTAAACCAACTGTGGTTGCAAAAATTAAGACTAAACCAATGGAAGGGAAATTACGCATGAGCAAGTAAAAGTGATAGATGACTAGGTACGTGCATTCCAAAGACAGGCCAATGGGGTTGATCCAGTTTACATTTCTTTCTCCTAACACACACATTTTTAGAACATTTTCCTTTAATACTCCCCAATTTTGTTTCTCAGTTGTGAGCCTCAAAGCATGTTGCAAAATTTATAGAGAGGAAAGCATTCCTCAGGACAGCTGCTCAAATCTTCATAGCAGTCCAGGAAGTACAGATTGGGTTGGCATGCTTAAAAATGCAGCCAAAATGGAAATCTCTCTTGTCTCCTGCTATTACATTTCCTTGCTAAATATTTTGAAACCAGGAAAAAGCTCCCTCAAATACTCATTCAGTGTCAAGCAATTAAAATTGATTAATTTATGCAAAACAAGCTGATTTTATATGCAGTTTGTTGATTTGTGTGTAATTTGTTTCGGAGGCTAGATTTATGCTTTGTGTGTGTGTGTGTGTGTGTGGGTGTGTGTGTGTAAGAAAAGTACCTCTGTGATTGTCTGCAGCTTCCTGATTCAGCCTCTTCAGGAACACCCTTCAGGTATAGAACAGACACCCAAGAGTATCTTATTGAAACTTTTTAATGTATTTTCCTGGCTTCCCAATCACAGCAGCGGCTGTGGTGAGTCAGTGCCTCTCCATGCCATGCATTTTATCAACATTATCTCTGCTTCATCCTGAGTATCTTGGGGAATCATCATAACTTATTCCAGAGTCAGGATACTGAATCTGTTCAATTTCGGCAACATTGCCGCATTCATAACCTTGTCATTATCCAGGAGACGATAACCCAAGGCAGAGTTGTTCATTTTTTAAGTCATTGAGCAATGTCCTGGTTATCATACTCTGCACTTCTATAAATATCACATGCAGGGAAGTCTTTTTGCCTCCCCAGAATTTCTTTTCGGATTTTCTTCTGGCAGGGTGGCTGGGCCGGGGACAGAGTGGTAGGGGCTGCCATTGCACAAGGACAGAATTCTGCGTCAGCACTGTCCTCGAAAGAGGTCACCGCTGTTCGTTTTTCCAAAAACAACCTGGTCGTGAAATTCCTTCACACAGGGTGAAACGTCACACTTTGCAATATTTCAAAGATAGCATCTCTCAAAGATGTTAGATAGGGTGAGCTGAATGTTATTTTTTTAATCACAGTGCCCCAAAGCTTAGAAAGAAACCCCACCCCCCGCCGCCTCCGCCCTCTCCACTTTGTGCATGACATTGGTATGCTTTAATGAACTTTGTAGATTAGATCAGTGAAGCTGGATGTTTGAAAAGCGGTCAGTGAGGCTAATTAATCTGGTCCATGCACAGAGCACGTAGACGATGCTGAGCCCCTTCTGGATTAACTTTGATAGCACCCTTGGACTTCAGTCAAGATCTGCGCCTGTACGCATAGCATGGTAATAGAAGAGGCCTCAAGTTCTGGGAGGAAAGCAGGAAGGCATGCTCAATATGGCTGCTCTCACCTTCAACACAGCAGTCATTACACTTGGCCCTCTGTACCCATGATTCCAGTATTCATGGATTCAATCATCCACAGCTTGAAATTTATTTCTTTTAAAAAGCCAAAAAGCAAACTTTGATTTTGCTGTTTTATATAAGGGACACTATTTTACTATGGCAGGGTGAGCTCCATAGAAATTGGGCCACAAGTGTGAGCAACCCTATTGGCCACTAGTCCAAAGGGAATGAAGAAAAGTCAGGGGGTGGGGGAGAGTACTTTCTCCTCTTTTCCCAGATACTTTGCTAAAAGGGTGAAAATTATGCTGACACTAGGGGAAGTGTCTGGGATATCTGCCTTTTGCAAGAGCCTTGTGTAAACAGAATCTTCCATGCCCCCTCTTTTATTTGCCCCCATCAGGGTTTCTTGGGGGAAAATTAGCAGGCACTGGATGTGTGACTAGTCCCCTTTCCCCCATCCTTCATTCAGGTCCCAAGCATTTCTAATAAGGGAAATTCAACCTGTATATTCGAGTTGCTAATACAAATACTTATTCCCTTAGTTTGTTCCCTGCTCCCTCTGTATTCTAGAACTTCCAGGCTAAAGGAGAAACTATCCAGCAGAAACCATGGAATACACAATAACCTTTCTTGTGCCATGTTTGGTCATGGCTAGGCTGGCAAGGTTTCTAGAACTCAATTACCTGGAATCAGAGAGCCACATCCATGTTTATCTTTCTCCTAAATGGAGAATGGCTACTGTACATATCACATCAACATAATGCATTATTTGTGTGACTGCAGGTATCATTTTGTAGGAATGGCTTAATATAGTTTTCTGAAGAGCAGCAATGGGCACTCATGCTTGAGGACAGGACACATCATTCTCTCTGAACAAACCTAAAATTGCTTTAAACTTTAAAGTTTAAAAGGACCTTTTGTTTCAGATTAGCAAACAAGGGGAACATAACTCACATAACATAATTCTCATGCTTACGCTATTTGCTTGATCATGCAAAAGGTATAGGTTCCTGAAATTCAAAGAAATGATTCAAGGCCAAGATAAGTATTTGGAGAAAGCCATGTGGATCTATGTATGATCCCTGCCTTACCCTCCCCTTTCCTTATGATCAGATTCAGCCATGATGAATAATTCATCTTGCTCATTTATTTATCTTGATTTGTAGTTAAGGAACACAAGGGCTTTTGCATCAAGTATCTACTACCACCCGAGGCAGATAATAATAATAAGAGATGTGTCCTTAGATGGTTTTTAAATTCTAACATCTAGTTTAGCTGTCAGAGCTCTACCGGCAGGTCATTCCAGAGTCTTGGGGTGGTCAGTGAAATGGTCCTTTGGGTGGTAGTCACTAGCCAGTTTCTGGGAGGCTGAAGCAGAGGCCCCCCAGAGGACCTAAGTGTTCTGAGCAGATTGTACAGGAGAAGGCAATCTTGAAGGTAAACTGGATCAAAACTATGTGCCTCACTTTGCTTAATGGTAGGGACATTCTGGGCGGCATTCCTGTCCATGTTCAGTTTAGACACAAGGAGAAGCAGGCACAGGACCTTGGCACTGTTTGCCAACATTTGAAAGAACACAGTTCAGCAGGTAGACATGTTACACTCTTCAACATTAGAGTGAGTCCCTGTGGGGAGATGGAGGCAGGATACAATTATTATTATTATTATTATTATTATTATTATTATTATTATTATTATTATTATATTTTATTTATATAGAAATCATAGCAATTATAGTCAATGTTTAAATTTTAACATGTATATCTAGATATGTTGGTTTTAAACAAATTGCTTTCAACTTTTGTCATTAGCTTTTCGATGAGGGCCTAAAGAAACATCAGGATGTGATTTCATTCACCTTCTGTGACATTTTGCACGGAGTCTCATATACAATGGATTGTCAGATTTGAAGGCATGGTTCTGAGTGCCCTGTTTTCCTGAGTTATCTTCAGGTGTGAGATGAGGGTGCAAATTTTCCAGTGTTAGTGGCTCAACTGTAGGCAGGAGGAAAAAGCTCCCAGGAAATCCCACTTTGCAGAGTAGCATCTTGCTACAATTTTGCAATTAGATTTGTTGCTGCAACTTCAGAAGGGTGGAGGTGTAGTCAGTGAAATTGTGCAAAGTTTACAAGCTTTGAGTGGCACAACACTCTTCCTCAACTTGGATGAGCAAGACCATATTTTGAAATATAAATGTTCTTTTGAAATAAAAATGGAATAACATTTCATTGACTACAATTGAAACCCTATACAAGCAATAGCCAAGTTACAAACAAGACAGATTTTGCAAGTTTGTTCTTAAGTTGAATTTGTATGTAAGCTGGAAAAAGTACATTTTTAAAGTGTAAGTCCAGCTCTCTCTCTCTCTCTCTCTCTCTCTCTCTCTCTCTCTCTCTCTCTCTCTCTCTCTCTCTATATATATATATATATATATATATATATATATATATATATATAAAGAGTGATGGAATCTTGGTGACCGACAAAACAACAAAACTACAGGCCCCCCAACCTCGAAATTTGACAACACAACCCATCATCCACGCCTCTAGGTTGATACAACAAAAAGAAAAGAAAAATAAAGTCCTAATTAGAAGGAAAGGAATAATTGTTTTTATCCAATTGCTGCCATTTAGAAGGCTAAGCTCTGCCCACTTGGTCTCCTAGCAATCCACTTAGCCCAGGGGACAGGCAGAGTTAGGCCTCTTCCACACTGCCTATAAAATACAGATTATCAGATTTTATTATATGGCAGTGTAGACTCAAAGCCCTTCCACAGAGCTATATAACCCATTTATAATCTTATATTATCTACTTTGAACTGGATTATATTGACTCCACACTGCCATATAATCCACTTCAGTGTGTATTTTATCCAGCTGAGTAGAAGGGGCCTCAAATAATCCAGTTCTAAGCAGATAATATAAGATTATAAATATACAGTACAGTCTCACTTATCCAACATAAACAGGACGGCAGAACGTTGGATAAGTGAATATGTTGGATAATAAGAAGGGATTCAGGAAAAGCCAATTAAACATCAAATTAGGTAATCATTATACAAATTAAGCATCAAAACATCATGTTATACAACAAATTTGACAGAAAAAGTAGTTCCATGTGTGGTAATGCTATGTAGTAATTACTGTATTTACAAATTTACCACCAAAATATCGCAATGAATTTAAAACACTGACTACAAAAACATTGACTACTAAAAGGCAGACTGCATTGGATAATCCAGAACTTTGGATAAGTGAATGTTGGATAAGTGAGATTCTACTGTAATATGAAATAATTCTTGTGATAGAATAATACAGAACAATATAATCTCTAAAACCAGGACAGTAAATAAAGAGCAACACTCTTTACACACAGCAGGAAAATTGGAAATTCCACAAAGGAAACAATCAGGGCCAGCGAACACCTCCCAAGGAAGGATTCTTCCAGAAAGGAAGCTGACAATGGAGTGAAGCAGTGTGTATTACCAAAGTCATTCTTACTATTATTGTTGTTGTTGTTGTTATTATTATTATTATTATTATTATTATTATTATTATTATTATTATTATGTTGCTGTGAACCGTGAAAATGAATACAATCTGCCTCCAAGTATTCAAAAACACTAAAATCAGAATATATAAAATTACTGTGGTATAATAAAACAGAACAATACAATCTCTAAAATCAGAACACTAAATAAAGAACACTCTGAAAACAGGGGAATTCTACACAGGAAACAATCAGGGCCAGCTAACACCTCCCAAAAAAGTCTTCCCATCACCAAAGTCTTCCCATATCCTCTGTTTTCTGAGGACCACAGACAGTAGAAGCACATAAAATACCGCAAACAACACCACTCTGAAAACAAGGGAATTGCAGACATGAAAAAATCAGGGCCAGCTAACACTTCCCAACAAAAAAATCACTCAGGGAGGAAACAGCCAGGCTTTAAAGCTGCAAGGCCACTACATGCTAATCATTTCCCCTAATTACAGCATTCATTCAGGTTTGAATTTGGGGAGCAGACAGAGCCCCCACTGTTAGCCCCAGCTTCTGCCAACCCTAAAGTTCAAAAACAATCAAATGAGAGTAGATGAATAGGTACTCCTTCGGCGGGAAGGTAACAGCGCTCCATGCAGTCATGCCACATGACCTTGGAGGAGTCTACAGACAACGCCGGCTCTTCGGCTTAGAAATGGAGATGACCACCAACCCACAAAGTCAGACACGACTCAACTTAATGTCAGGGGAAAACCTTTACTTAAAAAAAAAAAACCTTAACTACCACCAATTCCTCAGTACTTTATTTCCCATACCACCATACTTTGCCACAGCAACGTATGGCTGGGCACAGCTAGTGTGTGTGTGTGTGTGTGTGTGTGTGTATATACACACACACACACACACACATATATATACACACACATATATATACACACACACACACACAGAGGGAGGGAAAACTTTGGATAGCATAGGAAATGGTTAACACCCCTGTGGGCTTGTATTGCTGTCTGTGCCCCTGCTCAGAAAAATTTATTTCTCTTTCTGTCCCTGCGATAATTGCATTTTGAAAAATTGGCTTGTTGTGGAAACAAGGATTGGTGATAAAGCTTCAGTGGATACACCTTTCTCCCATGATAACTCTTTTAGGAGCAAATTTCCCTTCCTAGGGGTAGATTTCTCTCACTTCCTGTTGTCTCACCCCCATTCTTAATTATGAGTCATTTGTACATCAGATGTTTATAACTTGGGGACTGCCTGTATACACTTTTGGGAAAGTAAGTACATTATATGTGGACAAGTATATTGGGACTGATGCTCCTAATACTGAGAAGTTAAGGAGAATGAGGAGCATGAACATGGAAAGCCAACAAGGAAGGTATTCAGAATAGAGATTCATGATCATGGACTTCTAAGTGGATGAAAGAAGAACAGTAACAACATAATTTCACATAGAAGTCTACTTTGAGCGTGAAGTAACTCTTCAGCAGTCTTTCCCGACTTGTGTCTGTCCACATGTTTTGGGAAGTATTTCCCATAAACTTTTGGCATTGGTCATGCTTTAGGGCTTGGTAGCTCGAAATCTCTGGAAAGCTACAGATTAATGAAGGGGTTTCAGTTGCATACTTATTGGGCCAACTCCAAAACATCAAGTACATTATTTCATCAGTTAAGTTGTTAAGAATCACAGAGGACAAAAATAGTCGTGATGTTAGTCACAGGTCTAGTCTGAGGCTGGATCTACACTACCATATAATAAAGTTTCAGAATACAATTTAACTGCATTGAACTGGAATATATGGCAGGGTAGACTACAATGTAGTTACATTGCATTCTGAAACTGCAGTATTTGGCAGTGTAGATCCAGCCAGGGAGGTTGTTACTTACGATAGTACTGAGATATTTCAATACAAACAGGGGAGGACTAAGACCAATAAAGAATGGGTAATTAAACATCCACAATACCATCTTAACTGACAACATCTCAGAGAGAATGTAGTCTTGTGAAGCTTCAAACGCTTGTATGCTGTATTTTATGCTTTGAAGTTGACCCAGTAAAGGTATCACTGCTTGGGGATTTTGGATTTTGGTACACAGTCAACCATGAATCAATATATGTACGTACTTATCAAGTTGCATCTCCCTAGCTAATGACAAATAGGCTTTCTCATCTTGGCTAGTAGCCCCACACTGGGGATAAGGGTCCCTTCTTCAGAAAATTCCTCCAAAAAGACGCTTACCCAGTAGAACTGAGAGCTAAACATTTTAAATTATTCATGGTGCTGCTGCAGGTTTCACTCTGCTGCAGTTTGTTGTTATGACTCCAGTTATCCTTGCAAAGCAGCAAAGTTGCCTGTTGCTGGTGAACCGTGCTAGGAATGTCTAACTACATCCCTTTATCATTACAGTATCTAAAAAAATTCCAGTGGACTGAGGGTTTAATTGTATCCCTGTGATTCAGGAAAGTGGTATTCTCGTCCCAATGCACTAGGTGGGAAGCCTAAGGGTTCAGACTAGCACATATAGCACATAGAGATTCAGCAAGGTTTTAGAAATACTGCTCCCTATTTAAAAGCATCTTCAAATTCTGTATGTCACAAAATTTATTTTCATACATTTATATCCCGTCATTCACACCCTCAGAGGGGAACAACTGGCAACCATTAAATGCCAACCACAACAATAATAAAACAATTACAATTAATACAATTAGTTAAAACATCCATTATAAAATATCATTTTAAAAATTACACCAGTTCAAAGTCATAGTCCAGAGTCTGTCCATTGTCAGTCACCTAAATCATTCCCATTAATTATTACTCTGACTAGTGCTCAAACGCTTGGTCCCACAACCATGAATTGAGTTTTTTCATAATGGACAGAAGGGAGGGGGCCAACCTGATTTCATTAGGGAAGGAGTTCCATAGATGGGGACCATCACTGAGAAGGCCCTGTCTCTCGTCCCCACCAATTGCACCTGCGAGGGTGGTGGGATCAAGAGTAGGGCCTCTCCCGAAAATCTTAACCTCCGAAGTGAACCATTTTGTTCCTGTTCTCTTCCATTTATACTAGATTGAAATAAACTGATCTGTGGAGTGGGTATAAAAACCTGCTGTGATGGAAAATATTCTGGTATAAACAAATACATGGAATTCAAAAACAAAATCAGAAAAAGGAGGAACAAAACTTGGGACTGTCTGATTTTTGGATACACCATTATGCTGAATTTTAAAAATGGTCTCAAAGGCTTTACTTCATACACATTTCCTGGCCTTATCAATTAATGTGGTTCCTTCTTCCCTCCCTCCCTTCCTCCCTTCCTGGCTAGGCAATGGAAAGGAAAGCATGAGGCGCTGGACAAATAAAGACCTTGGCCAAAGGTCCAGGGACGGAGCAAGCAAAACGATAGGGTACTTTGGGCTCTCTTAATGGTCTGGACTACAGCTCCCATGGCTGAGGTTAACTAGCACCGCAGCTAAAGGGGACCCATTCCTGGTGAACCATATGCCAAAAAATTGCTAGGCCAGGACAGAGAAACACACTCACCAAGTTGAAGACAAGCTACAGAGGTATATTCCATTTGGCCAAAAGGGATGCAAGTACAGAAAAATTGCTTCAAAGGTACAAGCATAAACATATAGAGAAATACAAGATATCTTATACAGTTCTGATAACTATTCACCCACTGCAGGGGACTTCCCACCCTCTCTCCTGATTGGCCAGAAAAGAGGCTGGCTAGGATCCATGCCAGGATTGGCTGGGAGCGGGAATGGCAGCTGGACCAATCAGTTACAGAGGTCCCCCCCCCCCCCCCCGAGGGTACAGTCTGGGAAAATAAAGGATTTCTTATCATGTCAAAAGATAATCGAGAACATACTGCAGGTTGCTTCTTATGTGAGAGAATTGGCAGTCTTTCAGAGACGTGGCCCAGGGAACACCCAGATGTGTTATCATCCTGTGGATGGCTTCTCTCATGATCCTGCATGGGAAGCTAGGGCTGAGAGATGGGAGCTCACTCGTCTCACTGATTTGAATCACCAACCTTTAGATCAGCAGTTCAGCCAGCAGAAGTGTTTAACTCATTGCACCACTGCAGGTAAAGATATGAAAATGGGCCTCTGATGAGCTCAAATGTCTAGTTCTGTGTCAAACCAAGATAGGAGCTTTAAAAAACAAAGGTGTAAGACTCAAGGGACAAAGGGTGATGATCTCTATAATCAAGGTGTCAGAACCCTGCTACTAGAGCCTGGATGTGGCTCTGAGTTTCAGGGTCACTGACATTGATAAGACACCTGCGTCCCAGGACTCGGAGGAGAAACGGCTGATGGACTTGGCGGGGAATTTGCGCGGGGTTTTACTGAGCGGGAAGAGACTGTTCAAATGAGGGGGAGGGTATATAAAGGAGGGTTGGCCGGAGCCTCCCATTCTTGGCTTTTCTGATGTTCATGTTTCCTACAGTAAAAGTTCCTGGTGATACCACAAAGAGTCTCGTGTGTTCATTCAGGAGCGGCTGTGGTGAGCTGACACTAAGCCAAGAATACGGACACCATCCCGCTGTAGCGGTGAGGTGTAACATGCAAGTGGAGGATGAAGAGCTCTTGGGCGCCGGAGGAGGAAGGTCGGAAAGGGCCACTCCCGAGACGGACGCTGAGTTCCACCAGCTGGCGGCCCTGGCGTCATCCACCGCTTATGCCCAGCCAAATGGGGTAACCCAGAGGCGCGGAGTGGTGCGGGGAGATAGCACCGGAGGAGAGGAAGGTTCACCTTCCCCAGGCCCGCAAAAGATGGTGTTTCTGGAGGAGAGGATGTCGGCGATGGAGACCACCCTGGCAGTGATGTCGAGGGCGATGGAGCGCCTGGCGGTTTTGGCGGAGCCGGAGCGAGGAAGGGAACTCCGGGCTAGCTCAATGTGGGACGTGAGCATGGGAAGCAGCCAGGGCTTTGCAGACCTCCCAGCACCGAAGGGAAGGGAAATGCGAAAGGAGCCCGGTGCCCGGCCCAAGATCCAAACGAGCCTGACGCGGGTGGAGGAGAGTGACGACGAAGGGGAAAAGCCTCCGAGAATCCCGGCTACGCTCCCAACTGAGACCCTGGTGCCCCTGGCGAATGCCGGGCGTGGCACAGGACAAAGGGAAGCAGCAGCGAGGCCCACTGGCCCGCAAGGGGGCTTGCGACGGGCGGAGGATTGGGGATTGCCACCACAGGGACCCCTACCGAGACGAGAGGAACTAAGGATCGAGTTTGGGGGAGAGTCCTCTGAACTGGATTTTTTCCTGACCACGGTGAGGGGCTATATGGAGGACAATGCCCACACTTTTAGAACGGAATCCAGCCGGGTACGGGCCATTGGTGCAGTGTTGAAGAGGGGAGCGGCCAGCTGGTACGTTCAACTACACGCGCGGCGCGACCCATGTCTGGGGTCACTCCGACGCTTTATGGGGGCCCTGGAGACCCGTTTCCGAGATCCACTGGAGCAGATCCGGGCGAGGGAGGAGTTGAAGACCGTCTCCCAGGGGCAGAGGTCGGTATCTGAGTATGCGGAGGAGTTCCAATGCCTCGCTGAAAAGGTGCCGGAATGGTCTGCAGTGACAAAGATAGAACTCTTCAAAGAGGGGCTCAGGCGGGAGATCCTCTCCTGGGCGGTGCATCGTGATGAGCCTGACACACTGCGCGGATGGATTCAGCTGGCGGGGCGCATCGAGACATCGCTGGCCCAGGCGAGGAGGCACCGAGGAGGGCTACAGCAGCGGCCGCAGATGAAAGAGGGGAGCCGGAAGGAGGGATCAACCCCAGCCGGGAGGAGAACGGAGCCGACAGGGAACGTGAGCACCAGCAGGAGGGGCTGCTTCGTGTGCGGCCGTTTGGGCCACAGGGCTGCCGAGTGCTGGCAGAGAAAAGGGGAAGGCGGAGGCCCGCCCAAACCAAGAGCCGTGGCAGGGAAACGCGCCGAGGAAGAACCACCGATGAGGCACCACTCGGGGGGGTTGGTAAGTCAGGACAAAGCCATGATAGTGGTCCCCATTCAGCTGGAAAGTGGCAGCAAACAAGCAACCTGCAAAGCATTTGTGGATTGTGGATGTTCCAGGAACATCATCTCCCCTGAATTAGCCGAGGGATTGGGATGCGAAAGAACGAACCTAGAATCCCCAATAGCTTTTTCGCAGTTGGACGGATCCACAGCATCGGGATCATTAGCTAAGTACAGTGCCGAAGATGTAAAGTGTAAGATAGGGAGTTGGGAAGGAAAGGTGTCATTTGTGATATCACAAATAGCCAGCTATAATGTTATACTAGGCATGCCATGGCTGGGGCAGGCCAACCCGCAAATCAACTGGGAGGATAAGAGCATGATCTTCAGGATGAAGTTGGAAGGAGGGAGCCAGGAAGTGGAAAGGGAGCCGGGGAAAAGGGGGGAGGAAGACTCTATCAGGATAGCAGAACTGGCAGATAAATTACCCCCAGAGTATCGGGATTTTGTGGACGTATTTGATGAGAAGGAAGCAGACAGTTTCCCACCGAAGCGGAGAGTTGAAGTGAAGATAGAGCTAGTCCCAGGAGCAGAGCTTCCTAAGGCAAAAATATACCCAATGTCGGCTAGGGAAAAGGAGGAACTGAGAAAATACATTGATAAAAACCTAGCGAGGGGTTTCATAGAGCCTTCAAATTCCCCTCTAGGGGCGCCTGTGTTGTTCAGGCGCAAAAAGGACCAAACGCTGAGGCTCTGCATTGACTACAGGGGCCTGAATGCAATCAGTTCTGGAAATAAATACCCCCTACCTTTAGTGAAGGACTTGATCGCCCAGTTATCGGAGGGACAGATATTCACTAAATTGGACTTAATTGAAGCGTACCATAAATTGCAGATTAAACCAGAGGACAGGTGGAAGACGGCCTTCTCCTGTGCATTCGGATTATTCAATTATCGTGTGCTCCCTTTCGGTTTGTGCGGCGGAGGCGCCGCGTTCATGCAATTAATCAACGAAGTGTTGCATCCATTGTTGTACAAGGGAGTCTTTGTTTTTTTAGATGACATATTGTTAGTATCTCGGACTAAGGAGCAACACATAGAACTAGTCAGGGAAGTCCTGCAAAAGTTGAGAGAAGCAAAACTGTATGCGAAGCTTGCCAAGTGCGAGTTCAATAAAGACCAGATAGACTTTCTGGGGTATAGGATTTCCTCCCAGGGAGTGGCGATGGACCCTGCGAAGGTAGAAGACGTGAGGGGGTGGGAAGCCCCCAAAACACGGAAGCAGCTGCAATCCTTCCTAGGGTTCGCAAACTTCTATAGAACATTTATCAAGGACTTTGCGCGCCTCACTTTGCCATTAACGGATTTGTTAAAGACTAAAGGTAGGGGAGAAACAGCCAAAGTGAAGGCCCCAGGGGCCAAACTGACCTGGACAATAGAATGCCAGGAAGCTTTCGAAGCCCTTAAAAAGCGTTTTACTGAGGAGCCTGTCCTACAGCACCCTGATATGTCTAAAGCCTTTGTATTACATTGCGATGCGTCAGACCGGGCATATGGGGCAGTTCTGCTACAGAAAGACGAGGGGGGGAACCTGAAGCCATGTGGCTATCTGTCAAAAAAGTTTAGCGATACAGAAAAAAACTGGCCGATTTGGGAGAGAGAAGCCTTAGCGATTCTAAAAGCACTAGAGTGCTGGAGACACTTCCTGGAAGGAAGTGGAACACCGTTTGAGGTGTGGACTGACCATAGAAATTTACAGTATCTAAGATCCCCTCGTAAACTATCAGCGAAGCAAATTAGATGGGCCCAATATTTCAGCCGTTTTGATTTCAGACTCAGATTCTTCCAGGGGAAACATAATATACTCGCTGACGCTCTCTCTCGGATGCCTCAGCACGGGGGAGGAATTCAGGAATCTGAAGGGAGTATTTTTCTTGATAAGCAATGGGGCCTGGCAGTACTAACTCGAGCACAAGCGGCCAAAGAAAACAAACGTACTGCCATTTCCACGGGGGGAGGAGAAATATGGGAGGAAGAGTTGAAGCGAGCGTATGGAATGGACAAATGGTTACAAACAAACAAAGAAAAGGGAGAATTGTGTGGGGATTTGGTGTTTGTAAATAAGAAATTGTATATTCCTGAATGTTTAAGACGAGAAATGTTAAGGAAGTACCATGATAACAAGGGTGCGGGTCATCTAGGCCCCACCAGGACTATTAAACTGTTGGCCAAACAATGCTGGTGGCCCGGAATGAGGAAAGACGCCAGGGGATACGTCACGCAGTGTGAATTATGTGCAGAGGGAAAAACACCACCGGGGAAGCCCCAGGGGCTATTGCAGAAGGTGGTGGAGCCCATGAGGCCATGGGAATGCGTAGCCATGGATTTTGTAGGCGAACTACCCCCCAGCAGAGGCCACAGATACATTTGGACAATATTGGACCTATTCTCAAAACAGGCACACTTTGTGGCTCTGCCAAAACTTCCTTCAGCTGAAAAACTTGCTGATTTGTATGTGAAGCATGTATATCGCCTACATGGGTGTCCCGACAAGATAATTAGTGACCGGGGAGTCCAATTTACTGCAAAATTTTGGGGAAAATTCTTACAGCTGTTAGGAGCAGAAAGGAACCTGAGCTCGGCCTTTCATCCCGCGACCAACGGGGGGGTCGAACGTACCCAACAGACACTGTGCCAATTCTTAAGGATGTACACCAATTATAGACAGGATGATTGGGCGGACCTTCTTCCGTTTGCTGAGATGGCTTTTAACGGGGCCGTACATTCGGCCACAGGTCGTGCCCCATTCGAAATAGTATACGGACAGGAGGTGGCACCTTTCCCCAGGCTACCCGAGTGGAAGGAAGGGGAGGGCCAGACCGACGAGGAATGGCCGGCCAAAATCAAGCAAGGGTGGCAAACCGTGGTAGAGGCATTGCGGGAAACACAAAAGAAGTACAAGCTCTTTGCGGATCGTAGGCGCCGAGAGGGGGACAAATTGGGCGAAGGAGATCTGGTTTGGCTGAGCACAAAAAACCTGAAATTGGGGTTCCCATCCAAGAAATTGGCTCCACGCTATATAGGGCCATTCAGGGTAGCAAAAAGAATAAACGAAGTGACCTATGAGCTGAGGCTACCAAAGGACCTAGGAAAGGTACACCCGGTATTCCATTGCAGCCTGTTAAAAAAGTATAAAGGAACTCTGGACAGCGGAGAACAATAGTTGTGTTTAATCTTTTCCTTCCAGGACGAAGGGGAGGAGGACGCCATGTCAGAACCCTGCTACTAGAGCCTGGATGTGGCTCTGAGTTTCAGGGTCACTGACATTGATAAGACACCTGCGTCCCAGGACTCGGAGGAGAAACGGCTGATGGACTTGGCGGGGAATTTGCGCGGGGTTTTACTGAGCGGGAAGAGACTGTTCAAATGAGGGGGAGGGTATATAAAGGAGGGTTGGCCGGAGCCTCCCATTCTTGGCTTTTCTGATGTTCATGTTTCCTACAGTAAAAGTTCCTGGTGATACCACAAAGAGTCTCGTGTGTTCATTCAGGAGCGGCTGTGGTGAGCTGACACAAGGTCTGAGTCCAAAATAAAGGAGCTCTATGAATATATATACTCTGAGCTTCGGTTTTTGCAGGCAGCAATCTCTCAGCTTCAAGTGAACCATAAAGCTAGACAAACAGGTTTGAATTTCTCTAGGCTGAAAAGAAATCACCTATTTCTGCATGCACATGAACAATGAAACTCACAACAACCCTGTGATTCCGGCCATGAAAGTTTTTGACAACACAATGCCTTGGCTTGCAAAATCGCCTAGGCTTGCAAAAAGGCCCAGAAGGTTTGTCCACCCTTCCTGTCCATGAAATCTCTCAGCAGGGAGGTGAATGTCTCTGAGCTTATCTGGTTATATTTTGGTAAAGAAGTTTATGCATTTTTATATATGAATATACACAATACACAGAAAGATAAAAGTTATACAGAAAGTCATGAAGAATACATACAATTTATTAAAGGGTTAGATATGATAGAATTTAGGGATTTATAGCAGTTGCTGGTTCGGCCTTGATCATTCGATGCTTTGAACCTGCACAAGTCTGGAAATGGTTTTTTAAAAAGGGAAAAATCATATATTTATTTCTTAGCCCTTGGTGAACTATAAATCTTGGAGAGGGGGTGTTACTGTGGCTTGATAATACCATATTCCCTTATCATTGCAAAATTAAGCATCTGGGGAGATGAAGGTTTCCTGACTTGGAGTGTGAAGAAAAGGTAACAGATGAAAGGAAGTAAGATCAACAACACCCCAGATAACCCATGCAAATTTGAAGCCCCAGTATCACTGCATTTAATTTTGCAATTTTCATGATACTAGAAATAAGTCACATTCAGTGGTGATCTACAGCAGCACCTTTTCTTATCACTTTAAAACATGGTTTCTCAAAGCCCCTTTTGAAGCAAAAGTTTCTTGTGGGGCCCAAAAAATTGTTTATAAATATTATATTATGTATAATGTATATATATATTAGGTCTGTGATATCAATAAAAAGCATGTTTCAATACTCATTACAAAATTAGGGCATGGGGGAAAATTGCTTCTAAAGTGTTTCTGAAATTGGACGGGATCTATATCATAGCTATAATGAGTTAAGTACTTTTTTGTTACTTTTTGTTAAGAAATTAATTGTGCCAATGGGGAACTTCAGGGGCATATTTCTCCTATTGGCATGAAACTTGTTACAATTTTAGAACATATTTACCACTGTTAGCCCATCAAGTTTCAGAATATTTCACTCATCCATGAATTTTGGGGGAATTTTCAAAGTTTTTACAAACAACTTTTTAAAAAAACTTCAAGAGCTATTGCCTTGAATTTTCTATACATTGACACAAGATAACAGGGATCATTTTCCCCAAGTTTCAGAAATATTTGTACATCTACTAATTTTTGGATTTTTTTAAATTTTTGACAAAAGGTTTTTTAAAAAAAGCCACAACAGCTATATCATTGAATGTTGCACATAGAACTTCCATTTTGAGATTTCTTCCCAGCCCAGAACTGATTTACTTACTGGTATTGAAGTATTAGTCAGTCTTGTCTTTGCAGATTCAACCATTTATTGGAACTCCGGCTGCTGCTAGGAGGGAAAACATTCTGCTTTCCTCTCCTAATTATGAGAGCTATTAATTTTAAGAGGAATGGCAGCCTTTTTGGCTTCCCCTCACTTTTCCTTAAAATGAAACCAATTTTGATACATTTCTGAGCATTACAGAATTCAAATGAAAAAGTATTGGGTGTGTTTTGATTCTTAAGTTTTTGTGTAGGTGCCCTCCGTGTTTTTAATATCTGTTTAATATATGAAGTTTACGAATTACATACGATTTACTAATTAGAAACAAAATTTTGCACACTCCTAATGTGTATCAAGCATGGGACAGGCCATTGACAGATGGATGGAGAAAGTTTGTGTGAACTAATTCACACAGTGCAAAAAAAGAAAAAAAGAAAACGAGAGAACAATACAATATTTAAAACGAAGAATTTTAACCAATATAAGCTTAACAGTATTTCTGTGGAAGACCCCTGGAGACATCCAGTCCAACAAAGTGTGTGTATGTGTGCATGCCATCTGCCAGAAGCAGCAGTTTCTACCAGGACCTCCCTCTCACTCAGCTCTGGCAAGCCTGATAGGAGGGATACTGTGAGAAAATGAGAGGGAGTAAGATCCATTGAAGGCAGTATGTGTTACATTGAGTAGACATGTACTGGATTGTAAAGCAGAAAACTGTAAAGGACAGGTGATTGAGAAATGAGTATTGCTCCCCATTTTCATTGCTGTGTTCTCATGTTGGACTGCTCAAATGTCTAACAAATTCCCCTAAATACTCCCATTTTAAGAGAACTGGTACAATGAGAATGTGCTCTACAGACCAGAAAAAGACTCTATGAAAAGTAATATGGACAGCTACATTCAAAATGAAATAGTCCATCTCCAAGTTGCTATAGCATTCCTCCTTCTCTACTACCACCACCACTACTACTACCACTACTAAATGCATTTGGTTAGATTCTCCCACTGTATCTGTGGCTTCAGCTGGTGCTGCCTTCGAGGAAGTTGCCTCAGCTCTCTATATTTATAGGATCAGGTCTGCTAGCCAATCTAATGCTAATGATACAAACAAGCAGTATTTATTGATTTCTCCTCCACCCCTTAAATAAATCCCCAGTGTGTCTCTTCATGCAGAATGATGCCATTTGCTATTTACTGAGAGGGGTTAATAGAACAGGAGACCCTTTCCCCCTCGTCTCTTCTTCTCTGTAGACTTATAAGCATTCCACCCCCTTCTCTTCAGTTTGTTTACGCTTCTCTATGCAAAAATTGGATGAGCTATTGGAAAAACAGAGGTGTTTGTATATTTGAAGTTCAGAAAAATCAGCATTCAGGTCTATATTGCATTTCCTTCTCCAGTAAGCATATACACTAGGGATTGTTTTCTTCATTTAAAATGTTTTCTCCTCTGTTGTTCGGAGCATCTCAAATAGAGGCTAAAGACCTCTTCCCACTTTAGATCCAAATAGGAAAAAAAGGGCTTAGCCGCAGCCAATTTTTAATACATCTTAGCCTGTGATTTTTAGCAATTTATTTTTATCTTGTGTTTTTTTACTTAGGTCATTCTGTCATCAGTACATTTACAGCAACATTGAAGCAAGTAATTCCCAAAAGGCAACATCTGATATCTAGATCCAAATTCCCATTCAGACATCTACATAACTGGTTGACTTTGGATCTGACACTCTGGGTCCTTTCACACTTATCCAGTTTAACTGTCATGAATGAATCCTATTGAATCCTGAGATTGGTAATTTGGTCAGAGGCTCCAGAGGAGCTCTTTAGTTGAGAATATAATGCTCCCTGTACTATAAATTCCAGAATTCTGTCGTAAGTTGCCATGGCAGTTAAATTGGAATCATAGTGCTATAATTGTGTACAGCAGTGGTTCTCAGCCTGTGGGTCCCTAGACGTTTTGGCCTTCAACTCCAAGAAATCCTAACCGCTGGTAAACTAGCTGTGATTTCTGGGAGTTGTAGGCAAAATCACCTGGGGACCTACAGATTGAGAATCACTGGTGTACAGTGATACCTTAAGAGCTTACCGTATATACTCGAGTATAAACCGAGTTTTCTATCCCTTTTCTAGGGCTGAAAAGGCCCTCCTTGACTTATACTCAAGTGAGAGTCCAGGTTGGCTAATATTTGGGTTGGCTTATATTCAAGTATATAGGTAATCAGAGTTGAATTTATCTTATTAAAGACTTATTATTATCTTAAATTACAGTTTTATGTAAAATTCAGAAATATTTAACCTACCGATGCCTCAATTAATGTAATTTTGTTGGTATCAATTTTTATTTTTGAAATTTACCAGTAGATGCTGCATTTTTCACCCTCAGCTTATACTTGACTCAATAGGTTTGAGGTTTTCCCACTTTTTTGTGGTAGAATTAGGTGTCTCGGCTTATATTCGGGTTGGCTTATTCTCGAGTATAGATGGTAATTTGCTCTGTGACTGAGCTATTAACTCAAATCACTCTTATCTGAAAACAAAATTTCCCACTGAAATGCATTGAAATACTAGTAATCCATTCTGGTCCCCCCGAACCCCCATCCCCAATTTTTTTGTTATGTGCTTTTAAATAAGAAAATGTACTTTACAAATAACAAATAATGTATAAATGCACATTCACATGTAACAATAAAAAAGAAAGATCAACTTTAAAGTGGTAGAACCACAGAGTTGTAGTAAGGAAGCACAAAGCACAAAGGGAGAGGCAGAAGCATCATTTTCTTCCTACTGGACTCATTCCAGCCTCCTCTTTTGCTCTCTCTCTCTCTCTCTTTATGAAGCCAAACATACCAGGAATAAAAACAACACAAAATCAATCTCCCAAAACAGACAAGAGCAAAGCGAACAGCAATCTCCCAAAGCGGACAAGATCACGAGGCAGAGTCACAAGGCACAAAGGCTGTTCCCTTGAAGCCCTGTAGTTTCGGTCCAGCACTCCCTCCGGTGCTAGTTCTTAACTAAAAACATTGCTCACATGCTAAAGCAAAACCCAGACTATACAATGGATCTTAACTCAAAACACTTTTAAGTTGGTACACTCTTAAGTCGAAGTTCCACTGTAGTGTGAAAGAGCACTATATTTCAGAGCCATACTATGTGGTGCAGTGTTAAAACTAAACCAGACTGTCAGACTAACAGTGGTTCTCAACCTGTGGGTCCCCAGATGTTTTGGCCTACAACTCCCAGAAATGCCAGCCAGTTTACCTGCTGTTAGGATTTCTAGGAGTTGAAGGCCCAAACATCTGGGGACCCACAGGTTGAGAACCAATGCTGTAAAGGCATTATTGAAGGTGCTGACTGCTATCACCAAAACTAATCTCAGACCTTGGATGGCTGCTTTAAAAATTGGGATGAATGCACTGCACCACTGAATAAATAGCGTTGGCATGGGTACAAAAATGGTTTGGTATGTTTGTGTGCTTTAGTGCCCCTTGAGAAATCTCAAAATTTCACTTACTGAAATTTGGTGGCAACCACGTACAACTTCTGAATCTCATCACAGAAAGGGTAGAATACCACTGTAGTTCTGTCTGCCTTAACTGGGTAGGAAGAAAGAAAGACATTTGAGTTAAGGCAGTGTAATGTATTATAGTAGCAGATCTTTCTCTTCAAATAGAAAGAGTGATACCAAGTGAAAAATTATGTCTCTGTGTGTAAATTTCCCCCCATGATTTCCTTCTCTTTCATCCAGGGTTACATCTTAAACACATTACAAAATTAGAGGGTACTGACATTTCGTTTCTAAAGTGTTTCTAAAGTATTGTTAGTGATAATGTTGTTACTATAACGAGAGTAACAAAATTTTATTACTTTTTTGTTATAGTAATTTAGCAAGTGGGGAAACTTCAGGGGCTCCTTTCTCTCTCATTTTATTGGGCTGAAACTTGCTGCAATGGTAGAACATATTTACCACTTTTAGCCCATCAAGTTTCAGAATGTTTCACTTATCCAGAGTTTTTTGGGGAATTTTCAAAGTTTTTATGAACAATATTAAAAAACAAGAGCTTTCTCCTCAAATTTTCTATACAATGACACAAGATGACAAGGGGTCATTCCCCCAACTTTCAGAAATATAATAACTAACTAACTAAATAAATAGGCTGCCATATCTCCCCTTGGGAACTTAGGGAGCTTACCAACAAACAAAAGCAAATATTCAATGCCCATATCAAAGATGATAACCATAAAATTTAAACAGAAATCACAAAAATTAAATTACAAATCAAACATTGTATGACATGATATTAAAAATTAGACAATTAGACAATTAACAACAATGAATTAACGAATTAACAACAAATAATTAAATTTTAACAGTTTAAATACGGTTTTTAAAAACCAGCTATCCACTGATTTTAGGATTTTTTTAAGTTTTGACAAGAACAGTTTTTAATATAAAAAAGTCACAACAGCTATGCCATTGAATCTCTCTCATATTAATCAATAGTTCTTCCATTTAGGGATTTTTGCCCAGCCCAGCACAGAGATTTACTTACTAGAAGTATCAGTCAGTCCTCCTCTTTGCAGATTCAATGATTTATTGGAACTCTGGCTGGCTGCTGCTACAGAGGGACAAATCTCTCTCCTCTCCTGATTGGGGCTTTCTGATGCTAAGCAGAATTCTGGGGAATGTAGTTTAGGACAGGGCCTAAATGTAGTTTAGGACAGGACATAGGGCTCCTCGCCTTTCCAAACTACATTTCCAAGATTTCTGTGCTTCCTCAGTCTCTTTCTCAGTGTATTCTGCTTTTTCCCTGCTGGTTTCCTAATGGTGAGAGGCCATTAATTTAAATAGGAATGACAGCCTTTTTGGCTTTGTCTTGCTTGCGCTGAAAATGAAACTGACTTTGGGGGGCTTCTGAGGTTTACAAAATTCAAATGAAAAAGTATTGGGTAAGTTTTGATTCTTAAGTTTTTGGCACAGGCCATGCCCATGTATTGGACATTGCTTTGTAAGCATGACTTACGAGGACTAATGATAATTTTGCACAGCCAAAACTCTGAAACTCTAGGATCATTCCACAACTTACTGGAATATCTAGAATAAATCCCATATTCCCTTGACCCCCATTAATGGCTGGATGTAGAACCTCTGTTGTGAATCGAGCCATGTGTTCCGTGGACTCACTGCACAGCTGAGTGGTAAGTCCGCTTTATTTTAGCCTTATAGACATGGTCAAAAAGTAATTTTTGAATTCTAACTGGGAAGAAAACTGATTAAGAAAAAAAATGGGGGGAAGTTGCTTCACGGGCTTCCCAGCTGCCACTTCTGTACTCAGAAATACTCTCCCTCTCCATGAACTTCATATGCATTTAGCCTTGACCCATGTTGGAAGTCCTTAATCGGCCGCTATCCTAGCTCATTGGGGGAGGGGCTCAATGTGCATAACTGTTCTCATTTGTTTCCTGGGCCAACCTTCATAAGCATTTTGACCAAATATGCACTCAAAAGCTGTTCAGACATTTGACTCTCTATTGTGGCTTTCTTTGTACGTAGCTCACTCTTTTATGGTAATCAAACGTCTTGCCAACATTTTCTCCAGTTCTGTACACCAGCAAAGGGAACCAGATGCTTCTTGTTTTCCTTCAAAATATATTTCAGTGTTGTTTTTGTTTAGTGTTTCAGAGGATTGGCTATAAGACAGCTTTTAATAAACCTGGCCTGGACTGCACTGCATTTCCCAACATGCTAATAGTTTTGGCTGCAAGTTCCTCATCTTAATTTAAAATCTGTCCTCATCCTTCATACAAATGAGCCTCCCCCAAAATAAAAAACAGGCCAATTTAATTCATCTCACGTGTTTAACTCAATTTTCATTCAGAATGGATGGCTATGTTTTTAAACAGGAAGGGGATGTGGAAAGTAACTAAGTTCCAGCTTATTTCTCACATCCATCAGCCAACCAGCAACAGGGAAGGGCAGATTATTTTACCCTGCTTGGATCGGATTTTTGCTCCTAACACCAAAGGATCTTGATGGTTTGAAAACTGTGTAGTATCAATTCTCCCAAGCTATATAACACTTGAAATAAATTGAAATCAGGGATTGGTGATGCTGAATGAGATTTATAATCATATCTTCTAACTTGGAGCCTTGCTACATCAACCACAAAAGGGATCCTAGCCCAGTGTCCTAGGGTGCTTCCAGGCAGGCATTTATACTGGGAGCATTCGTGTTTAAAAAACCCAAATGTTCTTGGTTGCCTGTCCACATATACCCCTGAAAACCGGTGCTTTCTGGGGTGGATGTCCAGATTTTCTCCCAGAACTTTCTAGGAGAACACCTAGACACTGTAACACCCTCACCAAAAGCCCCCTAAACCCTTTTTAAAAGTTTTTTAAAAAACTTACCGGGCCTCCATCACAGTGTTCCTGCAGCTCTCCTGGCACATAGCAATGATGTGCCAGGAGACGGGGTGGGGTGGGTTGGGGTGGTGGACAGCGGAAGTAGTGGGTTTATAAACCCACTAACAAATTAATTTGCCACAAAACAGGATGGACAGCCCCCTTTTTGATGCGGAAAGTCCCGAATTAAAGGGGCTGTCTGGATGGGCCCTTACACACCAAATCAGACCACTTGGTAGCCTACTTGGGACTTCATGAGCAGAATTCGGGTTTCCCCCCAAGTTAGATTAACCAAGGGAATGGCTGCATTAAGACAAGTTTTCTCCAAATTCAGTGGGATTAGCTCCATGTAGTGTTTAGCTTCCACAGGTGTGATCCACCATCACACTAACCTAGGTGATCAATTATTATCATATAGTTTGTAAACCACATTGGAGGCTCCCTAGACATGAATAAAAACACTCTTTAACACACAATGTCATTGTACTCTCATCCGAAACCAAGCTTCATGTTGTCTCAAACTTATATTTCATGAAAATGGGTTCCTTCCAGAATCAGAATCAGAGAACCCATTTTTTGAGATAAGGTCCTTTGCCTGCTTATGTCAGTAATAGGATGCCAACCATTGTGGTCTATTAGTAGATGTAAAAGGGTGAAGGCTCTTGGAAAACATTCCAAGAGCCTTCACAAGTCAAAGCCCTGTTCAAAATCATGTCTATTTCTTCTCCTGCTGGGCATGATCCTTGCCAGACTTCCCTGTTTATATGAATTCGAATATCCTGAGTTTAGTACAGGTGTCCACAGTATAGTTTAAGGAAAACAAACTGAGGCACCTTCTACACTGCCCTACATCCCCATATCTGATCCAAGATTATCTACTTTGAACTGGATTATATGAGTCTACACTGCCAAATAATCCGGTATAAGCAGACAATCTGGGATCAGATCCTGGGATATAGGGCAGTGTAGACCCAGCCTGAGCCATGATCCTTGCTAAATAACCTCCATATCCTTGACTTGGAAATAAATTTGTATAAAAGCAGGGCAAGTGCAGCCCAATAACAGCAATGGCTGTTTTGTGCCTGCTCTGGAAGGAAAGCTCATTGTTTTCATAATCAACACCAAGAGAAAGGAAATCCTTCTCAAACATGGAAATTGAGGATGATTGTGAAATCTCATTTTTTCCTTTTCCAAATCAAGAAGCTCCCTCATGATGCCAGACTGTCTTATCTCACTGGAATCTTTGGCTAAACAAGATGGATCTGCTGCTCTCCAAACATATGGAGATATTTACATCTTTGCCTGTGGAAAATGCCACATTAATTTTGAAAGTTATGGAAGATGATGAAAGAGATGCAAATAAGAGGGAAGGGAGAAGAGCCTATTTTTTGCGTATACAAATGAATGTTAGTGGTTTTGTACTGTGTAGCATATGGAGAAATTGATGTCCTAAGGATGTCATAAGAAAGAGGGAGCAGGCTTGTTCTTTGCTGCCCTAGAGACTAGGACTCAGAGTGACGGGTTCAAGTTACAGGAAAGGAGATTCCACCTGAACACTAGGAAGAATTTCCTAACTGTAAGAGCTATTAAATAGAGGCTGGATAGCCATCTGTCAGGGTTGCTTCGATTGTGATTTTCCTGTATTACAGGGGGTTGGATCAGCTGGCTCATGTGGTCTCTTCCCATTTGATGATTCTATGAAATGCATATAATTTTGTGTGTTAAGGTTGAGCCCACCACGGACAAAGAAGTGGATGCGAATTCCTGACCTCTTGAAGCATATGTAAAGAGGACTGCTTTTGTGGTGTACATCATTAACAGTCAGATTTAACTCCTTTTCAAGGAGCAGTCAAAGTTATATTATATTCTTAACAGAAACCCATTTGATCTTACTTACATTATCTCCCTCGTTCCAAAATAAGGTAATGTTCCATTATCCGGGTGAAGGCCACAAGGGAGCACTAGAGAGAGAAAAGAATAGTCCATTTAATGGGGGGGGGGGGGTTGAAGGTTTTTTCTGGGTATTCCCCTTCACCCCTTCCCATTTCATAAACAAGGGTTGTTTCCATGACAGGGCCATGACTAGGGGGAATAACAGGAAAACCGGGGGTATTGTTTTTACTCCTTCAACCCATCTTCCTCCCCCATAAAATAAAGTACCCTTCTCTCTCTATCACCCCTAGTGGCCTCCACCTGAATAATGGAACAATACCAAAAATAATGTTAGTTTGCATTCATGATGGTCCCCCATATAGAACATTTTCCACACAAATAGCAGCATTCCCAATGCACAAAAATGACCACAATTCTAGATCAGAAACTTAGTTATGTCTTAGCTATATAGCTTACAGCAGTGGTTCTCAACCTGTGGATCCCCAGATGTTTTGGTTTTCAATTTCAAGTTCCTTAAAGAGCTCGGAGCATTAGTAATTTGTTAATCTGACTGCTAAATTTTGGTTTTGAAAGAGGCTCTACAACAGTAGTTCTCAATTTGTGGGTCCCCAGATGTTTTGGCCTTCAACTCCCAGAAATCATAACATCTGGTAAACTGGCTGGGATTTCTGGGAGTTGTAGGCCAAAACACCTGAGGACCCACAGGTTAAGAACCACTGGCTTAGATATATCTCCCAGTCTGATACACATCCCAATTTACTGGACAACAGTCCCTGTGAGTGACATAGGTCCATTCTCTTGTCAACTGGAACACAGAGGAGTAATGATTCCCTCTGCCTTCTGTAGACAAACCTTGGTGCAACAGTTAGGAACAGAATTCTTGTCATAATTCCCTTTCACGCCAATCTAACTTATAGGAGTCTTCTGGATCCCAATTGGCTGTTAAATTTGGGTTGAGAAACTTTAATGATTCCTTACTCTATTGAATCTATAAGGATCATGAATATGCACACAAGGGTGTAATTCTAGGTTACCAATTCATAATGCTGATTCCAGATCATTTTTCATATGCAGAAATACAATTTCTCATGCAGTAAAACCAATTTTCTGCACAGAAAAGACTGTGCGAATTTTTCACAGTAGAAGTCCCAATGTGCGAATATCTTTTGAAAACTGTATAGCTTTCAAGAACTTTCTCACAGCAGGAAGACTATTGCTAAAAGTACTTAAAATATACATTTGGTGAATTATTACATCCCTACATTGCAATGAATAACTCCCCTACAAGCAAACTCAGGATTATTGGGGGAGGGGAGAAAGCTTCCCCTCGGCTTCTATTTCTATTTAGCCATAGACTACAAACCTGTTCTGGTTCAGGTACACCAGAGAAGGAATGGGAAGACTTTAACATCAAAAGAAGCCATTAACATCCTCTCCTCCCTCTCATCTTTCAGTCAAGACCTACCATTTCAATGTTTTCCAAATTCCATATGGCCCACCCAAGAGCAAAAACAGTTCCTGTTTCACGAGAACCAAAATGGTAGGAAGAATCTCTTATTTGCAAACTCTTTAAAAGCTACTCCATGGGAGAGATTTGCCCCATTTCCAGTACACCCAGTCCAATTTAGTTGGCTTTTTAGAGTCAAAGAAAACTAAAGATATGTATTGTGTTGAAGTGGCCTTGTACAGCATGAGGCCAGCAACTGCTGAAACAAGACTATTGTCACTATTTTGAGGACATTTTGTGATGTTTTGAAGGCATAACTCTGGAGCATATATGGAATAAAACCTTCAGAAGCATTGTCGAAAGCTTTCATGGCCGGAATCACAGGGTGGTTGTGTGTTTTCCAGGCTGTATGGCCATGTTCCAGAAGTATTCTCTCCTGATGTTTCGCCCACATCTATATACCTCACACCTCTGAGGATGCCTGCCATGGATGTGGGCAAAACGTCAGGAGAGAATACTTCTGGAACATGGCCATACAGCCCGGAAAACATACAACCACCTTCAGAAGCATTTGGGGGGAAATGGTATGTTCCAAACTGGGAAACTTTTTCTTAATTTACAACCTTTATTTGAGAAAATTTGGGGGGAAACTTGTTCTGAAGGCCAGTACAATTTACCATTTTCCAAACCTCAGCACATTTTATAACAACTTCCCATAAAAAAGTTCTCCTTCCTTTTTTCAAAAAGCAGCTTAAGAATTTATCCATAATTCCTTCTGAAGAAGGTTGGTTGAGCTTTATTTCTGAGATTTAGATACATTGTCAGAACTCACTTTATTTTTGTCTCTCCTTGACGACAAACCTCTTCCAAAAAGATTCATTGATGCTCTTAAGGAGGCTGTAATATTTTATTACTCGAAATGATAAATTTTGTTTTTCCTTAAGCTTTTATCCCTCCCTAGATATTTGAGATGCTCAGTAGACTCCCTTATTTTTATGCTGTGATTTGCAGCTATTTTTCAAGAACCATTTCACAGAGGATGTACGTATTCAGTGTCAATTTGACCAACAGCAAGAGAGGAGAGTTTTGCAACACACACACAGAGCCTTTCTTAAGCTCAACTAGTTCTTCATAACTTGACAAGGAATGACCTCCCTCCATTCAAAGTCATGGTATGCTGTGTCCTTGTTGTGCCTTTTGTTAAACTGGTATCACAATAGTGCTCAAAAAAGCTGGCTTTACTGACGCTTCACTTTCCTCTTCCATAAATGCATCTGAGGCTTATATTCCTTCTCCCACCCTGAATGTGTCAGCTCAGGGACCTGTTCCCATACACATTGTCTGGTTCTGTCTCTCTCGCTTTTGAATCCATATGGCCTTTGCTTAAATTGCCCTCATTTCTATCGAGGCTAAGAGATGCTTTTGCTTATAGAAACGTTTCACGCTGTAAGTTCATAAAGCTTCCCACTGGAGAGGTCTTGGAAGGACATGATGGTCAGGATTTCATGCTACCGTGCTGGATTATGTTGAGCTATAAATGCCTCTTCAGTCCAGTTAAGCACCTTTCCTGTCTTTCTGAAATATGGCTTTGAAGTTTGCTTGGCTGTCACTGTCCTTGAAGAAAGCTAAAGGGCATTGCCACCACTACGTCCTTATTCAGCATTTCAGAGGGAAACAGCAAGCTGCCACCTCTTCTTCCTCTTGTGCATTTCTTCTCCAGTCCCAGTATTTCTGAATATGAAAATACTTATTTTATGCATGAAATGCACTCGTGATCACAGGGCTCTTTCACACAGCCAGATAACCCAGAATAGCAAGGCAGATAATCCACAATATCTGCTTTGAACTGGCTTATCTCAGTCCACACTGCCATATAACCCAGTTTGTCGGATGTCATCCTGGACTGCACAAGTCTCAAGTAGTTAGGTAGAGGATAGGATTAGACTGAGGGAACCTTCTCTGTATTCCCATGCATGCCTAGATAGGCCTTTGCTGTTTTCCCTCTCTTGTTTTCCTGTTTACATTTACTTCCTCACCTTGTTGTTGTAGCAATGTGACCCTTTAGGGAAGAGGTAACTTCCTCTATCTATTGGAATGTTAATTGCCCCAAGGCTTCGACCTTTTGGTCAGCCCCATTTTGTCTCTCTTCCTCCTTTGTCTTCAACCTGAGAAGGCCACATTTTGCCCTCTCTCCTGGGAAAATGTAGCTATTTAGATATTTTGTTATTTTTACCTTCTTACCTTCCTTAGTAGTTAGCCTAGAGAGCTAGTTAGCTCCAAGAACCTTTTCTATCTACAATGGATTTCTTTTTACCTCAATAAATAATTTTGAACTTTTATTGAGACTTTTGCAATCCTTTGCCATCCTAAGGAAGGAAGGCCTCTTCCAGCTCACCACATGTAAGTTATGCTGTTTATGAAGTGTGCTTCTGCCACTCTGCTGTATTTTTGAGGAATCACCTCCAAAAGAGGGTTATTTTTGAGTCTAATCACTCAATAGATTCCCAACACTGTTCAAAGCAGATAATGTGGGATTTTACACAGCTGTGTGGAAGGGGCCTCAAGTTTCCTGGAGAGCATCAGCTTCAATAGAAAAGCCTATAAGACAGTGGTTCTCAACCTGGGGTCCCCAGATATTTTTGGCCTTCAACTCCCAGAAATCCTAACAGCTGGTAAACTGGCTATAAGAGATAGCAGGTTCTTCTCTATGGCAAGGTGGGCAACATATTGGATGCTCCTTCTTTGGAGGCTTTTAAGCAGAGGCCGGATGGCCATTTGTCGGGGGTGCTTTGAATGTGATTTTCCTGCTTCTTGGCAGGGGGTTGGACTTGATGGCCCATGAGGTCTCTTCCAACTCTATAATTCTATGATTCTATATGTGTTTGGGTCACAGTGAACTCCCATCTGTTTTTGTGATGCCCATATTATTCACAGACTACTGCGGTCAGTATGTGCATGGAAAACAAGAAGATTCACCTTCCTGGAAGCTTCAAAATCAATTATTCTTCTGTAAAGTAAAAGAACTAAGGCTTAGTTTTAGTGAAATATGCCCTGTGTGAGTTTATGTGGTTGTGCTTCTCCTGGAAATAAACTTAGGGTCACTTTTGGATGTCCTTGTTCTTGGGTCTAGATTAGAACCACGAAAGAGTCCAGAGGTCAGACATGACACCTTATAGAGATTCCCCAGCTGGGATAGTTATGGCACACTAGCATAAGCTGCAGATCTGCATATCCATTCATTCACATATATTTGCTGGAGGAAGCCTTTAATGCTATCTAATCTAACCTATCAGTAACTGCCGGAAAATCTATATAGCTAGTGGAAAACCCACTGTATAGTTGTCCCAATGTCTTGTTGTATAAGACCCCTTCTACACTGCCATATAAAATCCAGATTATCTGCTTTGAACTGGATGATATGGCAAACTCATATAATCCAGTTCAAAATAGATAATGTGGACTATCTGCTTTGAAAATCTGGATTATATGACAGCGTAGAAGGGGCTATAGTCACTATAAATATGATGGGAAAACGGCGAAGCAATTGGTTCAATATTTACAAAGCTCAGTTGGTACTAAACTTTTGACATGTTTGACATGTTTTAATTGTTTGAGAGACAATTTTTGATATGTATATGTTTTTACAGTTTTAAAATATTGTGTTTTACTGCTATTATTATCTGAATCTGGCAATGAATTATTGCCATAGTTTGTAAGCCACCCTGAGTCTGGCTTCAGGTGTGAGAAGGGAGGGGTAGAAGTATAGTAAATAAATACTTGAGGACCTCAAGTGAGGAAGAATTGCTATGGGCTAAGTAATTCTTTCCATAGTCAAATTGTTCTTACGGATAAGATCTTTTTCCTAATATTTATCCACAAAAAGTATACACAAATATATCATCATCATCATAAGCGATCCCTCATGGCCAAGTATATTATATATCAATATTACACAAAAAGTCTCAAACCGCAAATAGTCTCTGAACACTGCACCAAGAAGAAAAATCCTAAAATTACAAATTGCTTCCTTCAAACAGAAGGGATTTCCACAAGCTATTCCTGCAAATGATTGCACCCTTACTTTGGACATGCCATGAGGCAACATTATTTGTTTAAAAATATTATAATGCGTGAAATCCCATGATAGGTTCACCTTAGGGTCACCTACTGGCACAGCCATATAATGGTATTTCCACTAGCTAAGTCAAAAACAACTTAAAAGTGGAAGGAAGGAAGAAAAGAGGAAGCCAGCTTTATAGACTGGATGGTCTTCTGTCAGGGATGGTTTGATTGTGCTTTCCCTGTATGGCAGGGGGTTGGACTAGATGACTCATGTTGTCTTCTCCACCTCTGTTATTTTATGATTCTATAGGTGGAGCCCATGGTGGCGTAGTAGGTTAAACTGCTGAGCTGCTGAACTTGCTGACCGAAAGGTCGGAGGTTCAAATCTGGGGAGCAGGGTGAGCTCCTGCTGTTAGACTCAGCTTTTGCCAACCTAACAGGCCAGGCTTAGCACAGCAGGCTAAACCGCTGTGCTGCAGAAAAATTCTGATCGAAAGGTCAGCAGTTCTAGTCCGGGTTGGGGTGCATACCTGCTGTTAGCACCAGCTCACCTACCCACCTAGCAGGTAGAAAGCAGAAATGTGAGTAGATAAATAGGTACCACTTGAGGATATCGATCGGAGGAAAGTACCTCAGCATGGAAGGTGGAGCGACAGAACCCCCCCCCCCCCCCCCCGCCGGAAATAAGATGGGAAAAACTGCCTTTACCTGTTTGTGTTGTCTGTCCTTGTTAATTGTATAATTGGCATTGAGGGTTTGCTGTATGTGTGTTCAGTAAACTGCTCTGAGACCCCTTCGTAGTGAGATGGGCAAGGTATAAATACTGTAAATAAAGAAAAAACAGTGGATTATTTTATCTTGGTATATATTTACCATTTGAAGACGTTTTGACCTTTGCATGATTGATTGATTAATCAACCAATTGAAGTTGTGGCAATTAATTGAGCTGCAATTTTAGCATTATCTAGAAATGTTGTCCATTTGTATTACATATATAACCTTTTCCGGATGTTTTTGTAAGTCACTTTCAGTACAAATAAACATAATATTGATGCTGATGAGGCTGACCACAGACAAGGTTGATTAATTTTAGATGCAGACTGCCAAAATGTGTAGAATCCTAGGAGGGCTGTACTCATTGACCATCTGCAGCCCATGCAGCTATTAAAGACACAGGAGAATGGAGAGGGTAAAAGATGGTTAAAAAGTGAGATAATGAATGTGCACTAAATAATGTAAGTTATCACCTTTGCATTTCATGCAAAGAATAAGAAAAGCAAGCCGACATTTTCTCTTCTGGTAACTCTTCCTATATTTGGAACTTCCTTTAGTTGTATGACCCTGATTATATTTTGCATTTCATATAAATATAACTGAAACAATATTTGTTTGGGTAAGCATTTAGCAACTAGAAATAACCACAGGTGTTTCCTAATTAATACAAATTAATTATAATTAAACATATATAGCATACGGAGAGGAGGACTAGGGAACGACAGTCATCTACTTCGCCTTTGATCAGATATTTTCATTGTCCTCTAGCCCTGGCAGGTCAGCCTGGTGCTATCAGATATTATAGCAATTGCCAACCTTGAATTTTTAAATATTTTTAATTTTTTTAATGAACCTTCGGGAGCCCATTAAACTAAGGTTTATGTTTTTATGTTTGAAATAATTGTTATGTATTTATAGTTTGATATGATTTTATTATACAACCATTCATGCGATTTTAGGTTTTATTTATGATTGGTTGTTTGATGTTGATTGGTGTTGGGATTGGGTGGGTTGATAATTGTATCTTTGTCTGTTTTTGTGGTGAGGCATTGCCTCTATGTGTCTTTTAGTGTACAGTGTTCCCTCACTTATTGCTGGGGTTAGGTTCCAGGACCACCCGCAATAAGTGAAAATCCATGAACTAGGGATGCTATATTTATTTTAATATTTATACATTATTTTAGTAGTTATACACTATTTTAAGTCTTTATCAACCAATTGTGTGTTGATAAATCACCTCCTTCTCCTCCCGTTGCCGCTTGGGCTCCTTTTCTCTCCCTTTGGCTTCTCCTTCCTCCCTTCCTTAGAATGCAAATTGTAATTTTTTAATGATTTATAAGTCTTTTAGAGTTTATTGAAAAACCGCGAAACAGCGAATCGACAAAAAGTGAACCGCGAAGTAGTGAGGGAACACTGTATTGTAATCCGCCCTGAGTCCCCTTGGGGTGATAGGGCAGGATATCAATAAAGTATTAATAAGAATGATTATAATAATAAGAACTATTTCTGTGACTAATAATGGACAGAATCTGGACTATGAATTGTGACTTGTGCAATTTTTAAATGATGTTTTAATTATCTGTTTTAATTGTAATTGTGTTATAACTGTTTGTTTTTGGAATCGAATGACTGCCAGTTGTGAATGTTATGAGTCAGACACTAGCCAATATAAACAACTCAGTTTATTGCAAAAACACAAAAGAGTGTAAGAAACAACCAACAGGAGGCTCAAAACATTTTCTCTTCAGTGTGAGGTAACAATGTCCAAAAAGAACTCAAAAGACCCAAACTTGGGATATAATCTGGATTATCCTGGGAAATAATCCAGATTAAAACAAATTTAGTTGAAAAGGCTGGAAACTCGCTCAACCTACTGGTTGGAGCTAAACAAACACATGAAAGCTACCAGCAGTAACCCACAGTGACCAACGGCCACACAATGCCCCAAAACGTTGCTAAAGCAAAACCACGTTGTAAAGGAGAAGTCACAGCTGCCATGTCTGGTCCACGTCGTTAGGGAGAAGTCACAGGCGTCGAGTTCCAGTCCAAATCGTCAGGGAGAAGTCACAGTCACTGAATTCCAGTCCAAGGTAAACACAAAGAGCCAGAGCGACGGAGGCAAGCCGGCAGCTAATGCATAAAACCAACACAAGACAATCCAGCGCAAACCCACACAATGCCAGCCCCCATTGCCACTAAAAACCCGGGTTAACACTTACGTCCCAAAGCAGTCTTCCAAACACGTCTTCTGAAACAGAGATCCCGAAAAGCGCCCAACAAAACACCTTGCCGATTGCAAAGTTACATTAGCAACAAACTTACTTTTATCTACAAGTCCTCCTCTGAACTTGAGCCAGCCAACGCCCATCCACAGCTGGTTGCTGTAAATCCTCATCAGAGCTGGAGTCACCCAACGCCCCACCTCCAGCTGCAGCCCTTCTACGATCTCTCCAGCCAGACCACCTTCTATCCAAACCCATAACTCCCCAGGATCCATCTGTATCTTCTCCGTGCCATCCCTCAAATGTACCACTGCTTGTGGGCTCCTCAAGATTCTCCCAGATCTCCTGAACCTTAGTCCAATCCATCACCTCACTCCCAGAGTCTGACATCCCATCCTCCTGACTCCCAGTCCCACAATCCCCTTCAAAACCCTCAAAGGTATCATCATCAGAGGGCTCCGTAAGTATTTCCCGGATTCTCTTCCTTTGTTGCTCCTCATCAGAGTCTTGCTCACGAGCAGTTTTCCTACCTCTTCTAATACAACTAGTAGGATCTCTACTTGAAGACTCCATCACAACAGTGAAGCTGCACTGAGTCCTCCATACCAAGGCAATGACATCTCCGGCCCATCCTCTGTTCAGATACCAGCCAGCAAGTCAATGACTTAAATCAAGAAACAGCTTCCTAAGATCTACAGAGATACTTGCAGGAACACCTCAGCAAGCGAGAGTCCAAAAGTGGCAGGCTAAAACCCAGAACCTCAATCCATGGCTGATACTGGATGAGAAACTCCCTCCTGGGCACACAGAAGATTGGATGACCTGAAAGACACTGAACATGCTGCGCTCTGGCACCATGAGATGCAAAGCCAACCTTAAGAAATGGGGCTACAAAGTGGAGTCCACAACATGTGAGTGTGGGGGAGAGCAAACCACAGACCACCTACTACAATGCAGTTTGAGCCCTGCCACATGCACAATGGAGGAATTTTTTTATAGCAACACTAAAGGCATTTGAAGTGATCAGCTTTTGGTTAAAGGAAATTTAGCATGATGCCAAGTTTTTAACTTTGTTTGTGGTTTTTATACATTATAGCTGTATTTTCCATTTGCTTCTGACACAATCAATCAATAAATTATGTATAATGCCAAAAAGGTTGCTGGCTATTCTTTTGCTAGTAGATTGGCTAAAACAAATACCCCAACATCATGCATGCAATTCAATCTGCATCTTTTACAAAATGTTATGAAAGAAGAGGAAAATTAAATACGAAAACAAATTCTATCTCTACTGCAATTAACATGACTACTGGACATTATTGAAAAATCTTGAAGTGGTTTGTAAACTATTCAATTCACTCAGACTATAATTTTAATTACAGTGTAGTCCAATGGTCTAATCAAATTATATATTTTAAAATGCTGACATCTTGGATAGGAGGACTGAAGTTCCTTTTTTTTTTTTGCATTGAATTGTATGAAGGAACTGGTATGACTCAGTGGTCACTAATGATTTATTTCCTACATCATACTAATTAAATTTAGTATGAATGAAGTTCATAATAAAGTTTATAACTGGATAGTATTGGTCCATGTAATATTATGTGCAAAATATATATGGGATGGAAATAATTAAAATGCATAAATTTTCAAGCATCCATTGGCATATGCTTTTAACCAGCAAAGCACTGTTTATGAACTAACTAAATTTAGAAATGCTGTAAAAAAAGGGCTAAAACTTTTTTTAAAATCAGACTTTCATCCCTTCCCCCCTTGTTTGTCCACGATCTTCTGTTTCCTTTTCTCATCCTTGTAGTGTTTGAAAATGGCAAAACAAGAATAAAAAGAAAGGAGAGAAAAGTCAGTAGAGACCAAGGAAAACAAACAAACTTGGCAGATCAAGAGACGGTTGTAACAAAGCAATCAACACTGTGCCCCATTGCCCACTCCTTTGAAAACAAAAGCTGCAATGTTAAAAAGAGCAAAGGGTATTTAGTTTCTGTAACAAAGAGGGGAAGAAAGGGTGTAGCTTTGTTGTTCAGTAGATGTCCTACAAGCCTCTTTTAGTCTCCATGGCCTGGTAAGCAAACTATGAGATCAGAGAATGCTTGTGCAAAGCAGGATTACTCATAGCATCCATTCCCAGCTCCCTCTTAGAAAGGGGTTTGTCTGGGGCAGTGGTTCTCCATCTGTGGGTCCCCAGATGTTTTGGCCTTCAACTCCCAGAAATCATAACAGCTGGTAAACTGGCTGGGATTTCTGGGAGTTGTAGGCCAAAACACCTGAGGACCCACAGGTTGAGAACCACTGCTCTAGGGACTGAAAGAGAAGGGAGTTCCCATAGATTCAAAACATTCACAGCTGACACATCTAAAAAAGTGTGCACTAATCCTTCCATCCGCATTTATCTTCTCATTGCTATAAAACTGTGTGCTAGCTCACTTGTAGGGCCAATCAAAGCCAACCACCAGATCTCATGCTCAGGGCATTTGTTTACAACCTGTGTAATAATATTTGATGTTTATGCAACAGTACAACAAGGTGTTGTCATGAGCTTGAGGACTGAATGTAAGTAATTATTTTTGATGTTTGCAGTTAGGTAAAATGGAAGAAAACCAACAATGAATATTTTCAGAAATAAAATAAATCCTTAGGTTTGGTTACAGGAGCCCCTATAGTTATTAGGGTTGTGCAAAACTTCATTTTTTTTCGTTTGTTGTATCTATTTCGTAAGATTCATACATATGAAACAATATGGGAGGAGCAGCCACATAAAAAACATAAGATTCAAAACACTGACCTATGACTTTCAGAAGACATATGTAAGTCTAATATATGGTCCCAGGTCTCCATTGCAGGTCCTGCTTCTCCCTCAAAATGGCTGGGTTTGGTTCTCCTAAAGGCCCTGAGGAGAATGGCGAGGTTGGAGTGGAGGAAGAAGCCCCATTCTTTCCTCAAAGAGAAAGGAGAGGGAGAGATACCTGGCTGGATGACAGGGAAAGGAAAAAGCTCCTCCAATACATGGCCCACCCAGAGAGACAGGCAGAGACCACACTTCCATTGAGGCTTTAATGCAGGAAGCGAGCAGAATTGTGGGAAATGTAGTTTAGGGTGGAGATTTTGAATTTGTTGCCACAGGGGTTCTCATCTTCTCAAACTACACTTCCCAGAATTCTGCTCACTGCCATGTGCTTCCTCCTCTTCATCCCAGAAAGTTTTGTTGGGAGAAAACCTGTGTTTATTCTCTAAAGGGATTTTGAAATAAAAGAGGATTGTTGGGAGTTGAATCAATCTGTGAGGTAGGCAAAACTGAGAGGCAGCAACCAAGGGCCCGTCCAGACAGTACCTTTATCCCAGGAGCTTTTGCAGCAATCAGATGGGTGTTCAGATGCCATTCCTTGTAAACGTGGAAGTAATCGCTACAAAAGGCAAAAAATGTGAGATTTCCAGGTGCAGGAATATTGTGGTTTTTAACCAAATATCTGGATCTTTGCATTTCTGTATGTCCCTGAAATTGGAAATCACAGAAGTTTTTATCTGGGTTTGTTCCTGGGTTTTAGATATTTGTTCCTGATTGGTCAGTTCCTAAAATGGTGTCACTTGAATAGAAGGCAAAAACTTTGTCCTGGGAAGAGGAACTTTGTCCTTCACCTGTTTAATTAAGTTGTGGCAGAAAAATGGGGTGCAACAAGTACTTTCACATTAAGTAGTACACAATGAAACAGGAACAGACACTTTCAAACCAGGAACAGAATACCATCATTACTACAATTAGTCAGACCTTGTTGTATGGCCATCTGTGCAGACAGGTTTTATAGTGTACTTGTGCCAGGAAACAACAGGATGATGTTACCAGATTATACATGTCAGTTCCTCATTGGGTGTATGCTGACAACATGTGTACAGTTTAGTAAATGGCAAAATCTTAGTACTAGCTGTTTGGACATGGACGTACTGGAGAGGAATGGGAGAGGTCATGCAGGAGGCTAATAGGAACAGCCATGTATAACTCAGGAACAGTCCCCTATTGTTCCATGCCACAAATACACAACCAAATCTGTCTGCACAGATGGCCAGGCAGCCAGACTCGTAAAAATAGTCGATAATGACAAAGTTCTGTTCCTGGCTTACAATTGTGTGTTCCTTTTTTATTGTGTACAGCTGACTTGGGCAGTAGTGGTCCTACCCCATGAGGTTTATTTGTGTGGCAGATAATTCATGAAACGTTTAGAAGGCAGTCTTTCCCGGCAGGACAAAGAACAGAACTTTTGCAGAGATCCGCATATCTTTATATCCGCATCTCGGGGCTTTTTTTTTTTTTTTTAAAGCTGTTGAGGTTTCCGGCGGAAGTGCTGCGGTGGCCATCTTGGGAGCCTCTAAATCTCGGAACAAAAAAGCAAGTCTGGACAACGGGAGTCAGAAATCCCAGGACTAACAGGTCTGTATGGGCCCATCCAAACAGCCCTTTTAATGTGGGACTTCCCACATCAAAACGAGGGCTATCCGGACGTTTTTGGAAAACACGAATTAATTCACCACAAATCAGGAAAACCCTGGTTTATGGTGAATTAATTTGATAGTGGGTTTATTCCGTGCCTTCCAGCAAGGCACGGGATAAACTCACTACTTCTGCTGTCTGGGCTGCAATCCAGCTGTCTCGTGGTTTTCTGGGCTAAATTAGCCCAAAAAACTGCAAGGACACGTACCCACTCCCCCAAAGCCCCCCAAACCTCTTTGAAAAGAAAGAAAAAACTTACCAGCCTCCATTAGTGTTCCTGCAGCTCTCCTGGCGCGTAGCAATGATGCGCCAGGAGAAGGGGGGAGAGGAGGAAAATCACTCCTTCCCACTCTGATCCCTTTGCTATTATCAAGGCAGAAACTGGATCAGCAAATCAGTGTAGTTGTGTGGCTTCAGAGATGTGAGATGGTGAAGGTGTTCACGCCAATACGTAACCTCAGTTGGTGATCACATGACTGCCGTGGAATAGGGACCTTGTGTGATAAAGTCCTCAGGCAGGAACCCTGCTGTGGTGTGTCCAATGTATTTCCTTAGGTCACTTCACTTATGCGATCCCTCGTAGCCCAAGGATGATTACCCTCCAAATGTAGTGTCTTGGCGGTGGATGCGTAGGTGGCTGTGGAGACCGATTCTTGACCCGCATGTTCTTCCACAGTGAAGACATTGGTTTCCAGATGGAAGGCGGTCCCAGTCAGGGTTGGCTTGATGCACCTTCCTCTTGGCATGTTTCTCCCTTAAGCCCTCCATTTGTGCCTCTTCAGATTTTGCAGCACTGCTGGTCACAGCTGACCTCCAGTTAAAGTGCTCAAGGGCCAGGGCTTCCCAGTTCTCGGTGTCTATGGCACAGTTTTTAAGGTTGGCTTTAAACTCATCTTTAAATCTCTTTTCCTTAGGTAAGACATCACTGAAAGCAAGACAACAATCAGAGACTTTGATTTTAGCCCAGCTGGAGAAGCCCATTGGCAATCTAAGTGAACATGGTAAGAACTTTTATGGCAAAAGGAAATCATCAGAGGAAAGCCCTCTGCTTGTGAGATGTTGGCTGTGAAAGTAGCCATCGTTGGATTTTTTTTTAACAAGGGAAGAGCCAAGTGCTGCCATTGTTTGTTGGATTCATTTGAATATTTGATAAGATTTCTTGCCTGGGTGACAAGGAACTAATTAAAATGGGAATGCGACAAGATCTTAGGAGAGAGGAAGCGAATGAGCAGCGAAGAAACATCGGCGGCTGCTCTACCTGCACCTGCTAGCAATTAATTACGGCTTCTTTCATTAAGCTAGACCTTGGGTTTTCACCCATCCCCGAGTTGTTTGGTTCTTGGTTTTGTTTTAAGTTGCTGTTTGTTTTTCTTTTTTTAGAAGAGCGAAAAACACACTAATCTCCATTAGGTAATAATCTAAACAGTAAAAAAGAGAAAGAGAAATGAATAGGATATGTTTGTTAGACTATAATCAACCGTGGAGGGTGTTTTGGGGAGGAATGGAGCCCAGTCTCCAAGCAATCTGAACACAGAGAAATTGCTTTCATTAAAACGTTAAGCCTTTGATTACTGTTGTATCACATAAAATCAGCTCCTATCATTTGGCAGCTGGTATTGGCGGCACATTGATTCATTCTCTCCCACGTGACGTGTCATAGTCCTGGCAACTGAGGAAGGAGGGCACAGTATTAGAGGATTTTGATTGTATTTCTTTCCTTCGTCTTCATCTTTACTTCTCTCACTCCCCCCACCCACCCACCCAGGACACCCCAATGAAAACTAATACAAAGTGGAAACCAATTCTGCCTCAAAACCTAAATGAAAAAGCTTTTAGGCTTCATGAAGTGCGGATACCACTCTTCAACACCTCGCCTGAGCTATATCCGAATCTATTAGACTTTAAGCAGAGCCAGCGAACACAGCTGCGTCGCCTTTTGTTTTTCTATTACCTGCTTTTTAGCTCTCCGGTACAGCAGTGGAGAATCCCAAGCCAAAGTGATTTACAGGCTGTTATAGGAGGACAGCTCTGACACTGATTGAGTCGCTTATCTCCCTTTTTGTGGCTGGCCTGATGACAGGCCTCCCCTCTGGTATCAATCAGCACATCACTTCTTTCTGCCCAGGTGAGGGGAAGAGCTGTCGGGGTCACATTTTGACTGTCATATTCATCTAGGCCACCAGCTGCCCCTCCTCGCCTAAAGAGTCCCTCTATTTGCCACACACAGACCAGAAGAGAGCTCAGAACAGCCAGCTCCGTTTCCAGCAACTGCCCTGTTTTTCTCTGTAGGTTGTGGGTTCCAACCAGTAGGATCTCCTTTCCCAGGACCCTCCAGCTATCCCAATTTAGCAAGAATAGTCTTCTGTCAACCCACTTTTAAAAACCTGTTCAAACTGCTCTTTCAACTTCCCCCTTAATTATCAATGTGCTTTATTAGCTGCAAAATGACATCAAAGTGCAAAAGAAGTTTGCACTCAGTTACGAGGGGAATACATTTTATTTATTGTGCCATGAGCGAATTGAGGATACAGTTATAATGTATTTATAAACACAAACAGTTAAAAACTTGGCATTATACTAGATTTCCCTTGCCCAGAAGCTGGCCACTTGGAGTGGCTCTGGAAGGTCCTCCATTGTGCATGTGGCAGGGATCAGATTGCATTGTAATAAGTGGTCTGTGGTTTTCTCTTCTTCACACTCGCATGTCGTGGACTCCACTTTGTAGACCCATTTCTTAAGATTAGCTCTGCATCTTGTGGTGCCGGAGCGTAGTCTGTTCAGTGCCTTCCAAGTTGCCCAGTCTTCTGTGTGCTCTGGGGGGAGTCTCTCATCTGGTATCAGACATGGATTGAGATTCTGGGTTTTAGCCTGCCACTTTTGGACTCTTGCTTGCTGAGTTGTTCCTGCGAGTATCTCTGTGGAAGCTGTTTCTTGATTCATGGCATTAGCATGCTGGCTGATATCCGAACAGAGGACAGGCCGGAGATGTCAATGTCTTGGTCCTTTCATTGCCGGCTGCTACTTCCCAGGAGATATCAGGTGGTGCAATTCCGGCTAAACAATATAATTTATCCAGTGGTGTGGGGCGTAGACATCCTGTGATAATGCGGCATGTCTCATGAAAAGCCACATCCACTGTCTTAATTTGGTGAGAGATATATCCCATACTGGGCGTGCATACTCAACAGCAGAGTAGCAAAGCGCAAGGGCAGATGCCTTCACTGTGTCTGGTTGTGATTCCCAGGTTGTGCCAGTCAGCTTTCATATGATGTTATTTCTATTGCCCACTTTTTGCTTGATATTCTAGCAGTGCTTCTTGTAAGTCAGAGCACGGTCCAGAGTAACTCCCAGGTATTTTGGTGTGCTGCAGTGCTCCAGTGGGATTCCTTCCCAGATAATCCTGAGGTCGAGATGCTTGTCTCTTCTTAAGATGAAAAGCACACATGGATAGGAATCAGCTGGTTTTCCCTGTAATAGGTAGTAAGAGCACCTAAAGCTTCGGGGAGGTTCTGTTCAATCATTTTAAAGCTCTCTGCTTGGGCGGTGATGGCACTATCGTCAGCATAGATAAAACTCTCCGTACCTTCTGGCAGTGACTGGTCATTTGTTTAAATGTTGAACATTGATGGAGCAAGCACGCTCCACTTAGGTATGCTGTTCTTCTGATTTCATCATCTGCTTCTCTGACCCTGGAATTCACAAAAAAGCTCCTGTTTTGTGGCAGATTTTCTATGAAGCAGGTGAGGTGGTAGTCTTTTGTGATATTCTGTGACAGGGGAAAAGGAAACAAGTGTATAGAATCTTACCCTTCCCAGTAGAGTCAGGCGAAAGCAAACTGCTGCAGCCTTTCCTCAATAACTTTTGTTATCTGAACTATACTCTCATGTTGCTTGGCTAAACCACTCCCATTTTTCATATGTGAAATGTTGTAAGGTATGGATGTCTCCTTTCCTAATTTCCCTGTCACGTCACAATTTTAAAAATTGTGATATTAATTTGTGTAAAATAGATGGGTTGTTATGCTAGATATGAGAAGCAAATTCAGTAGGAAGGTCATCGAGTGAGGGAAGATGTCTCTTGTTAATTTGCAAATATCTTGCCGTAAGTCAAGCAAGTGGAATATTAACAAACAACTATCCCAGGATCACCTCTTGCTGATGAAAAAGAGGCAAACAGAGGAAAACAATGATGCTAAACAAGGCTGCGACCTCACCAGGGAATATATTTCAGGCTTAATTTTCTTCTCATGTTCCTGATAAGAAAAATGATAAAATTGAGACGTTAGCAAAATGATGGCCAAGATGGATGGCTTTTTATGACAAACTGCATATTTTCACAGTTTTTAGTACTAAAAAGGCATCACAAATTGCTTTGGTCTTGAAGAGATAAGATCTCACAAGCGGCAGGGGTAGGTAGTGAGATTGAAAGAATGCCGATGTAACATTTTCCTGAACGATGAATGAAAAGATTAGAAAAAATAGGTTGAGGAGGCTCAGTGAATCCAAAGGAAGCTACAAGTTGCACCACAGTCTTATATTGCCGAAGAGCTGGTGTAGAAATTATCAAACAGAGCTGCTTTATACAAGTCTGCTCAGAAAAAAAATTAGATTGGGATCGTGTTTCCAGGCAAGTGTGTATGATGTTGCAGAGTAAATGTTGCAGACTAAATATATTTATGATAAACATAGGCCTGAATCCTATTGTTAGAGAAGAAGTAGTCCCATTTAATCCATGGCATTTACTTCTGTGTTGGAGGTTTATACATTTATTCAAGATCAAGTTTAGCTGGTACCAGCCAACAGGATTCACATCATAATAGAGTACAACCCTCATACTAGTGAGAGATGCTTTCCAAGATGCGTAGCCGCAAATACTAGAAACTGTGGATAATAGCCAAACCTATCTTTTGACAATATTTGGGGTGGATGCCTACTTTAGAAATACTCAGAAAGACCAAGAGAAGCCCACAAATACTTCTAGGGAAGGTGGAAATAATTTTATAGTGTGAGTAAGTAAAATGATGGCTATCATATATAATGTATGCTTTCACCATCACAAAAGAAGAACATGTAATTTAAACATCTATGCTAGTGGAATTCTGGGAGCTATAGTACATAAAAGCCAGAAAAAGGTTGGGTAGGTGGTTCTGTTCCAGTTTTGTCCATCCAAGTATTTGATACAGGCCACACACATGGTGATGGGTAAATAAAGGAGTTGCTATAATCCATAGAGATTCTATCTCCCTTCCAAGGAACCCATATTCACAAGCATCAGTTTGCACCTGGTTTTAAGATGAAGAGAGAGAATGTAGATATTGCAGGTAACCCACCACACTGCCCAGCAGTCTCCCTGTTTGAGCTGCCTGGAAGGTCATGGAAGTTGTGCTGGAAAATCCTAAGACAACTGCCTTGGGGAACTTCAACATCCATGCTGAATCTATGGACCTCATCACATTACCTAAATTCCCCATCCTATGACACTTCCTTGATGCAAATGCTACAGGGCCCACTGGATCTCATCTCACTACTAAGGTGGTTTTGGAGGTTGTGCTGGAAAATCCTGAGACAACTGCCTTGGGGGACTACAACATCCATGCTAAATCTATGGACCTCATCACATTACCTAAATTCCCCATCCTACAACACTTCCTTGATGCAACTGGTACAGAGCCTGCTGGATGTCATCCCACAATGTATATCTACATGTGGCAGGGCTCTGTGCTGGCTGCATTGAGGAAGCGTAATAGGAGAGGGAAACTTGAACAAGGGAGACTATCTGGTTCAGGTTGGAAATCATGGGAACAATGGAAGATCACGCCAGAAGGCTACGCTTTCTGGCATGTGATGGGCAAGCTGGCGGTGTGTGTGATGTGGGGTCCTGGGCAACAGATTTACCTTGGTGCCTCATGAGTTGCCCCACTGACCTAGCTCCTCCTCCCCACTGTTCCTCGCATCAAGGACCTCAATGTGATGTGGTAGTAACACAATAGTAACACCTTATTTGTATTCCGTCCTATCTCCCTGAGGGTCCTATGTGGTCCTATGACAGTCATGGAGCTGCACATCCATGACCCAACATTAGTGGCAGGACATACCCTTGATCTTGTTTTGGTAGTTGGGCAGAAGAAGGGTGATCTGGTTTGGGGGTGAGATGTTCTCAGTAGCCTCATTTGTATGGTTAGATCATTTTCTTGTAAAGCTTACTGTTAGCACCGCTATTCTTGAGGGATGGGAGAGCAATGAAGACAGATCATTCAGGGAAACATGCTCCTTCAAGAATTGTGATCTCAATATCATATCTAGCACCTTGGATTAAGAGCAAATGTGAATTGGCAGCCAGTGCAACTCTTGTTAGATTGGTGTTCTAAGTTGTCCATGTAGTCTTATGGCCAGCAATCAGTTTGATACAGAGCACATTGCAATAATGCTCCATATATATGGACTACTATGCCTAAGTTATCCCAGGGAAGGTTATTGCCGATGCACACTTGCTTCAGGGAATGCAACCCACACATTTCCCAGACACAAGACCCCCCCCCCCCCCGTCTTTGTTTCATGTTGATACTGGATAACATGGAATCAAGATGTAACCCTATCACACACTCCACAGTTCCAATGGCCTGTTGTTGGTCAGATTGACTAAGGATGATTCATTGCTATGCCCTGGCCTGACGCCAGCCAAAAAAGAGGTGATTGGCAATAAGGTGGAAGATTTTGTTTCCAGAGATATCTTCCAGAGGAAACTGTATATGACCACTTCCTTTGGGACAGTAGAGACTAGGGGTGTCATTCTTCTCTCAACCTTTTCTCAAAAAAAGCCACAATTTTAGCATTTTTCTTGCCACTGCAAAAAAAGTATTCAAAAACCACACAATTTTAATAGTCTATTCACAATGCAGTACTTATTCTGCACAAAATTCACAAGTGGTGAATTTTCTGTGCAGAAAATAGCATTCTTGCATAAAAATATTAATTTCTGCTTGGAAAATGTTGCTAGCTGTACAGAAAATGTTTTTTACTGCACAACACAACCACATGCAAATATTGTGCAGAATAAGGCCTTTTCAACACTTGAAAAACATGCTTTCAATTTTCAATCATTTGTTTTTTGAAATACTATTTCAAAGACCCTCTGAAGATGCCAGCCACAGATGCAGGTGAAATGTCAGGAGAAAACGCTGCTAGAACACAGCCATACAGCCCAGAAATCACACAACATCTCAATATTATTTCTCTTCCTAGCAGGCATCTCTCTTGCTCCAGTTCCTGGACAATCTACCTCTGCTAAATTTTATTAGCCAAGATGGGCAAGAGTCAAGTTCACATGTGGTTGGATGGACCAGTTTAAGCATCAGACAAAAAGATTGGAAACCTATTATATCCTATCTGATTTGTCATTGATCCACTCCTTTCAGCTTCATGCAAACCTACCATTTGCCAATGGTAGTAGATTAGAAACCATTCCCCCCCAAATAGATACTTTCTCAGACGTTCATAACCATAACATTGAGTTCTTCATGAATATTGTTCATATTGCGTTGTTGTGAGTTTTCCGGGCTGTATGGCCATGTTCCAGAAGCATTCCCTCCTAGCAATGGCAATGACCAGTAGGATCAGCAGTCTTATTACTGCTGTGCTTAGTGTTTTGGCATCTGCTGTCTTCGAACTGTTAGGTTGGCAGTAGCTTGGGCTAACGGCAGGAGCACACCCCACTCCCCAGATTCGAACCATCGACCTTTCAGTAAGCAAGTTCAACAGCTCAGAGGTTTAACCCGCTGCACCATCGGGGGCTCCTTGAGTGTTGATATACTGTATTTTATATATTGTGCCACCATTGTGTGCTATTTGTAAACTGGCCCTCCCTATGGGAGATTGTGGTGGGCCCCTGGTGGCCCAGTGTGTTAAAGCACTGAGCTGCTGAACTTGCAGACTCAAAGGTCCCAGGTTCAAATCCCAGGAGCGGAATGAGCGCCCGCTGTTAGCCACAGCTCCTGCCAACCTAGCAGTTAGAAAACATGCAAATGTGAGTAGATCAATAGGTACCACTCCTGTGGGAAGGTAACGGCGCTCCATGCAGTCATGCCGGCCACATGACCTTGGAGGTGTTTATGGACAACACTGGCTCTTTGGCTTAGACATGGAGATGAGCACCAACCCCCAGAGTCGGTCACGACTGGACTTAACGTCAGGGGAAACCTTTACCTTTTTATAAATAAACTAGCTGTGCCCGGCCACGCGTTGCTGTGGCTTAGTCTGGTGGTGTTGGTCAGTCTACATTAGGTTGTATTGATGCTGTGACCTCCACCCTTCTTTATACTCACATTAGTAGTAGTATTTGAAGTCTGTTACCTTCTTCCATTTTTGTGTTGATTGATAATTGCTTGAGATCCCTGTTGTCTTTGGTTTGTTGTTAATTGTAATGTCTGATTCTGCTGAGTGCGGTTTATATTTTTATTGTGGTACAATAGTCCTTTTTTTGTTTTGCCTGTGTAGGTGTTTATTATTATTGTTGTTGTTGTAGTGGTCATGAAGGTTGGATAAGTTAGATGCTACTGTATTGTTTTTTGGAGGCCCAGTGTAGCACTGACTGGCCTCTCAGCCTCAGTGCCTGGCTGTTTCTTGCCTGTGATGGTGTTGATTCTTATTGTTGTTGTTGTTGTTGTCATTGTTATTATTGTAATTGTTTTTTTGGAGGCCAAGTGTGAATGTAGGGATTGGGGAGGTGGATGAGTTGTGTTGTTAAATTTTGTATTTGTTATAGTCACAATGTGTTGTTGTGAGTTTTGTGGGTCCGGATTATGGTTTTGTGTTGTGGTTGTGTTGTTACAACTGAGAGGCAAGGCTTTTGTGTTGTGTTGCCAAGTTTTGTACTTCTGGGGCATTTAGTTGTGTGCCAAGTTTTGTATTTCTGGGGCGTTTAGTTGTGTTGTTATAGTCACGATGCATTGTTGTGAGTTTTGTGGGTCTGGATTGTGGTTTTGTGGTGTGGTTGTGTTGTTACAATCGGGAGGGAAGGCTTTTGTGTTGTGTTGCCAAGTTTCGTATTTCTGGGGCGTTTAGTTGTGTTGTTATAGTCATGATGCGTTGTTGTGAGTTTTGTGGGTCCGGATTGTGGTTTTGTGTTGTGGTTGTGTTCTTACAACTGGGAGGCAAGGCTTTTGCGTTGTGTTGTCAAATTTTGTATTTCTGGGGCGTTTAGTTGTGTTATAGTCACGATGCGTTGTTGTGAGTTTTGTGGGTCCGGATTGTGGTTTTGTGGTGTGGTTGTGTTGTTACAACCGGGAGGCAAGGTTTTTGTGTTGTGTTGTCAAGTTTTATATTTCTGGGGCGTTTAGTTGTGTGCCAAGTTTCGTATTTCTGGGACGTTTCGTTGTGTTGTTATAGTCACAATGCATTGTTGTGAGTTTTGTGGGTCCGGATTGTGGTTTTGTGGTGTGGTTGTGTTGTTACAACCGGGAGGCAAGGCTTTTGCGTTGTGTTGTTAAGTTTTGTATTTCTGGGGCGTTTAGTTGTGTGCCAAGTTTCGTATTTCTGGGGCGTTTAGTTGTGTTGTTATAGTCACGATGCGTTGTTGTGAGTTTTATGGGTCCGGATTGTGGTTTTGTGGTGTGGTTGTGTTGTTACAACCTGGAGGGAAGGCTTTTGCATTGTGTTGCCAAGTTTCATATTTCTGGGGCATTTAGTTTTGTTGTTACAGTCACAATGCGTTGTTGTGAGTTTTGTGGGTCCTGTGTGGTTTTGTGGTGTGGTTGTGTTGTTACAACTGGGAGGCAAGGCTTTTGCATTGTGTTGCCAAGTTTTGTATTTCTGGGGCGTTTAGTTGTGTTGTTATCGCATGATGCGTTGTTGTGAGTTTTGTGGGTCTGGATTGTGGTTTTGTGGTGTGGTTGTGTTGTTGTAACCTGGAAGCAAGCCTTTTGCATTGTGTTGCCAAATTTCGTATTTCTGGGATGTTTAGTTTTGTTGTTATAGTCACTCCGCAAACAACTTTATCATTTTATATATATAGATAAATAAATAAATAAATATAATAATAATAATAATAATAATAATTATTATTATTATTACTCAAGTCTAATGTGCCATCAGATATAATGCAGACCTCAATTTTCAAAACCCCGAAACCCCCAAAAATTATTTACCATATTATTCAAATCTAATGCGCACCCTAATTTTGGAAAGGTAATTTAGTCAAAAAAGGTGAGCATCAGAATCAAATAAATACCGTAGCTGCTGCTGGTCCACCACATCTCCTGCTATTTATGGACAATACCCATCAAAAGCCTTTGATCACGCTATGGTGCTAAAAATTACCTGTACGTGATGCTATGATTCCAGGTGATTGCTACTATGCCAACAACATCAGGTACTATAATGATGGTAACTAGACTGGTAAGTTGCCAGTATGTATCCCTGACGGTGAAAATGGAGTGGGATAGCAGTACCATGCAGTGAAAACCTTTCTTGCGTGCTCCCTCTTTCTCTCTCTGAAATTAACATTTAATTTCTCAAGGAGCTGCAGTTTTTAAAGAGACACATAGTGCAATCCTATGCATGCCACCTCAACAATAAGTTAGAATGACAATGCTCCCAGCTAGGTGTTCATAGGTGTCCAATGCCATTCTTGTGAGTGCACATGGAAGTGCAAGCATTCCAGTTGCTCAATCAATGCTGGAGATTATAGGGATGAATGCCAGCTCTCCACCCATGACTCAGAGAGGATTGAGGAACAGAGGTGTCTATTTATATCTTTATTAAACCCAGGATTCTGCTACACAGAGGGCAAAAGCTGGAATTGGATAGAAAGAGCTGAAAAGTACCAGGAGTCCTGAGGCTTGGCACGGACTGGTTCCATAGAACCTGACAGAACAAAGGGCCGGCTCCGTTCCATGCAGGCCTTGTGTTTGATTTTGACACCAGAGCAGACTGATCAGCTTATGTACACACAAATGATATTTGAAGAAGCAAGAACTGGGGAGAAAAAGAAAGAGGGGGAAAAGTCCTTTTAAGAAATAATGCTTGATCTCTCCATCTGTCTGTCGCTGGCTGGCTCTCCCTGAACCTGCCACCCCGGGCAATCGATTCTTTCAGCAATAATCTGGGGAAATGCTAATGCAAGGAGCAACAAAACTTGCCATTCAGGGAACAAAACACTCGACATTAGATGCTAGGCTGAAATCATAAACCTGTCAGGCCTGCAAAGGCTTTAGAGCCAGTTTTGAGGACAGAAAGAACACATAAAAAGAGGGGAAACTTACATGGTTATATTCCATGGAATTTTTTTAAAAGAAAGCTAGCAGGACTAGGCCCCCGGTGGCGCAGCGGATTAAACCGCTGAGCTGCTGAACCTGCTGATCGAAAAGTCGGTGGTTTGAATCAGGGGAGCAGAATGAGCGCCCGCTGTTAGCTTCAGCTTCTGCCAACCTAGCAGTTCAAAAACATGCAAAATGTGAGATCAATAGGTACCCTTTCAGCGGGAAGGTAACGGCACTCCATGCAGTCATGCCGGCTACATAATCTTGGAGGTGTCTACGGACAACGCCGGCCCTTTGGCTTTTAAATGGAGATGAGCACCAACCCCCAGAGTCGGACACAACTAGACTTAATGTCAGGGGAAAACCTTTGCCGTTAGCAGGACCTACAAATTCTACTTGTAAGTCACTTTGGACCGTGATTTATTGTACATGTCTAGAGAAGGGCAACCAAACCATCCGAAAATCAAGAAACCAAGCCTAATGATGAACTATGGACCTCTTCATGTGGGACTAAAATCAGCAGTGATTTTAGCTCAGGTCACCCATGGAGCTTGCCAGCTCCCATCAGATGATGCCAGTGTGACTCCGTGGGTGAAAGAGGGCAGAGCCATTCTAGCTCATGAACCATTCTAGCTTTTTCAATTTCTCTCTGCTCTCTTTCTCTCTCATTTTCATGTTCTCTCTCCTTCTGCTCTGTCTCAAGCTTAGCTAATTGCAATTTCTCCTCAGCTGCAACTCTTCTCATCTCTAGCTGTATTTTTAATTTTTCTACTTCTATAGAGATTGCTGGTTCCTCACATGGAATCTCTCCTTGTACCTCAGCATCCCCCATCTCTGATACTTCACTAGCTATCTTTCTGGCTTTTGGAGGGGCCATGTTTGTGAGGTGATTTTCTGTCTTTTTGTGAGGTAAAAACAAATAAAAGTCTGCTTTCTGGGACACTGGATTTTGCTGTTATATGTAACCCACCGCTGCCACCAAAATATGCAAGGGACATGGCCGTTTACTGCCACCAAATATATTATTTATTTCTTTGCTGCCACCAAATTAATACATAAGTTCTTTTGCTGCCACCATTTATAACATGTATGTGCCACCGCTCTCCTCAACCAGCACACAGAGAGACCCAAAGGTGGAGGGAAACTCCGTCTTACAGGGCGATGGTTAAATAAGCAGACTGGCCACCTCTTTATAATGTTTCTCAGAAAGACACACAAACTCTTGGAGTGAAGTAAAACAGAATTATGATGTTTATTTGTGCTTGAACAGAAAAGTTGCATATTGGATTCAATAAAATAACAGGCTTTTCTTTAACAGTGAATGGTTCTTAAACTGGAGTTTCTTGAAAAATATTGTTCCCCCACAAAGGAATATTAACAGGCTTTTCAAACCTTAGAGACCTCTTTCCAGAGGCTCCAAACTCAAGCACTCTAAACCCTTAGAGGCTCTCTACAGTTCTTAGCACTTCTCCCTGAAGGCTAATTACTTTTCCCTCAAAGAGGTTTCTCTCAAACAGTTCCCAAAACCTTCCTTTCTTCCTCCTTAACATTCACTTCCTGTCTCTACAAACACCAAACCCTATCTAAGCAAATCTATGGCTGAATAGCTACAACTGTCTCTTTGGCTTCACCCACCTCTGGTTGCTAAGCAACTCCCTCCAATTTTGCCAGCCAATCAGGTTGCACTTCGCATGAAGCTGCCTGATGACTCCTCCCCCATCTTGGCTTAGATTTTCCAAGCAAGGCTTGAACTGCCTTATGCACCAACCCTGCAAGGCAGGCTAATCCATTACACTAATCAAGGTGATTAATACAATATTCACACTTACCTCCAATAGACAAGAGTTCTTTCTTCCATTCTGGACCTTCCACAGATATATAAATCTCCCTTTCTTAGTTTCCAATATACCTCACAACCTCTGAGGATGCCTGCCATAGATGCAGGCAAAAGGTCAGGAGAAAATGCTTCTGGAACATGGCCATACAGACCAGAATACTCATAGCAACCTGGAATAGATAACAGTTATGATGGTGTAAATCTAATTTATTGCATCATCACTAACAGAATGTCAGCCTATATCTTTCAAGGAGATGTGCCTATGTGTTAACTCACCACTCTGCAATTGATTCAATTGGTCTACTCTGCTTGGGACTAGCAGCAGTATGTTAGCCAGTGTTATATTTAGTGGTTTGAGGTTTTTTTTCCCCTGCCTAGCTTTCCCAAACTCAGTACACACATTTTTGTTTTCTCTGATTAAAATAGTAGTCATGTGCATTCTTTCGCCTTAATAACTTTTGCCTTCTTGTTGCCTGGCCACATACATTCAACCCCATATGTTCTGGTTTTCATTTATGAAATACTGGAGGCTGTGTTCAGTCCCAGATTGTATTTCTTTGTGGCAGGTATGTTTGTGTGCTATACCCTTAGGCCCCTTCTACACTGCCATATAATCCAGATTATCTGCTTTGAACTGGATTATATGAGTCTACACTGCCATATAATCCAGTTCAAAGCAGATAATCTGGATTTTACATGGCAGTGTAGAAACGGCCTTAGCCACTGCTTTTCCTGAATTCATCTGTGCTCATCTGCGCTCTCCCCAGATTTGAATCGGCAACCTTCAGATCAGCAATCCAACCTTTAGGTCAACAGTCCTGCAGGCATAAGTGTTTAACCCATTGCACCGGAGGCTCCTTTGTGTATGAGATATATATAAAAACAGAAAAGAATGCCATGTTTAAAGTTGAGTCCCATCTTCAAGATATCTCATTGTGTATGTTTATGCAAATAGAGGTATTCAAAAATCTGAAATCCAAAACATTTCTAATCTCCAACATTTCAGATAACTGATACTCAATCTGTATTGTTCTTTGTATTTCATCAGGTCTGTTTAGAAAGATTATAAGGATTTACAGTTTTATGTGAATCTAGTAGTAAATCAAGTCAACCACTTTCATATATGAATCCGTGTCATTTCTCCTGCTTGTTGGCACTTGTTTGCTGTACCTTTGGGGCTAGTTAACACTCAACAATAGTCGCAACGTTGAGTGAACTGCAGGTGTAAATGGATCTTAACCAAACAGGTTTATGGATCTGAACAGATTCCTGATGCCTCAAGCAGTTCCATGTTGTCCGGGCAGATGGTCCCCTCAAAGGATTCATCCGCACTGTAAAATGAATGCAATTTGGCACCATAATAATTGTTGTGGTTCAATGTTATGGAATCGTGGGAGCTGTTTTACAAGGCTTTTAGCCTCCTTTGACAAAGAGTGCTGGCGCCTCATCTAACTAGAAATCCATGTACCCATGGCAAAAGTATAAAAAACCTGTTGCCACCACCGAATTTGGGCCGGTGTGAAGAGGTCCTTAGACTTGTGAATGGACTCAGTAGTTCAACTCCAATCAAATATGCATGATCCAGTTTGTGATAAAGATCTTTGGACTTTATGAGCCCCCCAGTTCTCAGATTACAAGGAAGGAAGTAAAGCCTTTACTTCTTGTGATGGCCTTCTTAGCTAGCCTGTGTGTGTGTTTGGGAGGGAGAGATTTTCAAAAATTAGGAGAATTGGGAGTTACTGCATTTTTTATTAAGCTTCTTCCACATCTTTCCTTTAATCATTTGAGCCCTGAAGACTTGGTCTAAGTTAAGCTTTCCTTCCTCTGGCATATCCAGTATGTTGCCTGTGGCATCTTGAGGTTGAATCAAAATAAACCTTTTGTTGAGGTAATAATAATAATAACTTTATTTTTATACCCCGCCTCTATCTCCCCGAAGGGAACTCAGGGCGGCTTACATGGGGCCAAGCCCGAATAAAAACAGTAGCAGTATAAAACACAGCAATAGACAAAAACATGCACAATAAAATAAATAAATAAATAAACATTAGCCAATAAAAAACAAGAACTAATAAAACATGGATTAAAACTGAGAGATTGTAAAAGTAGACTGGGTAAGGTGCACCATATAAATATTGTAAACACGAGGTGACTGATAAAGTGCTGCAAATTCTTGGAAGTGCAAATTGGGTCTATATCGAGTTGACAAAGGTAAAAAGTGCAAACCGGTACAAGAATGGTCACAGATACAGATTGCTTCTGGATTAGCAATCTTTATCTAAAGGCCTGAGTAAAGAGCCAGGTTTTCAAGCTCTTTCTGAGTGCTACCAGGGTGGGGGCTTGCCTGATTTCCCTGGGGAGCGAGTTCCAGAGCCGGGGGGCCACCACGGAGAAGGCCCTCTCTCTCGTCCCCACCAACCGTGCTTGTGACGGAGGTGGGAGCGAGAGGAGGGCCTCCCCCGACGAACGAAGAGATTGTGCAGGTTTGTAGGGGGAGAGGCGATCACTAAGGTAAGAGGGTCCCAAACCGTTCAGGGCTTTGTAGGTGATCACTTGCACCTTGAATTTGGTCCGGAAGGTGAACGGCAGCCAGTGGAGCTCCTTAAGCAGGTACAGCTGCCACCTCCTATTGCAGTGGTCCTCAACCTGGGGTCCCCAGATATTTTTGGCATACAACTCCCAGAAATCCCAGATAGTTTACCAGCTGTTAGGATTTCTGGGAGTTGAAGGCCAAAAACATCTGGGGGCCCCAGGTTGAGAACCACTGTCCTATTGTGAATAGCAGTCAAGACTGTGGGAAGAAGCTCTGTGTAAAGATCACTCCAGTTTCTGTCTTAATGGCTTATACCCTGAAGACGTTCTGTCTGAATTAGCAGTGAAATCTTGAGGCTGACCATTGGGCATGTGTTGTCACTTGAAGCAAAGCTGCTTATCTCAATGGTACATAAGTTGACCTGGTGCCACCACAAACAAACACTGCATGGGAAGATGCTTACTACAATCTTGTCCAAGTGGTAGTGATAGCCTTAACATAGGGCAGATTGAGGCAACAATCTCAGATTAAGAACAGTAGAGACAGACATTTCTCCTGAAAATCCAACCTTTGTGTGGCACACATCCAATTTCCTACCCCTCTGCTGCCCTCAAATGTAGGAGTGGAAGGCATCCCATTACTAAAGCTGAAGTAAGATCCACCTGTTAGCACCAGTCTTTCAGTTATGCATTCATACCTTTAACCTATGAATGTTTGCCTTTAGATCTGTATAAATGATGCTGTATAGGTTAATTAATAATTACCTGAATACACAGATGTATGGCATGTGTAAATAAGATGAAGCAATACTCAAGGAGGTACAGTGTTCCCTTACTTATCGCGGAGGTTATGTTCCAGGACCACCTGCGAAAAGTGAAAATCCGCGAAGTAGGGACGCTATATTTGTGTTGTTTACAATCCCACTGGCAAGTAGCGTCTCTGTCTGCCGCTGCCTTGTGATGCAAAAATAATGCTGCTTCAGCTTCCTTTTCTCTCCCTTCAGCTTCTTCTTTCTTCCTTCCTTAGGCTTTTCCTTAGGAAGGAAGTAGAAAGAGGGATTTATAATATTATTTTATGATTTATACTATTATTTTAGTGTTTATTTAAAAAACCGTGAAACAGCAAGAAAAGCGAACTGCGAAGTAGCGAGGGAACTTGAATTCAAGCTTGAATTCAAGCTTTGTAGAAATATATCCAATACGTCTCCTGTCACTGGCCAGAGGAGCATTCTGCCCAAAAGACACAAACATCCCATCAGGCTTGATTTGGTTCCAGCTGTGATAAGTCTGGATGAAAGATATGTGAATAGGAAGCCAAGTGTTATTTCTAAACACAACAGTGGCCGCTCAAATGGCCTGGAGATCCAGATGGCCTATGTTTCTTCTCAGCCGTGGCTGTGTGTGCCTCTTCCAGTTAGAGACCTCTGCCATGCCCAAATCTGGCACCATTTTCCATGGACCTGTGCAAACATATGGAGAGAGAGAAAAGATAAGAGGGAAATGCTCTCTGCAAATAACAGATTGCTGGATGCTAGGGGGCATTATTAATCCATTAGAAATGTCAAATATTTTTCTACAAGGATGTCATACTCTCCTCCCAAAAAAGGTAATGCAGAAGCATTACAGCTTCTTTCCTAAACCTAATTGCAATGCTTCTAGAGACACACAGTGCTATGAAACCATGGGGGATAGAGAGGGACTCAAGCACCCAATCACAATCTCTTATTAGGAATAAGGATGCATCCCCACTGTAGAATGAATGCAGTTTAAGAGCAATTTCATGGAATGTTTTGGAATCCTGGGAGTTGTAGTTCCACAAGATCTTTGGCCTTCTCTGCCAAAGAGTACAAATGTCTTGCCAAGCTACAATTCCAATGATTACATAGCACTGAGCTGCAGAGAATAGTGGAAAATGTTGAAAATGAAAACCTGGGATCAGCAGAATGCCTTGAATGTAACAAGCATATCAATTCAATGTGATGGATATGTTTGTGGTTTAACCCCCTCAACCATGGCTGAACACTCAGGATTGTCACTCTCTTCATATCTGCCAGCTGTTCTCAGAATTTATGCAGCGTGCTTGGTCCACACACCTAAATAATCTTATACAGAGCCACACCACTGTAAGACCCTGTTAGTGTTTCTTCCATTGACTTGGTGCTTATTCTGCTTCTAAAATAATGCCATGGAGCATCATGAAATACAGGGTGTGGATCTGTGGCTTTCCATATTTTTAGACTGAAATTCCCATTAGTTCCAAACAACATTGGCCATGCTCAGAGGATGATGAAAATTTGTAACTGCAGCTGGAGGACCATCAATTGTCCACCTATGCTCCAAGATAACATCTCTATTCTCTAAGCTATTTGAAAGTTGCGAAGTCCCAAGTGCATGTACACAGTTGTTTCCTTCTTGGATTTTTTTGTGTGTGTCAGGAGAGACTTGAGAAACTACAAGTCGCTTCTGGTGTGAGAGAATTGGCTGTCTGCAAAGACGTTGCCCAGGGGACACCCAAATGTTTGATGCTTTACCATCCTTGTGGGAGGCTTCTCCCATGTCCCCACATGGGGAGCTGGAGCTAACAGAGGGAGCTCATCCACTCTCCCCGGATTCGAACCGCCAACCTATCAGTCAGCAGTCCTGTTGGCACAAAGGTTTAACCCATTGCACCATCGGTGATTCCTTCTTGGATGAATACCTGCTAATCTCCACGTCCTTCCTCCCCATTTTGGCATGGGATGGGATAAAACAGGCAAATAAGAACAGGCATATTTACTTTAATTCTAAAAGTCCCCGTATGTGTTTTTGTTGATAATCGAGGTTACTTTGGCATGAAAACTGCATTCTTTTAAGATTAGCGATCATCTGTACATTTAAAGCTGGCTTTAAGACCTGTCTTCTGCTGGCAGAATATCTTTTCTTATTTAATTTGCCTGTTTCTTTATCTTTTGGAATTGCCCTTTCTTCATTATCTAGCCCTATTTAGCAGGGTTTCCTGAATCTTTTGGTAATGCTTTTGGGGTGCTGAAGAGGCTTTCATAGGGAAGAGTGGACAAGGAAGTTTGCATCTAGCAACACTGCTTGCTGCACACACGTGATTAAATCTGGTGCCACATTTGATGGATTGTTTTAAACAGAAGACCACTTCAGGTCTGTTTGACTTGACTAAAGCCATAGTCTCATGTCCACTTGTTGGAAGCAAGCTGCTTTAAACTTTATGGAACCTGTTTCCAATAAACATGCATAAGTCTGGGGTATGGATCAAAAGCAACTCAACTACATTGCTGTTTCTATGTAGTTTAATTGAAACAACCACAGTGGCTTTGGCACAGTTGCAGCCTAGATTTGTAAAATAAGTGGTTTAGACATATTGTTGTTGTACACCTTCAAAATGACTATGGCAACCCTAAGGTGAATCATTCACAAGTTTTCTTGGCAAGATCTGTTCAGTGAGAATTTGCCTTTGGTTTCATGTGGGGCGGAGTGTGACTTTCCCAGGGTCATCTAATGGGTTTCCCTGCCTAAGCAAAGCTTCAAACCCGGATCTCCTAGTATCCTTGCCCAACATTCAGAGCAATTCATCATGCTGACTCTCGATATTACACACTCACCAGCAGTCCCAAGTTACAAACAAGATAGGTTCTGTAGGTTTCTTAAGTTGAATTTGAATGGAAGTCATAATAGAGACTTTTTAAAGTATAACTCCAGCCAAATCCCCCCCTCTCTCTGTATATATCTTCTAAACAGGGTACAGACAGCAAAACAAACACCACAGGGGTGTTCATCCTTCCCTATGCACTCTATCTATCTATCTATCTATCTATCTATCTATCTATCTATCTATATATACACACACACACACACACACTAGCTGTGCCCTGCCACGTGTTGCTGTGGCCCATTGGAATTGCACTGAATAGCTCCGGTTTTTGGGTTTTTTTAGGCCCTGTGGAGGTTTGTGACGTGATATTTTGTGGTTTCAACCTCGAGGCGTAGATGATGGATTGTGTTGTGAAATTTCGAAGTTAGGGGGTGTTTAGTTTTATTGTTTTGCTCGGTGCCAGGATTCCATTACTCTTTTTTATATATAGATATGTTGTTTGTAACTTGGGGACTGCCTATAAGTATCTAATATTAAGGGAGTGTATGTGTGTGTGTATGTATGTATGTATAGGCTTTGGATAGCACAGGGAAGGGTTAACACCCCTGTGGTGTTTGTTTTGATGTTTGTGCCCCTGTTCAGAAGATTTCACTGCACTTTCTGTCCCTGTGATAATTGGATTTGTTTTGTTGTAGAAACAAGGATCAGTGAGAGAAAGCTTCAGGGGAGATTCCCTTTTCCCATGATAACTCTTTCAGGAGTGAATTTCCCTCCTGAGGGATACATTTCTCTCAATTCCTGTGGTCTCATTCCTGTTCTGAGTAGTTTGTAAGTCCAATGTTTGTAACTCGGGAACTGCCTATATATTGAATGTTACAATGATTGCAGATACAGTAGAGTCTTACTTATCCAACATAAACAGGCTGGCAGAACGTTGGATAAGCAAATATGTTGGATAATAAGGAGGGATTAAGGAAAAGCCTATTAAAATCAAATTAGATTATGATTTTACAAATTAAGCATCAAAACATCATGTTATACAAATTTGACAGAAAAAGTAGTTCAATATGCAGTAATGCTATGTAGTAATTACTGTATTTACGAATTTAGCACCAAAATATCACAATGTATTGAAAACATTGACTACAAAAATGCGTTGGATAATCCAGAACACTGGATAAGCGAGTGTTGGATAAGTGAGACTCTACTGTATATAGGTTCAGATCATGATTCAGTTCCTTCTGTGTGCAAATGAGACACAATTAGTAACTGGGTGGGGAGAAGAATAAAATTTCTTTGTGGACTACACATCCTAGAATCTACATTCTGCCTGCAGATTTTAAAATCCATAGGCGCCAACATTTTTTTAAAAAAACCAAGCTTTGGTGAAGATGAGGACCATGATTTGCTCAAAAATCACATCCTGTTCATTCAAAGGTTTGTGAAGATTAGGAACATGTACACTTTCTCCCACTTCTATTCCATGTATGCAAGCTTTCCTCTTCGAAACACAGATCTCTTTTCCTGGATTGGATTAACAAAACCATAAAGTTATCTTAACTGGAGAAAAAAAAACGAACTAGAAGAGAAAGATCTCTACTATAATGTTTATTAAATAGTAATTTTAAAAGGCTTTTGTACAAATCATAGAAACACAGTTTTGAGTTTGTCTTTTCTTTAAACACAGAAGAATCACAGTAAAAGCTTTAAAGTCCACATGACCTGGCTCTGCCAGTAAATGGTTGAACGACCATGAGCTGGTAAAAATGTGAGAAATTCTATTTCCTGCATTCATTTATTTTCCCAGTGGGATCTTCTTTTTTGAAAGATCCCCATGCTTCATTGTTAATGTCTACACCTCCCTACAATTGCAAGGACCAGAGGACACTGCAAGGCCCTGTCCACCTAAACTAAGATGACCTTGAGAGGGGGTAAGAGGGAACAACACATATTTCAACAAAGGCGTTAGCAAGGCCAGAGGGTAGGATTTTTGTGTGTGTATTTTGGAAAGGGGAAAAACTCTCCGAAGAACACAGATAATCAAATCTAACATATGTATTTGCTGATGAAGACGTACTGATATGAATATATACGCACTAGTAGGGTTTTTTTTTTTTGTTTCCTTGCCCTGTTAAAAATACAATCAAACACAGTTTTCTGCATTAAAACAGTAAAGCACCCAGCAGAGAGGTAAGTGAGGTATCCGCTATGCAGCATTATGGCCCGATTCTGCTCCTTGGAGTGCATACAGCCAAGCCCCATGGCCACCAATGTGGCATGCAAAGGACAGGACGTTCTCCAGAGGGAGTTGGTTTCACGATGCTGGTGTTTTGCGCTCGACCCCCTGTTAAAATTCACACAAAGGGCAGTAGAATTCTCTGGCCTCCCATTCAAGAATACAAGTAGTCCCACATAACCACTCACATATATAATACATACAGAGAACTCACAAGCACGCGCAAACACATATGTATTGAAATATATGCATACACGAACTCCACTCCCTCTGTATGTCTACTATAGACAGCAACATTACTTTTTAATATATCTATTACTCCTATCCAGGTGACCTTCGCAGATACAGCCTGTCCTCCTTCATCCGTCACACAAATGTTAAGAGAAATAAGGTCGGGACGCAATCCAGCCAGAGGTAAGCCCATGCTGAACCCTCCCATCGAAATCTATGAGATGTACACACAGTTAACTTTGGCTGAGTTGGGGCCCTTCCTTTCAGGACAGTAGCAGCAAGTGTCTTCAAAATGACCCTGTAAAATTGATGATTATGCTTTGAGTTCCTTCAAAATTGGGGCAGGCGGGAGAGGGGAGAGGATGTGCTTATATATGACATAAACTTGATATAGAACTCTCTGTTTATCAAGGGGCACTTGGATGGTGTAGTTTCTAGAGGGCTGGAAAGTAGGGCAGTTTTCAGACTGTGTTTTTCTAAGCGTTCCACCATCAAGAAATATTTCCTACCACAGCTTCTATCAAGAAGCTTCCTGAAGGTCTACCGTGGGTTTCTTGCTCAGGAGTTTGGAGCTTATGGCCAATTTACAGGAAACAACTGGCTTATGGAATACATGCCAGCCTTGCCTACAAATAAATTGAGAATATGCTCTATGTATAGCGACTGAGAGCATGAGGTCCAATAGATGTCATTGGATGGAGCCCAACTCCACTCAGTTTCTGCCAGAGTGGCCAGTGGCCAGAAATGGCAACTGTCGGTAGATCAGTAATATCTGTTGAACCTTATGTTCCACACACCTCCTCTAGAACAAACTAAAGGCTCCCATTGCTGCTGTTGCTTTTAAGAATGGTAGGTGGAGGTACAGGTTGAGTATCCCTTATTTGAAATGCTTTGGAGAAGAAGGGCTTTGGAATTTTTCAGATTTTGGAATATCTACATTTGTATATCCTTACATAATGAGTTATCTTGACAATGGGGACCAAGTCTAAACATGAAATTGATTTATGTTTGATGTACTCCTTATACACATAGCTTGATGGTTATTTTATACAATGATTTTAAATATATTTTTGTGCATTAAATCAAGTTTGTGCACACTGAACATCAGAAAGCAAAAATGTCACTATCTCAACAACCGATCTGAATAATTCTGGGGTACTTGGAATTTTGAAATTCCAGATAAGGGATGATCAACCAGTATAGCAGTGGTTCTCAACCTGGGGTCGCCAGATGTTTTTGGCCTTCAACTTCCAGAAATCTTAATAGATAGTAAATTGGCTGGGATTTCTGAGAGTTGTAGGCCAAAACACCTAGGGACCCACAGGTTGAGAACCACTGCAATATAGCCAGTAGTTTTTCAGAATATGCTCTGCATTTTTCTATACGTAGAGCATATTCTCAATTTGTTTGAGGCATGTATTCCATAAGACAGTTGGTCTATCATGCTTACGGATGTTAATCCCAAACTCCTTATCTGTTCTCAGGAATCCCAGGGTCACACCGAGTACAGTGTGAAAACCTGTACACTGTGTTAAGGCCATGATTCATCACAGAGTTAAGTATTTTGATATCAGTGGGCACCTAAGTGTTTCGGCTAACTCTGTGTTGGATTGTGGCATACTACTGGAAATAAATGCTTAATACATGGCGAGGTGCAATGCACATGCCAAAAGAGAGGGATGGCTGGCATGGAAAGCATGCAAACAAACCTGCTCGGGGGCAACACATTACATATGACCATTTACACATTACTAGCCAGTGTACACTTGATAAGGGGCCACAGCAAATCCTCTGTCCATAGACATGCATACAAGTATATCACATGTCCATCAAGATATGTCTGTTATGCTCACATATTAGAATTTTGAAGTGCACTTCTAGAATGGGTAATATGTAAAGTAGCCCCAAGGCATGCTCATTTATTTGACATATACATCTAGCAGAGAGCATATCAATACTTATGCCAATGGAACATCACAAGACATGAGATGATGTGAATGTGACAAAAGTATACCAGCAAAATGTTTACTACAAGGCTGTTAGGTGTCACTCCTCAAATGACCATAAATAGTTGAAATTTCACTGAAAATCCCTTCTGCTTAGTCTGAAGACTGCCCCTACAAAGCAGTCACTCTGAGTTCTCCTAAGCAAGTGGCTTGAAGATTGCCAAGAGCTGGAATAAAAGGCATTGGAGGTCAAAACTTGGCATTTGTAAACGTTTCTTTTACTGGTCTGCAACACACTTCAAGCATGGCACAGCAGTACAAGTGACAGCATTAGAAATATATCTGACCACTGGAAAGGCCAAAACTCTACCCAGTAGAGATCCAATGATGATAAAGATAATATGAAGAACACGATGATGATGATGACGAAAAGAAGAAGAATAGGGGAAAGGGTGAATGCCTCCCTTGTAGGTTTATACATCACAAGTCTCTATGTAAAGGGGAAAAATATTTTTCTAAGGCACTTGATCAAAGAAAAAAATACACGCATACACACACATACACAAACAAACCCTTCAGTAATGAACAAGTTGCTTTTCAAATCACAATGAAGCAACTTGTTCGGAAGGGATAAGAAGTTGACAACAGACTGTTCCAGACCTTTTATTCGATCTCTACACTAGAATATCAGCTAAGATTTGATACCCTGCAATGTTGCCATAATATTGTTATTGTTGGGTTTGGATTTGTTGAGTCCCATCTAAGAACCTGACTCTGCAAAGAAGTTATGCTTTCATCGGCTATCGGGTCTAGGCCATAGGATGTCATACAATTTGTTCAAAGGCCACGCAATGTCAATAACCCTTTGCGGAGTTCAGCCCTTAGCATCAGCTAATGAAGAAATCCAGTCCTGCCCACGAGAAGAGTCTGCAGTGGGCTGGATCACTATGTTCATTCTACTCCCTCCTCTTGATTCTATTCTTCTCCATCAGAGCGAGAGTGGCCACAGCATTAACAAAAATATATTTATATATAGCAGCCTGTCTTTCTCTTGAAGCATACAAAAAGCCATCTCCTGAGTTCTTGGGCATCTTATAATTGTGTCTTTTGTTTGCTGCAATTTTCCTATAATAAAAAGGATTGTAGAGGGATTTTTTTATAAAGGGACTGAAAGAAAAGTAAAAGAAAGAGCCCTGGTGATAAAGGCCTCTGCTGTTTCAATCCAAGATCTGGATTTAATAAATGGCTCTTATTCACAAATCACTTTAAGGCTCTTCAGCTTCTCTCGAGGAGGTGCTTCTGTCGACTCTCACACCTCAGGCTGCCTTTTCTCCTTTGCTTTGTAATCTGGAAAGAAAGCGCTGCTGCTCCCATTGACCTATAAGCTTAATAACCTCCCCCCCTCGCTCGACCCTTCCAGATCAGAAAAGGAAAAGGCAACAACACTCTTTCACTTGGGTCCTAGAAGTCGCTGCTTCTCAGACTTATATAACCTACAGCAAAGAACAAATCCCTTAAAAATCAAGGAGCTTTTCTGAATGGCAGTCGGTTGGATGGGCTCTGTATGTGTGTGAAGATGTGTAATTTCTAAAGATAGAAGGGCCACCAGAATGGAGGTGCAAGTGAGAGAAGCTCTCTGGAGTTCTCTCCCATCCCTTCGGAGAAAGGAAGTGGAAAATAATGATCAACATTTTGTTCCCCACTTCTTGAATGCAAGCCAAACGCTTGGACTCTTCTGGATCAGATCGGCTCATATAAGACATAAAAAGTAAAGCATTGCAGCCCCCATTTGCTTTGCTCGACCCAGTTCCTCCCATGAAAACAATTAGCCATAGTTTTTGCAGCTCAGAACTTATGCCTGGCTTCTTCTTCTTTGTCATCGTCTTCTTCATTTGCAATAAAGAGGCCTGGCAGGGACCCCTCCCCACTTCAGTATTCCAGCCCCGGCTTGTGTAAGATTATGGCATTCAGTTCCCATATAAAAAGTAATCTTCACCAGCCACTCTTGCTGGAATGAAATGTCAAATGCGATTCTGGTGCAATCAGTCATGCCTCAGAGCAACACTTTTGGTGGTTCATTTTGACCTTGTGTTTGATGCCGTCATAAAGCTCAAAATTGTAATTCTCCAGGGTAGTGGAGCTCCGAGAGGACAGGCCAGCATAGGAGCAGGTACAGTACAGCAAGAGGCCGGCACAAATGGCCCCGAGGAGAACCCCCAGGGAACTCATAGTTATGATGGTGACCAGGATAGGGTCCAGGGTGTACAGCCAGCTCTTCTCCTTGTCCACTTTTGGGGTTAGTGGGGAGTTGGTTGAAAACAATGTATTGTTTCTCGACAGGCCCAAGTAGTCTGAAAGAGAATTGAAGGAGATGGTTAGAAAAAGAAGTGTTCCCCACTAGTGTCTTATCTACCTTAGATCTGGCTCAGGGCATGCAAGGTGCCCATCATGCAAGAGGCTTCTGGAAATAGCAGACGTACATAGAGCAGAAATCTAGTCCTTCTGCAACATTGGTATGCATATAACCTGCCCTCATTGCAGAGAAGTCATGTACAGAGTTACAGGTGAGGTTTTACTAGCACATGGATACAGTGATGAGGAAAGCTTCACTGGCTGCAGAATGTGTCCTTGTCATGCAACTGTTAAAAACATAGAAGCCTTGACAAAAAATGCAAAACTCTGGTGATTTCTCAGAGAGATTTCCCAATCAAACAAAAATGGAGCCCAACTCTCTACCTCTGATGAAGAGATAAGACTGATGATTTCCTTAATCTGAATGTAAGGCTGGATCTACACTGCCTATATCCCAGGATCTATCTGCTTTGAACTGGATTATATGAGTTTACACTTCCAAATAATCTGGGATAAGCAGATAACCTGGGAGACAGGGCAGCGTAGATCCAGCCTAACTCTCTAACTAGTAGAATAGTGGTTCTCAGCCTGTGGATCCCCAGATACTTTGGCTTTTAACTCCCAGAAATCCTAACAGCTGATAAACTGGGATTTCTGAAAGTTGTAGGCCAAAACACCTGGGGATCCACAGGTTGAGAACCACTGATCTAGAATCAGGGCCGGCCGGAGATATTTTTTGGTGTGAAGCGGGGGCGCTGAAAAGCGCCCCCGCCACCGGCCCCGCCTCCCGCGCCCTGGCCCCGCCCAGCGTGCCCTGGCCCCGCCTCCCACGCTGCGTGGGAGGCGGGGCCAGGGCGAATAGTGAGGGGGGCGGGGCCAGAGTTGCCCCCGCCCCCCGCCCAGCGTGCCCTGGCCCCGCCTCCCACGCAGCGTGGGAGGCGGGGCCAGGGCACGCTGGGCGGGGGGCGGGGCCAGAGCTGGCCCCGCCTCCCACGCTACTCCCGCTCGCCTGTCTGGCCGTTTCTAGCAGGCCAGACTTCAGCGGAGGTCCCTCCAGGCCGCGATTGCGGCCTGGAGGGACCTCCGCTGAAGTCTGGCCTGCTAGAAACGGCCAGACGGGCGAGCGGGAGTAGCGTGGGAGGCGGGGCCAGCTCTGACGCCGCTCCCCCCCCCCCCCGCCCAGCGTGCCTTGGCCCTGCCTCCCACGCAACGTGGGAGGCGGGGCCAGGGCACGCTGGGCGGGGGGGGGCGGCGTCAGAGCTGGCTCCGCCTCCCACTCTACTCCCACTCGCCCGTCTGGCCTTTTCTAGCAGGCCAGACTGCAGCGGAGGTCCCTGCAGGCCGCGATTGCGGCCTGCATGGACCTCCGCTGAAGTCTGGCCTACTAGAAAAGACCAGACGGGCCAGGGCGCACTGGGCGGGAGGCGGGGCACCGTCAGGGCGGTGCCCCGCCTCCCGCCCAGCCTGACGGCGCCCCCCCGGGCCTGCGCCCGAGGCGGCGGTGTCAGGTGCCTCATTAGTGGGGCCGGCCCTGTCTAGAATACACTGGTTCTTAGTCAACCTCAGTGTCATCATATCAGTTTGTGCCTATTTGGGATCCTAACTTATAATAATAATAATAATAATAATAATAATAATAATAACAACAACAACTACTACTACTACTAGTACTACTACTACTACTACTACTACTACTTCTTTATATTTCTATGCCGCCTCCATCTCTCTGGAGGGAGATTTGTCATTGATCCACTCCTTTGGGCTTCATGCAAATCTACCATTTGCCAAAATATATGATCATGTGCTTTTCTTTTCCATTTCTGGCCAAATAGCTTAACCATTGGTTCGTCCTGTTGAGTACAAGGTCTGGCCAAGGGCTGCTTGTGATTTCCTGGTATCCATTTGGGATATTAGCTTACTATGGTTATACTATGTGAAAAAGGCAGCATACGAGTCAATCAATAAACAACTTAAATTGTATAAAAATACAGGCTAAGATTCATAAATATAATTCCAAAGGGGTGGGAATAATTTTTTGTGGGGGGGGGGGGGTGGAGAAATACACTGGAAATTATTGTGGGTTTGATATAACATTAATGGAAGCTGACTATAAGCTCCACAAAATTCTACAGTTGACATCTGTGAAATGCATTTGTGTGTAGTTACAGTACTACAATCACCTGTCCATTAAGCAATGGATGATGTACATTTTCTACTTGGAGTATGTAGCTATGACCAGTGTTAACTTTGGGTCTTAATGGGTGCAACTGAATAGGATAATACGTAGGGCATCTCATCTCCCAGAGGGAGTAATGCAATCCCCATATTCAACTACTCTCCTTTGCTTGGAGGCATGAATCTAGACAATGTCACCTAAATCTTGAAATTCTCTCTCTGTAAGATTTTCTTTCTGCTTTTCTCAAATAATTTCTCTGTGGTTCTGCTTTAGTATAAAAGAGTCAAAGACTGTAAGATAGCCCCCTACAATGAAGCAAACAGTATCTTGAGTTGCCAAATTTCCATGCCTAATTTGCCTCCAATTTATGCTCCAGCTAAGAATTTAAATTTCTATTCCTCTTGATCTGGCACATCTGAAGGACATTAATTCTGAAGTGCTGACTGAAATATCAACAGAAGACGAAAGAATATGTAAGTTCAGCAACAGTTTAAAAAGTAATGTTTTGCATGAAATGCCTGCTAGTTTTCTTACCACATAAAATTGTATTAAAGCTTTGGAGAAAATGTACATCCAATATTAACTCACTATGCTCTGAACAGCTCTAGATACATAACTTCTCACATATTTTAGTAGGACAGACATGACTTCGTGTTTCTTCTTTTGTCACTTGGACAATTGTGGTTTACTAACGGTATGATCAAAACATTACTAACTTACTTCAGTTGTGGGGAAGGAACTCATACTGCCTTGTCCTCCCATGCGCCTCATAGGCATGACTTTGTTTAATAACAATTATTATTTCTACTCTAACTGGGAGAGCCAGCCCCTTTTCTCAATGATGAAATAACACAGCTCTGGACAAACAAGAAAAAGTAAACATATACCCAGGAGTACCAAAATGAAAATCATAATCAGTCAGGATGAGAAGGATTCCCTCCCCACAACTGCAAAAAAGGAACCTTCACAGTATGTACCAATACTGTTTTCCTGTATTGTGGGGAGGCAATCTATGTGTCGCGACCTACACAAGAAGTCTCTTTGCCCATAGAGCAAGAAATACATCACTACACCATTACTACTTATTGCAAGATACATCTACGAAAAGACGCATCTGCAGAAGCAAATATATCAATTTAGTAATTCTACCAAGGACACCACCATATTCCATGCCGTGGAAGTGGCAGCATTCCATGCTGAATTAACCTGTGGCTGGGCTGTGGCGCAGGCTATTGAGCAACCAGCTGCAACAAATCACTCTGACCAAGAGGTCATGAGTTCGAGGCCAGCTCGGAGCCCCGTGTTTGTCTTGTCTTTGTTCTATGTTAAGGTATTGAATGTTTGCCTTATATGTGTAATGTGATCCGCCCTGAGTCCCCTTTGGGGTGAGAAGGGCGGAATATAAATACCGTAAGTAAATAAATAAATAAATAAATAAATAAATAACCTGAATTCCTTCAGGAACCAGTATGGAGACAAAAAAGATGATTGTATCTCTGAAACGCTTTAGTTCTATCTAAGCTACATTTAAGAGCCCTACACACATCCAGTCTTTGCCACCCTTTTTTCTCTGGTGCTCTAAGATCTGGACAAAAAGAAGGCAGAACAAGTGCCTGAGATGCAAACTGAGTTCACATTAAGTACAAAAGACGGATCTAAATTCTGAAGAAATTATCATTTGACAGCCTCTGTTGTGTTGGAATGAAACTATCCATAATTACTGGTGAAACTGGAAAGAATTTTGACAGAAAGACACTGAGCAAATGTGAAAAGGCCAGCAGAAGAAGAGGAAGGGGTTTCCTTCCCTCCTTCCTTCCTTCCTTCCTTCCTTCCTTCCTTCCTTCCTTCCTCCCTCCCTCCCTCCCTCCCTCCCTCCCTCCCTTTCTTCCTCCCTGCTTCCTTCCCTCCATTTTTCCTACTTATCATTTTTTCTCCTACTTTTCTTTCTTCCTTCGTTCTTTTTCCTCCCTTCCCTCTCAATTTCCTGCCTACCTTCCTTCCCTTCACCTTTTTTTCTACCTTTCTTTCCTCTTCTTCCTCCCTCCTTTCTTCCCACTCGTTTTCCTACCTACTTACTTGTCTAACAATCTACCTTCCTCTTCTTCCTTCCTTTCTTTCTCCCACTTCTTCCTTCCCTCTTTTTCTGATCTACCTTGTTAACCCTTTCTTCCTCTCTTTTTTCTTTCTTCTCTTTTTCCTACCTACCTTTCCTTCTTCCTTCTTTTCTTCCTTCCCTCTCTTTTTCTGATTTATTTTCCTCCCTCCCTCCCTCCCTCCCTCCAAGTGAGAACAACTGTCTTGTTCTTGCTAGGAAGCAATACCACCTTTATGAGTTCTGAAGACTGTTGCTTCCGAGACTGTGGCTTGGAAGAACCAGAATTCGATTGAAAAGATGTAAACTCTTTCTGCCTGAACACTGATCTTTGGGATGAAAGGGCTGAGCTCCAAACTGAAAGTCTTATTCATTGCAGTTTTAAATATTTGTGAGAAGGACCAGGGCCACCCTGCCTATCTCTCACTCTCAGGAGGACAGGCAGTGCCAGCTCCAATGAAAGGATAGGGCTGCCATGTGAGCTTTTACAAAGCATCTCCACCCTCAGGAGGTGAGTGGCAACAGGGCGGAGGATCTTTCCATGTCTCTGCCTCCCAAGGACAGGGAATCTAGGATAGGTTCTCAAGGTAACCCTTTCCTCAGGAGACCAGTGTAGGCGAATCGCCTCCCTAAGTATCAGGAGAAGTATATCTTTAGCCCATCTCATAATAGCTCTTGCAAGCAAGTAGGTCACCAAAGCAACTCTGATTGCATGAACAGTAGCACAATAACATGCATGCATGCATGCAAAAAAAAAAAAGCCTCAAGCCTTTTCATCCTCTGGATTTTAGGAGTATTGTCACTATCTTTCAGAAAAAAAGACCCCAAACTAATTTAGCCAAAATAAATTAAAAAAAGAGAATGCACAAAAAGTATGGACTTCCTATAAAAGAGACAAAACTTCAATTTCCGAGTATACTAAAGCTATCAAATATTAGAAGAACTGGGGAAGGCAAAGCTCTTGCAGTAAGGTGTACTTTCAAATTTTCCATCAGCTGAGGGGTTAGAGTCTAACATAAGCTGGAAATACTAGCCCCTCCAGGATAGGACCACTCTCCTTCCATAACCTTTGTAATCACTTCAGGAAAAGGTGAAATAGATTGTTCCTGTTTAACCTTAGCCTTGATTTCTGGAACCCTTCAAAAACCGTAACAGACACCAGAGTGGTAGAAGCCAACCCTAAGATCTTTTGTACCTCCTTTAGAAGAAAAGAAAATGCTCTGTTTCAAATAAATGCATAGAAACATGCTCATGAAAAGAATCCTATTCATGTCAGGATAATTTTCCATCCTATCTGACATCTCTAGAGAAGCTGAAGTCTCAGTGTCTACAACAGAAGTAACAGTAGAGACACGCTTGGTTTTCCTTTTAACTTTACAAGGGTGAGAAACCTCAGCAGGTGCCTCTTCTTTGCATTCTTCCTCAAATCCTGAGAAGAGTGAGAGGATTCTGAAGACAGATGCTTTCTGGTCTGCTGCACAAGTTTCCAGCCACTAGAAGGCCTGTGGCCATCAGAAAGCTCTCTACCCAGCCTGTGCTGTTTTTCATGGCAATATATATGGCACCTTTCAGGTCATCTGCCATCTTGGGTAACCTTTGGACCTCCATCTGCTTCCATCACTCTCCCCAACTTCCAGATGTTCACTGTTTGTCACCTAATTAAAGAAATCCAGTGATACAATGCCAGGGGAAAGGACTGTTCCTCAGTAAGATGGGGTTAGAGAAAAACAAGAAGATCTGTCTCACTCATCCTTGTGGCCAAAGCTTTGTTCTCCAGGCCTACCACATGCTTAGCCCTGTTTCTGACAACAAAGACACACCTGATGGCTGCCTCCATGACTCAAACAACAGCGGGGTCTCACCCACAGAGGGTAGAGTCTGCTCTTTGAGCATACAGACAGTCCCCAAGTTCAAAACATCCATCTTACAAATGACTCATAGCTAAGAACTGGGGTGAGACAACAGGAAGGGAGGGAAATCTACCTCTAGGAAGAGAAATAAACTCCTGAAAGTTATCATGGGGAAAAATGGTCTCCACTGAAGATTTATCACCAATCAACCCCTGAATCCTCAGCAGAGGATAGTTCGAGACTGCATTTGTGATCCATCATAACACATTATGTCACTATCCGTTAGGTGGAAAGACTTGGGTAAGAAAAGGTATTCTGAAAAAAATAAGTCTTTCCAAAGATATTCCAGTAATTAGTTACAAAAGGCAAACAACCAGAGCACATAAAGTCCTGTCCTGCTAGGCCTGAAGCAAGATGAAACTAAGAAAGGGTGCTGCCTTTGTCATTTAAGCAGATAGAATGATTAACGTTAGAGGCCTTGCCTATATAGAACATGGGAGGAGGAAGACCCAATGCTGTAGAAATATGCCATCTCTAATGTCATGAGTATATACTTCCCAACAGTGTTGGATAACATCAAAAACTGTTCTAGTTAGTCTGATATTCTATGAGCAGCACTTCCAGGAGACAACTGCCATCTCCTGCTACTCTTTCCAGCAACTGGTGTTCAGAAGAATACTGCCTCTTATCTTGGAAATAACAGAATCATCATGATTATAAGCCAGCATCTGTAACATGACTACAGTGAAACCCCGAGGAAGATACTGGTAGTGAGCCTGCCAGTTGTGTAAGCCGCCCTGAGTCCCCTCGGGGAGAAGAGCAGGGTAGAAATATCGGAAATAAATAAATAAATACTGTAATAACTTAAGTCATAATTGAGTACAGAATATATGAGAACCCACTATGTTTCTATAAGGTGTTTGATGTATAAGCCACATCTCATACTCACCATCTTCATTGTCATCCCCAAATTCTTCCCCATGAATTGTGATATCACTTTCTAAAGCTGGAAAATCCACTAGAATGAGAAAACATATTTGTTGTTGCTCACAGAAATATACTCCAGAAAGCAATAAGAGACACTTCATATACATTATGTAATTTTGTGGAAGCACATTTTACATGGTATTACAATGAAGCCAACTTCCATTAATATTCTTGAGCATATAATGGAAGACATGTGCATCATAGCCATCTTTATTTCAGTTCCACAAAACACCCAAAAATTGGAGTGCCCCAGGTGGTCTTGGAAGAGCAGGATGAAAACGGGTAACGCTGACTGCCATTCAGACATTGTTGATAGTATCTTCATGATGGCTATACTTAATTACCAGGATGATCACAGATATTATCTTTGTAACTTTCAAGAGCACCCACCATTAATCATCATTAACATGACATCCATTTTGTGCACTCTGCATGTCATCATCCAAATGACCCAATTCCAACTAGGATTGCAAAGGAATTCAAGGTGATTTATGGAAGCTGTGTAACATCATTAGCTATGTATTAATGTAAAAGACAGGTTGTGCAAGAAAGACAGAGAAGTCCATAGATGGGGATCCAAATATGTGTATTTATGATCCAAACTCTTTTTTAAAGATCCTTTCATTTCTCAAAACAGCCTGGAAGATGACCCCACAGAATATTGTGATCTTGGTTGCTGTGAGTTTTCTGGGCTGTATGGCCAGAAAACTTCTGAAACATGGCCATACAGCCCGGACAGAGCTGGCCCTAGGTAATTTTCAAGTGTAAGCAAGCAGTATTTTTGGCGCCCCTCCCCAAACCAATCACTCGCCGCTTCTCTCTTCATCAAGCCCCCGGCCTCCTCCCTTGCAGCAAGGAAGGGGGCCATCGCTTTGGAGAGGAGATAAGCGGTGTTTCTTTCCTTCCCAAAGCACCAGGCTCCTTTCCAGAGACGTAGTTCGCGTACCACTTGAGCTGCCCCTGAGCCCGGAAAACTCACAGCAACCCAGTGATTCTGGCCATGAAAGCCTTCAGCAACACATTGTGATCTTGGTCGGAGTTCCATTAGAATACGTGTTTCATTTTATAACTCTTTGGAAAGTGGTTTGGTAAAGGCAGCGAGGTATTTTCTAAATAGATAGATAGATGTATTACAATATCTATAGTATGGTGTCTGTTTCTATCATGCCTCATATGTCTGGCACAAGACCCTTTGTTTTCTTCTACACTGCATGTAGTAGGTTACATCACTTCTGCGACTGCGTTCAGTGCCTGATGGCTCAAAAGCTGAGAGCTAAATGAGCTGAGATGGAATTTGCCTGACTGGTCTCAATAATCTCAAAGGAAATAAGAAGGATATGTCACATTTTAAAAAGAGATGGTTCAGGCAGCTGATCCATCCCCTCCATGACTCCTGCTTATGTTCTTGCAACCTTCCTTCTGAAATGCTAGCCTCACCCTAGTAAAGCTTGGGGAAAGTTTTAACAGGGAGGTCATAGAATCGTAGAGTTGGAAGAGACCTCATGAGCCATCTAGTCCAACCCCCTGCTAAGAAGCAGGAAATCGCATTCAAAGCACCCCCGACAGATGGCCATCCAGCCTTTGCTTAAAAGCCTCCAAAGAAGGAGCATCTACCACAGCCCTGGGCTGAGAGTTCCACTGCTGAACAGCTCTCACAGTGAGGAAGTTCTTCCTGATGTTCAGGTGGAATCTCCTTTCCTGTAGTTTGAAGCCATTGTTCCGCGTCCTAGTCTGCAGGGCAGCAGAAAACAAGCTTGCTCCCTCCTCCCTATGACTTCCCTTCACGTATTTGTACATGGCTACCATGTCTCCTCTCAGCCTTCTCTTCTGCAGGCTAAACATGTCCAGCTCTTTAAGCCGCTCCTCATAGGGCTTGTTCTCCAGACCCTTAATCATTTTAGTCGCCCTCCTCTGGACGCTTTCCAGCTTGTCAACATCTTCCTTCAACTGTGGTGCCCAAAATTGGACACAGTGTGATTCCAGGTGTGGTCTGACCAAGGCAGAATAGAGGGGTAGCATGACTTCCCTGGATCTTCCCTGGACTTCCCTATACCCCTATTTATGCAGGCCAGAATCCCATTGGCTTTTTTAGCTTTAGGTTTATAGATTCCCCCCCCCTCCCAAAAAAAAATCCCTTCTGCTGTTAAAAAAACACAATGCCCTTTCACTTTGTCAAGGCATTTTTGTTTTAAGTTGCCTTCCTGTTTGTATGTTTGTAGAGACCATGACTATTTTGGGTACTTCTGATTCCAGTGAGCCACATATCACCATTTTTTTTTTTTTGCAGAAACCAAAGTAATATCTCTCTCACTTTCAGTTTTGCTCCCAAAACTGTCACCCTCTCTAAATATTTTCTTTGTTCCAAGTTAGTATGCCATTGCCTGCCTACAAAGGGTTGCGAGAATGTGATTTGTTCCCAGTGGGTTTCCTTGGTTGAATATGCATTGAAACTCTGGTATTTCCAGAGACCAAAACCCAAACCATTACACCAGGTTTTGGATGGTTTTGATGTGGACACTGAAACACAAAAACAGAACAGTGCCCAGCCCCCAATATAGCATTTGCAGCCACTTCTATTTGAGACTGGGGCTATTTGGGGACCTTTGAGGGCCACACAAGATCTTCCAGCTTGCACAATTGCCACCTGTTTTGCTGTCATTATGTCTGTTTTGAACCTACATGCTTCCATCCCACTGGGTAAAAAAACCTGCAACAAAAAAGCATCTGTCTGAAGCATCTCATCTGTGACAGCTTTTAAACCTGCATGCCTGTCATTAGTCCATCAAGCGTCCAACTGAGATGTTTTTGAACCAGAGCCAAAGATGGCTGAACCTTAAACACCTTCAGGAGCAAAAACCAAAGAACAGAATTGCCGGGGGGTTGTACTACGTTATTTTCATTTCACAGCTGAGAAATCAAGTTACAAAATGTCATTTCTATCACTCTAGAATAAAAAAATGTTGCTCAGTGTCGTTCACACGCGTTGAAACACAAACAAAAAACAAACAAACAATCAGCCGACAATTTGTAAGGCCAATGAAGTGAAACATGAATATGTGCCTGACAAGCATTGCACAAACAAATGCCTCCCTAGCATACAACATCCTGGAATTACAAGCAATTATTACAACTACAGATGTACTTGCCATGAGAAAAACGAGACACAAACTGCTTTGCAGAAATTTAATAGAGGCTGTGCTATAGGAACAGATGCCTCCTAATGTATATCTCGTAGTTTGGTGGGATGAAGAATTGGCTCAGCGCCTTATATAATGGACTTTTGGGACCAGTCAATAGGGCCATTGGAGGACTCTAGTAGCTGTACTCCAAAAAAGACACAGTCTTAAGCTTCGGAGCCAATCCAAGATAAAAGACAGACAAGCTAGGTGAAGTAGTCAACAGGCATGGCACAAGCTAACTTCATTATTAAGAATTAAGTGCCTATATTTTTGAGGACTGCATCAAAATTAGAAACTGGAACAAGTAACAAATTTATGTAATAGTTATTCATCAAGATCCAGGTAAAATTGTTGGTGTGGGAGCATGTTCACTAGTTTTATTCCAAAGCCGACTTACTATTTCTATTTGGATAGTACAAAGTAAAGATGGCATCCATTATTGGCTTCCAATGAGATGTTAGAAAGTGTCTCTCACTGATTCCAACATTACACATCCAAAAGCCAGCTCACGAGAAACCAATTCCTTCCACATTGGGCAGTAAGAAAAATCAAATTTGTTTGCCAAAATGATGAAGAGAGGGGTAGAGAGACAGAGGCAGAGACAAAGTGAGTGGGAGATAACTTGGTCAAAGACCTGTTTTGTCAATACTATATTCACATACTGAATATCTTTGCAATGAATCTCCGTATTACAAATTCTACATTTTCAAACAACATTTGAGAAGGACATTTCCAGCAGTGGCTTTAGACACTTCAGTTCTAGACCTTACTTAGGCGCTCCCTCATTGTTCGAGTATGATGGCCCTCCAAGTGTAGTGTCTTGGCGGTGGGTACATAGGTACGTAGTCCTATTCTTGACCCGCATGTTCTTCTACAGTGAGGGCATCTGTTTCCAGACGGAAGGCGGTCCCGGTCAAGGTTGGCTTGACGTGCCTTCCTCTTGGCATGTTTCCCCCTTTAACTCTCCATTCGTGCCTCTTCGAATTCCACAGCACTGCTGGTCACAGCTGACCTCCATCAAGAGCACCCAAGGGCCAAAGCTTCCCAGTTCTCAATGTCTATGCCACAATTTTTGAGGTTAGCTTTAAGCCCATCATTAAATATCTTTTTCCTGACCACCAACTTTCCGTTTTCCATTGTTGAGTTGGGAGTACAGCTCTAGACCAGAGTTCTTTTTCAAAACAACATTAGATACAGGCCTTGAAAGCAAGAATTGCTTAGTCTCAACTGGAACAACACTAGAGTGAATACTGGAATTGCTTTTTTTAAAATCACCGCCAACATAAACAACAAGAAAACACTCCCCAGCTCTCTGTAGCATTTGCAGAAAGTGATTATTTGACATGGGAGTTCAGATGTCTCCACGCACTTCAGATCCACATGGAAACATTTCGCCTCCAGAGCTGAAAAGTTGCTGGGGTACCACATGGACACAGAAGCAAACATTGTAAAGCTTTATTGAGCTTTTGCCTATAGTTCAGCCTGGTGTGCTAATTATAAACCAAGAAGCCCAAGGTGATATATACCCTTGTGTCCCCATGGCAGCCGCCAAGGAGATAGGATACACAGAATAAATGCAGTTTCTCTCCAAAGTTCGAATTTTTGATTTTACAAGAGGAAAGGAGAGGTATGCTCAATCAATGGGAATGAAACAGGCTTGATTTAGGCTGAATGAATCCCAGGGATTCTTTTACCCGATCTTACTCATAACAATAAGATAACAAACCCAGGTTTGTTTGTGTGTATATATGTATGCTGTCTTTAAACATATTTCCCTGGTTGTTTATGGAAATATCAGCTTTATCAGCACATCGCCAACAGATCTGCTCCTCATCAGGCAAGTATAAGAGAAGCCACAGAAATGGTATGGCATTTAAGCTGATGTAAATCCGCTATGCTCCCCAAAGGGAAGAACTGTGTTTGAGGCTGGGAAGCGGGATGAGCCCTTAGTATCTCTCGTTCCATCACAGATCAGCCTGCATTTCAGCAGAGTTTGCAAAAATTACCTTTTTGGATAACATTTCCCAGAATACTCCAGCCAGCACGGCAATTTTGACTGTTATTAGTCCAAAAAAGCCAGATTTCCAAGAAAGCTTGCAGAAGCATTGCATGCTAAAGAAGAATTTAGCAGAAATAAAAACACTCAGCAGTACTGGTATTTGCCAAGTGGCAAAGGCTTGCACTCTGGGAAGTCGTGTTTAAAGTCTGTTCTCAAAAGGGAAGGAGTAAACAAAAAGAAAATTACAGAGTGACCCTGGGAAGAGGAGGAGACCAAGTGGCTGATCTTAGTTCCCAACATAGCTGGCTGCAGACTTGCTGGTTGACTGAGGAGTTTGCTTTAAAAAACAAAACAAGATCACAATGGCCAATACTGCATAATGATTCTGAGGACAAACGTGATCTAAATATATGAAATTAGACAAAAAGACAGGTTGCAAAAGGAACCAAAGGAGCAGTGGGGACAGAGGAAGGCAATGATATCATAGTTTGAGGATCTAAAATTGTCAAATAATTGCTGAAAGATACTAAAGGGGAAAAATGCTTCTTTTGAAAGAAAACGAAGAGACTAGTAGCAAGGAAAATATTGCTGGAGTCTTCATATCCAAAACTAGATTTTATCCATTTATTCTAGTCCTTGAAAAAAGGTATAGTATAACCTAGTATCCAGTTTCATGATTGACAGTACAATTCTAGCCATGTCTACTCCAAAGTACATCTGAATGTGTTCAAGAGGATTTACTTCCAGGGAAGTGGATTTAAAATTGGACAGCAATGTATCCTTCACTTGTTTTTAAAAACAGAGCTTGGTTCCAGGAAGCTCCAGTCACCACAGATAATGGTAAGGGATTATGGGAGTTGTTGCCAAACCATCTGGAGGGAAAGATCTATTTTCTTAAATAAAAAAGAGAGAAGGGAACAGAGTACCGTACTTCCTTTTGAAGAATTCTTCACTGCTTAGCCCAAGAGGTAGCCAATGATGAATGGATGGAAGAATCCTTCTCTCTTCTTTTCCACACACAATTTGTAGTCCCTTTCTACACCTTCTTTTTCAGTTGTAAATACAACTCTTTGGCCCAATGGCTTGAAGAGCTAGAAGACTGTGATTTTTTGATTAGAATGGAGTCATCCGTCTCTCTCCTCTGGTTTTCTGTATCTTGGCAGGGCAGGAAGGGAAATGAATTCTCCCAGGAACAATATATTGTGGCCACTAAAAATGGTTTCTAGTGACTTAATCCTGAATAGGCAGGTGAAATCAAATAGCTTTATAAGGAATTGGAAGCTGTTGGAGCCCAGTTTTCTTTATGGATCTGCACAGCTGCCTGCAGTTCTGGGTCCCCCTTAAGGGAATGGTTCTGAAAATTATTATGGTTGATCTGAATCCTATTAGTATGTCCCAGCTATTGTAGACTCACTGAGTGAATTGTTGAATGGTGTGTCAACATAGAGGTAAATCTGATTGACTCAATGGGTCTGCTCTAACCATAGGATCCCAGCCTATGAGTAGCAATATTGCAACATTTACAACTGTGGTTGCTGGAATGAGACACCCAACTTCACTCCTGCTATAGAATCACAGAGTTGGAAGAGACCACAAGAGCCTTCTAGTCCCCCTGCCATGAAGGAAAATCACATCAAAGCATCCCTGATAGATATGAGGGCCCATGGTGGAACAATGAGTTAAACTGCTGAGCTGCTGAACATGCTGACCAGAAGATTGGCAGTTTGAATTCTCCTGTTGTTAGCCCTAGTTTCTGTCAAACTAGCAGTTCGAAAACATTTAAATGTGTGAAGATCAATAGGTACTGCCTTGGTGGGAAGGTAAAATGGCGCTCCATGCAGTCATGCCAGCCACATAACCTAGGAGGTGTCTACAGACAACACAGGCTCTTCGGCTTAGAAATGGAGATGGGCACCAACCTGCAGAGCCAGAAGGGGGGACCTTTATCTGCGTTTGTTTCTAGGCACTGAATATTTGCCTTGTGTCCGCTCTGAGTCCCCTCGAGAAGATAAGGTGGAATACAAATACATCATCATCATCAGTGACGGTTCAACCGAGAGGCAAACTAGTCATTTGCCTGTGGCGCCATCCTGTAGGGGGCGCCATCAAGGCAACTCCTGCCTCCGCTGCTGTGCCTCTGCCCTGCAGAGCCCAGTGCCTTCCTCCCCAGAAGGAAGACGTCGGGCCGTTTGCAGAGTGAAACAGCACTTCTCCAGTCTGCAAAGCACCCAGCAGCTCCCTCTGGAGAAGGAGGATGTTGGGCAGTTTGCAGACTGAGAAGCCCAGCACCTCCCCCCCCCCCCCCCCCCCCTTGGCTGCAACTTGCCTTGCAGCAGCCAAACAGAAGGAATCAGGCTCCACGTGGAGCTGGCTTGGGTCCCTTTGATCCTTTTGCCTCCCCTGTAAAGCAAGCAGTGGGATTGGGGGGAAAGGGAGAAGGGAGAAGGGGGAAAGGAGCGAGGGAGTGTGGGGAGAAGCCAAGCCACTGTAACCCACTCACTGCCTTCCCATTTTAGTAAGTATTTTTCTATTTGTGAGTCCATTTAAGGGGCTTGTTTTGCTTGGGGGGGGGGGGGCGGGGGGCCTTTGCTAACGGGGTTTATTGTTGTTGTTGGAAGAGGGACCAGGCCTTGGGGCCTTGGATCCTTTTTCCTTTGGGCCCTCTCTCTGTTCTCTTTCCTCCCAACCATTCCTACTACCTGCTGCTCTTTCTCTTTTCCCTTTGCAACATACATGAGGGTGATCCTTTTGTTTGCAATGTGTGTGTGTGTGTATATACATACATACATATACACACATATATACATAATATTGGGATTTACTATGGGAAGAGAGATGGAGATTCCCCCATTTTTGAATGTAAACAATCCCAAAAAGACTCCAAAGGCTTTGCATTAGCTCCTGAAAGTATCTTAGATTGGAAAGGGGGAACCCCAAAGGACATCTAGTCCAACCCCATGAAGAAAACCACAAAATCCAGCCCTGGAAAGAACTCTTGTCTGTTTGTTGGAGGCCAGTGTGACTGTTGCCATTAATCACCTTGATTAGCATTGAAAAGCCTTGCAGCTTCAAAGCCTGGCTGTTTCCTGCTTGAGGGAATCCTTTGTTGGGAGGTGTTAATCAATCAGGAGAGAATACTTCTGGAACCTGTTGTCAAAAGCTTTCATGGCCAGAAACACTGGTTTGCTGTGGGTTTCCCAGTCTGTATTGCCATGTTTCAGAAGCAATCTCTCCTGATGTTTCGCCCACATCTATGGCAAGCATCCTCAGAGGTTGTGAGGTCTGTTCGAAACTAGGGAAGTGGGGCTTAATTATTTGTTGGAAGTCCAGGTTGGAAGAGAAAGAACTCTTGTCTGCTGGAGGCAAGTGTGAATGTTGCAATAGGCCACCTTGATTAGCACTGAATAGCCTTGCAGCTTCAAAGCCTGGCTGCTTCCTATTTGAGGGAATCCTTTGTTGGGAGGTGCGAGCTGCCCCTGATTGATTCATGTCTGGAATTCCTCTGTTTTTGTGTGTGTTGTTCTTTATTTACTGTCCTGAGTTTTTAAATACTGGTAGCCAGATACTCTTCATTGTCATGGGTTCCTCCCTTCTGTTGGAATTGTCCACATGCTTGTGGATTTCAATGACTTCTCTGTTGTCTGACATGGTGGTTGTGAGAGTGGTCCAGCATTTCTATGTTCTCAAATAATATACTGTGTCCAGGTTTTACCCCTTAGCTTAAATGGCTAAGGGGGGAAAGCAAGGGGCTTGAGGCTGTTAGGAATTGTGGGAGTTGTAGTCCAAAACACCTGGGGGGCCAGTGTTTGCCCATGCCTGGTAGGTAAGTGCACTTACTGTTGCATCTTTGCTGGAAAATAATTCTGTGTACATTTAGAAAAGCATAAATACTACATATTTCAAGTAATGCATCATCATTTGATCATTTCATAGAATTCCAGCAGATTCTCAGAATGTGTAGGACGCATGGGGGTGGGAATTTATGAGTAGCTGTCACACAGCCATATAACCCAGAATATCAAGGCAGAATAACCCAAAATATCTGCTTTGAACTGGGTTATCTAAGTCCACACTGCCCTATATCCCAGTTCAATGTTTGGTGTTAAATTCGCAAATATAGTAATTCCTACATAACATTACCATGTATTGAACTGCTTTTTCTGTTAATTTGTTGTATAACATGATGTTTTGGTGCTTAATTTGTAAAATCATAACGTAATTTGATGTTTAATAGGCTTTTCCTTAATCCCTCCTTATTATCCAACATTTTTGCTTATCCAGCGCTTTTGTTTTTCAGTGATTGGTTTTGGGGGGGGGGGGGGGGCGCCAAAATTCTGTTCGCCTGTACTTGAAAATTTCCTAGGGCCGGCTCTGATCATCATCATTGTCATCCAGCCTTGATTGCTTTTCAATAATAATTCTGTAACTCAACTTCAATCTTGAATAACTGGTCAAGACATAATTTGCATAGAGAAAGATTTCTGGCCTGCTGATCTCAAGATGCCTACTGTGACAAAATATACTTTCTCCTAACTGATCTTGTGGAGTTAAACAATTGTGAGCACAGGATCACTTGAGAGCAGCTAGAGCAAGAAGACTTTGCTTCTTTTCCCGCTGCCTAAATGCCCCTTCAGAGCTTGACATTGTGAACCTGCTGCTGGGGGTAAATAAAGATTTTCCTAGTCCGATTCTATTTGCACTTGACAGGGGCAACTGGCTTAGACACCCTGATTTTCCTTTCCTTTCTTCTTTGCACTCTGTGTGTCTGCAAAGTGGCAGGCAACTTTGAACAGTATCAGATAATCAATGTTTCCTAAAAGAAATTCACTCTTCAGACTTTAAAGGAAGAAATGCACACTGGGGAACATTTGAATAAAGGGAACATTTATACAAAAAGCTATTTACTCTGCTAGCAATTTTCTCTATTCCCTTTGCTAATATTGCTGGTATTTGTGTTTGATCAAAAGCTTTATCCAGCACAATCCCATTTCCTTTCCAAGTCCAGTCTGAAGTGAAGCCATAATACTACCGAGTGGGGAATTGTTCAGGGATTCAGACACCAATGGAGGATGCTTACGAGGTCAAGTTGGTTCCGCTCCAAATGAGGAAATCTTGTGATTTTAAATTGTCATCAACTACAGTGATGTGCAGCATCTTTCTAGCAGGCAGGCTTCATGGCTGTCTAGCCAACCCGCCCACTGCTCTTGTTTTAAAATGCGCAAACAGCAGCTGCCTGGTGAGAAATAAGTTTGGTAGCTGATCAGCCTGATTTTTAGTTCCTGCATATGGCTGGCTGGTATCATGCAGCACATACTTGTTGGCAAACCAGAGCCGAGATGCTAAGCACTGAATACAATGTGAAACTTGATCCCTGGAGAAATGGAGATAGGGAAAGGGTCCCTCCAGGTCAGGATACAATTACAGTGTGAGGCACACATTTCCACGGCTGTCTTCTGGTGTGGTTTCCTTTTTAAATAAGAGTGCTGCATTCTCTCAGCATGATCCAGAAGCCAATACAGCCAGAGTGCTTGCATATAAAGCTAGTTTAATCCCGGTGGCTTCAGTGTAACTGACAGGCCAATTTGTAATACAGCTGGAAAGAGCTACGCTGCTACCACTAGGCTCAGCAAAGCTATCCACATAAGCACACAATGATTCACAAGCTGATGTAGGTGTCACACCATCTAACAATATACGGTGTTATACACAGATAGGATTTTACACCAAGAAGCAACACGCCCATTAGATTCTTTCTGAAGATGAAGACTTCTGGCAGCTGCTACGCTTTCAAGTGACAGTAAATTCCACAGAGGACCTTATTTTGGGATTTGCTGTTTTGTGGTTGTTGATTCCCAGTATTCCATCTTTATTGATATGAAGAATAAGTCTCTCAGTGTATCTACACTGCAAAATTAATGCAGTTGGACACCACTTTAACTGCTGTGGCTCAATACTATGGAATCCTGGGAATTGTGGTTTTACAGATCTTTTAGTCTTCCCTGCCAAAGTGCTCGTGCCTCTGACCAAATGACTAATCCCAGGATTCCATTGCATTGGGCCATGGCAGTTCCAGTGGCATCAAACTGCATTAAATTATATAGTGTAGATCAGTGGTTCTCAATCTAGGGTCCCCAGGCGTTTTTGTCCTTCAACTCCCAGAAATCCTAACAGCTGGCAAACTGGCTGGGATTTCTAAGAGTTGTAGGCCAAAAACATCTGGGGACTCCAGGTTGTGAACCATTGGTGTAGATGCATCAATTTCAGGCAATCTCTTCCGCAGCTATCAAATCTGATGCAAGTTAGCCCTCTATCATGTGTATTTTCTTATCAAGAGATAGCATTTAAGATCAGCACAAACATAATTGCAGTTTTCAAACTTAATTAGAAACATTCATTTCTGTAAAATCTTACCAAAAAGATTAGATAAGTTGTTTCTTTTTAAAAAAAATCATATGCCTGCCAAACACTTTAGATTAAGCATACGAGTTTGTTTTGCCATGTAAAACATACCTCCCATGTATTTCAATCAATTCATTTACAGCAACTGAAATTTTTAACTATGTGGTAATGGTGTAAGAGGGACTCTGTAATGAATATTATGCTTCTGAAGATTCACTCTAATGTTCTGCGAGCATCCTAAATTGGTTCTGAATTATAGCTGAGAATATCAAACTATCTATGGAAACTAGCAATAAGAATAAAGCCATTATCAAGGGGTGGCTTTCCCCAGAACTTCCCCACATGGTAAATGGATAATTTATAAATCCTGGATATTGATGTGCTTGACACATCTCCAGTATGATTTGCATGTATTGACTCAAACCGGCCTAAAAACTTGTGTTTGCACAAGAGTGATATGAAACCAGAGTGTCCTAGGAGAGATAAGAAAGGGAAGCACACTGCCTCTTTGTTGACCTTTCAAGATGATTCCCCGTGGTTTAGGTTTCAATCATATATGCATCCAGCATACACTATAGCAGGTGAAATAGTGACCATCTCTGACCTCAGGCTTACACCACACAGGACAGTTTCACCACAATACTTTGGCATTCAATGAAAAGAATCAAATAGGGATGGTAGGTCTCCTATTCTCCATCCATCCCTCAAAGCAGAGATTTGAAGAGGAACAGCACAGCGGGTGATCTTTCTTCATACTCTTCCTCACACAAATCTGCAGGATTGAATTGTGGATAAAATCTTTGAGGCTGGATGGCCATCTTTCAGGGGTACTTTGTGCTTCTCCTGCATGGCAGAGGCTTGGACTAGATGGCCCATGTGGTCTTCTTCTGATTCTATGTAAGGTTGGGCAGTATAAAATCTATGGCTTCCCAATTAACCATTCTTTACCTAGTACAACACTGTTGAGCCTTCCCCATATTCACAACATTCAGGACTTAAAAGTATGACAAGTTTAACTGGGAATCTATTTTTTAAGACCCGGAATTATTCTTTGGCTCTGAGAATGAGGAGTGCCTCGGCCATCCCATCAACATATCTGTAAACCCATATGACTACAACTTTCTACAGTGCAGTTTATTCAATTGAATTTGGGAAAAGCTGTTTGGAGGACACTGCGGGTTGTCATCCAAAAATGAGGTTGCTAAACTCTGTATTGAATGAAAAGCAGTATGTTGTACACATCTTTTGTGCCTATGGGTTTCCTTAACCCCAGTATTAGTCATGCAACCATCTATATTTTTTTGAGCAGGGAAGAGGGAGCTTTCCTCATCCAGGGAGGCATAGGATATTTGTTCTGATGTGATACCACTGTCCTGTGAAGAGCCCCAAACTGAGACTGCCATTGGGATGGGGTCCTGACACTTGTGTGTGTGTGGCCTTGCTTGAACCACCAGCAAGGCTCTCACTCAATTTTGTGAGTTTCTGTACTGGTCACACTCAGCCATGACTATAAGTAACTGCTGTGTGCACTTCATTTACCACTGTGGGTTGGCTTAATGTGATTCGCTCTCTGTGCTTATTTGATTAATCTCAGCTCCAGCAGAGAGGAGAGTGCTACTGTCTTAGTCTGAGAGGCTAAGTTAGACAAAGGCAACCAGTCTCCTAGGTCCATCACTGCTGCTCCTGCTGCTGGAACAGCTTGGGTTTAATCATGCTCATGTAAAATGCCCCACTCACTAGAGAGAAGCTTTATATGTGGCCAACATAATGCAGAAGCAATCATAAAAGCAGTTGACTGCAATGTCCTTGAAGAGCCATTGGTGACTGTCAGAGCTGGCACATTTTTTAAAGAATACGCCAAATCCCAAACTCGAACATGAAAACTCAAAAATGCAGATGACCCATGAAGCTGCCATGCCATTCTGAGACATCTACTTGGAGAGGCATTTAAATGAAGTACAATTACTTGAATATAATATACTGTTCTAGAGATTAATGGCCTGAAGAACGATGCTTTAGAGCGCAGCCTGAAGTCAAGGCTATTTTGCATTAACAGAGGGATCAGCTAAGGAAGATTTTGGCATTAGCTTTATCATAGGAAAGCAAGAGACCCTTGTCATGTCTTAAGAGAGTTCTGGGAAGGAAAAAAATAGCAGGAAAGAATACTGCATTAGAAAGCAGAATTACACTATATAACACGATTTTTACTCCTGGGTTATAAATGTCATTTCCTAATTGGCTCTATCATAAAAACATGGAAAATGTTTATGAAACTGCAAAAACTTTGTTTTAGTGGGACATCTTGCAGCACATTTTGCTATAGTTTTTCATCGAGTCTCAACCAATTCAACGTAGTTTGTGGCAGCCACAAAAATGAAGTTTCTGGAGTGTAACAATTACTTTCAAAGTAAGTACCGCACAATGAAACAGGAATAAAACTTCAAACCAGGATCAGATTTTTTTTCAAATTTTTTACATAGTTTTATTATGATGTTTATTTATACCCCACTTTTTCTCTCCACAAGGAGGCTCAAAGAAAAGCCAATACGGCATCACCACCCAGCCAAATATGCCACAGATGTTTTTATTTCTGAAGTGGTGGGAAGAAATAGTGGATGAGATGCCAGAATTGGTAAGACCAGCATTAGGGTTTTAGTGTATTCATGAGCACTCTTGCAATGCTTTGTCTTTTAGCCAGCTAGAAAAAGAAAAGACACTTCATCTTTGTCTAATGGTAGGGCCAGACCCATCAGGAAACTGGTTAGGTAAGAAAAAAAGTATGGAGTTCAATGGCAGAACATGTGCTCTGCATGCAGAAGATCCCAGGTTCCATCCCTGATATCTCTGAAAGAAGGGCTGATGGGAGCAGTTTCTTTAGACAGGTGAATTGCCTGACATAAGGAAGCTTCCTGTGGGCCTAAATGTAATTTCTGATTTCAACTAAAGCAGATTGGAGAAATACATGAAGACCTAACAAATCAACACTTACAGTAGTTCTGGTTAACCAACTTCCGGTATCTGACCTACTGTATTATCCGATGTGCTTGCCGGAGGGACAAGGCTCTTCCCTTTGGCAAGCATGCAGCTTAGGGAAGCTAAGCTTAGCAACACGCACCAGGCTTCCCTAAACTGGGCGCTTGCGGAAGGGAAGAGCCTCCTCCCTTCGGCAAGCACCCGGCGCCGTGGAGAAGCCCCAGCCGTGTTGCTTGGCAGCAGTGCGACCTGGGATTCCCTAAACCGGGTGCTTGCCGAAAGAAGGAGGCTCTTCCCTTTCGCAAGCCCCCGGCTTGCCGGGAGGGATAATAGGGCCTCCCTATTATTCAACAGTTCTGTTTATCCAATATTCGGCCCACCTGTTTATCTCGGATAACCGGAACTCTACTGTACTTAAAAATCCTTTAATTCAGTGAGCCCATGGGAGCCAAAGCTAATACAGACAGTCCATCGAACTTACATACAACTAGTTCAGAACAGGGGTGAGACAACAGGAAGTGAGAGAAATTTATCCCTAAGAAGAGAAAATCACTCCTGAAGGAGTTATATGGGGAAAAGGTGTCTCAACATTCAATACAGAACCTGGTATTCACCGGCAGTCTCCCAAGTACAAACTAGAGATTACTCTGCTTAGTTTCCTAGGTCAGATAGGTTTGTGGTGCCTTTTGGGTATTTAGGCCTTGCATCTACAAGGAAGTGAAGTTTTGGTAAAATAAACAGCTTATATCAACTCATAAGCTACCCCAGATTCATACCCTATGTAGCTCTCATTCCCTCTCCTTTTTCTGATTCCACAGAAAATACAGAGTTGGAAAATACTGCAACTCCTGCCATGCCCTGGTTTGCACTGATGCCATCCACCACTTTATTAGGGATGTAGTTGTAGGGAGTGGCAGTATGAAGCTATTGTCATCCTAAGTAACAATTCTACTCATCAAATGAAATTTTACTTTACTCCCAGATTTGTTCTGTTTTACAGGAACTTCAAAGTTCATTTTCAATTTAGAAATAGTTCATGCATCCAAAGCAAAGTGAGAAGACAACATCGTCATGGGAATACAAACACAGTAAAGAGAAGATGCCTTGATATGAATGATTTTCAGTGTCTCTGTTAAAATTCCTTTGTATGGGGAAAATCCCAATTGGGAGAGGGAATAGTCCCTAGCTGATCAACGAAATTATTATGCAGCATTGCATTTCATCCCATGCTCGTCTCACGGTTATAGCTTTGCACTTATTCCCATTCCCTTGCCCTATTGTTTACAGCCTGGCCATGTTTACATTAACCACCATTGATGGATGAGCACTGTTTTAATCTGAGTTTTATGTTGCTTTTTACATATATTTTATTCAGTTGTATTTTATATTGTGTCGATTTTATGCTCTATTTTTTAAGAACCTTGTGCCTTATGTAAGCCAGCCCAAGTCCCTTTGGGGAGATGGTGGCAGGATATAAGAATAAAGATATTATATTATACTAGCTGTGCCCTGCCACGCGTTGCTGTGGCCATTTAGAATTCCACTGAATCGCCTCGCTGCTTCCAAGCCTGGGTGCTTTCTATGTATGGGCCTCCTTGCTTTGGCTGGTTGAATGGGACGGAGTGGTGTGATGGCTTCCAAATGTGAGGGTTTTTTATGTAGGGGAAATATTGGTTTGAGAGGTTGAAGAGGAGTGAATAGTGTTGGTGCTTTGAAGCCTGGCCGCTTTCTACCTTGTGGAATTGTTGGTTGGGCAGGTTGAATAGCAATGAATAGTCTGAGTGCAGGAAGTATGAAGGTTGCAATTAGTTACGTTTTGAATGTATTGAATGGCCCTGGAGATTCAAGGCCTGGCTGTTTCCTGGTTGACGGAATCCTTTGTTGGGAGGTGTTAGCTGGGCCTGATTGTTTCCTGTGTGGAATTCCCGTGTTTGGAATGTCCCTGTCTTTTGAGTGTTGTTTTGTATTTTGTGTCCTGATTTTAGAGATTCTATTGTTCTGTTTTCTTATTAGACCATAGTAATTATTACATATGATATAAAGTAATGTTATGTATTAATTACTGTTCTTAGGAATGTAGCACGCAAACATTGCAACATGTAATTCGAAAACATTGACTACTAAATGGCAGACTGGCTTGGATAAGTGAAGCTTGGCTAAGTGAGACTCTACTGTATTGTCTGTTTGGAGGTCAAGTGTGAATGTTGCCTTGCAGCTTCAGTGCCTGGGTGGTTCTTGCCTGTGAAGTTGTTGATGATTATTGTTGTGGTTGTGATTGTTTTTACAGTAGAGTCTCACTTATCCAACATAAACGGGCCTGCAGAATGTTGGATAAGCAAATATGTTGGATAATAAGGAGGGATTAAGGAAAAGCCTATTAAACATTAAATGAGGTTATGATTTTACAAATTAAGCACCAAAACATAATGCAATACAAGAAATTTGACAGAAAAAGTAGTTCAATAGGCAGTAATGCTATGTAGTAATTACTGTATTTACAAATGTAGCACCAAAATATCACGATATATTTAAAACATTGACTACCAAATTGTGTTGGATAATCCAGAATGTTGGATAAGTGAGACTTTACTGTATTGGAATTGAGGTGTAGAGGAGGAGAAACTGAAAGTAATGGAGGGAGAACTCTTCCTGCTTCCCTTCTGGCCCCCGCCCCTCCGTGGCCTCGGTGTGCCTGTTTGAGGGGGCGACGTGGGCAAGGCCCCTCCCTCCCTCCCTCCCACCTCGCTCTCTTTCCCTGATGACCATGAGGAGGAGGTCATCCCGGAGGAGGGTGGCCGGGGAGGAGGCCTGGCCTCCCGGCCCTCTCCTGGCCACGTCCCCCGGCCCCAGTCCCGGCCAGGCCTCGCCGGGGGGAGGGCGGCGGTGGGGGGCACTGTGTAGGCCTTGCTGGTCCCTCCTCCCTGGTGCCATGTTGAGGGCCGCTGGGTGAGGTTTTTCTTGGTTGCGGTGCCTCGGAGCAGGAATAGGGGAGCGCGCGGGAGCGCCTGTTGAGGGGAGGGGTGGGGGTTGTTCTCTCCGTGCCTGGGGTTCGTTGTGGCGGAGGCGCACATGGAGCGTTTTTGTTTTTAGGCCCTGTGGTGGTTCCTGTTGTTTATTTTTGTTATATGAACCCAGAGGCAGGGATGAGGGGTTGTGCTGGCAAATTTTGAGGTTGTGGGATATGTAGTTTTGTTGTTTTGCTCAGTGCCGGGATTCTATTACCATTTTATATATATAGATTATTGTAATACCTTCATTTTTAGGTGTTGTGTGGTTTCCGAGGTGTATGGCTGTGTTCTAGCAGCATTTTCTTCTGACGTTCCAGCTGCATCTGTGACTGGTGTCTTCAGAGCATCAAATGCTGCTAGAACACGGCCATACAGCCCAGAAACCACACAACACATCAGTGATTCCAGCTATGAAAGCCTTTGACAATACCTTCATTTTGCTCTGCATCCCATTCCTGATTACCTCTGTGAATACTTGAGCTGGGTTGCAATTTCAAATATACATATTATGCAATGCAGCTGCTACACAGACCTAGCATTCCAGTACTTAATTATTCGGTTAAATGAAAAGCAAACAACATTTTTTAAAAGAAAAGGCTATTCTAAACTCCTACAAGTTTACATAAGACCTAAAACCTCTGCCAAACTGAAATGTTTAAATCAAACCTGCCAAGTTGTAATGCTTTGGACAGAGCTTCAAAAGCTTCTAGTGTCAGCCTGACAACCTCCAGACTGGTTACATGATGGTTATCTGGAGACTGAGAAATTCTATGCGAGATGGTGGCCTTTTTCGATGATCAAATCTGGAGGATCACAGAATGCCATGTGCATTATTTACTAGCTTGGGCACCCAGCATTGCCTGGGTTATTTGAAAAAGTCCGTTTTTAATTGTACAAAATGCAAAAGGTTGTGGATGAACTACACATCATGTCAGATTAACCCCGAGAAACTCCACCAATACTTAAAGTTATGTTGGGTATGTTTGCTGTAGATGCATTATTGATGGAATTCAGTGTGCTCTCTGGCTGTAGGGTAAAGTACAACTCCCACTGCGGTGAGCCAGTCCCCTCAAACCCCACCAGCAGGCTGAGCAAATCATGGGAGTTCTGTGTGCCAAGTTTGGTCCAGATCCATCGGTGTTTGGGTTCACAGTGCTCTCTGGATGTAGATGAACTACAACTCCCCCAAATCAAGGTGAATTTTCCCCAAAGACCTCCAGTATTTTTTCTTGTCTTCTGTCAACATCAAGTCCTACATTCCAGGAACTGGATCCATTTTTAATGGCAGAAAACCTTGGACTCCTGGGTTAATATTGTGCTGGATGAAAAGCATTCCTTTGCTCTGTTTTAAATCTTCCATATGAATGTATCACAACACACAGTGTTTCCTCTTTCCAACCTGCTTGGCACTGTCAGTTAAACATTGCTCATTCAGTCCCAGCACCACCTTAGCCATCTCATTTCTTAGCTGAGACTCTTCGTCTTTTTCTCCAATCCTCATATGGAAAGTGTTTTGCATCCCTGAGCTTTGCAATTTAAAAATTATAGCCGCTTGAAGTTTGACCCAAACACCCCCCTTGCCATTTTGACTTCTAACACCTCGCTGCCAGAATTCCTTTAATGACTTGCATTTGTTCCTCCAGGCTGTCTCTATCTCCAGAGTAATCAATCAAGCTCTTTTGGTGAATCTGTCTAATGTGCCTGAAGACAGGAGAATTATGAAAATTGATCTCTACCAAGAAACACGACCATTTTTGTTCCCCATTACTGCTTGATCCAGATTAAGACAAAACTAAATCTGAAAGCTAATTGCTCTGATGAACTGATACAGTTCACTGAGCATGGAGAGGGAAAATGTGGATTTTTAAGAAGACATTAACCTTTACAAAAGGCTATTATATGCTGACGCTTTGTTATGTGCCTTCAGTTAATTCAGGCAATGTATTCAAGATGACTTTCATAAAACTGGGGGTATAAATGGTGTGGATCTCTGCAAGCTGATGGGATCCAGGTGTAGGATGATGGGAGCTGCAGCCCATCAGTAGCTGAAGGACTAATACATAAACCCCACCTCTGTTCTAAACAATTACATTGTGTAACAACATTCAAAAAAAATTCTGTTCCTGGTTTGAAAGTGTTATTTCCTGTTTCATTGTGCAATACTTACTCTGATACTTCATTTTGGTGGCTGCCACAAACTATGTTGAATTGGTTGAGACTCTATGAGATATAGTCATTGAATATGTATAGCAAAATGTGCTGTAGGATGCCCCGCAAAAACAAAGTTTTTGCAGTTTAATAAACTTTCCCCATGTTTTTATGATAAAACCAATTAGGAAATGACATTTATAACCCAGGAACAAAAAATACATTATATAGTGTTGTTCATTTGTCAATGGAATGATATCTCACAGTTGCAGCTTTTTGGAGCTGGTGTAATGCTAAACCAAGAGGGATGGGACACAAGGCCCAGGAAGAAAAATCACAATAAGAGTCGAAAGTCCTACAATTTGAGAAACTGCATCAAGGGTCTCATGCTGGGAGAAAGATGGAACACAAATGAAACGAAACAAAATAAAGCCTGTGCTATATTTTACTGAGCATGGAATCAAATTGCTGGATTAGGCGACCTAATCGAGGCCCCTTTCCCAAAGGACGGAGACATCACATGTTAAGTAGACATGTGCAAGCTCCTGTGAGTTTTTCTCTGATTCTTTCCTTCAAATTTTACTCAAGGCACAATTCCATTGGCTAATGTACCCTGGGAGCAGCCGGTGCTGCAGTGGGTTAAACCACTGAGCTGCTGAACTTGCTGACCGAATGCTTGGCAGTTTGAATCCAGGGAGCGGGGTGAGCTCCTGCTCTGAGCCCCAGCTTCTGCCAACTTAGCAGTTTTAAAACATGCACATGTGGGTAGATCAATAGGTACTGCTCTAGTGGTAAGGTAACAGCATTCCATTCAGTCATGCCAGCCACATGACCTTGGAGGTGTCTACTAACAACGCTGGCTCTTTGGCTTAGAAATGGAGTTGAGCACCAACCCCCAGAGTCAGACACAACTAGACTTAACATCAGGGGAAACCTTAACCTTTAATGTGCCCTGAAGGCACTTTCTCCCCCATGGCTGAGCACTGTCCCATTATTGCATTACAGTACCATGCAGGCTAAGGTGAACGGGTCTTCCTGAATCAAGTGATAGATGATGTGGGCCCATTTCTCCATGCAAATGTATATGGGCCAATATGAAGCAACCACGTTTTAAATTTTGTGTCTTTGCTAGCTCCCCCCTCCCTCAGCCAACCTCTGATGGGCAAGCTGGCCAGATCCCCATCCTAATTAGCAAAGGTATTCCAAATGTGCTCTTTGAATGGCAGTTTCTTGCGCTGTTTTGCAATAGCTGAGCTATCTTGAATCCTGTGGGATGTTTTGAAATGATGTGTCTCATCTCCTGGGTATGTCCTCCTGAGGAATCTGGTATAATCACACTCAGCAACTGAACACTTTAGCAAAATCCCAAATGAATCATATGAGTTGGCTTAGCTGATCAAGACGATTAGTTCCTAACAAGCAATGACAGGAAGGAAAAAAACAGGGGAGGGATGGCAGCAACTGTATGCTGTGTGTGTGTGTGTTAGGACTGAATCCTGCGTACAATAGGAGTTGATCCTGAGATCAGCCCTCAAAACTCCAAAAATATAGATGATTCCTATTTAGGAAGCCCTTCAGTGTCTTAAATATGCTGGAAATGATTATTCATTGGTAAAGGAAGAGCACTCTGCATATGATGAGAGCAGCTCTTTCTCATATCTCATGTCATTTCAATGACACAAGACTGAAAATTAGGACCCAGGGTTGAAAAGTAACTATCCTGGCCTCAAATGTATTAACTGGGATTCAAGGCCCTGTCAGCTTAGCTTTTCTCCTACTAAGTGTCCTATTCTAGGCACTAAATACTTTGAATGTGATTTTCCTGCTTCTTGGCAGGGGGTTGGACTGGATGGCCCACAAAGTCTCTTCCAACTCTATGATTCTAGGCACATAGATGTCTAGAGTGGTATATAGCGTGGTTTATTTTCTAAAGAGATAAGTGATATTGCAGTACAAATCAGCTCCCATAAATAGCATATGCATTAAAATCAGGAACCCTTATCCTAGAAGTTGATCCGTGTGTGTTTGCTCTCTGCTTATATGATAACTAGCTGTGCCCGGCCACGCGTTGCTGTGACGAAGTCTGGTGGTCTGGGAAATAAAGTATTGAGGAATTGGTGGTAGTTAAGGTCAAGGGTAAAGGTTTTCCCCAGACATTAAGTCCAGTCATGTCTGACTCTGGGGGTTGGTGCTCATCTCCATTTCTAAGCCGAAGAGCCGGCGTTGTCCGTAGACTCCTCCAAGGTCATGTGGGATGACTACATGGAGCGGTGTTACCTTCCCGCCGGAGCAGTACCTATTGATGCACTCACATTTGCATGTTTTCGAACTTCTGGGTTGGCAGAAGCTGGGGCTAACAGTGGGGGCTCTCTCCGCTCCCCCAATTCAAACCTGTGGCCTTTGTTCCAGAAGTTCAGCAGCTCAGCGCTTTAACATGCTGCGCCATCAGGGGATATTATTTCCTAAAGGTTGTGAATATACAATATTTCTGATTGGTTTTTTTTTGTTTGTTGGAGGCAAGTATGAATGCTGCAATTAGGAAAAATGATTAGGATGTAATGGCCTTGCAGCTTTAAAGCCTGGCTGTTTCCTCCCTGAGTAATTTTTTTGTTGGGAGGTGTTAGCTGGCCCTGATTGTTTCCTGTCTGGAATTCCCTTGTTTTCAGAGTGGTGTTGTTTGCGATATTTTATGTGCTTCTACTGTCTGTGGCCCTGAGAAAACAGAGGATTTGCCTGATTTTGATGATGGGAATACTTTGTTGGGAGGTGTTAGCTGGCCCTGATTGTTTCCTGTGTGGGATTCCCCTGTTTATTTACTGTCCTGGTTTTAGAGATTATATTGTTCTGCATTATTCTATCCCAGTAATTATTTCATATTAAAGAAGAATCCCACATATCCAACATTCGCTTATACAATGTTCTGGATTATCCAACGCAGTCTGCCTTTTCATAATCAATGTTTTAGTAGTCAGTGTTTTAAATTCATTGTGATATTTTAGTGGTAAATTTGTAAATACAGTACAGTAGAGTCTCACTTATCCAACATAAACGGGCCGGCAGAACGTTGGATAAGCGAATATGTTGGATAATGAGGAATTAAGGATAACCCTATTAAACATCAAATTAAGTTATGATTTTACAAATTAAGCACCAAAACATCATGTTAGACAACAAATTTGTCAGAAAAAGTAATTCAGTACACAGTAGTGCTATATAGTAATTACTGTATTTATGAATTTAGCACCAAAATATCACGATATATTGAAAGCATTGACTACAAAAATGCGTTGGATAATCCAGAACGTTGGATAAGCGAGTGTTGGATAAGTGAGACTCTACTGTAAATACTACATAGCATTACTGCGCATGGAACTACTTTTTCTGTCAAATTTGTTGTATAATATGATGTTTTGGTGCTTAATTTGTATAACGATTACCTAATTTGATGTTTAATTGGCTTTTCCTGAATCCCTTCTTATTATCCAACATATTCACTTATCCTGCCGGCCTGTTTACGTTGGATAAGTGAGACTCTACTGTATATTTCTAATCTTATATTATCTGTTTAGAACTGGATTATATGAGGCTCCTTCTTCACAGCTGTATAAAATGCACACTGAAGTGGATTATATGGTAGTGTGGAGTCAAGATAATCCAGTGCAAAGCAGATAATATAAGATTATAAATGGGTAATATAGCTGTGTTGAAGGGCCTTGAGTCTACACTGCCATATAATCCAGTGCAAATTAGATAATCTGTGGAAGAAGCCGCAGTGAGGCCTAAATTTGCCTGTCCCCTAACTGAAACCTGGCTGTCCCTTGGTTGCTAGGCAACCAAGTGGGCAGAGATTAGCCCTCTAAACTGGCAGCAATTGGATAAAAAAAATTATTGCTCTCCCTCTAATTAGGACTTTATTTTTCTTTTCTTTTTGTTGTATCAACCTTGAGGCATGGATGATGGGTTGTGTTGTCAAATTTTGAGGTTGGGGGGCCTGTACTTTTGTTGTTTTGTGAATTGCCGTGATGCCATCACTCTTTTATATATATAGATGTTGCTCCTGTGACTTGTTAAAAGTCAGAAACATCATATGATTAAAACCTTATATAGTTGGTCTGTAAGGCTTATGGGGTCGCAAACTGTCAACCGTCACTGAAGTAGACCATTGTTTTAAAGATCTACTAGGTAAATTGTGTTGTTCAGAGGAGCCACCATTAAAGGCTCATGTGGGACTGACCAAGGGAACATTGCAGAACTCCACTTGACCCACTGGCCCTCCATTTGGGTCTTCTGCCTGAGCTATTTTGAGTCTTAATACAAAGATTCGTCTCATAGTCGCTCCTACTTCTGGACAACCTTTGCCTCCTGGCCACTATTCTGAGGACCTGATCTTTGCTTAGTTTGGATGAGGCCGCTTACCTGGCAAAGAGATCTGCTGACCTTCAGGCCCTATGTATTTAACACTCAGAATTCTGTTACAAGAGACATAAATCTGCCACAAGTCTGCTTCTCCCTCATGTCATTTAGCTCATTATCAGAATTTGGAATGTTGTTTTTCAAAGTTATTTTTATCAACTTCTTTTTACAAAGCAGCTCAGTGTTTCCTGTCATTTTCATCTTGCAAAAAATGTTATTTTTACAAATATAAATATTGCCAAAAGTGTTCCCAAAGGGCCTCCAAATTTAGGAACAATGAATAAATATTCCCTGTTTTGCCAAAGAAACAACAGCGTCGCCAATTGTGGTTTGCAAAAAATAAAATAAAATAAACCCACCCATCCCTTCTCTCCTCTAGCTTGGAACAAACTACAGTATTGTTATTAAGTCACTTGCATAGTTAACTTTTAGTCTGATGAGGCTTAAATGTCACTACAGTCGGTATCCAACTATGTACATCAGAAACGTTGCAAGCAACTTTAGCAGATAACTGGAGCAAAGATTTTTGCTCCATTTGCTCTGGGCTGTTGTAAGCAGAGAGGAAGAAAGAAGGAATCTGTTGACCATAAGGCAGTTTGCTGGGAGAGATTGATAGACCATACACCCTGACTGCCTCATTTTGGCAGGTACTATCTCAATTACTCCTCTGTCACTCCGCCATTTTTGACTACTTAAAAAAAAAAATCCAACATACACCCTGGCTCTGTCCATTATTGCAAACAGAATTCTGAATGTAAAAGTATAGTACAACCCTATATCTGTGGGACTGGTTTCTACAGATTTATTTATGTATATCCAAAAAGAAATGTTTCTATGCATTTTCTATGTTGAATAGCTGAGTTTATGGTATTCTTGGACAAGGTATCCTTTTTTTTCAATTGGTTTCACTATTATCTGCACAATTCCCATGAAGTCCACAAACATATCCCCAATAGATATGGAAGTCTTACTGTAGTTTGTACTCTGTTATTTCAGCAAATAGCTGCCAAACTCTCCTAAGTTGTGTGTGTCCTTCTGTCATCTTGACCACACTGTGGTCCTGGTTTTCTAGTGATCCTAATTTTTAGCTGTGAAATGTTGAAGGGTGTATTTTCTTACAACTGAGGCGGAGCAAAGGTGTGAAAAAGGCAGAAGGGTTGAGAAGACAGGCTTCACCTGTGGAAGGTAAACAACAGGAGGTTTGACAGCGTATGGAGACAGATCTGGAAACATTGGGGAGGGGAAGATAAGAAATCTATAAGAAAGTGGGGCAGGGTTGTACTTCAATTCAAGGTTGCTTGCTCGCTGGACCAGAGATCCATTTTATTTATGGCTGATATTTTTCTTGTGGCAGTAGGATTAGTTCTGCAGTTGATGTTTCCTAACTGTAATATAAGCAAGTTGAATGACATTTGCCTACAGCCAAGACATATAAAAGACCTGGCAAAATTAGTATTGCTCTACACAACTATTTTCCTAGAGTAATTGAAGAGAATTTCTTCACAAAAGTATTTACTAAACCATTATTAAGAACTAGACACTGAGCTCCTGGTGTCACAGTGGGTTAAACCACTGAGCTGTTGAACTTGCTGACCGAAAGGTCAGCAGTTCGAATCCAGGGAGTGGGGTGAGCTCCCGCTGTTAGCCCCAGCTTCTGCCAACCCAGCAGTTCAAAAACATGTAAATGTGAGTAGATCAATAGGTACCGCTTCTATGGGAAGGTAATGGCGCTCCATGCAGTCATGCCGGCCACATGACCTTGGAGGTATCTATGGACAACGCCGACTCTTCGGCTTAGAAATGGAGATGAGCATCAACGCCCAAAATCGGACACGACTAGACTTAATGTCAGGGGAAAACCTTTATCTTTTCTTATTAAGAATTGGGAGGGCTAGATGACTCGCATCTCTGTATTAAATCAAAGTAGCACATTTCAGTGTTCAATGTTCTATTTGGAACTAATTATTGAATATGGCTCTTATCTCCTTATTAAACCTCTATGATCCAGAGAAATAATCCATATTGTTTTACAGGTGAGGGAAACAGTACAGATATATTTAGTAGTTGAGGAAGGAAAGATGAGACACACCAATGGGTGATAAAATATAATCGATAGCTAGTAAATACAGTAGAGTCTCACTTATCCAACATTCACTTATCCAACGTTCTAGACTATCCAATGCAATCTGCCTCCCGCTCGGATCCACAGCTGTTTCTCTAGGCAGTAAGGACTGAACTTTTTACGTATTTAATTTCTGACAGTGTCGTTACTGTAAGTTCTTTTTGTGCAATTCTATCTTTATTTGGAATCAATTTGTTAGTAGCCAATGTTTTTGTAGTCAATGTTTTCAATACATTGCGATGTTTTGGTGCTAAATTTGTAAATTCAGTAATTACTACATAGTATTACCATGTATTGAACTGCTTTTTCTGTCGATTTGTTGTAAAACATGATGTTTTGGAGCTTAATTTGCAAAATCATAACGTAATTTGACGTTTAATAGGCTTTTCCTTAATCCCTCCTTATTATCCAACATTTTTGCTTATCCAACGTTCTTCTGGCCCATTTATGTTGGATAAGTGAGACTCTACTGTACCACCTTTCCCAATTTGGCAGGTTCCAGATTTTTGCAATTACAAATCCCATCACCTCTGTCCAACAACTGAATGGTTGGTTTTGTAGTCCAAGGCATCTGGAAAATGTCAAGTTGGGAAAGGAAGTAAAACAACAACCAATTTAATAAAAAAGACAATAAATTGGGCCGCTATGAGGAAATGGTGTTCAACCACATCAACTTTTCACATTCTTCTAGTGGAGTGGTTCTCAACCTGTGGATCTCCAGGTGTTTTGGCCTGCAACTCCCAGAAATCCCAGCCAGTTTACCAGCTGTTAGGATGTTTGGGAGCTGAAGGCCAAAACATCTGGGGACCCACAAATTGAGAACCACTGTTCTAGATCCTCTTTCAAAATAAAAATGTAGCAGTCAGATTAACAAATTACTAATGCTCTGAGCCCTTTAAGGAACTTATGAAATTTTTGAGGAACAAGCAACTGAATATGTTGTCCAGGAAACAAAGTACTGCCACTGCACTAAGGAAACTTTTAGCTCAGAGGTAGACCTGAGGCTTTGAGTGCAAAAAGTTTAAAATCCAAAAGGCATCCCTTCCTGCAATAAAAATTCAGTAACATATAATTCAGTAACACCCCACAATCGTGTTGGCTACTCAAGAATTCTTGCTTGCTGTTGTGTGAGAAGTTTAAATTGGCTGTTATAGATAAGGAACAAGTGCCCAGCAGCAAAGTAAAAGAGTGATTTAAGTGCCAGTAATTGAGAGATAATAAACAAAGACATATGAAGAGAAGGAGAAAGCAGGGAAGAAAGTTTTTTCCCCATGAGATGAGAAACATGTTATCCTCACAACAAACATCAGAGAGGGGCTTCAACATCTTCTGATGTCTCAGGTAGAAACTACAAACTCACACAAGACTCTGCCATTTAGTTGCCAGAAGAAAAGGAATGTGCTCTGCATCCAGCAAGTCTCAGGTCCTATACATGGCATTTTGAGGTGCAAGGCTGTTGGGAAAGATTCCTGCTGGAAATCCTGGAAATGCCAGTCAGAGACATTGCTGGGCTATCAAGGCACTTCCAGTAATGGTGTGCTCCTGGCATACTGCCACCGGCTTCTAAATGCTGAGGGTCATTCAAGGTTAGAGTGGGGTAACCCAAGCCAATATTGGGTTGCTGTGAGTTTTCCAGGCTTTATGGCCATGTTCCAGCAGCATTGTCTCCTAATGTTTCACCTGCATCTGTGGCTGGCATTTTTAGAACCTCTGAAGTTGCCAGCCACAGATGCAGGCAAAACTTTAGGAAAGAATACTGCTGGAACATGGCCATACAGCCCAAAAACTCACAGCAACCTAGTGATTCTAGCCATGAAAGCCTTCGGCAATACAAGCCAATATTGCTCCTAGATTGGCCACTAAAGGATGCAATTCCTCTGATATGAAGCTTGGAAAGCAGCTTTCAGTATTCATACATGAGCTGTACTTTTAAGAACAATTAATATAGGTCATCCATTCCTTTAACCTACTTGAGTCACTTTCTGTATTCGTAAACTGAATGGATTTCAAAATACTCCGTGCATGTTTAGCATTCAATGGTATTTCCAAAGTTTCCAGTCTTTCAAAATATAGCTGGGGTGGGTGGGTGAGGGGACTCTATTCTATGGTGATGAGCATGGATTTAGGAGGTGTTAGGCATTTTTCCCTTGGCATAAAATTAATCCTGGGTTTTTTTAATGTGTGAGGTCTTATGCATATGGTGATAAAATCCAACCCACCTCCGCTCTCTTACTTCAAATGATTGGCTTTGGCATATTAAGATTTAAGTTTCAAATCTCCAAAGTGGATGTGATCAAAGTGTTTAATTTCAAGTCTTTCAGGTAAGCCAGAGGCCTAATAAGCCTCTCTTACTTCCTTACCTTGAAGATCAAAATCCACATGCACACATTCCTCTGATTTTTACCTATCTTATCTGGCCTCTTCCCTTGAATGTTTTATGTTGCCACTTGTTCAGGCCATAGGCAGAACAGTTTCTGCCAGCCAGCCTCCTTGCTTCATGCCCAGCTCAATACCTCCTTTCCTGGCCATCTAACCCTGATGTGAGCCTACTGTTAAGGGGAGGGGGAAGAACCACACTCATATTTGGGAATACAGTGTTCCCTCACTTATCGTGTGGGTTACGTTCCAGGACCACCTGCAAAAAGTGAAAATCCACAAAGTAGTGACACTATATGTGTGCTGTTTGCAAGTAGCGTCTCTGTCGCCTCCTCGCCTCTCAAGCATGCGCATGAGCACTTCTGCTGTTGCCGTTGCCTTGTGAGGCGAAAACAAACCTGCTTTAGCCTCCTTTTCTCTCCCTTCCTTAGTCTTCTCCTTAGGAAGGAAGTAGAAAGAGGGATTTATAATGTTATTTTATGATTTATACTATTATTTTAGTGTTTATTGAAAACCCGCGAAACAGCAAGGGTGCGAAAAGTGAACCGTGAAGTAGTGAGGAAACACTGTACGTTATTTTTTTTTATGATGTAAGGCAGTTGCAGTCCAACAGGGAGAAGAAGAAAAACAGATCTATGTATAAAAATATCATCATTTTATTACATTCCACACAATACATTGTCAAGAATTTCAAAATCCACAAGATATTTCCACACACAGGCAACTGGGTGATGCTGACGATGTCACAGCTCTAAGGGGAGGGTGGAAAGGTGGCAGTAAAAATTGAGAATGGGCAGGGCAGTCTTTGGCAAAAAAATACTTAATAAAAAACCAGGGTAAAGACACCCCCGTTGAGGATCTCTGACCCAGGATGATATCTGAAAGACTGCTGGATATATTTACACTTAACTGCTGTTAGGGGGCAGGATCAGGAGAACCAGTAGGAGGGGACAGTTTCAACGCACCATTCTTTTATTTCACGTTAGGGATTTCCTATCACAAGTACCAGTGGTGCAGACATCAACGTACTTGTTAATGGATTGTTTCCACACTGGGATACATTTTCCTAGGACCCACAAAGCCAACTAAAACACATCTTAAAGGGAACATCCTGATCACTTCTTCATGTAACTCAGAGGCCCTTGTAGCCTACCCTCTCCCCATTTTATGGCAGGAGACATGTGACTGCTCTGCTCTCACATACTCCTTTTTAGGTGCAGTTTAATCCGCACACAATATCATGGTTTGTTTTTGTTTGCATATAAACTCTGCACTTTAATTAAAGAACAGCTTCTCTACTAGACAGCGCTGTGTGTCATTAACCCAACTAAGCAAGCATCTTGGCAGAGTTACTTTGCGACATGCACTAGAGCATGCTACCTGAATAACACAGGGTGGAAGGATGCGACACACATCCCACATTAACACGTTCCTCTTGAGAACTGGCAAAGAATCTCTTATGTCTTTCATGATCTAAGACAACCCTGTGGGATTCAATCCACTGGGAATTTCTCCACATAATTAAATCAACTGGATTTGCTGAAAGGGCCACCAATGTTTTTGCACAAGTTCACTTGAATTGGTAAACGAGAAGCCCCCTCCCAATGGCATTCACCCTCATGCGACAATGCTACTGTTCTGAAATTCTCTTATCACAAGGAAGAAAAGGTGAATCGATATTTTCAGAAGGGTATAACTAGTCATGACTGGATTTTTATTAAAACCCAAACAACGCTGGGAAATTGTGTTCAGTGGAGATGTATTTTGCCTGAAAATAAATCAGATTGAACGAATCCAACCACCTTTGTGTGTTATCACTTGTTAATCTATATAAGGCATTTCCATTGCATTACTTCAGAGCAAATCAATAGATACGAGGCTTATCACGGACTCCATTATGCCTCCTTCGTTAAAAGATGCAGAGATATCTGGATTTTAGCAGGCCCTATTCTTGGGGCTTTGGTTGACAGATGTCATTACCAACACCTTAAGAAGCAACATGGCCAACAAATGTTTAACTGTGTCAGCCAGCCATCTACGGGAACTTGGAGAGATAAACTCAGGGGGGAAAATGTTCTTTATCTTTTGTAAATTACTAGTAAAAATACAAGGAAGAAATTTCCTTACTCTCACAAAAAAGAAAGAAAGAAAAGTATTGCTAAGAGTGAAGTTTATCGCAATACATGAACCTCATATGTAGGGAGCCACAGCATTTTCCAAAACCTTCAACTATATTGATATCTATGCATTATTCTAAGGCTGGGTTTAACAGATAAACTGAACATGCAGAATGAGCTTCTCTTTCTTAAGGCAACTTGAAAAAGATTTTGTTTTGTTGAGGGATTAATTACCCAAACGATGGCTATGTTTTTGTGATGTCTGGGAAAAACATATTGTAAAATCTTAGATTGAACCATCTCCAAGCCTTTCTCTTTCTTCCCATCATCCACTGTGGCTTTTCCTCCTCCCCCCTTTTCCGTTTCTTTTTTGGCTTGCCATTTTTTTTTTTTTGGCTCAGCCTGTCCTTTTTCTTTTTTCAAACTCCACCAGTCTGAACCTGCTGACATTCTTAAGGATATCCAACATAAACCCAGCCAGAGCTAGATAAGGCAACAAAAATCATCGCTCACTTCTCCAAGTAAACAAATCAGTGTATTTGTCATTAAAAAGGTATTCCGGGCCTTCCATGAGGCAGAGCAGAAAAAAAGCACTCCCTGTGAAAGTCATCACAGGACAAGCAAGTCCCAAAGGACCCTTCCAAATAGTCATCCAGTCAATATCACACACACATGCATACTTACATACATATAGATATAGATACAGGTATACAAGCACGCACACACCTTCTCTTGCATACCCCTCCTGACTCACTATTGAGTTTTCTTGCAAGTTGTCTATTTGGGGACCAAAAAAGAGGGGGAAAAGAAGTCTTTGAAAAAAATAAAGGAGCATTCACTTTCAGAGACAGGGAGAGGTGAGTCTCTTCTTGCGGTCCAAGATGCAGCATTATAGTTAAGAGTTTGTCAAAGAACAAAGGGGTCGGGGAAGGAGATGTCTTGAGTTCACATATATGCTGGGTAAGGAGAAAAGTGCAAAATTGAGGCAACGTATTTGAAGTCTTAAATTGTTTATCTGTTTTGTGTTCCTGTTCCACTCTCAGCAATGCGAGGAGGAGCTGCGGTCTTGCTCTAGTTTTATTGTTAAGGTTGGCTCCACAGCCAGAGGGGCCCCGTTGGCATAGTGGGAGGTTTTGTAGGTGATGGAGTGATCACTCTTCTTGGCCGCATAGCGGAACCGGTGGTAGTGGAGCACAAGGGCCAGCGCGACGGAGACCAGAACCAGAACAGCACCTCCGGCGGCCATAACGTAATACCAGTAGGCTGGGATGGGCTGCACTGACACCGTGTCCACCGTGGGCTCGCTCCCTGGCAGAAGGGTGCCCCCTGGGGGAGAGACAGAAGAACGTTGCTAGGTGGGATGCATGCGGGCTAATAAAAAACACACGCACACACACACATGCATACGCAAAAAGAGATATAGATATACACACACATACGCACATGCGTTTCAGAGCTTTGAGCGGCTTAAACACAGTCTGCATGACCGAGCCTTCCCTCTTGGTGGGAACAGCATTTGGGTTTTTGACAAGCAGGCAAATTAAAGCACTTCATTAATTAGGCAGTTGGGGAGGGGGTAAATTTTGTTAATAGCCATTCTACTTGGTGGAAACAGCTCCCCCCTCCCCCAATCAGCTGAGTCTTGTTGCAATGTGACACTTGTTTGTCAAGCAATGACAAAACATATCACATTTTCAAACAAGTGACAAGAGTTTAATTGCAACATATGAAGGAGGTTGTGACAGGATCACAAGGAAGATACTGAGAGGGAAAACATGCTTCATTCCTGTGGGAAAAGGAGGCAGAGAAGAATCTGCAGGCAAGACTTTGATTTTCCACAGGCCATCATGCATGGAGACCTAGAGACCTTAAATCTGTCCCCGTCTCCCCAATTCCTACTCCAATCTTCTGAATGGAGTTGTGTATCCATTTGGTAACCCTTTTTGAAATCACAGCTAAATCAAAGTCACTTACAGTATATTCAAGGTTCAGGTGATCACTTACAAAGCCCTAAACAGTTCGGGACCTGCCTACATTTGTGACTGCCCTTCTCCCTATGAATCTGCACTTTCTCTTGGTTTGTCGGGGGAGGCCCTCCTCTCACTTTCACCCCCCGTCACAAGCGTGACTGGTGGGGACGAGGGAGAGGGCCTTCTCTGTGGTGGCCCCCCGGCTCTGGAACTCGCTCCCCAGGGAGATTAGACAAGCCTCCACCCTGGCAATATTTAGGAAGAGCCTAAAAACTTGGCTCTTCCAACAGGCCTTTGGAGAATGAACTCACCATCCCCATGAGAGACCCTATATCTGCGGCAATCTCCTCCTTATCTTATCCTATCTGTTTATAGTCACAGAATCCGCCCCTCCCAAGTTTCTCTTTTATTGATGGTTGTATTTATTCAACTACCTCATGATATAATATTTACTCAGTGCACTTTACCCAGTTCATTTTTATCCTTTTTACTTGGGTGCCAAATCCATGTTTTAATATGTTCTTAATATGATTATTAGGAGCCCCGGTGGCGAAGTGTGTTAAAGCACTGAGCTGCTGAACTTGCAGACCAAAAGGTCCCAGGTTCAAATACCAGGAGCGGAATGAGCGCCCGCTGTTAGCCCCTAGCAGTTCGAAAACATGCAAATGTGAGTAGATCAATAGGTACCGCTCCGGCAGGAACGGCGCTCCATGCAGTCATGCTGGCCACATGACCTTGGAGATGTCTACGGACAACGCCGGCTCTTCGGCTTAAAAATTGAGATGAGCACCAACCCCCAGAGTCACACATGACTGGACTTAATGTCAGGGGAAACCTTTACCTTTACCTAATATGACTATTATTTTATTTTATTTTTTGTTATGTTTAGAGTGTTGGATTTTAATAGCTGTGTCTGTATTCTGATGTTTTTATATGTTCTCTTGTTTTATCCAGGCTTGGCTCCATGTAAGCTGCCCCGAGTCCCTTCGGGGAGATGGAGGCGGGGTATAAAAATAAAGTATTATATTATTATTGTTGTTGTTATTATTATTATTATTATTATTATTATTATTATTATTATTATTATTATTTGTTCATGGGTCTTACTCTCACGTATGTAGATCTATGATTGCTATCTAACGATATCTGCAGTGTATTGGTGGTAATGTCAGGCCTAACAATTACTGCAAACTAGAAATCCAGGGTTAACAAGTGTCTTGGAATCCCATGATTTATTTTTGCTGAAAGATTTAAGTTATCCCATTCCCATGTATTAGAAGATACACACTTGGGCTGTCAGACATTTAAAGAATTTTACATGCATTGCAATTATCTACCCATTTATTTGGGAGGAAAGCCCCAGTGAAGTCATCTTGAATTATTTCTGAGTACAGAAGTATAGGATTATACTCTGATTATTAATCACTTGGCATTTAACTAATTGATTAGACTTAAATCAAAGTGTAGATCACCAGCATCTTGATTAAATGTCTTTTTGAGATACTAATGAATGTATAAAACAAAACGTACAACTTAATAACTGAAAGCGGCATTTGTCAAAAGGAAAGACCTTCTTAAATATATTAAATGGTGTAAAAAAATCTCTTTCATGTCCTACAGCTGAAGTCCCCAAACAGGGATGCCTTTAACATGCATTTCTATCCCATCATTGACTAAACCTTTATTGCAATTAATCAACTAAAGCTTTAGTAGATTAATACACAAATGGGAGCCTAAAACTTCAAATATATTCCCATCTGTATACAGCAGTGGTTCCCAATCTGTGGTCTGTGGGCCACCAGTGGTCCTCAAGAACTGAAATATGGTCCACAGCCTCACCATTACTAAACCATTGTAATGAGAGCAACAGGTCTTATAGTCCCTCTTATAATGCCCCCACATCCCTGCATTCATGTCTTTTCCACTTTTGTATGGGTACTGCCCGCTAAGATCCATGCATGCGAAGGGCCAATTTCTTGCACTGGTAGGAATTATGGAGGAAAGGACTAGTATCCAGTAAACGATTACAAAATAACTTTTCAAGATCCTTTTTACAATATCCAGTTTCCTTTCCCTTCTCCTTTGTCTAGCTGGATTTTTTTTCTTTTTTTAGCATTTTCAAAACTGGATGTTGAAAGAGGAATGAAGAAGCAGATTTTGGGAGCAGGAGTGTCTGTAGTAAACAATATATATAATAAAGCTTGACAGGGTGAAGAAGAAGATTCTATTCTAGTTGACCATACTGTAGAAGTGTGTACAGTACTTGCAAATAAGGTAAACAGTAGATTACCTCCAGAATCCCTTACTGAACATTTGTGAACAGCAAGATAAAAAAAAAAAAAGGGGGGGGGGGGGGAGAAGCCTCATCATTTACCTCCAGCATGTTAAAAAAGCATAGATCTGTAACATTGGCCACTTGGATGTTAAGTTATGGCTCGTTTTGAATAAAATGATTGTGAAATAAGTTGAAGTGCTCTTTTGATTTATTTTGGTGCAGCAACATATCCCATTTATGCAATTTCTATCTCTGATACATTTCTATCTCAGTTAATGAACTAGATATGTTTCTGGGTCCCAGTTAAAAAAAAACCTAAGACTCAGAAACACATCTAGTTCATTAACTGAGGTCCCTTGGACACTGCCATATAAAATCCAGATTAACTAGATTATATGGCAGTGTAGACTCATATCAAAGCAGATAAAGTGGATTATCTGCTTTGATAATCTGAATTATATGGCAGTATAGAAGGGGCCTGAGTTATACTTGTCATTTAAGCAAAATGATCACATCACTGAATTGAGCTAAATCTGCCACCTCTCACCAAACTTCCCTGTGCTTTGCTGTTCCACATTCTTTTTTCCCTACTCAGATTTGATATCTGAGTAGGGAAAAGAAAAGAAATCATATGCCTGAAGCAACTGGTGCAAGCTGGGGATAGTGGAACATCTCCCCGCCATTGTGTGTCACTGTCATGGTAAAATTCAGACAGGTAACAGGAGAGAAACATGAACAAGCCATATATGAATGTGCCACTTGGTCTTCCTTGATTTGGAAAAGTGCATGTTATGGGCTCTTCGTACTTTTATGTTTTACATATGTGCTCACAAGTTATGTTTATAGGTGACAAACTGTTTAAGAGCATGTTGTCACAGGGAACAGAATAAGCGCAATGCCAGAGTACCTGTTTCAGGACAAGGTGAAGTGATGTGAGGTTAAGAGGACCTTGACATGTTTCTGCAAGTGGCTCATTCTTTCCAAGTGGGTGGGTCATACCGCAGCCCCCACCAATCTACTCTGCTTCTAGACATGCAAAATATATAGTTCCCTTAAATGGCTGCTTCTTGGCTTCAGCAAGCTAGTGTTCATTTACTATTGCCAGTAAATACTGCTGCTTGGCAACTAAGTCTGTGTGTGTTCCATACATGCTCAGAATAATCCAAGGGGAAAACAAAACAGGGAGAGATGTTATGCATAGCTATAAACCCAACAATCCATGAGTATAAACTCTACAAGGAAAGGTTTGTATAAATCTACTATTTCTAAAACTGTAATCCTATGTCCACTTACTTGGCACTAAGTCTGGTGAACATAAAATACATCTAGCACAGGAATGTGCTATACGATTACAGCAAGATGCTTTCAATCCTCTTAGTGCAGTCTAACTGTGCAACAGGTCAGTTTGGAGTTCAGTGCGCTTAATATGGACGGAAATGATAGTGCCCAGAAAAAGGTTTAGAATGACATCCAGACCAAAAGCTTCTCCAAGAAAAGAAAATAAGCAGCCACGTGGGCATTCGTAAGAGAGAGGGAAGAGGAATTTCAATGTGTACCATCCTTCCTCACGCACATGAGCTCCAAGCCACCATCACAGCCATCAGCAAGTGACCTCCCTTTCCACTGAGAGGCCATTTATTGGAGAGGGTAATGGAAAGATGACCTTTCTTCTTGCCCTCCACAAGAGACAACCCTTCAGCAACAAAGTGGAATGAACTAGAGCGGGAACGTGCAGCAAAGCCTCCACTGAGCCTGTTCCAGTCATAACTAGGAAACCTTTATCAGCAAGCTTTGCTTTAGCAGCTATCAGCTTGCAGGAGTCTTCTCCTCCCATGCCTTCCAGGCACCAAAGAAGGCTGGGGAGAGGAGGGTGTCCTGTTCCTGACTATCATCATCTTTCCTCCACCCCCCTCTCACCCTCGACATTTCTCTAAAGAGGTCTGAAAAGATGTGTTTCAAATAATCTGGGATCATGGTGGAGTAGCTTTTGTTTCCCTCTAGAATACTTATTTTCTCCTTCCTTCTCCTCCTCAATGTCTGGGGGACATCCTGGGTGAAATGTGTAGCTGGGAAGAACCAAAGGCTTCTATCCTTAAAAACAACCTGTCCAGTTCAGATCACAGCTGTGGCCTGGCAACTTGCTCCAGTGGAATTTAGGCCCCTTCTACACTGCCATATAGTACAGATTATCAAAGCAGATAGTAATCCACATGATCTGCTTTGAACTGAATTATGAGAGTCTACACTGCCATATAATCCAGTTCAAAGCAGATAATTTGGAATTTATATGGCAGTGTAAAAGGGGCCTTAGAGTCCTTATTCCCTTCTCTGGCCAGCTGACCCATTTCACGCCCTATCTCTTCTGAGATGCATAGAGAGATTGAAATTTTGCATACTTCATGCCTTGCAAAGTGTGTTGGCTCTACTGAGTGATGATGATGATGATGATGATGATGATGATTATTATTATTATTATTTGTACCCCGCCAAATAATCCACCATTTCTTGAAGGGACTCGGGACAACTTACAAGCACTCCGAAGTGCCACACATAAAATAACCAAACATAGAACTGAAAGTAATAAAAGCATGAAATTACAATCACCTACACATATGATAGACAATGGAAAGTCCTTAGAATTGGTTTGTGAGTGATGCTTTCTCAGGTGACTTTGGTTTGAAAGGCTCCATCTTTGGGAGTTCCTGATTATTAAGAACCGGGATACGTATGAGCTTTGCTACTTGGTCCAGAGCTCCCCCAAACATTGAGGTGCCATTCCTTCAAATCCTAGTCATTGTTTAGCCATAAATACAGGAGACAGATCATGAGAGAGAGTGAGGAAAGGGTTACGGTTTGCATCTCAAGGCCACCCACCATCTCATCTGCACACCTGAAGCCTGAGACAATGGAAAGGAGCATATTCATAGCCATTATCTTTGTATTTAAAACTGTAGGAAAAGGAGCAGGGCAATATGGATTCAGATCATTTCAGATATGCCTCATCCCCAGCCACTCTCACTGTCTTCCTAGATCCCCCCCCCCCCCCCAAAATGTATCCTTAGCAACGTTTATTTAATTCTCTAGCCTGAATGGTGCCTGACTTCAAACACAGAGACAAAAAGTTTACTGAAGAAGCCATAAAACAACATTGAAGTAATAAAGCTGCCCATCTCCTTTGGGAAGCTGAGCAAGTACAAACTGTCCTGCACAGTGACAAATGATGTAAATATCTCTAGTTGATCTCCCTGCTTTGCCACCCAGGCAGCAGAGGAATGAGAAGCACAAATGACAGTTTAATCACCAGCCACTTGTAGCTAAGTCACTGGCACTTCAAGGTCTGGATTCTCAGATAGTGCAATCCAACATTACACCAAGAGTGAAGTGCAGAGAATATGGGTGAACCCATACTGATTAAAGGCAAAAGGAGGAAAAAATATCCCCCCAATCCCATGAAAGATCCTGTTGAGTTTCAAACAGACATCTTTTGGAATTGCTTTCCCCTCCATCTTTCATAGATTTGTTGCAGAAATCAGAGGAATAGATAGACAGATAGATAGATAGACAGATGAACAAACATAACAATATGTGTACATAAAGGTAGACCTAGCTGATTGGGGAGGAAGCTTCCTCTGAAAAGACATAGTCTTTTGAATCTATTTAATGATTTGTGAGGTCTTAAGGCAGACCGGATGTAAAGATAATGGAAATGTTATTAATTAAATTCTATGTTGATTGGGCCACAACTGAACAATATATTTATCTTTCAAATACTACAAGGGTTGGTGATCCATATTTGTACTATGTCTTTTGTCTAGATCAGTGGTTCTCAACCTGTGGGTCCCCAGGTGTTTTGGCCTACAACTCCCAGAAATCCCAGCCAGCTTACCAGCTGTTAGGATTTCTGGGAGTTGAAGGCCAAAACATCTGGGGACTCACAGGTTGAGAATCACTGGTCTAGATAAAAAGATAGTGTATATTCAGCTTTGACTATAAATCAGCAGGAGAGACAGAATCCCTCCAAATCAGATCTCCTAAGTAAGGAAAATTAGAGAACATGTTGATAAGAGTAGAAGGGGAAATTCTGTGATGTAAGTGGATGGCCCATCCCCTCAGACAATATTGGGCAGAACCTAAAATCACACATGTACTTTTCTTGTTTGATTGTTAATTTTTGAAGAAGGTATATATCTTTGTATACATCAGCTGTCAAAATACAGAGAGATTGTCCCCTCTATTTTATTTAATCAGATTTTTCAAATCTGCTCAGTCACTCTGGGCCCTGATCCTGTCTTTTCATCCTGTGATGTGTCATTTCAAAAGGATATATACATCCAAGAACTTCCAAGGCAGTGGTCACAGTACTGTGTGCCCCAATTCACAACTTAGGACTCTGGGGAGCCAGCTGCAGTCAATGGTTGTACCTAACAAATGAAGTTTATTAAGTAGCAAGAATAGCCCAATTTTGTAGCTCAGCAAGCAGTAGAGGGTTTTTCTGATGACAGGTCAGAGAATGAGGGGGATGATGGGTTTCAGAGTGAGGAATCTGTGACTTATTGGAAAGAGTTGCAGGCGGGTAAGACTAATGTGGATTCCTGTGCTCGTTTCCAGGTAACAGGGGAAAGTGAAAGTTCCAATTCCCTTGAATAAAAGCCTTGGGCCGATGGGGAGTGTTCTCAGGAAACTAGATTAGGCCTGAGAACACAAGGAGTGAAAGACAAATGAGATATTCTCAGAGAATCTGAAACAAGACCTCAAAGGCCAGATGTCTTCAGCTTGATTTCTTGGGTGCCTGGACGGGCTTAAATTAAATGGTGTGGACTTCAAGCCTCTCAGAAGAGACAATGTTGCCATAAGGGATGGCTCTCCTGTTTCGGCTCGCAAGTCTTTGATTCAAGTATTCTCAAGTTTCTTGTTCTGCTTCATGCCAATGTTTCCTGAAAGGGATTACCTTGAAAAAGTTCCTGTTTTCAGGTGTATGGATTTATGTATGAAGAACTGCTGTGGATTTTGGTTATCTTGACTTTCTGTATTTTGGCATTTTTGGATTATGTACTGCTATTTTATACTTTCTATTCTACTGACCCTTTTGGACTTGCCCCCCCCCTTTTATCTGCTTTTTTCAATAAACATTTTGAGATATAATTATTGGACTCTGGTTTGGTGCTGGGTGAAAAGGTGTTTCAGTGCTAGTGTGCAACACCCAAAACATTTTTCTTGCATAAGTGAGAGAACTAAAGGGCACTCTTTCTCCATCTAGCCAAGTATAAGGTACCTAAAGCCAACCAAAGTATTTTGACAGAAGAGACAAGAAATCCTACAAGTGCTTATCTTCCCAGCAGTAGCAAGACAACAATAAATAAAAGATGTAACAATCTCTTGCTCTTTTATAATACTAAAATTTGCTTCTTGAGACTGTCTCACTCTGCCTAATAGTAGAGTCAGCTTTGCTATAACTTCTATACATGTTGTGCTCTTTCTGTCCTGCAGTATGTATTCAGACAGACATCTTCTACAACATGGAAAAGAACACCAAGGGGGGCTTATATAGATAATAAATTCAAGTCTGAAACCACTATCCTTTTTCATCTGTTCTAGAATAAAACTAGTCTGGAGAAAATGTTTTAGCCAACTGCAAGAGAGAGAGGGGGGGGGGAGGGAAAGAGAGACCCAATTTTCCATTCCACTTAACAGTGAACACTGTCATTTCTACCCTACTTATTTAAAGAACTGAAGTAGGATGAAGAGTGGGCACTGGTGCACTCTCTCTGGGTTCAGTCAGTCAAGCAATTAGTATTATCTAACCCACAATTCACCAGCCTATGTGCAAGAATATCATGGGAAACTTTGACAAAAGCCTTACTGAAATGATTTGGTGACACTGAATGTTGGATTGGTTCACTATGAACCAACTCTATATATTCTTCCTTATTGTGAGGGAGTCGTCTCTCTGTAAACGGAAGGAATTGTGGTAATTGAAAATCTCCATAAATGTTAAGAAGAGTATACCAATAAATATTTAAAGCTATTAAAAGAGTTTCTTGGGATATATCCTTCTGCTCTTAAGTACTCCTCATGCATTCTGCTTCATAGGTGTTCACCTCTACCATTAACAAAAATAACATCTCAATATGCAAAGAACCAATATAGTATAGTGAACTGAAATCTGAAAACACATGCTTGTCACTAAAGAATGTGGGCAGCATGCCTTATATTGAAAATGACTGACAATTCTCCCTCTATTTTGAAATCTGACAGTAACTCAGGAAGACAGGGAGCTAACGTTTATCCCATGTGTTCTTCTGCTCTGCCCATGGAGAGATCTGGATTGCTGCTACAACTAGTGGGAACAGCACAGGTAAAGGAGGAGGACAGGTGCAGAGGAGCAGGAGGGAAGGAGGGTGGGCCATGGGGCCATGCCAATCTTGTCTCCTGATTCACTGGCAGGCTTAAAGCAGAACGGGAGTCTCTGTGATGCAGCCTGGCAATTGGACTCACTTTGTCAAAATGTATGCATGATCTTTTGTGACATGGAAAAGGCCCGTGGAAGTCATCCAGTGTCCTTCAGCTGCAATATGTAAGGCACTGCATATGAATTGCCCAAAGCTGTGCTGACGTGGAAGACGGCGCTGCCTGGGTTCCTGTCAGGTTAAGGTGCTTCACGCAGTAAACACAGCAGAGTGAAAGCACATCCAGCTAGTTTCATAAAATCCATCCCTCAGGCCATACAATCTCATATGTTCAACAAAATTACTTTTAAGCTGGTGTTCCGAAAACTCTGGTTTCAGTAAACATAGGGCTGTGCCAATCTTTTTTTTCATTTCACATTTGCATTTCCCTAGCTTCTTATACAAAACCTAAAATGTACACAATGATAGACTTCAGTAAACGTAAGTCACAGTGCACACCAGCCACTACATTTTGGGCTTGTATGTACCATTTCAGAGTGAAAGTAGGTCTTCATACCAAGCAAATAAATAATTGCCTATAGAAAGGTTATCATCTATTTTCTGGTACTTTTGTTTTTGTTGTTTAAATACAGAGAGCAAGCATTTATTAATGTGAAGACCCTCTTGAAGTCTGCATGGATACAATCTAGTTAGTGACGTGCCATCCCAGCAAGAATTAGACTTGAATTGTAGATTGGTACTTCTGTATTAAGTACAATGATTTAAAGGGAACCTTCTTCCTCCCTTCTCGTGGAGAGCCAGGGTGAAATCAGAGCATTGCTAGGAAATAGAAGTGATAGAACTGCATCTCAGACCATTTTCTCAGCTGTCTTATCCAACTTGTGAGGAAAGGAGGCATAGACTATGTGTCAAACGGTATCCATCATTTATCAGTGCTGCAATACAAGGTGACACTCTTGACAAAGGCACCTAAGACAGGACCATTGCATGCAGTAATGCAGCAACTGCCTTCTGATCCTACAATTCAAAGGGTGGTCCTTCAACAAAACAGGACCCAACATGCATTGCTCTACCATGACACACTAAAGAATCAGGGAATTCATGATCAACCCTGCTGCTATCTAAACCAGCCTCTATCTGACAAGCTTTATTGTGAATAACACAAAACTTTTCAAGCCCTTGAAAATGTAAGATTTGGCTTTCAGCAGGTGAATGGAACATCTACCCAAAACTCCACCACCAACTCTATCCTTTATGTGCAATGATTCTTAATTGTATCTTTGCTGTATCTCTAATTTCCACACTGAGGTCCCATTCAAACTATGGATTTATAGCACTATGATTCCACTTTAACTACTATAGTTCTGTCTCATGGGATGGGTAGCAGAGGGAGGAGCATTTAGAGTGTTTCAGTGTCTCGTCCTGCTACAAATCCCATTATATAGGAGGGAATCGTGGCAGCTATAATGGAATAATAGCACTATAATTCTGTAGTATGAAAAGGCCCTGAGATACATAAAGGCAGTAGAGAGAGAGGCAGCAGATGGAGAAAGTATCCCAAGTTTAGCATAAGCACAAGAAATATAGAAAGGGCTGGAGGAGGGGGACTTGTATAGCTGGATTTCAAGTGCAATTGTGTTATTATGCATATGTTGGGCACAACTATCACAACACAGGACAAGTTAGATATCTGCCATTAATCTATGAAGGCAATAAAAGGAGATAAAGTCCAGTTCTATATATTTGCAATGCTGACGTCACATCTCTGTAACATCATCCTATATGGAAAAACCTGGACTTGAACTCCTAAGCTACTTTTCATGTAGTCAATAATAAATGGAGCAGGAAAATCAAAGTATTAAAAGAGACACAGTGAAATTGCTACAGAACCATGGACTTTTAACTTCAGAGCAAAGCATAATTTTATGGGTATCAGTGTACCTTTCACCCTGAGCTACAATGGATTATCTCCAAGCCTCTCCACTTTACCGCCAAAGGACTTTTGCTAACTATTTTTCACAGAGAAGCCAACTTTTCCCAACCCCTGAAAATTCATCTCTTCTGGAAGTTAAAGCCAGCAGTTTCTGCCATACGTCAGCAATAGATGGCTCAAGGAAACACAGTCTATCCGGTAATAAATAGAAAGAGAATGATTTAATGTAAGCAGAAAGCTTTAGGAAGCGAATGCTCCCAACTTTTTGCCGCACTGGGGTTTTCCATCCCACAGGTGAAAGGCAGAAAGCATTATACAACAAAATGAAATTAAAAATCACTCCAGATAGAAAGGAGCTGCCTTGCTCTTCTCCCCACCCCAGAGCATCTCCACTGACTCAGAAACGAGTTTAATGAGGAGGACAGCCTCTCTCTGAATTCCTCTCTTCTTTTGTTTCCCTCTACAGGTTTTATCAACTCGAGGCATCCCATTTTCTTTTCTTCAGGCCGGCATTAAGCTATTAAATGCACCATTTCACCCTGCTTCTCTTTTATTAAATGTCAACCTTCAAATTCAGGGTGACAGTTTTTCCTGCGTTTGGAGTTCCTCCTCCCCACTTGGCCCTTCTCTAAAATAGCCCTGGTTCAGCCCCTGCTTTGCCGTCTGTGGGCTGAAAAGGAAAACAGCTCCACACGAAATATTCATCATTCCCACCTCATTGCACTTCTAATTCACTGCTCATTTTTGGGTTAAGCTTCTCCATGGCTGCTATTTATTCTCCCAGTCTTACATCTTAAAGCTTCGCTGCTCCTCCCTAGGTGTTGCGAAGGCAGAGGAGTTCATCTGCATCCTTATTTATCTTGATTATTAGTTGGACTGAATTCTACTAGGTCTAAGGGGTGGTCCTACAGTGCAATTCTAATGCTCTAATACTCCTTTTTGAGCCATTAACATACAAGTCTTTTGATTGAGCCGGAAGCCACAATGAAAGGAGAGGCACCGTCAGGAAACTCTTAACTTTGTTCTAGCTCTTCTGATTTAAACAAGACAAAAGGTGGCCATCACTCCATCCCCAACAGATAAAGTACAGATGGAAATTCGGCAGCCCTCTAGATCAGTGGTGTCAAACTAAGTCCCGTGGGCTGGATGCAGCCTTCCAAGGTAATTTAGTTGGCCTTAAGCCTGAAATGACTTGAAGGCACACAACAACAACAACAACAACAACAACAACAACAACAACAACAATCCTAATTAATTTTACTTTCTCATCAGCCAAAAGCAGGCCCGCTCTTCCCATTGAAATACTGTTAAGTTTATGTTTGTTAAAATTGTTCTTCATTTTAAATATTGTATTGTTTTTCATGGGGGGTTTTTTGCACTACAAATAAGATATGTGCAATGTGCATAGGAATTTGTTCACGGTTTTTCAAACCAAGGTCCGGCCTCCCAACAGTTTGAGGGACTGTGAACCGGCCCTCTGTTTAAAAGGTTTTGAGGACCTTTGTTCGAAATGGTAAAGAACACAGAGCACTGCAATCCAACAATATCTGGAAAGTTACATGACCCCCCCCCCCCCCCACACACACACACACCATTAAAACTACACAGTTGACGAACTGCAAAATAAACAAGGAGAGGCTGCAAACACTCAATAGGTTGCTGCCTTTTTTGCAGAATACTGTTGCCTTTAACATCTGCATTACAGGCATAAATACAATGGGGGGAAAGTAATATAATAATAATAATAATAATAATAATAATAATAATAATAATAATAATAATAATAATTTATTTATACCCTGCCCTACCTCATGGCATTTCCTAGCAAGTTTCCTAGCAAGGAGACACTAAGTGTGGGAGAAAACGCACCCTTGAAAATTTGCCTCTCAAACAGCTAGTAAATGCCCTTTACTTTTTTTTTAAAGAAAATAAGAATGTTACAAGTGCTGAGCTTCTCTTACTAAGCAGAAGGGTGAGACCCACACTGATATGACACTTCTATGTGCCAAGTAACTTTGTTCAACTCCTACAGAGCACAGGAAGTATTGTAAGAGAACACAGATATGTGACTGTAATAAGGATGGAACAAGTATTCAAAAATGTTTTTAAAATTGTCAAAGAATGTGTTTCGCAAATGTCACGAAATCCCAGGAGCATCCTAGACTGATGCGAAGCTTCACAGTTCAGGACTTATTCTGCACAAAACATGCACCGTATTTCCTGTGTTGAAATGCTGCCTTGTGTGCACGGGGATGCACATGCACTCACACAATGCACACATTTTACATAGAATAAGTCCTCAACTACAATGTTTTCTGTACAGGAAACATCAAAGAAAATGTAATTTTATGCCCGCCCCCTCCCAAAATGCATTTTTTGGCGCAACAAACCCTCTCATGTGAGTTTTGCACACAGGAAATCCCGAATTGCAAATAATCTTGGATCGCTGTGCAGTTTTCTTTTTGTTACGAGAAAAGAAAATGCTGAAATTACTTGCTGCTGACTCTGACATTATTGGATAATTAGATCCTAATCTGTGAGCACAACCTTTTTGATTCTTTGATTAACACAGAAACCTGAACGGTTTTTAAAGGATTTTTTCAAGTGCCTGAAAAGCTAATCCAGGAAAAGTGATTTTTCATGACCCTTTCTTTTTCTTTCTTAAACTCCAAGGGACTGCACTCTTGTTATTAACCCCCCTCATCCAGGGCCCACATCTGGTCTAGTGCCACCTGCTGATGTTAAAGGCATGTTGCAAATGTAAAGAGCTTGCATAGCAGCAGTCTTGTGTTAGTCTTGTTTTGTTTATTTCTGTGCACACACATTCACTTTTTAAAAATAAAAGGTTAAGAAATCATAAATGACATCATGCAGTAAGAAAAAAAAAACTCCTAGAATAAATGTATTTTTACCTGGAATTTCATATGTGTGTTCACCAGGGAAAGCTGCAATAGGCTCTGTACAGAAAAAGAAGAGTTGCAATTTAGTTTTAGCTCCAAAACAGCAAAGTACAGATTTTGAAGATAGTCTTAGAACCTGGTTATTATGCAGACAAGTGCAAACTCATAGAACATCCCTGTATAGCTTGTCCCAAATGGCTTAAGGAAGGGATCCATTAGGATTATTTACAACTGACAGTGCAATCCTAAGCATGTCTACTTCGGTGTAAGGCTCACCTGTTTTCAGCATCTTATTCTCTATTAAGGTAAAAGGTAAACATTTTCCCCTGGCATTAAGTCTAGTCGTGCCCGACTCTGGGGGTTGGGGCTCATCTCCATTTCTAAGCTGAAGAGCCGACATTATCCATAGACACCTTCAAGGTCATATGGCCAACATGACTGCATGGAGCGCCGTTACCTTCCCACCATAGCGGTACCTACTGATTTACTCACATTTGCATGTTTTCAAACTGCTAGGTTGGCAGAAGCTGGGGCTAACAGCGGGTGCTCACACCGCTCCCAAGGTTTGAACCTGGGACCTTTCGGTCTCCAGCCCAGTGCTTTAACACACTTCGCCACCGGGGCTCCTTATATTATATACTATACTATATACTACATACTATATATATACTTATATACTGTATATATACTTATATACTATACTATACTGGTTTCCATAAAATGAAACGGTTTTATTTTTTAACCCAGACCTTTTTCTTTTCTTTTCTTTAAAAAAATTAATGCTCAATGTGGTTTACTGCTTACCTTCCTGAGGAAGGAGGAAAAACTCACCAGGGTACTCATGTATATTATGTGTGCATTGGTTCTGTATTTTGCCTGAGCATGGGAGTCTCTTGGCTCAATGGCAGTATCAATAGAGTGCTATGAAAAGTCACACCGCCTCAGAAAGGAGGTGACAGGTTTGTCAAAAAAAGGGAAAATGATAAGATTGTGAGTTATTACATCCTTTCCTCAAGTTGAAAAGAAATTTGATGACTTCTCTAAATTATAATTTCAAAATATAGGCTTGCTACTTCAGCCGGTTCTCTATTTTTATATTCCTGAGGGTTGCCGGTGGGAGGGATGTACATGGAAGGGAAATGTCCTTTTATTACATCTCATACTGAATGATTCATCAGAAGAGCTCACTTCACAGCCAAATACTTCACTATCGGTTTTGCAAAATTCTGCTCTGAGACATACTTCCAAACGACAAATAGGAGCTCTATTTAGGATAGCTTGTATTTTAAAAACGGCACAAGGAAAATGCTTCAAGCCCCATTCACCTTTTCAGTGACCTCAATCCGAAAACTCCCTAGCTGTTTTTTTACATGTTTAGAAATTCAAATCATGGGAGTACTTCCTTCGCCATTTTTTTTCTCAGACAGCTTTGTTATGTTATGCACCAAGCACAATAGCCATGAGTATACAATTGCAACACTAGCTTTTTCTGCAATGAACATATCAGTGTGGCTGTCATAGCCACATCTTTAGATGTACCTGCACTGGGGAATTTCAAAACAATCAGGTATAAACAGACATTAAAGGAAACAGGCCTTGTTGCTCATGCCTCTAAACCTTAATCCATCCTCAGTACCTGTGTCTTTTATGTAAAGTGCAGAACCGTCCTCAAACATTTATAAAAGTGAAGCTATTTTGAGTACTTAATAGCTAACAGTGAAAATTTCTGCATCCCACGCATGCTTGAAAATGACATGCTCTCCTGTCCACAATCCTACAGTTAGTGGGAACTCACTGCAATTACACAGAGGAGAGGGAAATACACCCTGCATATGGCCAACAAGCACTCATAATGATTTAATGTGTTATCATAGCCTTTCATGGCCAGATTCTCTCCTGACATTTCGCCCACATTTGTAGCAGACATCCTCAGAGGTTGAGGGGTCTGTTGGAAACTAGGCAAGTGGGGTTTATATATCTGTGGAATGTCCAAGGTGGGGGAAAACACTCTTGTCTATTGATGGCAAATGTGAATGTTGCAATTGGCCACCTTGATTAGCACTAAACAAAATCTGGCTACCAGTATTAAAAACCTCTAAAATCAGGAAAATAAATAAGGAGCAACACTCAAAAACCAGAATTCCAGACAGAAAACAATCTGGGCCAGCTAATACCTTGAAACAAAGGATTCTCCCAGGCAGTAAACAGCCAGGCTTTGAAGCTGCAAGGCTATTTAATGCTAATCAAGCTGACCAATTGCAACTTTCACACTTGCCTCAAACAGACAAGAGTTCTTTCTCCCACCCTGGACTTTCCATAGATATATAAACCACACTTGCCTAGTTTTCAACAGACTTTACAATCTCTGAGGATGCCTGCCATAGATGTGGGTGAAACATCAGGAGAGAATGCTTCGGGAACATGGCCATACAGCCCGGAAAACTCACAGCAACCCACTCATAATGATTTTTAATCTTCTCCAAGACAAACCTCTGAAGAGCTTGAGCTGAAAGAAACTTTGGAAGCTGTTCGGTACTGGATTAGACAATTTATTTTGCCCAATATTGTATGCTTGGACTGGAGGCCACCCTTTGACTGGATTCATTGAGAATTCATCCTGGGACTTGCATGCAAAGGATCTGCTCTCCCACCAAACGATTTCAAGGACATTTATAGCTTATCCGTTTATCTGGAGTAGGTCAAATTCCTTGGCTTTCCTTATGATTTTGACTCCTCGACCACCAACAGCTGTATTTAAATATTTTTGCACAACTATCTTTGCACACATGGACTGTTTTTTTTGGCACATTTTAGAGGGGCTTTTCCCCCTTCCAATGTCAAGTGATGGGGAACTGTTATTAGTAATATTCATCACAGGGGGTGGTGTATTGTGGAACCAGAGAGATTAAAATTGTTTGTCAAATGCTGACAGATAATATTTTGCCATATGAAGCATTAACAAATTAAAGGGTCCCTAGGTAGCCAGCACAGTTCAAAGAATATTTAAGAATCCAGAGAAAACAACATGGCTGGCTATGTTCCTAAAAGAGCCATGGCTGAAGTATGGCAGTGGAGGTTATCTTATTTCACTTTGGTAATCTGGTAAAATAAGCCCCCTTTCATATTTTTATAATATCATCTGAAGAGGAATGGCACCGCAGTCATCCTCTTTTACTCCAGTGATTTGAAGCTGGTCTTGGCTGTGAACTAATTCCAGGCCGATCAATGGGAAGGACAGCACTACTGGTGACAACTGGCCTGGTATGAGCTGGGTATGAGCCAATCCCTTTCCATGGGCTCTTGGCAACTGCAGAAGAAAGGCAGTTTCCAGGTACCTTCCACAACTGCTCCTTCAATGTTGACACACTGCTGTACAATGAAAACCAGTGGACCAGTCCACTGAAACTGGATCCAGAGAAGATGGGGCAAAAGGTACATTGGGACCTATGGTTAGGTTACTGGGTAATTTAAATTGAATTTAGAAAAAACTTCTATGTTCTGACTGTTTACAAAGAGCAGCCACAAAGTACCTCACCATAAATATTATACTGCTGCTATGGAGAAAGCTAAGGATTAAAGAGGGGAAAACATATATACTGAAGAGCAATGAAATCAGTCTTAATACTCAAAATAAATCCTTGTGCTCAAGCAAACATTTATTGCATTAGGCTTCACCTAGGGGATGGAGGAGGAAATCTCAGGATTCTAGCAGAAGACTAAGTAGATTTTGTGAGCCTGAAATCTTTCTCAGCCTGAGCTGTTGTTTGGCCTGGATTTTGCTTTGATGTAAGAGCAGCATTTTGAGTTAAGAGCTAGTGCCAGAGGGAGCGCTAGTGTAAAAGTACAGGACTTTGGGGTTTCAAGGGAGAAGCCTCCATGCCTTGTGGTCGCTTTGGGAGATTGCTGTCTGCTTTGAGGAACTTAGGGTTAGTTGATTTTGTGTGGTTTCTAATCCTGGTATCTTTGGCTTCATGAAAAGAGAGGGGGCCAGAATGTATCCAGTATGAAGAAAATAATGTTTCTGCCTCTTCACTTTGTGCTTCCTTGCCACAACTTTGTGCTTCTACCATTTTAAAGTTGGTCTTTCTTTTTCTGTTCCAAATGAATGTGCAGGATTTGCCTTGCTGTTACACTGGCCAACACATATTTTGTTGCCTCAAATGTTGATCTTTTAAAAAAATATTCCATGTGAATGTGCATTTATATATCCTTTGTTATTTATGAAGTATATTTTCTTATTTAAAAACACATAACAAAAAATGGGGAAGAAGGTTCAGGGGAGGGCGGAACAAATTAATAACATTTCAGTACATTTCAAGGGGAAAATTCATAATGAGATAAGAGTGTTTTGAGTCAATAGCTCAGTTATGGAATGAATAAAACTCTTAGGTCAAGGTATCACTATACATAAAACTGTGCTTGTACATGTTCTTAAATACTGTAGTTTTAAACTATTTTAATGGATTTAATCTTATTTTAACTTGTTACATTGTTGAATACGTTTTTAGATATTTTTTCTGATTACAGTTTTAAGGTGGCAAAGCTGGATTTATTGTATGCTGCAGAAGATATACAATACATACCCATGTATAAGTCGAGGGCAGGTTTGGGGGCCAAAATTACAAATTTTGATATGACTTGTAGATAAGCTAAAGGCCAATCCATGGAGAGGGGAAAGCCCCAATGCTGCCTCAGAGCTATTTACACTATTTATTTCCCCACATAGGCATCCAAAAAGATCAGAAATGGTGCCGTGGCAAAGAGAATAGAGTAGAAGGGTCAGACCTTATTTTAGGTTCTCCAAGCACAGATGAAGCGCTCACCTTTTGCCACTCTACTCAAACAAGGAGGTGATTCCTTTTTTGGTAAGGGTTAAGGTACAGTATTTATACTGACCAACTGATAAACTGACCCAGTTTTTGGTGGTCTATTTTCTTTACTATTGTTTGCAGACTTTATTATATACAGCAAACAATTAACATCAACAATGGAAACAACAGTAACAGCACTGGACTTCGCTCAGAGACAACCAAGCTGCAATCCTCACTCGAATATCGACATCCCAAGAAGACCCTGAGCCAATGAGTCAGTACCCATTTCTCAGCTAATAAAATGATAAAAATTGGGATATAACCACAGCCACCCCCCCCCCCCACCCAGATATTTGGGGCAAGGACAAGATACGGACAAGATCTACAGCTCTTATCAGCTTCATACAGACAAGATGTAACAGATGGACAGGGCATGGTAACAGCAGAGGAAAAACAACATTTTTGTATGTAAAATTTTGGCTTTCTTCTTCTTCTTCTTCTTCTTCTTCTTCTTCTTCTTCTTCTGGCTTTTAAATTCAAATCAAAACACTTCACAGTGCTTGCAGCAAAGTTTCCTATCTGGCCTCCTTCCCAGCTCTCAGACTGATGGAATCCAGAGCAGGAATCTGTTACATTATTGTTAATAATGCTCTAAGACTTCCCCTGCTGATTATTTCTTGTTAATAAGAGGCTCCTATTGTTTTGATCAGCCCTTGCAAGCATCTAATGTTGACACCTTATATATTTCCCCTCAACAACCCCTTTGGCCATCTCTTGCCATCACAAAGCTTACCCTTCCAGTGATCAGATCTTGGCACAAACTCCTCCTGGTTTCCTCCAGGAGAAAAGAGAAAGCCAAAAGAATTTCTGAAATTTGCTACATTGTGGGCCAGAGAGTTCTGTCGGCTTCAAAATTCCTGGAGAAGATTGTCTACTTTGAAAGTGGTTTCTGACCTATTGACCACTGTTACATAGGAATGATAACAACAATTGTATTGCAAATTTGCAGTTTGCTATAAGGATTTCTGTAAATCTTATTTCACTGCTACTGGCTGCATCTCCTCCCTGCTGTTAAAATGAAAGTCAGTGATACATGTTTTGATCAGATATGTGGTTGCTGTATCTCTTCTTGTATTGTGTACACTGAAGTTGTTTCCAACTTATGGTAACCCTAAAGCAAAACTATCACAGCAGTTTTCTTGGCAAGATTTGTTCCGATAGAGTCTGCCTTAGCCTCCCATTGAGGCTGAGAGAGTGGGACTTGACCAAAGCCACCCAGTGGGCTTCCATAGATGAACAGGGATTTGAACTCTGGTCTGCAGTGTTAATTCAATGCTTAAACTACTATATGATGTATCCAAGACTAAAAGCGGGGGAGAAAGTAGTATTATATAGGCTCATCACAACAACTGGGCTGCACACACTGGTTTCCTTTCCTATCTTTCTTATTCTAATTCTGTAAAATGTCAGACTGTCCAAGGTTGGTATGGGGTAAAGGCCCCTTCATTGAAAAAATGCAGAAACTTTTTTAAAAGGCACCCAAAAGGACAAAAAATCTCATTTCTAGAGAAATAGCTCCCAATCTAGCCTTGTTTCTAAAATGTGATATGCTCCAGGTTTTCTTCTATTGCCTGGAACGGTTGTAATGGTGTCATCTCCTCAACAACTGTGCATGGATCACAAACACTTCTCCTGCTGTGTTTGCTCTTTCTGTGCACTAGCTCCCAGTGCTTTTCAATTGGAGGTGTCAAATAGTGAGAATGTCAAACATGTGAGAATACGCCTGTCAAATTTCCTTGGGGACCCACTATTGCTAAAGCTCTCTGGGAACCCTTTTGCCTTGGGATGAGGTTATGGATTACTACCACCGGGCCTGGGGTTTTTCTTTTTTGTTTTGGAAAAGCAAGTATCTAAAGGCTGTTTCTTAAGAAACACTGCTGTGTGGTGGCCATGTATAATGGTATCCATCCTATGGTTGCTCTATGAAGAGAGAAGGCTTGCATTCAGCAGCCCATTGATTTGTGCATAAGCGGCTTTGCCACGAACAGCAGGCACCACACAGAGATGCCATTTCAATAGCTTCAACACAACCATTGTTTTCTGTGATATGGAGGACGTAAGGAAGAACAAGTTACAAAAATGAGCCCCAACTCCAGCTACCTTGACTAGCTTTCTTTCTGTAAACAAGTTTTTGCTTCTTGTGGTCAAAGTGATATAGATGAGAGGCATGTTTACATACCCATACAGTTCTCCAAGGAGGTATCGGTGCCTATCCGGACATCATTGATGGCAATCTCTCCTGAATGTCCTTTGCTTATAATTCCTTCAAACACAATCTAGGAATGAATATGAACAGAACAGAGAATGTCATTCTTCCAGAGTCCCCAAACAGCACCTGAGCTTTTTCAAAGAAAGTATGTTAAAATGGATAGTATGCTTTTAGAAAAAGGAAGTGGGTTTTGGCCTCCAGGTGACAAAAGAAAGCTGTAGCAGAAGGTCACCTGAAACACAATACTTTCCACAATGTCCAAAAGTTGCTTATTTGATCTTCATCCCCAGAGAAGTGATGGAGAAGCATAAATGCAGTGTGTTAGCTCAGCAGCCTTCAGATTCTCTCTCAGCTGTTTCTAGTTTGACTTGCAAGTGGTTGAAAAGAACATACATCTACCAGCCCACTATAACATACTTACCCAGCTCCTCTCCTTCCCTCCAACCCCAACAGGCACATTGTTGCTATTTTTATTGGGTACCTTGAAGTCATTTCTGACATAGTGCCTCTAAGGCAAACTTATAACAGGATTTCTATACAAGAAGCATAAAGTCTCTGATGTATTTATAGATGTCCTACAAAGGCTAACGCCAATAACAGCAATAATTATATTACTGCTGTTGCAATTAATTACAATATATTTATAATTAATTGTTGTTGTGTGTTTTCAAGTCCTATTAATTTGGCAGAATTTGTTCAGTGGGGTTTTGTTCTTTTCCTCTGAGGCTGAGAGAGTGTGACATGCCCAAGGTCACCCAAAATGTTTCCATGACTGAGTAGGGATCAAAACCCTAATCTCCAGAGTCACAGTCCAATGCTCAAATCACTACACTGTGAAAGCTCTCTACTGGCTATGTAGGAGAAGATAAAGATAGATAGATGATATATGATAGATAGAGGCAGTCCTCAAGTTATAAACAATATATGTTTGGTCTTAAGTTGAATGTGTATTTAAGTCTGAACAGGTGCATTTTTAAGTGTCACACCAGCCAAAATATGATTATTATTTTTTTTTGCTTTGGGAAGGGTTAACACCCCTGTGGGGTGTGTGTTTTGTTGTTTGTGCCTCTGGTTCAGTAGATTTCACCTCACTTTCTGTCCCTGTGAGTACTGCATTTTGAAAAATTCAGCTTGTTGTGGAAACAAGAATTGGTGATAAAGCTTCAATGGAGACACTTTTTCCCCATGATAACTCCTTCAGGAGTGAATTTCCCTTCCGAGGGGTAGATTTCTCTCTCTTCCTGTTCTCTCACCCCTGTTCTTATCTATGAGGTGTTTGCAAGTCGGATGTTTGTAACTCGCAGACTGCCTGTAGCTAGATTTTAAATTTCAAATTCTTCTTATTGGTTTTGAACCCCAAAAACCAATCAAACATACATGAACCTTAAATATAAAGTTGGCGAGGACAAAGCGAGAGAATGGCTGTTTATATTCATTGTTGTTCAACCTCACTTGCTTTTATTTGTTTTCTCTCTAGATCACAACAGAAGCCCTGTGGCTCTTTTCCATTTTGTTTTAGACTGGCTAAAGAGGTGAGAAGAGCAGCTTGCTCCCTGGGGGATGCTCAGCACCCTGGGATGCTTGGTCTTGTTACCCAGCAGTAGCTGTTCTTTTACTGGGAAAGAGAATAATGTGCCGAGGGCCACCTGGCCCTGCATGTTCCCCACTCATGGACTTCCCACAGAGACTTTGGCAAAGGAGAAAAAACTTCAAGGGCAGAATGGTTGCCAAATGAGACCCAGAATGTCTTTCCTGGGCTCTTGGCCATCTCTAACTATTCTCAGTGGCCAAGATGAAGTGCGCCATGTGAGACGCAATACACACTTTGCTACAAGGAAATGCAAATGCGGCATGAAGACAAAAGGAGGACAAAATGCAGCCCATGCCTTAGCTAAATTATGCAACGCTCTGCAATGTATGCAAATGTGCTTGTCAGGTTTAATTTCTGTGCCTTCTCCCAAGTGCGATATTGGCATTTTTGCCAGATTTTCTGACAAGCAGCAACATGGGGAATACGGAAAGAAAACATGGGAAACTGAAAAGCGGTGGGGGACTGTGGCCAGGAGAACATACCCAAAGCCATAAGATGGAGGCAGGGAGACCCTCACAAGGCTAGTTCTGACTCCAGTGTTGTAAAGATTATTATAATTTTTGAAAACAAAACAATTATGCCTCTCAATTTACACATATAATTAAATTGTTCTAAATTTGATACACATATAAATGACTATAGTTTCTGGCTTGGAGTACTGAAAACATGAGCATCACATTGCCTACATGCAGATTGATTCTTGTATCCATATTGCAGACTGAGACTATTTCAGCAGTCATTCGGCATTCTCAATTGTAAAGTTGAAGCTAGAAACCTTTCAAGGCAAAATCAAAGTGCCAAACAAACTGTGTTTTCGAGAAATTTTGGGGAAAGATAAGCTGTGATGGTTCAGCGAGAATAAAATGGATTTAAATGTGAGCTGCACACTTAACTTTCTTTGGGACTCTGTTTCTGCACTGGATTTGGAAGATAAATCTACATCTGCAGAAGCATAACTGAAGTGTAGTTTTTAGTACTCTTTCCTAAATTATCTATTTATACACAACTTTTTGCTGTTGTTTAAAGGCTTTGAGAGCATTGGATTCACACTGGGAGCTCGTTTTCCACAAACCCACCTTCTTCCAAAGCAAGGAAGCACTAATTGCATCTTCCTCAGAATATATTGGAAAGAAAGGCAGATAGACAGACAGACGGAAAGAAAGAACGGGCTTTCTTAAAAAATAATATAAGGCCTGCTCTTGCCCCTCTGCCTAGTTACAAGATGCCCTTGTTTTTATTCCTTATGGCTTTGTAGCTGCTTGACACAGAATACTTGATAATCATCTAAAAGAAAAACGGGAGGGGGACCCATTTACAAATGAGAAGACTATAAAAGGCAACAGTATGAACAAAGACCTAAATCTATGTATAAAACAGGCAAATTCTGAATAACAAACACTCTGTCTTTTAGTTACTATAGCAACATGGAAAACACAATGAAGAAGAAAAGCGACCTGCTCAAAGATGTTCTCTAATAATGAATGAAACAGGGTTTGCTGAAGTATTTGAAAGGAGTGCCGCTGAAATCCACTTGAATCTCAACCTCAGAACCTTCTCAGCACACTCACCTGATACTCCATTTCGTAGCTAGAGAGAAGGATCCGCCCTTCTCGCCACTCTTCTCCTTGATCCTCCCTGATTATCCACAAGGCCTTGTTCTCATGTGTGGCTTCTCGTCGCACCTGCAACATGGTCCCGCTCCCACCGGAGACCTGGTACCGGAAGATCATGCAGACGGCGCTCCTGGGCAAGAAGACAGCAGGGCTGACAAGGCGAGCGTGTTGCCCTTCTCTCCTGGCACTGCTCTGCAACCTCAGATAGGTCTTGCCATCTAGCAAAAGAAAAGGCAACATCTCAAATCATGGTTTGCAATGGAAGTAGCAGCTTGTTTTTATCAACTAAGCCCAATTAGGGACTTCATCACACAGGCCTCACAAGCGTCAAGGATGCTTGCAGCACACGCCATCTACGGAGCCCCATGTTGCTCATCACATGACACACACTCACTTCCGGCAGTGCTCCGTAGATGACTTATGTCGCAACCATCCTAGGATGCTCCGCCCAGAACCCAGGAGGCTTCTTGTGTTCTGTAGGCAGCAATGTGGCCAGCATGGGAGGAAGCCATACGGCGATGCTTCCCCATGTGTGATGGGGAAGCGTAATTGGATGGGATTGCCCCGCTGCTCCACGGATTCGCCATGGAGGCTTGTGAATCCCATCGCTGCCCCTCATCAATGTGATGAGGTCCAAAGATTGTAGACAGCAAGAGTCTCAGGACCGCTGTTCCTATCCCGATAGCAATGCTTCTACTCGTTTCACAGATTGGGTGGTTCTGCACTGTGAGGAGACAATGGGCAAATTCTGATTTCCTAATGAAGGATAATGATCATGCCCTCTGCCTACTGAAAGCAGTTCCTCCTCTCAGTTATCCCAGCAAGGAACCAAATCAAGACACAAATTCCAGAAATGGCAGCAGTCATTTCAGAGAAGAATCTGCCAAAAGGAAAGGAAATTTCTTCCTGTAAATATCCCTTATTTCTTCACATTTAAATTAATTTGGCAACTAGGTTCAATCTGCTCAGTTAACATGAAATTACAGGCCCAATAATAAAATAGATTTTTCACAAGTTTTTAGTTCTCATGTTTAAGGAGTAAATTTACAATATGGGTGTGCACAAACCAACCAAATTTCACTTTATATATTGTAGTGCCCTGCACTGGTTTGAGCCCATTTCTAGGTTTTAAACACAGAAATCTGTTTTATCCTTGGATATTTGATCCCACATGATCCTGTTCTGGGAATGCTCTGCTTTGTGTCGTATCATCATCTGGAATTTGAAATAGTTATTTTTTGGACTGTAACTCCCACCAGTATGAATTCTCAACCACTTCATGAAGCTCTGTGACTGGCATCTGAAGGGACATAAAGGACAGTGGTAACCTGGAACCTCCTTGCTTTGAGGATAGCTTTCATTCCCTCTCCACTAAGTTCCTGCAAGATAGGAAAGCCTCCAGTTTTAATTAATTCTTTGGACAATTCAAATTTTGTTGGGTTTTTTTGCTGGTTACTTCATAATTACTACCAGTTTGATTCCATTTTACGTTGATGATTTCACATTGGTAATGGATATCTTACTGATACAGAAGTATGGAACTTTTTGAACTTTTGAATAGTTATTTAAAGTACAGAAAGCCTGTCCAATTTTGCCTCACATTCTCCTTCCTATCCAGAGCAATATGCAGCCTTCAACTCAAAATAATCTAAAAGCCAGGCTACTCATTATTTAATTAAATATAATTAAGCTTCCTACAAAATGTAGTGGGGGGAAAACACACATTTCCCTGGTTGACCTTTAATAACACTTGATTCCAGATCAAGGTGTGCTATATCTTTATGTTTTGCATATATTTTAACTGCTTTGACTGAATATGTTAATTGGATTCTTTGCTTAATTTTTAAAAGCATTTGCATTATATATATATGTTTTATCTATATGTCAACGTAATGTAAACCTTTCAAGGCCCCACACTAAGAGGAAGGGAGGTATTAATAATGTGCTGGGATATTATATGAATGAATGAATGAATCCCATCTTGACGATTGTTTCATCTCCAGCACTTCATTTTTCCTTTGGATTTTTTTTAAAAATGTATCTGATTATGTGCATTTTAATCTATTCCCAAATATTCATTTATTCAAGCTTCTCTGCAACTTTGCCCATGCCTAATGTATCACAATGTTTCCTTTACGTAAACATTAGAAAAGTCCCCATCTATCTTTGTCCAGATTTTGCAAACCACAGCAAAGTCAGTAATGTATAAAAAGGAGCATATATTATTAAACACAGCTTATAAAAAATAACAGGACTTAGCCTGTCCTCAAAATGCAAAGAATGAACAACTTGTCATTGGAGTAGGAATCTGGTGTAATGTACACTGAATTGGTTCCCAAAGAGATTTCTGCTGCAGTGGAAGAAAACAGCCCAAACACTAGACAATATTATCAAATGTACTACAAAATAATTAAGATTGCCAGGTCAGAATGAAACATGCCACCTGAGCTTGGAAAAAGGGGTGGGAGTTGGTTTACAGCTCCCAGAATTCCCCAGTTCACATCTGGAAATTGTAGTTCAAAAACTACACTGAATTGGTTCCCAAAGAGATTTCTGCTGCAGTGGAAGAAAACAGCCCAAACACTAGACAATATTATCAAATGTACTACAAAATAATTAAGATTGCCAGGTCAGAATGAAACATGCCACCTGAGCTTGGAAAAAGGGGTGGGAGTTGGTTTACAGCTCCCAGAATTCCCCAGTTCACATCTGGAAATTGTAGTTCAAAAACGTTATTTTTCCAATGTGTGGACCTGCTTTCTTCCTTACAAGGAATCCCCAGCTTCATAATATCCCCAGGTTTCTGCCTGATCCAACACAAAGAGGGTGGGAAGTGCTCGTATTGCAAGCCTTTAAATAGTTGCATAAAAGAATCCATTTTAGCAGTGGAAATATACCATGCTGAGTTCAGACATTCTGAAATTCCTTCTTCTGAATAACTATTTAAGGTACAAAAAACCCCATCCAATTTTACATCATTCTCCTTCCTATCCAGATCAATACTATGCAGCTTTCAGCTCCGATAGTGGCTTTTCTACAGCCAACGCTGGGAAATGGATCGTTCATCTTGCAATTTAGTACCGCAGGCTTCAAACCTTTTTCTCTGACCACAGTGCCACCTCAAGCTTTCTTCTAGCTTCCTGCAGAAGAAAAATTAGCAGTCTGATGACAATGAGAGTCCTCCCTGATCTAGGTGCCCTTGCAGGGTCTGACCACAGAAACCCAGGTCCTTCAAGGTTGCCTGTACATTGGCTTATACAAGGAATAACATACTTACTTTTGAAAGAATAAAGCTCCTATTTCTTTAACTAGGCTTCCCACACTGACTCTGACTTAGGGCCTTTAACTTTAGTCTTAAATACACCTTGGAGCTGGATGATGTACCATAAAACTCCACAAAGCAAGATGAAGAGAGTGGTGCATAAGACTGGCCAGATTTTTCTTGTCACATACAGTGTCATCAGGCTGTCAATAGAAGTGCTCAACTGCTGTGCATCCAGCAACAAGAACAAAGCTGGATATTTCTGCATGCTCCTTTCCTTGTGCTCTCCACCATTTTGAGATGGGATGCTGCACTGATGGTTGAGCTTTGAAAGATGAGGGAAGACAAGTACCTTTATTTCACTTCATGGAGTTTTACTGCAGCTCCTCCTACTCTATAGAATCATAAATTGGAAAGAGACCAAGATCCATCAAGGATCAAAGTTACAGGAGCTCTATCCCAGAACCAGTCTGGCAAACCTTCATTTAACACAATCCTACATCACTCAGCTTCTTAATTTTGCTTTATTGCTTTTCCTGCATGCTAGCAAAAGCCTTGTATGGCTAATTTTGGCACTGGCCTTGAAGACATGCGAGACCTGCTCACACTCTCCCCAAAGGTTATCAGTTCTATTTTTCAGATCAGATTTTTACAGCTAGAAGCAGAGTAGAAGAAAAATCTCACAAGAGAGGAAAGGATTTAAATGTTTCCCACTATCTCAGTGGTTCTCAACCTGTGGGTCCCCAGGTGTTTGGGCCTACAACTCCCAGAAATCCCAGCCAATTGACCAGCTGTTAGGATTTCTGGGAGTTGAAGGCCAAAACATCTGGGAACCCACAGGTTGAGAACCACTGCACTATCTGATGGCAGTGGAAATTAGTACAATGGGCCCATGGTATCTGCTGGGATTTGGTTCCATGGATACCAAAATCTGTGGATACTCAAATCCCATATATATGTTGGTGTAGTTAAATGGCAAGATCAAGGTTTGCATTTTGCAATTTGTTTTGAATACTGTCAAGTCGCAGATGGTGAAATCTATGGGTGCAGAACCTGTGGATATAGAGCCAACAGCAGAGTTCATGTGCAATATTATGCATATTTATCCAAGAGAAAGTCCCACTAATCACAGAGAGGTGAAATACTTAGAGATGTCTCTAAGCAAATATGTATGCAGTCTGTTTGCAAGAAGCATCAGCGTTGGATTATGATGTTGCTGTTGCTGCTGTGGAAGCCTTTAAGTCATTTCCAACTCATAACGACACAAGGGTTTTCTTGGCCAGATTTCTCTATAACAGAGTTTTTCAAACTGTGCTCCTCCAGATGTTTTGGACTTCAGCTCAAACAATTGGTTCCCAACCTTTGGGTCTCCAAGTGTTTTGTACTTCTGCGCCCACAGTTCCTAAAAGCTGGTAAGCTGGATGGGATTTCTGGGAGCTGAAATCCAAAACACCTGGTGCAGAGTTTGAGAAACACTGCTCTAGAGACTCTTTGCCATTGTTGTAGGGCTGGTAGAATGTGATTTGTCCAAACTCACTCAGTGACTTCCCATGGTCAAGTGAGGATTCGAACCTGGTCTTACGAAGTCCATCACTCAATTACACAATGCTGATTTAGAAAATATCAGTGTTCTAAGACAATACTCCAGCTGCCTAACTTTGATATTGACAAAACAAACTCAATGATTCATACAAAAATAACTGCAATGAGGGTCTCTGTGCTATGCAGTACACAGAAGCTAATATGGAGAGACTAATCACAGGAAGAGGAGTGTGGGTTGGTCAGATAGAAAGACAGTGTATTCCATTGACTGAGACAGATCAGTACGGAGGACGTCTATTTCACCAGCAGCCATAAACAGAGAAGTCTGCTGATTAAGACACTGAAAAGCTTAAGGCAAAAGATTGACATAATTAGGACAAGTGAAAGTGCTGTAATCGGTGAGGAAAAATTGACTCTGTAATCATGACATTATCAGAGGTGGGGTGGGGGAAGACTCATATTTATTCTCTGGTAAATTCGCTTGTTTTATGAATCAGCAGCTGATCCTCACTATCATCTTCTCCACCCTGCCACTTGTCAAAATCACAGGCTCTTCTTAGGACTCTATATGCATGGGGGAAGGATTCTTCCTTTTCTTTGGTTTCTTTCTACTTTCCACTCCCTACCCCACTCTATCACACCGCCAGGTAGTAAATACTTTGCAATCAGAGCCTAGCTGACAATCTAGTTGATGATAAGCAAAGCAGAATGATGCTCATCATTTTTCTCTTTCTTCTTCCCCCTTATTCATGTTGCAGATGATTAGCCCTTGAGCACAAACAGTAGGATGGAGTTGTTGCTATCAGTGGTCGAAGCAAAGGTGTGTCAAACACACGAAGCAGAGATACTAAGGTCCAAATGGGAGTGGGTTTATGTTTTTGGCTGAATGTAAAGCTCTGTCCCTGAGCTCACTATGGATAGTTTGCCATTTCTCCATCTGTTGAACACCCTAACCCACCCCCCATGATTAATAGGCAGAAAAATGGGGAGTGTTTGGCCCATTCCATTTTGGCCTGTTGCAGTGCCTCTTTTCTCAATCATAAAATTCTGCCAACCACTAAACAAGATGGTTATCATGCTTCCTTTTGCTCTGGGAAACTGCAACAAGCATACTTAGCTGGTAAAATGTAGAGAGACTAAATGTATAGTACATGCCCCATAACCATATAACATTATAACCCATGTCGATTGTTTCACTTATATAGGGAAAGTGGTATCTCGGGGAGTTTGCTAGATTCTCCAGATGACACTTCCCCTGGAAATTACCGTAGAGCCACCTTGGATATTCTAGCAAATTCCTAAAGAGGATGTGTCCCCAATTTCTAAGTAATCTAAAACAGTGGTTCTCAACCAGGGGTCCCCAGATATTTTTGGCCTTCAACTCCCAGAAATCCTAACAGCTGGTAAACTAGCTGAGATTTCTGGGAGTTGTAGGCCAAAAACATTTGGGGACCCCAAGTTGAGAACCACTGTTCTAAAGCAACTCAATGGTACTTTAGAACTAGATGCTAGGTTATTTCATGTTGTTTGGTTTTATCCACAACTTCAGGTAAGTGCAGTCTGACCAGAAATGTATTTCTTGTGAATATGGGGTCTTGTTGTAGTTTGAAGGGAAATTCTGTAGCTAAGCCTTGAGGGAGAATCACTGCTCAGGAGACATCCTACAAAGCCTTCTAAACACAAGGAAGATATGTACCTGAGATTCCTGCAATGTGCTACAGAAAGCCTTCATATCATTAGCCTGCTTTTTTATTCTTGCTGTTGATGAAGGCTTCCATAACATAATGTCATGAGCAGACTACTGTGGCAAGTGGGCTCAAATGCAGTGGGATTTATAGTGTTTGATTTAATTAGAATGGAGGAGGAGGATGTGGAAACTGAGAACTGTGTCCAATTTACTAAAGAGAAAAAGGTACCCAAGTTCTCTATAATTTAGTTATTTACACCCACATTTTATATACATGTATATAGCACCCTTTAACAGAACACTTAGGGTGGTATAAAAATGAGATAAAATACACAAATAATTCAGACAGGCAATGGGGAAATTATCAAAACATCTATTATCACTTTCAGTTGTCAGCTGAAGTCATTTTAAAAAGTCAGATGGTAAACCTAGTGCCAGGACTGTATCTCTCCTGACTGCAGGTGACATTCACATAATCAAATGTGCCTTTTCACAAATGACATATGCACACACATCACACAAACACACAATAAAGAAAATTAGATCTCAGGAGAAAGTGGTTTAAATCTATCCTTTCTCTTCACAAGCATTAAACATACTTGTGAAGACAGGGTTTTTTAAAGGAATATATTTATGGAATTATACTAATTCTAAATTGCCAATTTAATCTGTACAATGCAGTACAGAGATGGTAAGAATGAGGCCAAACTCTTTGCATTGCCCAAATTGCTATTACAATTATAAATCTTTTCCAATTATTGACCTTCCTGTACCTTACATGCATTGGACACAATCCAGTATAAAATTAGGTGTGCTTAAGCCTAATTGAAATCAATTGGATTAAGTGCACCCAACTCTGTGTTGGATTGGGGCCATTGACTCATGAACTATCCTTTACTGCAGAGGAAAATAATTATGCTCTGCTTTAAACCTTGGAAGGTATGGACTTCAACTCATACTCATGCCATTACTATGCAGGAATTTAAAAAGAATCCTCATACTTAAAAGAACTGACATAAGCTATAAAGCAGTGGCCAGATTCCAAGAGGTCGCAACTATGACCTTCACTTTACCATTTTTAAATATTTGAACACTGCTGTTTTATCTTCCCTCTTTTTATTTCCCAAGCCTCAAACTGCTTGGCTACTTCAAGGCATCCTTTAGAGTCACAGCTTGCATTCTAAATGCTATGGCATCTCTGTTAACTTACCAGTATTTACTTTTTTTCGCACTCAGTGACTCATAAAATTCACCCAAGTATCCAATACATAGTCCAGATACATTCAACATGGTAGATTTCAGCAACACAGACTTGAAGTCCATTATGGGAGGGATCAGCATACGGCTAGAAACTGGATCAAGTAAATTACACTATGTAACACGATTGTCATTCCTGAGTTATGTCACTTCCTACTTGGGTTTATCATAAAAAATATGGGAAAAAGTTTATTAAACTGCAAAAACATTGTTTTTGTGGGACACCCTGCAGCACACTTTGTTATAATTTTTCAATGAATATCTCATCGAGTCTCAACAATTCCAATATAGTTTTGGCAGCCACAAAAACGAAGTTCCTGGAGTATAACAACTACCTTCCAAGTAAGTACCACACAGTTAAACAGGAAACACTTTAAACCAGGAACAGAATTTCTTTCAAATTTTATTACATACTGTTATTTGTCTCTCTTTTTTCAAATGTGGTACTAGGTCTAAACCTCTAACAGGAACAAACTGTTTCTCCATAGACATACCTGCTCCAATAAGCTGGAAAGCTCATGGTGGCCCTTTGACTCAAACTCCTTTTCATAATTTCCAGACTTCAAAAGTGATTGACATCGAACCTGATGAGAACTCAGTTTGAAGAAGTAGATTTTCAAAGACAAAATTGCTCTTAGGCACTTATCTTCCATTGAAATTAATAGGTGTCAGGCACTTGAGTGTCACTCTGGCATCAGAAATTCTACATCCACACAACTACTATCGTAATGTAGCCCTCTTCATTAAAAACAAGTAATCAAAGTGTCACTGGAGTTAAAGGAGCTGCATCAAGAGAATCAAGATGAATTTTGTCCAGACACTCCACCACATAATTGTCTTCCCTGCCAATAGGACCAATAAGACAGAACTATTAGAGACAATCAAAGCAGCCCCGTAGCAACTGACTCAAAGGATATTTCACATCCCAGTGGGTGCGCTATGGGAAAGGATTTGCAAAAATGGTTTCCTCCATCCTTCCAACAGGATTTTTCACTGAATCACATCATGCACCAGATCAAATGGATACACCATTTGCGTAAATCTCAATTAGGCACTTGCCTCCTGTCTTGTAGCAAAGCTAGATGGCACTTACCTTCTAGACACAACTTTGGTTTTTCTGAAACATTCAAATATTGAATGTTAGCACATATGTGCATGGAGTCCAAACCAAATGGTCCAAGCCTCCTGGGCATTTTCTAGATTGTGGAATTGGCAACATGCACTGGAAGCCTCCAAATGTCATGACTTCTTTCCTATATCCATTTGCATGGCTGTCCTATGGACCCACAAACAGCCAAGCTCCCTCACTTCCTAGGCACAATTCCACTATCTACCTTCTCTGTATTCAGACAAATCTGTCCTTTTCATAACAACTTACATAGGTTTTAATAAAATATAACACAAGAAAAGAAAATAATAAAGGGTGTGAGACCTCAATCCCTGCATGCAAAGAACTTGAAAACAATGGGTGTGTAACCTTGATCTCTCCATGTGTTATTCAGAAAGTGGGCATTTTGTTTTTTAGAGGACAGTGACTAGGCAAATTAACTATACAAAGAAATGTAAATCAAGGCATATCCTAAATCCATGACCGAGGGAGTCAAGGAGGGATGCGGATGACACTTCACAAATGGCTGTGAAAATATGAAAATTCTAGGAAGTCTTGCCTTCAATGCTGAAAGTTATTGATCAACATGACCATCAGGCCATCCATCACTGCAGGCCAAAGCGCAGCACACAAAAGAAGCTTAACCAACACTGACCATAGGTTAGACCATGAGGTCCAATGTTGCCCATGTAGAAATTTATTTTCTAAAAGGTTGACTCAAAATGGTTTTGAGGATAATGCACTTTCTCCTTCTCATCATCTAAAGTGAGGTAACATCTTATCTTGTACTTATTTTCCAACAAGTTTTACACTGCAGAGTCCCTCAGTGACAAAGGAATCCCTCCTGGGGGAAGCATGAGCTAAGGAAGCAAAAAAGAACAATTTGTGCCCTCTGAGTGAAAGTGGTGTGGAGATAGAATCAATAAGCAACGGTTCCTCCATTCGAGTGCCTTTTTATGATACATTAAGAATAGATGTGAACAGATAAAAATACAAGAAGAAACCAAACAACAATCATACAGTTATCTTGAAGACAAAATTGCTTTGCTAGCAAGTCCATCCAGACACCAATTTCAAAATGCTATATGTGTTCTAAAACTATTAAATGTATCTGCTCACATCTTTGTTTCTCATCTTCCTATAGTTGTTGTTTTCAGGCTTTAAAAAGGAGATACTGTCTTTGATTCAGAAGGAATTAGTCGAGCAAGACTAAGCTCTTTGGATGTTCTAAAAGGTGCTTAGCAATACTTCTTTGACTCTCAATATTAACACAGATGACATCACACACACAGGCACATATATTTGTTTTAAATCCAAAGCATTTCAGATAAGCACATGGCTGAAATCTTGTTGTTTTTATATACCCTTCAAGTCATTTCCAAACTATGAGGACCCTAGGGAGAACCTATCAAAGGGTTTTCTTTGCAAGTTTTGTTTGGAGAAAATAATAGAATCACAGAAACTAGAGTCGGAAAAGACTTTGTGGGCCATCCAGTACAACCTCATTCTGCCAAGAAGAAGGAAAATCGCATTCAAAGCACCCCCAACAGATGGTCATCCAGCTTCTGCTTAAAAGCCTTCAAAGAAGGAGCCTCCACCATACTTCGGGGCAGAGAGTTCCACCCCTGAACAGCTCTCACAGTGAGGAAGTTCTTCCTCATGTTCAGGTGGAATCTCCTTTCCTATAGTTTGAAGCCATTGTTCCATGTCCTAGTCTCCAGGGCAGTGAAAAGCAAGCCTGCTCCCTCCTCCCTATGACTTCCCCTCACATATTTATACATGGCCATTATGTTTCCTCTCAGCCTTCTATTCTGCAGGCTAAACATGCCCAGTTCTTTAAGCCACTCCTCATAGGGCTTGTTCTCCAGAACCTTGATCGTTTTAGTCGCCCTTCTTTGGACACAGTCCAGCTTGTCAACATTTCCCCTCAACTGCGGTGCCCAGAATTGGACACAGTTTAATTCTAGGTGTAGTTTGACCAAGGCAGAATAGAGGGGAAGCATGACTTCCCTGTATATAGACACTATACTCCTATTTATGCAGGCCAAAATTCCATTGGCCTTTTAAGCTGCCACATGACATTGTTTTGCATTTGCCTCTCTTTAAGGCTAAGAAAGTGTGATTTGCCCAAGATCATCCAATGGATTTCCATGGCTGAGCAGTGATTTGAACCTTGGTCTCCAGAGTCCAAACTATTACACCATGATGGCTTCTCTTGCTTAAATCTATTGTTTAACTATTGCTGTAAAATGCATTCCAGTGCCATTCTGCAAGATCTGGGACAGGACAACTGGAAGGTGTATATTAATACCCTGGATTTCTATACTGTCATGTAACTTTCTCTCTGCGTGAATTCAGACAAAGCATCTCTGACAGAATTTTCGTATCAGCACCAACAATACTTTTCAATGGGTTAGTTCAAACATGCAGCTATTAGCCATCAAGAGCTATTAGCCATCATACACCAATGTATGATCCAGTCCTTAGTTGGCCCTGTTATGAGTGGGGAAAGGAGAAGACTGTCTTTGTTTTATCTAGCAGTGATTTCAAAGAATATATTGTTAGTAAGAGGCTTTTCCAGTTTCAAGGAAGACTACTAACCTTCTTTGAGTGAATTGCCCATTTATTCTTAGTCTCTGCATTTTGCTCTTCACTGAGTTCTTGACCCATAAGAACTTCTCTCCTTGTTCTCTGACTGCTGTGTCTGTTCACCAGTCTTTATTAAGGGACTCTATCCAAGACCCCTTGAGTGTGCAAGTCAACAATGTTGGGGGTTGGGTACAAAAATCCCCCTTTCTACTGCAAGTACAGTAAAGCTATGGGGTAGCAAGCAAGTCCGGCTTCCGTGTTCAATTTGTTAACTAGGAACAAGGTTAGAACACCTTTGCTGGGTGCATAGAAGGGGAGTTTGAACTGCACTTTCCCCCCACTGTATTTTTCTTAGTTTGTTTCATAGAATCATCGAATTGGAAGAGACCACAAGGGTCCAACCCCCTGCCATTCAGGAACACAGAATGTATTAAACAAGGTTTAAATTGCTTTTATAGTCTTGTAGTCATGACATTCCATGCCAAATTCCATATCAAAACTCAAAGCAGTTAACTCTCCATCATCACAAGAATCAGCTGAGAGATGAAACTATGGAGACATCTCGTGCAGGGAGAATAAAAGACCAAGATATCTACAGAGGGTATTTTGACCGTAGTCACTATGACCAGCCCAACCACAGATTGAAAGTTAGAGAGAAGACATCCATGTTTGTCACTAAGCATGAGAGTGGGGAAACTGCTCTTCTGTTTATTTTACTTTGTACACAAACTTGCTGTATGAGCAACTTATGTCAGTTCACACCTGATTGTGGATATGGTTCAGTGTGCATAGAAGTTTTTCATTTGTGTACTGGAAATATGCATTCACCAGAGGAGCAACAGGATGTATTCACTCCTCTGTGATTTTAAGCCTGAATTAGTGGGTGGCTCTAATGCTTGGAAGGAAAGTCTTATGACCAAATAAATAAGGTCTGTTAATTGCCAAGGCAGCTTGCCTCTGCCAAGTCATTCCACTCATTCTCATTTTTGTTGTTGTTGCCATTAATGGAGGGACAGCAAAAGAATGGAGGAACCTCAAGGAAAGGCAGAAAGTACAACACACACACAGAGGCACACACACAACTCTGAGTTGTTTGAAGCAAAGGATTTTTGCAGAAACATCTGATTAATACTCTCATGATAAGTGTGTATTCTTCTCCTTCCTGTCTCTTTGATTTTAAGAAATATGTGTTCCCGGTGAAAGGACAGCAGATAAAGCTGCTCCTGCACAACATCAGGTGCTCAAAAGATGGTTTCCCCAAGGGCTGAGGGCACCCCAGTTCTAGAGTTTTTGTTTGCTGCTGCTACTGCTTTGCATGAGGATTTATGAGGGTATCTGGATTCCACTGAGCAAGAGCAGCAGGCATGTTTTGCTAAGCGATGCTCAGCAAGTGGTGGCACAATGTAAGCACCTTGGTAAATCATGGCCTGATCTTCCCCAACAGCCATCTGGAAAACTAGACAAATCACCTAGCTAACAGGAAAAGGTTTTCACACTTAGCATTAAGTATTTGTCTCTAGCTTTCCTGCCAGTAGGTGTCCTGGGAAAATATAGTTTAACACAGTGGGAACTTGGGAATCCCACAGACTACAAGCTAGTGCAGCAGCTTATATATTTGAGCAACACGTTGTGTAAACTTCCCAAAGAAGATGGTCTCAGAAGCTCAGGTGGGTTTGTTTCCAACCAAACACATCATGTAACAAGCAGAGAAACTAATCACCAATCTCAGCTATGGGCTGCTTCTCCACAGGACACCAGTTATCTTGCAGGTGATCCATCCAAGACAATTCAGACCCAGTATTTCTGTTCCTCCACATTGCTTCTTCAGGCCAGCATACTTCAATTGCAGCATTAGTAGAAAGACCATTTCAAGAGTTAGCTTGCAAAAGAAAAATAAGGGTCACATCCATGCCTCATTTTTAAAAAGAGAACATGATCCATAAACTTGAAGTCTTCATATCCAACTGTTGTCTATAGAGCTTTGCCCTCAGATGTTTTTTTATGACTGCTTCATCCTGTTCAGCACTGACTCTTGTGAAATCAAAACTGGCCTGCCTTTAGCACCTTTGCTTTTGTGAGGAAAAAGAAATGGAAGCTTTTGATAGCTTAGGCTCCAAGTTTATGGCTAGACCAAAAGCTTTCAACTGAAGTCTTTAACAGTGATTGGAAACTTTGGTTTCTTGAATCTTCAGCTCCAACAATCCCTAGCCCAAGTGGACAGTAGTAGTTATGCTGTCTGAAGATTCTAGGAGTTGTAGTCTCAATCCAAAGTCTGGTCTTGGGAGCAATTTTCACATGCAAACATAAAAAAAATGCTTCTGAGCTTCTGCTGCCCAGTTTGGGTACACATGAGAATCCTGGTAGTTTGGGACAAAGAATTACTCAGTTAAATATATTGCTAATAAAAGGTAGGTGTGTGTGTGTGTGTGTGTGTGTGTGTGTGTATGTGTATGTATGTATAAAGGTTTTCCCCTGGCATTAAGTCCAGTCGTGACCGACTCTGGGGGTTGGTGCTCATCTCCATTTCTAAGCCGAACAGCCGGCGTTGTCCATAGACATCTCCAAGGTCATGTGGCCGGCATGACTGCATGGAGCACCGTTACCTTCCCGCCGGAGTGGTACCTATTGATCTACTCACATTGACATGTTTTTGAACTGCTAGGTTGGCAGGAGCTGGAGCTAACAGTGGCCGCTCACGCCGCTCCCGGGGTTTGAACCTGGGACCTTTCGGTCTCCAGCTCAGTGCTTTAACGCACTTCGCCACCAGGGCTCCAAAGCCCCGTTATTTAGAAAAAGTTTGCAAAGGATGCCGCTGGCATCACTGAAAAAATATTTGGTTCACTACAATCTCCCATTTCTAGAGGCAACCAATGGATTCTAAAATTTTGTCTGGTTGTAAAGATCAGACATAAAGAGATAGATAAGATAGCCTGAGGTCATGCTTCTGAAAACTATTTAGTCTGTCTCCCCCTTCTCCTCCTTATACTACTACTACTACTGCTACTACTTATTTGTATTATTCTTATTATTTATTATTCCCTGCTTTGGATTACAATCCAAAGTGACTAACAACTTAAAACATAATGCAATAAAATGATATCCTTCTTATTTAGTGGTAGCCTTGTTTGAGTAAAAAGAGAAATCAATCCAGAATAAATGCAATATTTATACCAGGTGGGCATCTTGTCTCATAGGAAAAACCTACTCAATTTGATTACTTGTTAATTTACTTGCCAAGTCATCACCATTTTATTTTCTAAATAAAAATCCATCTATCAGCCAAATCAATGAAGACTTACAATGCTGCAAGCCTGCACAAAGTCAAGCTTTTAATCGAATTTAGGGGAGCAGGCAAGATGATCTGGCCCATCGCTTCAATCGCTTTTAATCAAGCTTGATTTTTCTGAACAGCACAGTGACTGCAGTTCCTGCTAAGTTTATCTGGAGTCCTTCTGTTGTGCCCTAGTGATTCTCTTCAATAATCAGGCTAACAGCCTTTTCTACGTAATGTTTACATGAAAATCAGGAAACGACTAGGCACTAAATGCATTTTTGCTATACATGCACAATTCAATACATGCATGTCCAATTCAGTTTTCATATTATTTTCTCCTTCCCACCACGGAACAAACACCAGAGAGGTTTACACTGCTTTGTTGCATACAAAGCTATGAGTCCACTGAATGGTGGACCATTTATTATTGTTGAGTCTACCCAATAGTCATTATGATACACCAATGGCAGATACAAGTTTCTTTTTCATTGTGTTGTTGAAGGCTTTCATGGCTGGAATCATTGGGTTGTTGTGCATTTTCTGGGCTGTATGGCCATGTACCAGAAGCATTCTCTCCTGACATTTTGCTCACATCTATGGCAGGCATCCTCTGAGTTTGTGAGGTAACGTCAGTAGAGAATGCTTCTGGAACATGGCCATACAGCCCAGAAAATGCACAACAACCCAGTTCTTCTTCACCTTTCTTCTTTTTCCAGAGCACAGAGGAACTGCACAAATCCCCTTGCACCCAAGAGTTATTACTGCTATTATTGGCGGTAGTAGAAGCAGGAGGCCCTCCTCCTTCACTGGGGGCTAGGGGCACAGGACCCCCACAAAAATGGATAAAGCACTAATAAAAACCTGCTATTTTTATTAACCTGAGAGAATGCCTCTCTAAAAATTTCTAGCCTCTCCAGTGTCAAGTTTCATAGAGTTGTGCTAAACAACCTACAGATTCCTGGAGAAAACATATTAATCAAACCCGCAAATAATCAACTCTACAAATGTTAAACCTTCAAATGTGGAAGGTTGACATCAACATCATCATCATCAACAACAACATCACTACTAGCTATTGGTACAAATGTCAATTTGAAGAAGCTATTAGTTCAACAAGATACATTTCCAGATAAAAGTGTAGAGACTTGCAGCCCAAGCCTGGTTTGATTATGTGTTGCAGGAAACTCTTTCACTGCAACTAATGGAGGGATCTATTTGCCTATGGAAGGCATGTGAAAATCCATAGGGAAAAATGTTTGCAATCCCTCCTTGTGGTTTGAGAACGGAAGGATACATGTTCCATTGCCTTAGATAACAGCTGGAGTCCTTGTGTGTGTATGTGTGTGTGTGTGTGTGTGTCTGCGAATGACCTGCCTGCCCAGCTCCACTTTCCTGGACTAGGGTCCCTGATTTTGTAACAGGAGCCCTCAGGGGGATGGCATGGAGATAATCTGTGAAGCTGAGGTACAAGGAACATGGGGCTAAAAAAGGAAACATGAAGCTGCCTGAAAGACTATCTTGGAAAAAATGTAATGAAAGTGGCACGTGTCTCGAGGAGTCATCCCCAATGTCAAAAGGGAGAGGTGAAATGGTGTGGATCAGGGGTCCTCAAACTTTTAAAGCAGAGGGCCGGTCCACAATCCTTCAGACTGTGGAAGGGCCGAATTATCATTTGGAAAAAAAAACGGACAAATTCCTATGCACACTGCACATGTCTTATTTGTAGTGCAAAACAACAGCAATGAAAGAACAATACAATATTTAAAAATGAAAACAATTGTAACCAGCATAAACCTATCAGGATTTCAATGGGAAGTGTGGGCCTGCTTCTGGCCAATGAGATAGTCAAGTGAATTAGAATTGTCGTTGTTGTGTGCCTTCAAGTCAAAATTATTTATTTATTCATTTACTACATTTATTTATTACATTTATATCCCGCCCTTCTCACCCTGAAGGGGACTCAGAGCAGCTGTATGTACACACAATATATTATATTATTAGTATAGCACAATATTAGCATTATATATTACTAAATTGAACTATACCACTATACTGTAATATTATATGTAATATATAATATATAATTAATATTATTATATGGTATTATTATTAATGTTATATTGTATAACATTATAATATTATTATCAATATTATATGTATATACAATATATTATATTATTAAAAATGATATAAAATATTATAAAACTGAGGGCGGGGGCCAGGTAAATGACCTTGGAGGGCTGCATCCGGCCCCCGGGCTTTAGTTTGGGGACCCCTGCACTATACTGTAATATTATATGTAATATATAACATATAATTAATATTATTATATGGTATTAGTATTATATTGTTTAACATTATAATATTATTATCAATATTATATGTAAATACAATATATTATTTAAAATGATATAAAATATTATATTATAAAACTGAGGGCGGGGGCCAGGTAAATGACCTTGGAGGGCCGCATCCGGCCCCTGAACCTTAGTTTGGGGACCCCTGGTATGGATGGACACCCACACGTGAAATGGCAAGCGAGAAGGAAACTGATTGCTTTTTTCATGCAGGCTTTACTAATCAAACACCTTTCAGGTTAAATTGCTACATAAAAGTTTCTTTTATTTAGACAATTGGTAAGAACATGATCTTCCCTTTTCTTCCATTTGTTTTGTATAGCTGTCCTAAGAGGCCAGAGCACTATCCGGGCACCTCTTGAGAAGCACACCATATTGCCTCAATGGAAGCATCGCAGCCACAGGCCTTTTACATTTAACAGAGGGACTCTTCAGCACTTTAGAGACATAGGATCTTCCCAGGCCACACAGTGAAAACAATCCCCCTTCTTCACCCAATGGCTTTCCAGTGAAGAAGCGAGAGAGGTGAAGCTGGAGCTGCTGAAAGCGAGGGTTCATTTTTCCTCATTCTTTCTTGCCTGGGGCCTGATGCTGACTTTAAGGCATTGGAAGAGGGGAGAGGGCTGGAAAAGTATGAAGCGGAGGGGAAGGGGACATGAGTGTGAATTGGACAATGTCACCATTCTTCTTCCATTCAGAGGGTCTGTTTTAAAGAGGGAAGGAGGCCCACTGCCCAAAAAGAAGCTCCAACAATATGAGCAAACAATTGCAATATGAAAAAGCATTTTGACCCTCATTCCTCATAGAAGTTCAGAAGCATCTGGGTTTTTCATGTCCTCCCAAATATAATAATTATATTTGAAAATATTAAAGGGCTAAAACATTTCAAGTTTCAGAACTACTCTTGTAAGCGTAGTGTTGGCTACTACAATTTAAGGCGACCTTGTAGCTTAGAGGCTACAACAAGTGAGAGCTTACAGGCCTGCTCGGACATGTAACAAGACCTTCCAAGATCAGTGCAAGAATTTTCAAGTTAGTGTGAAATAGTACTGTAAAAATAGCAGGTTAGTCTTACAACAGGGATAGTATCAGAATGAAAGCTTCCTATGGTAAGGTGACTCTGACTATATATCTTTTGGAATGTCTAATTGTCACACTAGCTCACCACTATCAGATTATGTGTTTTTGTATCCTTAAAACCCATTCTTTCAGGCAAGTGCATAGGGAATCACAATGGTATAGGACTGTGGTTCTCAACCTGGGGTCCCCAGAAGTTTTTGGTCTACAACTCCCAGAAATCTCAGCCAGTTTACCAGCTGTTAGGATTTCTGGGAGTTGAAAGCCAAAAACAACTGGGAACCAGGTTGAGAACCACTGGATAGGAGAATAGAAACTGCAGGCTAATTGCAACTGTACTCTGTGCTGTGTCATCACAGCATAATAAGGACAGGTTGCTCACCTGTAACCATGTTTCTTCGAGTGTACTCTGTGAATTCACACTAATGGAGAAGCTGCGCCTGCGCAGGTTCCGACGGAAACTCTTCCAAGCTGAAGTTCAAATTTTGGCGGTAACCACGCCCCCCCTTCCCAAGGGGCATATAAGGCAGCCCCAGGCGCCCGCTCTCCAGTTCCTACGCCGCCAAGGCAACGAGAAAGGGAGAGGTTTGCCAGAGGGGAAGGAAGGGCGGGTTTGTGTGAATTCACAGAGTACACTCGAAGAAACATGGTTACAGGTGAGCAACCTGTCCTTTTTCTTCGTGTACTCTGTGAATGCACACTAATGGAGACTGACACGCTAAGGTCCCGGATGGTGGGACAAGGCAAACTCGACAATCAGTGAATGTCCAAACATATATTTATTAGGACATATTGAGATAACAGTCCCAAGAGACTAGTGCAATAAATTGTCCGAAAGGACCAGTGCAATGCAAACATGAGCATAGTAGAAGAGGAAACATAACATAGAAATTATTCAATAAACATGATAGAAAACACGCATTTGCGTATAGTGCATATAAACGCTCTCCCAGGGGGGAGAGGGGAAAAAACATCATGGCCTTTGACATATCCGCCAGGATCAATAAGGCGGTACAAAGCAACAGAGCAACTGTTCAACACAATCAGGGAAAAACATATCCCTAGAGGTAGGTATGGGGAAAAAGACCGGCCCAAAATTGAAGGAGAGGTATAGAGAGTCACCTGCAGGTGAATATAAGGAGAAAAGACGTTTGGGAGTCAGGAGAGGCAAGATGAGAGTACTGATCTTGCGAAGGCCGAGTCCTTTAAGGCTTTATTGTCCAGCCTGTAGTGAGAGACAAACGTAAGAGGGTTTGACCAGATAGCCGCTTTGCATATGGAGTCAAGCGGAATACCCCTAAGGAAGGCGGTTGAAGCCGAGAGGCCCCTAGTCGACCTCGGGCGGATGGATGGAGGAGGAGGTCGCTTGGCTAGTTCGTAGGCCAACTCAATGGCCTGAGCGATCCAGTGGGACAGTCTTTGGGAAGAGATGGGATTACCCAACTTGTCCTGGGCATAGGCGACAAAGAGTCTTTGTGTCTTACGGATGTCCTTGGTACGGTCCCTGTAGAAGAGAAGTGCCCTTCGAACGTCAAGAAGGTGCAGTTTTTGCTCGAGAGGAGAGGAGGGGTTAGAGAAGAAAGCTGGTAGGACAATGTCCTGGTTGAGGTGGAAAGCCGACACCACCTTAGGGAGAAAGGTAATGTCCGGGCGAAGAACAGCGCGGTCATGGTGAAAACGTAGATAAGGCTCATCGACCCTGAGAGCAGCAAGCTCGGATGGCCGTCGTGCCGACGTGATCGCCACTAGAAAGGCCAACTTCCAGGAAAGCAGACGGAGATCGGTCGAGGCAAGCGGTTCGAAGGGAGCAGAAGTGAGTTGAGAAAGTACAAGTTCGAGGTTCCAGCCCGGCGTAGGTGGTAGCGACGGCGGGCAGATGTTATTGTAGCCTCGGAGAAAAGTTTTGATCAGGTGGTGAGAAAAAAGAGATGGCTGACCGTGGCGTTGAAAGGACCAGGAAAGAGCTGCGAGATAAGCCTTAATAGAAGCGAGAGAGAGTTTCTTCTCGACGAGGGTCATGAGGAAGTCGAGGACCACCGATACCGAGGTCGGAAAGGTGTCGACGTTACGGGATCGAAGGAAGGCGTGAAAGCGAGAGAGTTTATAGGAATAAGCCTTGGTAGTAGACGGCTTATGGGCTGCCCGAAGGACGTCTTGCAGGTTCTGCGGAAGGGAGGCTAGGTAAGAATCCTCCATGCAGTGAGATGAAGGGAAGGGAGGTCCGGGTGAAGAATTTTGCCGTCCTCCCTTGAGAGAAGGTGCGGCGAGGGAGGCAGAGGGCTAAACGTTCCTCTGGAGAGACGAAGAAGGGCTGGATACCACGGTTGGCGGGGCCAGGCCGGAGCTATGAGAATCGCTGTGACCGAGATCGAGAGAAGTCTTTCGAGAACTTTCGGTATGAGGGGAATCGGTGGAAAAAGATAAAGCATCTCCGCCGACCAGTCCAGTAGAAAGGCATCCCCTAGACAGCCGGGGAAGGAGTTCGGGGGAAGTCTCGCTCCGTAGCGGGGTAGCTGAGCGTTGTGGGGAGACGCGAAGAGATCCAGAGTAGGGCGTCCCCAGAGGAGGAACAGACCGTCGAGGATCTCGGGATCGAGCTTCCACTCGTGAGAGGAAGATGTCATCCTGCTGAGGGCATCTACTAGGTCGTTTTGGGCGCCCGGCAGGTGGATTGCAGAGACCTGTACGTCGTGGGCTATGCACCAAACCCAGAGACGGGAGGAGAGGAGCATCAATTTCCTCGAACCCGTACCGCCCTGTTTGTTGATGTAGAATACTGCTACGAGGTTGTCCGATTGAATGAGGATGGACTTGTGACGGATGAGGCGGGAGAAAGCTTTCAGGGCTTTGAGAATGGCGAGAAGCTCGAGGAAGTTTATGTGGTTGGCCCTCTCGGATGGGGACCAAAGATCTTGAACCGTTAGACCGCTCATGTGGGCTCCCCAAGCGTAGGTGGAGGAGTCCGTGGTTATGGTTAGCGACGGCGGGGCTGGGTGAAATGGGAGGCCCCTGCACACGTTTTGGTGAGACGTCCACCATGAGAGGGACTGGCGGACGAACGACGGTACCGACAAGTACTTGGAGTTGTGGTGGTAGAACGGCTTGAAAGTGTCTATAAACCACCTTTGTAGGACCCGAAGGCGCAGCCTGGCAAACGGGGTCGTGAGAACCGTGGAGGCCATGTGGCCCAGAAGGACTTGAATGGCACGGGCTCTGACCCTCCGGGCGGATCGACAGAGGGCGATGTGGTGGCGGAGAGCTAGGAATCTGTCGAACGGTAGTGAAACAGTCTCTGTGACGGAGTCGAAGAGGGCCCCGATGAACCGGATTCGGGTTGACGGGGAGAGATTTGACTTCTCGGAGTTGAGTTGGAGGCCGAGAGATTTTAGAAGACGCAGCGTGAAGGAGACGTGGTTTTCGAGAAGAACCGGATCGGGCCCGACGAGAAGCCAGTCGTCCAGATAAGGAAAGACCGTGATGCCATGTAGCCTGAGGTGGGCCACTACTGCGGCGACGACCTTGGTAAAGACCCTTGGGGCCGTAACGAGACCGAAGGGTAAAACGGTAAATTGGTAGGTTTGGTCGAGAACTTTGAAACAGAGGAACCGTCTGTGCGCCTCCCGTATCGCCACGTGGAAGTAGGCGTCTCGTAAGTCTATGGAGGCAAAGTAGTCTCCCCGCTGCAGCATCGGGAGGATAGAGGCAATAGAGACCATCCTGAATTTGGAAGGGCGAATGAATATATTGAGGGCCCTTAGGTCCAGAATGGGGCGTAGCCCGCCCCCCCTCTTCGGGACTGTAAAGTATCTGGAGAAGAAACTTAAAGGGTCCAGTTCGGGAGGGGAGGGACGGATGGCGCCTTTGGCCAGTAATGCATCGACTTCGGCCAGTATCTCTGGGGAAGGAGTTGAGTAGAGAATGCGACCTGTAGGTGGGAGGTCCGTGAACTCTAAGGCGTAGCCGTCTTGGACAATGCGAAGAACCCATGCATCTGAAGTAATGGACTCCCATTGATTGTAAAAGGGGGCTAGGCGGTCGGCAAAGGCACAGGAGGGTTGAGGCAGCGTGGGCTCTACAGCGGTAGCGGGCGAGGAGCTTTGGCAGGGGTTGGCGTCAGGTACGCCGGTTAGCCTGCGGAGGAGCGGGGGTGGTTCGACCGCGTTGCTTTTGCGGATGAGGTCCCCGACGAGGTTGGTGATGGGTTTGATTATTCGAGCCCGAAGGCCGCCTGAAAGAGTGGTGTCTGAAAGATTGCGGCGGGAAGCGGCGGGAGCGGTGCGGGAACCAGCGGGTGCGCTGAGGTTGCGGTTGGTCGCCACATTTAGACGCAAGAATTTTAAAGTCATGATTAGACTTGAGTTTGTCATCGGTACCGGAGTTAAATAGTCCGAGCGCGTCAAAGGGAAGGTCCTCAATGACCTGTCTGGAAGATGAGGAGAGACCCGAAGACCTCAGCCAGGCGTGGCGGCGGATGGATATCGCGTGGGCAATCATCTTGCCCGCAGTATCGCCTGTATGTTTCGCCATTTGTATTTGGTGGTGAGCAAGCGAGTCTGCTTCCTGTTGGAGGGTAGTGAGGACGGAGCGGTCTTCGTCCGACATCTTAGCGAAGAAGGGCTGTGCCTTCTCCCAGATAATCTGCTGGTAGGCACCCATGCAGGCTCCATAGTTCGCCATGCGGCAAAGCAAAAGGGCTCCAGAGTAAAGTTTTCGACCCACGGCGTCGAAGCGCTTCCCTTCTCTGTCGGCCGGAGTGTTCGACTGACGACCTGAGGATTGAGAGGCCTTAACGACCAGGGAGTTGGGGTCGGGGTGGTGTTTGAGCCACTCCAAGGTATCATCGTCGGTACGGTACCAAGTCTCGATCCTCTTCGAGGTTGGAGGAATGGAGGAAGGGGTTTTCCAGGAGGCCTGGATAACGTCCAAGAGATAAGGCAGGAAAGGGAGCAGCGTGGCCGGCGGAGCTTGGGCCTGCACCCTTTTGAAAACTGGATCAGACACTGCTTTGGAAGTCTGCTTGATCTCCAAACCCAGGGCGTCGGCCATTCTGACCATTTGATCAGAGAAAGCACGAATATTGTCAGTAGGAGAAGGCGGGTCTGCCTCATACGCATCGTGGGGAGGAGAGAGGTCGAGACCGAGAGAGACCACCGAGGCCGAGAGGACAGAGTCTGGGCGGTCAATATCAACATCTTCCTCCTCAGCCCCTTGGGGGGACTGAGGGGGAGAAGAAAGCACAGTCTCGGGAGGAGGCATGGCCTCGCGGGAAGAGAGGGCCGGGAGCCGGGGATCCTTAGACGCTGAGGCCTGGGCTGCTCGAGCCAGGCGAGCCGTTTGTCTGCCACGCTCCGGTGTCGAGGTGGGAGGGAAGAGCTGTTGGCGCGACGAGTGAGGCGGCGCAAGAGGCTCCGGCACCGGCACCCTGACCACCGTTTGGGTAGAGTGGTGGGGTGAGTCCTGCAGCTCCCCGTCAGACAGGGGGTGCAATGGAGATTGAGAAACATCTCTAGGCCTCTGGGCTGGCACAATTGGAGAAGACCTTCTCGAGGAGGTTGCCGAGGAAGATGGCGGGTCTCTCCTTGAGGAGGCCGAGGAAGAGGAGCGCTGAGTCAGCCGTTTCTTTGTCGGCGGTTGCTTGGATGCAACCCTCAAGGACTTGCCAGGTGTGGGAGGAACCACAGCTGAGTCAGATTGCGCTCGACGAGACTCCTCGTGAGCCCTTTTAAAGGCTATTTTGATAGCAGAGGAGGACGGAGGGGAGCCGATATGAGAGCGGATCGAGGTCACCGAAGCCAGAGAGCTCGACGTCGAGGAAGGCCCCACCTTTCCGGAGCGGGTCGACACGGTAGCCGTCGTCACAGTACACGGTGGCTTGACCGGTTTAGCGGCCCTGGAGGTCCTGGACGCTCTGGACGAGACCGAGGAGGCTTTAGCTGTCGGAGGCTTAGCTGGTGGCGCCGACATAGCTCTCAGAGCTGAAGACGACGACGTACCCGACGTCGACGGAGTCGGTTCTGGCGCGAGAGATCTCTCGTAAAGCGCCGCTCTAAGCCTAGCGGCTCTGTTCTTTCTGGCCTGAGCTGTGAGAGCTAGGCAGAAACGGCAGGTACTGACCACATGAGCCTCGCCAAGACAGAAGAGGCACTTGGCGTGGCCGTCCGAGTCAGGAATTTTAGCAGCACACTGCGTGCAACGCTTGAAACGAGTAGTAGACATGCGAAGAGTCCGAAGTGAACCTTGCGGCGGAAAAAAAGGAACTGGAGAGCGGGCGCCTGGGGCTGCCTTATATGCCCCTTGGGAAGGGGGGGCGTGGTTACCGCCAAAATTTGAACTTCAGCTTGGAAGAGTTTCCGTCGGAACCTGCGCAGGCGCAGCTTCTCCATTAGTGTGCATTCACAGAGTACATGAAGAAAAATAAATAAAACTTTATTTATATCCCGCTACCATCTCCCCGCGGGGACTCGGGGCGGCTCATATGGGGCAAAGTCCGATCAACATAATTTACAAAAACAACAGCATAAATACATTGCACAATATACAAAAAATAAAACACAGTAAGGCAATAAAACAAGAGTTAATACAGCAGTAATAATATCAATCAACCACCAAGTACAATTGAGTCAACTTCATAGGTGGGGGAGCATGCTGCATAAGAGAAGTTGCCAAACCCTTGTTTTCTTATAAAGGTTCTCAATTTACTCCTTGATCTGCAGTGGTTCCCAACTTTTGGGCCTCCAGGTGTTTTGGACTTCAACTCCCAGAAATCCCAGCCAGCTTACCATCTGTTAGGAACTGTGGGCGCAGAAGTACAAAACACCTGGAGACCCAAAGGTTGGGAACCAATGGTCTAAGGAATAAAGGTTAATTCAACAAGTCAGTGGTACAATAGTTCATCAAGCTGGTGATGCCAGGAATCAGTCTCGACAAACCAGCATGTGTTCTACAACTGAACCACAGCATGATTCAGGTATGTCAGCTATGCATCTTTGCTGGGAATTCAGTCCCAATGATTTACTCCCCATTGACTGTTCATATCACTTACAGCTGCAACTACATACACAAATGCTTCAGATTCCCCTGCAAATCACATTAAGCCAGAAGAGAGAAGGATTCTGTGGTTTGGGCCAATTCCTCCTCTACCTGAAGCATGTTGGAACTGGGGCTGTGGTTGCAGGCTTGACTTCACCAGATCCCTTGATGAAGTGACAGGGGAAGCTTTTCAACCAGGCACTTTAGCTGGAAGCAAAGTTTAGTACCTCTGTGCTCACTCCTACTATTTCTTTGCAGGCAATAACAGCACGGAACGAGAAGTGGCATCCCCATGATCTCCAGTCATTGACTGGAAAAAACCAGGAACTCCAATCATCTAGGCAGGAGGGAAGAGCTCACTTTGGAAACCGTAAGTGAACCTTTTTCTCCATATTCAAGATAACGTAGGCACAATTTTAGTTTAAATCAGAGGAGGTTGAGAAGGGACAAGATAATTTAAAAATGCTCAACAAAAATTGATTTCCTCAGTTCTTTGCCATCACCACCTTGCGCCAGGTTGTGGTGAAATCCAGGTTCAATCCAGAAATTCACTTTCAATGTTAGTTAAAAATAATCCATGCTTTCCCCTCCACTAAGTAACTACTGGTTTTCATCTACTCCTTTTGTGCAGCCACTTCTTCCTCTCCCACCTTGAACTGTATTTTCTACCGAACCTTCATCACTACATCACTTCATCACATTATCATATAAGATATGCAACAACCATCCACATCTCATTCCTTTCAGCAATACTTTGGGAAGCCTTTCACTGGAAATGTTGGCCATGCACAGGCCACATCAAAAGACTCAAGTAGCACACCCATAAAGGGTTTGGGGCTCTCACACAAAGGCTAAAGTGCAGGTGGAGTGCTCTTTGACTGAACGGGAAGAGCAGCAATCCATACAGGAGTAATCTACAGCAATTTGCTTCTTTACCAAACATATACAGGCAAGACATAAACTCTTATGGAAAGAAAAAAAAGAACAATTAATTACAAGCAGTGTCAAGGGAAAGGAAATGAAATGAAAAATTGAGTCTGAGTTATAAAAATAAGTAATTTTTCCCTACTTACAGGAGGCTTATTATATTAATTAAACATTATTACAGTGAACGGGGTTGGGGAGGGCGATGAAGGCTGGGGCTGCCTGTAAGTGTTCTCTCCTGTTGCCTGAGGCCACAGTCACCCTCTGATATTAATCTTCTAAAGCACTCTAAAGGCTGAAGAGATAAACACTTGAAATATGAAAATGTTTCTCCACCCCTCGCCCCACCATCATAGGCATCATGACCCCACATCAATTCAAGATATTCACGAGATGCCCATGCAGCCTGTGATTCTTTCTAAGCTAGAATATTAAGTAAGTGATGGTACTGTATCAAGCCTCAACAGGGGAGTTCATGAGTGGACCAAACCAGACATGTATAGTGGTGGTTGATCTCTTTTATGCCAGAGGGATGGTGAATCAAGGTCCTTCAAAGCTCTGGCCTTGAAAGGAGCTTTCAGAAGTTCTGAACCCTATCCTCTCAAAAAGATTCAGCACTTTTGATAGCCTCTATAACAGTGCTTCTCAACTTGGGGTCCCCAGATGTTGTTGGCCTTCAACTCCCAGAATTCCTAACAGCTGGTAAACTGGCTGGGATTTCTGGGAGTTGTAGGCCAAAAACATCTGGGGATCCCAGGTTGAGAACCACTGCTCTATAAAGTTCAGAGCAGATTAATTCCTCACTGGCATGAGAACCACCAGCTACTCTGGATGCATACACATTCATTAAACACCATCTTCCCTGTTTGGTCGTAAACTGGAGTGGAAGAGTCTATGTCTAAACTAGGCATATCTGTTTTGGCACTAGTTAAGCATATAAGGTGCCTATTCCCATGTTATTTTGCAGCACGAACTAATCAACATATATCATGGGCATGTGAGAAAGAGATCTTGACGTGCTTGTAGATCTCTTTAACATAAGCAACATATTGGTAAGAATTGGCAACGAGGAAAGTCCAAAGGCCAAAGTCACCACTACAAAAGGTCATTAGGTACTCAGATCAGCACTTTCCACACTGAGTTTCAAATGTGTTGAAAGATGGCCATAGCTTAGTGCCACATGTGTTGAACACACAGATGCAGCTCCCCTGGGAGTGGCAGGATGTGATGATGTACTATTGCTCTCAAAAAGATGGCAGCAGAAGCAATATGGCTATCCCTACTGACTCAATGAGGATGTTTTCCCTCCATATGATGTGCCTGTAAGTAACAGCACATAAACAGGGTTGGGTCAACTGCAGTTATCTTTTTGGCCTATGTGACAGGAGCTCCATGTGCTAAGTGCTAGATATGTGGGAAAGGAAAGGAAAGCAGCTGTCAGACCATGTTCTCACAGGAGCTGATATAACACAGATTGTACAATGGCTTCTACAGTCCAATCCCCACATGAAATTACAAGGTATACATTAGAATTTGAATTCACCAAACCCACTTCCTCATCCCCAAAGTTACTCAGCTGGAAAATGATTGAACTGCTGAAAAAAAATAGATTGCCACCACTTTTGTTTATCCCATTAAATGTGAAGGAGTGTAGGCCTTGCTTTAGAGTAGTCATATGAGAGAACAGATCAACAGTCCTGTTGAGGGCTACACATGATCTGAGTGCATATTCTGTAGTATACTATGGAATTTAAGGTAATGCTCTGGGGTGCAAAGACAAATATTCCAGAGTTGGCTTGCAGAATTTTTGATAAAGGAAGCTTCCTCTAAACATAAAAAAATGAAAGCCAATAATGTACAGTATTTAACCAACTAAATACTGTACAATACTTACAATACTGTACAATATTTAACCAACTAAATCCCAAATTAATAAGTGATTAACATTTTAATTTCATACCAATCCCTCTTTTCTGGCTTGCCTAATATGGGTACACCATCCTTTTTTTCAAGACCCTCTTAGATCAGTCAATCCATTTACCAGCAACAAGGAAGAGCTATCAGGGAGAATAAATTGCCAGTTTTCAAAACACTGTCATGTTAGTGAAGACCCACTGGAAAGTGGAAGGAGAATCAATAGGATTTATTGAATATCCATGCTCATCAAGCAAGATGTGACTGTGATTGGTGTTCGTGCACACAGGTAGCCTTGAGGATAGAATTTAACTGTGTGAGAGATCCTCCTCAAACTGCAGGCCCATGTCTAGTAATCCTTGGATTTGTGGCATGAAATCTTACCATATGTCCACAGAAAATAAGCAAGTGCAGGGAATGTTTAGTCAATACTAGTATAGCATCCATATTTTTCGGGTGTGTGTGTGTGTGTTTGTTTTTTGCAAGTATAAAACAGGTCTAAGTGGAGCATCAATCACAGAATTTGTTGCAAGACCTTCAAGTGCCAGATAAACTTTGGAAGCCTCCATTTGTGCTTCTTACATTATTTGATTTTTTAAATTGTGTCAGAAGCAAATTGAGAACATATTGCAAGTTGCTTCTGACATGGGAGAATTGGCTGTCTACAGAGATATTGCCCAGGGGACGCCCGGATGTGTTACTATCCTGCTGGGAGACTTCTCTCATGTCCCCGCAAGCTAGAGGTGACAGACGGGAGCTCACCCCATCTCACAAATTTGAACCAGCAACCTTCAGGTCAACAACCCAACCTTCAGGTCAGCATTTCAGCTGGCATAAGGGCTTAACTCATTGCATCACCGAGGGTCTCACATTATTTGATGCAGACCATAGCACTGTTTCTCTTTCTAACATATGAGAAACTGATACCATATTTGGGCCCATTGGTTACCACTTTTTTCTGGAAACTTGCTGTGTGTCTCAATTCATGGCTTATTGTCTAGTATCATGCCACAGGCCACTGCTCTGAATAGTACTGGATGACACTGTGCAAAGGCTCAGTCAACTTTTTAAAAGCTTTTGTGTCTTACAATCCTTAAAAAAATCCCTCAATTCTTTTGACTTAGAATATAATCCCCTTGTCCCAGCAGAACTGCCAAATCTCCAGAAGCAAATCTTTTGGGTTTTCCTACACACACGTGAGTGCTGGCCTTAGGAATAACTGTGCAGCCACAGGGAAGAAAGCTGAAAATCTACTTACGACCAGATTTAATGATGATACATGTGCAGAAGGAAAAACAAGATTGTTTAAAATAGCAAGGCATGTATGCACCAAGGTTCAAATGGGGTCTGAACTGTTCTGAGTAATGGGAAATTCAGAGATTTCCTTGTTTGAGCTAAGTCAGAGCCAAGCCAACCAAAGAGAAAAAACACTCCCTCAGGGCAGTACCATTCAGTATACACTGGCAAGGAAGACTGCATGTTATTTTGAATTCATCCTGCATGTGAAAGGCTGGCACATTATCCTAATCTTCTCTTTAGGGGATAAGCAGAAGCAGCATGTTTTTAACCATGAGTCAGCATTCACAAATGTGATATCTAAGAACAGCTTGTTTTCTGAAGATATGACTATCAGTTACAATGTACTTCTGTCTGGAAAATGCGTCACATTTCTTCCGATTTATAGCAAATGTATAATTACCACAGTATTGCTAAAAAAGCAGCACAGTCATGGCATTTTGAGGGATGCTTCAGGAACTTGCTTCTTTACCCCACAATTCATGAGTCACAAATAATACGCCTGTTTCTCTGGAGATTATATGAACTAGCTTACCTGGATAAGCCTCAATGCCTGGTCCTGAGTGGCTAGTCCAGGGGTTTCTAGAATGGAAAGTCCATGTAGATCCTGCTGATGTATCAGGCGTCCAACCACAAAGATCTCCAGGCAGATCAAAGTTACAGTTGAATCCTATAGGGATCTGGAAATCTGACAAGAACAGGACAACATGAAAATGGCATCATAGGAAGGGCAGACACACAGACATGCTATTTAATAACTAACATAGCTGGCAAACCATAAATAGTTAAGGAAGTATGAAGTCTTTGGCATGTGTGTGCGTGTGCGTGCATGTTCCCTCTCTAGCTGCCTCATGACATTTTTGGCATGTCTTATGTTACAGCGGCTTTTGTGGATCAGTCTTAAGTTCCAACTCTTCAAAATGTACAACATGTATCCCACATCACTCAGTGAAGCAAACATAAACGAAAGCAATAAATGCTTCCATATTTCGCTAATACTTTCCATAAATGTAAACTCTGCTCATTAAGGATGGATTGCCATGTTCTCTACCCTTGCTATACAATTCCGTGACAGTGTCAAATGATGATTATGATGATGATGAAGAAGAACTCCAAAAAGTTGGCATTGGTAGTGAATAATCAAACCAATAGTTGACATTGGTAGTGAATGATCAAACCAATAGTGGGACTGTTCTCTCAGGGTTGTCACCCTGAGAAAAGTTGATTAGAGTTTTTAAAACCATTATGTGTGTGTAATTCAGAACCATATCTCAGGGACATACACACTAAACATCTCACCTCACAGTGAACACAATCAAAGTCTATTGAAATATGTTGTGTCTAAGGTTCTAACAGACAACTAGAAAACTCTGCTGGTGGCATTTGTTCTCTGTTATCTACTCTACATCACCTGTGTTGCAGTAAATGAACAAGGAACAGGAATTTATCAAACTCGCTACATGTGAGTTGAAATCAATTGGCTTTGATGCCAATGGGAATGACTCCAATCAGGGAAGAAGATCCATGCCCCTTCAGATATTACTGGACTACAACTCCCATGATCACTACCAGCTCTGCTGGGTAGAATTGACAGAAGCTCAATCCTACATGTATTTCATTATTCCCAGTTTGAATCCCACTGATTCCAAAGGGAATTTGGTGTCCACAACCATTTTTGTACTATAGTTTGAGTCCAGCAGTGTTTTAGAGGGCTCCCTGTAAAAGACGGAAGGCCCTGTTGGGATTCTATATTCCAACCTTGGGCTGCCCTGATGTATGCAGTTTATAAAAAACTAGTGTGCATCATTTGGAAAGTGCAGTATATATAGTGACAACTGTTTCCTTTGTAATACAAGTGGAAGCAATCAGAGGCGTTGTAGAAAACACAAAAAGGAACCTTCCCATTAATTTTTCTAGATATGGGGTGAATCCCGAAAATGGTTTCTAAGCATACCTGTGCAGGCTATACCTTCGCAAGAAATATATAGACAAAAATTATCCACAGATTCCATGCTAGTTTCAATGCTCCAGTTCACACATCAATCAGTTTTATCTATTTATTATGCAATTCCATAGTTGCCCATGAAAGTAGGTGAGCACAAGATGATGGAAATGACTCATTCAGTTTTTAGAACTGGCCAAACTTCAGGTTATGGGAATTTCAGAGTAGCCTTGACATGGGAAGGCTGACAGAGAAACTGTTCCACTCTACTGTAAGCAGCAATAACCTTGGCATCCCTCCATGGCAGGAAGGGCAATTCAGGAAAAAAATAATGTAGTGCTAGCTGCATCTTACTTGAAATTTTCCTACATTAGGAGGAAGTTTTAAATCACTAAACTAGCAAAGATAATGATCACGAATGCAGAGGTTAGGAACTCGTGTGTGATAACCGTCAGGCAGCCATTAATACAGAAATGGAAACAATCCACCTTGGTTTCAAAAAATAAAATTCATGGCAATACTCATAACTAACACTAATAATGGACATAGTTTCTTTGGATTTATGATCTAATCTAATGACCCTCTTGAGAGAAGTATTGTTCCTTTTAGACTTCCATAAATCTGACTGCCTAAAGAAATGGGGACCATTGTTTACAGAGCCTGAGAATATAGCTATATCAAATGTTGGTGACCTCTGAGGATGAAAATCACAGCAAGATACAAGCAAAAGAATCTAAACTAGCCACAGCTATCCTGAAACATGTAATTAGTACAAAGTACTAGCATTTTTGTAAATTAGAAAATTCCATAGCAATTCAGTAAAACATAGAGATTAAGACTGATTTCACCTGGAGGAAATAAATCTGGTGCCTTGGCTGTGTTACTGGAGACTGCAGGTGGAGTCTCAATGGGTAGAATGATCTAATGGCCATTTATGAAAATACTAAAGCTCCTCACAAAGTAAACCTGCATATTAGAAAGAAGGTTTAATCTTGGACATTCTTAAAATTTTATATAATGTGACTTTATTTTGTAATGGTATCTGTTTTATATGAACTGTTGTTTTGTAGATTGTTTTATATGAATTGTTGTTTTTACATTGTTTTTAGGCATTGAATTTTTGTCTATTTACTGTAAGCCACTTTGAGTCTCCTCAGAGAGAAAGGCGGGGTAAAAGTGATGTAAATAAATAAATAAATAAGGTTAGGACCAACCACACCGATGTGAATTATCCATATAATGGGGTTCTGGTCTCCAGCTACAAGAGCATCCATGGAAACTCAACCAGCTCAAATGTTCCTATAGCCCTCCTTCCTAAAAAAAGTAATCAACAGACCAATGGACAGAATTATCTCTTTGCTATTTATGAAAGTACTAAAGCTCCTCACAAAGCAAACCTGCATGCCAGAAAGAAGGTTAGGACCAACCACACCGATGTGAATTATCCATATAATGGGGTTCAGGCCTCTAGCCACAAGAATGTCCATGGAAACTCAACAACCTCAAATGTCCCTATAGCCCTCCTTCCTTAAAAAAAAAAAAGTAATCAACAGACCATTGGGTTCATGGAGCTGCACTGACTTGGTTTGCACATGTATTTATTTCTTGGTAGGAGATGTGCAAACCTTTAAATAGTATATTTTACTAGGATCATGGTGACTATAAGATTCACCCTTCCATATTCAATTACCCCAACTCAAAATTTCTGGGGATGGGTCTAATAGGGATTGCTAGGAGCTATTTTTGCAAAGAGGGAGAGAAGGAAGATTTCTCTTGGAAGTTATTCAAGAGCAATCTCTGGACAGCAGGGATAGAACAAACATAAGTACATCAGGGTTGGTCCTTCTTTTAAAAAAATAACACCCACCCTTAACCATACAGCAAATCAATGGAACACTCTGTGAAGTCACTCAATCCTTGATAATAAACAAGCTCAGACTTGTATCTAAACCTTTCTATAGCCTAGCCTGTCACTAATAATATCATTCTTCAATCCCCAGTTCCCTTGACTGGGAAACTAGAGGAGAGAAGAAGAGCAATCACTTAGCTGCAAATACATTATTGACAGCAATGTGACTGAACTGGCCAAACTGTAGCTCAAGATCAATCTGCTGCTGTTCCCAAGGAGTTCAAGCCTCCCCTTCACCTGTGGAAGTTCAAACTGGGACCTGGATGAGGGGATGCTGGGGAGCAGGAACTGTTTAGCTAGAAAATCTGAACCAAGGTATGGGGAAAGCAGATTTAAGGTCTGAGGAAAGAAGTGTGAGAATGACCAACAGGCAACCAAAGTAGATATTTTTGCACACCTGTAAGAGAATGAGAACAAGTTGGACATTGGAGAGAATGAGTTGTCTTCTGATTTCAGAATGGGAAAATGAACTATAAAGAACTATAAAGAGAAATGAGGAAAGGTTTTCTAGAAAGCCCAAGGCAGAGGGGTGACTATGAGACTGAGGGGGATAGACAAGATAATACCTGTTAATGTCTGCTGAGGCCATGCTTTCTGCTAGCTTCAGAGTCATCTCCTTGAGCTGGAAGCAGCTAGAAACCTTTGTAAGGTGCAACACTGCTGGGGACAGCAGCTCTTTATATTAGGACCTCTCCATGAATCTATGCAATGGGATGTTGTGTGTTTTCCGAGCTGTATGACCATGTTCTAACAACATTTTCTCCTGATGTTCCACCTGCATCTGTGGCTGGCATCTTTAGATGATGCTCTGATGATCCTCAAGAAAAAATGCTGCTAGAACATGGTCATGCAGTCTATAAACCACACAACACTCCAGTGATTTTGGCCATGAAATCCTTTGACAATACAATCTATGCAATATTGATAGAATGATCCAGTAAATACCTCCATTCTCCACACAGCCATCACCACAGTCTGTTGCTTCTTCATCAGTGGGAAAATGAGTGGTGATCTCCTCGCTCTTCAAAGTGGGCTTCAGGGTCTCTGCAGTGGACTTTACTTCTGCAATTAAATAGAGAACAAAAGGTCAGAGAATGAAGCGGATTCTGAGAGGACATCAAATTGGTTAGCAATCCTGTATGAATGGAACAGAGGACAACTCTCCTCCCTATGGAGCACGCAATTTAACTCACTCAGTGGAAGGCTTCAGGGAATATATGTAAACCCTACTCATGACAGACAATTCTGCAAAGTAAAAGATGGTCCTGTACTTTGTGAGGTTACTTGTTCAGTAGACATTTCACCCAGGCTGCTCTGCTAAATCGTTTCTCAAAAACCTCTTGCATATGTTGCAGTAAAATCCATCCTTGTTTTCTAACAGCACATGCTGAAACAATGACATGGCAGATTATACAATGAAAAATTATAATGTGTTTTAATTTTGTGGATGATTATTCTTTTACATAAAGAAGTTGTACTAAATCAGTTTCATTTGACTGTATTGCAGGACTTCCCAGAAGCTGGCTCTTCATCTGCTCTCTTAGAAGAGAAGTCTGAGACCAACCCAGTTCAGCAGCCTTGTGCTCAGACACCTGGTGGCTGCCAATGCCTTTCCTGGTAACCATATTTCTTTCGAAGCCTTGAAAATCCATTTTGGGAGTCTAATTTTGGGAAAAATACACCCTGGAACCCAGTCGCCATATTGGCCCTGAGATTCTGGAATTTGTACTCCAAAATCTAAAAGGTCCAAGGTACAATTTTCTTAGAAAGCTCTTCATGTGGAGCATTGTAAGGCAACGTGGTGATTAGGACAACTGCAGAGGTGAATGTACTTGCACGAATCAGAAGAGAAGAGACCAGACAGTCATGGGACCAGATCTAGGTAAAACCTATAACTCAATGAAGGACACCAATAGAGAGATGCTTGGGAATGAAGTCATGCCTATAGGTGCCTTCAAGTCGCTTATTGATGTATGGCAATTCCATGAATTTAATAGGATTTTCCTAGGCAAGGAATACTCAGCAGTGGCTTTGCCACTTCCTTCCTCTGAAATATAGCTTGCAACATCTGGCATTCATTGGCTATCTCCAATCCAAGTACTAACCAGAGCTGACTTTGCTTAGTTCCCTGATCATATGGGATCTGGTGCCATGGGGAATTAGGCAGCTGCTTTGGACTAAAAAGAGAAACAAATCTCCAGGTAAAGAGTTAACTGCTCAAGGAATAAATTCAGACTCGCAGCACCCAAGGCATGAAATCTAGCACACACATAAAACTTCCCCTTGTGCAAAATAGGAAGGCAAACCGAGCGGAGGTGGGGTACACAGGTGTCAACATGGCTCAAATAGCTTGTAAAGCTTGATTTACAGATGCAGAGGAAAGAAAGGACTCTTTCATCTTTGGACTCCAGTGGAAAACAATTTCCTTCGTATTTCAGATCTTACCAGTTTCATTTTAAAAAAAACAAGTAGTAGCTAGGAGGATACAGAACTCTTGGGCAATACAATATTTTCCCTGCATAACAAGTATGAGACTCAGGAAAGGCAGATATCTCCTAAAATATACCTATGTATAAGAACAAGTTACTCAATGCCACAAATGATTAAACTACAGTAATAGTATCAAAGAGTATAATATAGCTCTTTGCAGACAAGCATTTGGTATTATGGTTTGGCCAACCACTTTATCCTACAGTCTCACTGCTACTTGGAGGAAAAGAAAAAACACTCTAAAATAGGCATCAAGGCAATTCATGCCATAAATAAATATAATTAAGCTAATCAATAACTCATAATATAGTTACATACTATTTTTTTAAAGGAGAAAACTAGGCTGAAGTGGCACGTAAAGAATTTCATTACACTCACAATTCTGAGAAATGTTTATGTGACATATTATATGAAAGACTGTTCAAATGAAGTGCCAAAAGAAAGATCAAAGATACTGTGATATGGAAACAGAAACCCTGGTATCAAACAAGCTCCAGTTTTGTGCATGAAATCAACTACGGGCATCAATGTAACTTGTGGGAGTTTTATTATTTTGCACGAATACGTTCAGTGCTATATCTTGGGGCGAATTACGTGAGGTTGTGTGACATTTGAAAGCTCTTAGTATTAATGATAGAGACAGAGTCAAGGTACAGTACAGTAGAACCCCGGTAGTCCGAGTTAAACAGGCGGACCTCAGCTCGGTCAACCCGGATCACTCGGATTACCAGGCTAATATTCACCAGGATCGGGAGGGGCTGCAAACTCCTCCGGATCCAGTCTGCGTCCCAAGGGATGGGAGGCCTCTCCGTTGGGACGCAGGCTGGATCGGGAGGGGCTGCAAGCTCCTCCGGATCCAGTCTGCGTCCCAACGGATGGGAGACCTCTCCATTGGGATGCAGGCTGGATCGGGAGGAACTGCAAGCTCCTCCGGATCCAGCCTGCATCCCAACGGAGAGGCCACCCGCCCGCCCATGCCTCGGCTCCTTCGTTGCGCCAGGGGCCGGCAGCACCGGCGCCCAGCGTGGCGAAGGAGCCAGCCGTGCGTGTTGCTAGATAGATAGCAAGCTACCTAGCAACATGCAGGGGGCGCTCACCCCTTGGGAGGTGCCCCCTGCGTGTTGCTAGGCAGTTTGCTATCTACCTAGCAACATGCAAGGGGCACCTCCCAAGGGGCGAGCACCCCGTGCGTGTTGCTAGGTAGCTTGCTATCAACCTAGCAATACACACGCCAGCGAGCAGGTGAACGGGGAGGGCCTTTGCGTCCCTCCCCGTTCACCCGCTTGGATTGCACGGAGGCCTGGACGAGCGGGGCTCCGACGAGCGGGGTTTTACTGTATATCCACTTAACTATGGATAAGGTGACTTGGGGTTTTTTGGGTTTTTTTTTTTACTAAATATTTCTAAACTTACATATGAGTATATAGGGTAAGTCAACTGTGGAAGAACTTTTGGGGATGAACACAGTCAGCCCTCCATATTCCCAGGGGTTAGAGGTACAGGAATCCTGAAAAAATGGGAAAACTTCTAATAACTCTGGAGATGGGGCAAGTTTTCCTTGTGGAACCAGCACGGTAGAAGGGGGTAGTTTGAGGAATGGGCCGTTCAGCTTCCACTCCAAAAAGTCTAGTCTTGATAGGTGAAGTAGAAGCAATGAGCATTGACAATTGTTTCTTGAGTACTACACACTGGCAAAATTCTAGAGGCAGTTAGTGAGAGAGAATGCTGTTGTCTTCCACAACAAGTCAATTCTGTCCACATATAATGTATAAAGATATGTTTAAACATGCTGAACTTGTTGACCGAAAGGTCGGTGGTATGAATCCGGGGAGTAGGGTGAGCTCCAGCTATTAGCCCAGTTTCTGCCAACCTAGCAGTTCAAAAACTGTGAGTAGTACCACTCCAGTGGGAAGGTAACAGTGCTCCATGCAACCATGACCTAGGAGATGTATATGGACAACGCCGGCTCTTTGGCTTAGAAATTGAGATGAGCACCAACCCCCAGAGTTGGACATGACTAGATTTAATGTCAGGGGAAAACCTTTACCTTTACCTTACCCTACTGCAAGGTTAGAAGGGAGAAAGCTAATATACAATACATATCAATTCTGTCCTTTGAACATTGAACTTCTTTGCAGCTTTTTGTACATTTTTAATGTATGTCCAGGACCATGAGGACTACCAATTCATAGTAGGTTCTCAACAAAAGAGAAGGGAAGGAATAGTTTCTTAAGAATGAAAATCCAGAAGCAAATCCCAGGTTCTCCATGACAGGAGTTTGCAAATATATTCTAGAATTATTTAGTTAATGGTTACACAAAAGGCAAAAGCAGAAAGAAATAGTATTAAATACCTTGTCTTTCAACTTTCCTCCCATGCTTTCTGCTACTGAACTATACTCCAGAAAATATTTCAAGAGCCTATCCTGGATATTGGCAGAACATCCTACAGAATGATAGCTGCCCAAATTGTTGGCTCAAATTTGTTATAATGCCATAACCCCAAAGGCATCTAAGAGTAAATGGTATTCAAGAAATGGAGGAAAAATGACTATCTGAAAAGGACTCAGTAAAATGAAGAAGTCCAAAGTTGAAAGACAGACAGAAAAAATGGTTTTCCCTTGTGCTCAAGAGATTTACAGTAGGAACGCAAATGACCGTGCGAGAGATCTTTGGGCAGGAAAGCCTCATCCTGTGCTGCGTCCTTTTCACTTGTAATTTAGAGGCTCTCTGGTGTCTTGAACAGTCAATAGAGCTGTACATGTTTCAAGACAGAATGCATTGAAATTGCCACAGTCGTAGCAGCTGCAGCAACAGGACAGGCAACATGTTCTCTGTGAAGGGAAAGCAAGCAAAATGGCTTCACTCCTGCTGGGCAATGTATGTGCTGCAAGAGGCATCTGTGGATCCTGTTACAAAGCTGTTGAGCAATGGAAACCAGATGTTGGTAAGTTCAAAGAAGGGAAGAGCAGCCACGAACTAATGTTCGTCAATCTTCAGAGGAGAAAAAATGTTGGCAGAACCTTGAAACAAGCCAGCTGTTGACCTACTGCTTCTATTCCACCCCACCCTTCCCTACCAACCGACTATAAATGGTAAATTATGTCTTGAATTGAACTTCTATAGGGGCTGCTTCTTGTACTCAGGAACTAATCTTTCAGTAGAAAGCACAAGTGTGCAAGTTAAGTCTAAAGTGCTTATATACTACATGCTCCAATCAATTAATAAGATTTATTTATGGCATCAAACAAGCAGCAAAGTATTATCATGGTTCAAATTCCCTTGAGGGAATTGCAAGACTGAAAGGCAAAAACCCCGTTCTTCAAAGAGCTTGGCGATTTGGAGCCCAAACTGACCCCCCCCCCCCCCCACACACACACACACACTGTTGTTGAGTCAATTAACAGGCCCCATAAGGTGAGGTATAGTAGGGGTGATGGCCAAGCAAAGGATGAGCGCCTCACTGACTCCAATCAAAGAGTAGCTCCTTTATATTAAAAGCAGACTACTGCTCTTTCTCTTGCTCAGTAATATGAAGGCCTCATTCTAACTGGAATGGCCCACCTAGGCTTGTGCCACACCACTTCAGATTGCAAGCTGACTGAATATCTTTCAAAAGGTGGAGGTGGGTGGCACCCTATACATATAAAACATAGTTGATCAAGAGGCTTTCTTCTAGATAACGAGCTTATTGATGAGGGTTAGGGTTTTCTTTCCTATCATGGGAATTCATTCCATTTTGGCAGCCTTATCTTGTAGCCTAAAGTGGTGAAGTCCAAACACAACTCTGGACTTCACCACTAGCTCAGTGAAAACTAAGTCAGAGATGGTTTCTGCATTGTTTGCTAAAGTGGAAGAAAAGTGGAGCAACACCATTTTGTTCACCAGATATTATCAATGTTTATTATATTAATTACTATGTTCTCATTGAACATGCACATGGATCTCCTCCTCCCTACTTTACCTTCAAGAAAACCCCTCACAAAAGAAGAGATGGCCCAAGCCCACCCAGTGAGTCTCGTGGCTTGGGGAGAAAAGAATCTGGACTTCCCAAATTCCAATCCAACACCTTTTCTATTATGTCACATTGACTTTCTGCTCCACTAGAGTAGAAAGTCGAACATTACACAAGGCAATGCGTCTACTCTCATCATTCACTACCCGCATCTCTCTTTCTTTCACCTTCTTATGATAAGGAATGTATATCCTAGTATTTACACTATGTAACAAAATTTGGAAAAAAAAATCTGTTCCTGCTTTGAAAGTGCTATTTCCTGTTTAATTGTGCGGTACTTACTTTGAAAATAGTTGTTCTACTCCAGAAACTTTGTTTTTGTGGCTGCCACAAACTATGTTGAATTGGTCGAGACTCAGTGAGATATTCATTGAAAAACTACAGCAAAATGTGTTGCAGAATGTCCCGCAAAAAATAAAGCTTTTGCAATTTAAAATACCTTTTCCATGTTTGTAATGATAGAACCAATTAGGAAATGACATTTATAACTCAGGAACAAAAAATTGTGTTACATAGTGTTATTAAATGTTTGTGACAATAGTCTCCAAACTCTTTCCTCCATGAAAATTATTCATATTGTATCAATAATGTGTACCCATGGAGAGTCTCAGTCAGGACCACATGGGAGTTATCCTCAAGTAAAAAGGGACAAGAAAAAAAAGGTTTGTGGTGCAGACATTCTTTTAGAAGAAATAGACCTACTAGCGTTGTGACATTGGAATGTTTTTTATGGAGGGGTTGGGTACTGAAATCCCACTCTGGGAAGTTCTCTTAAATTGCTTAAAGCTTTTAAGCATCTTGTTATGCTTTTTGTTCTATAATTTGACGATAAATGTTTGCGCATGATACATTGTATGGAGTAATTATCTAAAGGGTAATAACAATCCAGGGAAAGGTTAGGCATGGATTGTTTCTTTGAGCTTCTCACAGCAGAAGCCCATACAAAATGCTTTTTACAGATGTGGTCTCTAAATGGAAATCAAGCCTCTTTTACCAGCCACATCTGGAAAACAGATTGAATGTTAGGCACATCTTAACAAAATATCATCAAGAGAATAACTTTCTGGCCTTAAATTATTTCATTCTTAGTAATCTGCACTCATGTTTTTTGTCATTTCAATTTTTAACCTAAAGATAGGGCGTTAAATCCATTTGACTGTTACCAGACAGTAAAAACAAGAGCTACTTATAAAACTATGAAGGTAACACCAAGATTCCTTTTACAGATAAATATTAGAATAGTTATCTTAAGCAGAGCTTGAAAACTTTTATAATATTCATTATTCTTAAAATAATGAAATGAGAAAGCCATACAAATCATCATCCCACTATTGCTCTGTTATGGATGGCTCTTCAGCATTACATTCATTCTCCTTAACTCTGTTTATATAAGTGAAAGGAAAACCAAACGGGAATGCCAAGAAGCTGGTGAGGCGGATATTGCCATGTTCTGGAAAATCCCAAAGTTTACAATGGAATTTTTCTAAAGAAAAACTGAGGAGACAAAATCGCCTCACACTGAACAAAAGAAAACAAATACAGTAGTTCTAAGCATGATTCACAGCTGAATGTCAGATGAAGCATAAGACTTGAAAGAGGGAAATAGTATCACTGAAGGAAGTGATGGTAGACTGACTGAAACCTTGAGTTTCTGCAAGGATTTCTGCTAGGAGAGGGGAAACATGGTGACCTAAGGTCTTACTTGTTAAAACAATGGCTAGGCAAGATGGCGGCGCCGGCAAGGTCGAACCTCCGCAGGCTCCGAGGGTTTGCTTTCTAAAAAGCCTGGTAAACTCAACATTACCACTCTTCTTGCCATCTATCCTGAACAGCGGATTGGGACTGGAACCCAGGGTGACGGAGGTCACCTGGAGACAAGTTCTTGTGCTGAAAAAAGAGATAAGAGCGAGGAACAAACAAGAGCCCGGAGTAATAAAGAGGAAGGCTTCGCCTGCCATTAAGACCTCTATCAACACCAGAGGTTTTCTTAAAAGAAGCCTCCCGCACCTGCCGTGCCTATTTGGTGCTTATTTGGTAATAGCCTGCCACCAATCTACCTTGGGGGACTACACCACCGTCCCTTCCTCCCCATACCTTGTAAAGAAAACTTCCTGGAACCAGCATCTGCCTCCATCTGGGCCTGGGCAGAGAACTTCGCTGGCTGTTGCCCTGCCTCTGACATGGCTGGGGTGGGGGACGTGGAGCCGCCACATCAACTGCGGTATCCTGCTGCCGGCTTGCTTCACCTCCTTGCCTCTTTGGTCACTATGCCAATTGCGACCTCCCGCTGCCACGCCAACCGCAGCCTCCCACTTCACCAACCGTGCCAACCGCGGCCGGCCACCAAGCCAACTGCGGCCTCCCGCTTTGCCAACCGCGCCAACCGTGTGGGTGGCTGGAGTATCGGCTGCCGCCACTGACAACCACAGCAGCTGCAGCACGGAGAAGCAAGCCGCTGGCTACTAGTGACCCACTTTGTGGCATGTCCATCTCATTGGTCTGGTTGTACAAACGACGCCGTGCCTCGGGCTGAGCAACAGCGTGGGGGACCTTTGCTAGCTGTTGTCTGCTGACGTGGGCAAATTGCTGCTTTCGACTGGGGGCTTCTATTTTTATTTATTTTTATGCTCCACCACCAATAAGATTGAAGACAAAATACCATCTCTTGGGGCCCTGCTGCGGTGCGTTAGCCCACTTACCATCTACACTGACTGGGCCGGAGCAGCGCCTACCTCATTGAACCTTCTACCGGTTTGCTCTAGCATTTTGTCCCACCTGATGATATATAGTAGCCATCTTTTTGACCAACTCTTGACCTAAGCACTTTTACTGTTATAATATCTTGCTTTACTGCTACTGCTTTTAACATCTTGTTATGAAATTCCACCATAATGGTATGAATTGTGTTTAGTTCTGTAAAGTGGAGCGGCTAGTTGAGGGCTAGGTAGGGTCGCCTATGGGGCTTGGGAAGGGTGGGTCCTGGTACTAACCCAGTGTATAGCCATAAACCAACTTGAATTTCTGTCAAAGCACTTAGGCACTTTCTTACTCATAAACTATGTGATGCTGCTATAGCCACTGGCACTTTAGAGCTGTGTACCCTTACTGCATCTTAAGCTTTTTGTTAGTTGGAGTTGAGAGTGAACTGGATCCCACCTATGAACTGGATCCCACCCCGCCCCTAGCACCATGCACTTTGGATATAGATTAAGGAAGGAGGGAATTATAAAGCTCTTAGTGCGTTCTATCTTAGTAACTCCTGAAAGGGGGGGGGATAGGAGCGGCCTCCAAAGGAGGTTGAAGCAGGACATAGTTCAATAACAGGGTTCTTGTGTTTTGGTTTACATCTACAGCCAGTGCTAGCCAGATGTTAGAGGAAAGGGAGGGGGCCTTGTATGGGGAGGGGGGTGTCCACTGGCCGGGGGCCCCCATTGAAGTAATTCAGGGGAGGGGGAGATACGGGAAAGGAAGGTCAAAATTAATTCAGCCTAGGGAGAGGACGAGATTTCCCGTAGATTTAAAATGGCCTCCTGATATGGTAAACTTGGATACCCAGGCTAGTGGTTCCTCCGGACTAAAGGTGGTGCTGCTGAACGCCAGGTCTACAAACGGAATGACTGCAATCATCCAAGATCTCATCTTGGAGGAGTGAGCAGACCTGGCGTGCATAACGGAGACCTGGTTGGATGAGGCGGATGGGGTCAATCTCACCCAACTCTGTCCTCCCGAGTACTCCGTGCAGCACCAACCAAGATCCGGAGGACGGGGAGGCAGGGTTGCAGTGGTCTACAAGGATTCCATCCCCCTGACCAGCTGCCCCATCCCGCAGTAAACCTTGTTCGAATGTGTCCATCTGAGGGTGGGTGACCGGGACAGATTAGGGATTCTGCTAGTGTACCGACCACCCCGCTGCACTACAGTCTCCCTGCTTGAGCTAGCAGGGGTGGTCTCGGGCCTGGCATTGGAGTCCCAGCTGCTTTTGGTGCTGGGGGACTTCAATGTCCATGCTGAGACCATCCTGTCTGGCGCAGCTCAGGACTTCATGACCACCATGGCAACCATGGGGCTGTCCCAACTGGTATCTGGTCCCACCCACAGAGTGGGACACACATTAGACTTGGTTTTCTGCCAGGGATGGGAGGAAGGTGGCTGAGTGGAGGAGCTTACCATTGCTCCTTTGCCATGGACCAACCACCACCTCATCAGGTTTAGGCTGACTGCACCACCCAACCTCCGCAGGGGTGAAGGACCCATTAAAATGGTCCGCCCCAGGAGGCTTATGGATCCAGATGGATTCCTGACGGCTATTGAGGAGTTTCCCGCTGCCTCGGTTGGTGATCCTGTCGATGCTCTGGCCTCTCTCTGGAATGGGGAGGTGGCCAGGGCAATAGACATGATCGGTCTGGAACGTCCCCTCGAGTACCCGAGCTAAACCATCTCCTTGGTTCACCGAGGAGTTGACAGTGATGAAGCGAAAGAAGAAGGAACTAGAGTTCATGTGGCATTCGAAGCAGAACGAATCAGACCAAACATGGCTGTGTTCCTACCTAAGGACATATGCCGCGGCAATAGATGCTGCAAAGAATGCTTTCTTTGCAGCTAATATTGCGTCCGCAAAAAATGGTCCAGCGGATCTGTTTCGAGTTGTCAGAGGTTTGTTAAATCCCATCTCTCAAGATGGGATCCCTGACAGCTTGCCAGCCCGCTGTGAAGCATTTGCTCGGTTCTTTGCGGACAAAGTTGCTCTGATCCGCTCTGGCTTTGACACCATATTAACGGCAGTCTCCGGGGATGTAACATGAGCATCTTCTTGTCCCATTTTGATGGATTCTTTTCAATTGATTGAGCTCGAGGATATGGACAAGGTGCTTGGAGAGGCGAGGGCTACCACATGCATCCTAGACCCCTGCCCATCCTGGCTGGCGAGAGAAGCCAGAGGGGGATTGGCCAAGTGGGTGAAGGTGGTGGTGAATGTCTCCCTTCGGGATGGCATATTTCCAGTGAGCCTTAAATTGGCTGTGATCAAACCGCTGTTGAAGAAGCCATCACTGGACCCCACTCAATTGGACAGCTATCGGCCTATTTCCAATCTCCCCTTTCTGGGCAAGGTAGTGGAACGTGTGGTGGCCGCACAACTCCAGGCATTCTTGGATGACACTGATTTTCTAGATCCGGCACAGTCTGGCATAAGGCCGGGGCATGGTACCGAGACAGCCTTGGTCGCCTTAGTCGATGATCTATGCCGGGAACTGGACAGGGGGAGTGTGTCCCTGCTGGACCTCTCAGCGGCCTTCGATACCGTCGATCCTGGTATCCTTCTGGGGCACCTTGCCAGGATGGGGCTTGCAGGTACTGTTTTGCAGTGACTTTGGTCCTTCCTGGAGGGTCGATCCCAGATGGTGTCATTGGGGGGCACCTGCTCGGCCCCACAGCCATTGTCTTGTGGGGTCCCACAGGGTTCAATACTGTTCCCCATGCTGTTTAACATATACATGAAGCTGCTGGGAGAGATCATCCGGAGTTTCGGGATGCGGTGTCATCTGTATGCAGATGATGTCCAGCTCTGTCACTCCTTCCCACCTGTCACTAAGGAGGCTGTTCAGGTCCTAAACCGGTGTCTGGCTGCTGTGTCGGACTGGATGAGGGCCAACAAATTGAAATTGAATCCAGACAAGGCAGAGGTCCTCCTAGTCAGTCGTAAGGCTGAACAAGGAATAGGGTTACAGCCTGTGTTGGATGGGGTCGCACTCCCCCTGAAGACACAGGTTCGCAGTCTGGGTGTTTTCCTGGACTCATTGCTGAGCCTGGAGCCCCAGGTTTCGGCGGTAGCCAGGGGAGCATTTGCACAACTAAGACTTGTGCGCTAGCTGCGCCCGTATCTTGGGAAGTCTGACTTGGCCACGGTGGTCCACGCTCTGGTCACATCCCGATTGGATTACTGCAACGCGCTCTACGTGGGGCTGCCTTTGAAGACAGCCCGGAAGCTCCAATTTGTATGAGTGGCAGCCAGATTAATAACTGGGGCGGCATACAGGGAGTGTACTACTCCCTTGTTAAGCCAGCTCCACTGGTTGCCGATATGCTACCAAACCCAATTCAAAGTGCTGGTCTTGGCCTACAAAGCCCTAAATGGTTCTGGTCCAACTTACCTGTCCAAACGTATCTTCCCCTATGAGCCCTTGAGAACCTTAAGATCATCTGGGAGGCCCTGCTCTCGGTGCCCACCCGCCTCGCAGGTGCGGCGGGTGGGGATGATAGACAGGGCCTTCTCGGTGGTGGCTCCCTGGCTGTGGAACTCCTTCCCCAGTGACATCTGGCAGGCTCCATCCCTCCTGGGGTTCAGAAAAAAACTGAAGACCTGGCTATGTACACCGGCGTTTGAAGAATAGTATGTGTTGGCTTCGATGCGGTCTGAACTAAGGCTTTTGTATAAGGTCCGGTGGATGAATGGCATAAGCACTTTGCACTGTTTTAAACTTTATATACTGTATTTTATGATGGTTTTAACTGTTTTAACGTTTTAGTCTATTGTATTATCGTGTAACGGCATTAATTGCCATTTGTAAGCCACCTTGAATCCCCTCGGGTGAGAAGGGCAGGGTATAAATGATTAAAATAAATAAATGACTAAGAGACATTAAATTAAGCAGTAAAATAGTATCCAAGTGACAAATAATCACTGCTAAAGGTCAGTAACAATTAATAAAAAAACCTATAAACGAAGTCTAGAATTAACTGGTTAAATTTAACCTGTTACACATTAAAATAACAATATACATGCTAAATAATTACCCCCTTTTCCTCATCATGGTGTTAGTTAATAGCACTTACTTTCAGAGCTTGGAAATAACTAGCTCTATTTGATTAGTTACATAACAATTCAATTCCTTCTTGTTCCAATGAGAATGAACAAGAAAATTGGCCAGTCAGCAGTACTATTTATTATTGTGATATAACAAATAAGAGGTTTTGCATAGTTACACGTTGCAGTGAGTGGTCCTAGGAGGACAGGGATTGGTGGAAGCAACAAAATTGTTGGAAACTGAGAAGAGGGTGAATTAAATTTGAGGGACTGATCCACTCTTCATGCAAAACAGATAGTCCGACACTGATGTCTGGAAAGGAATCTTCCAGATGCATTGCAGTACAGATTCCAACATTTCCAGCCAGTAGATTGTGATAGTCCAACCCCATCTGGCAAGTGCAAGGCACAGGAAAGCAATTTAAAATTACAAAAATAATTTTTGAATGAGACAGTAACAAAGTGAAACTCCAGGGGGCAATAGTGACAACTAAATATGCCATCTGTAAATCCCTTTTCCCCCCACAAAACCCCACAACTAATTAATAGTAACACAAGGAATGTAATCCCACTTCTCCCAACATTAACAGCAAATTGATTTCCAATGTCCAGGTACCAACACTTATGGATTGATTTTTAAGTCCAACATTCCACACTCTGACGATAAGCAAGGAAAAAGTTTTTCTACCAATACACTTGTAGTTTCTGTTATGCTAGTCTAATTAAACACTCTATCCCGACTTTAACTGACTTTCTCTACTGCTTCAGAAATATCCCATCCAAAAGAAGGGACTCTTCACCTCCCTCTGCACTCACCATTCATTGGAAACCTCCCATCCAAGTATTAACTAGGGCTGACCCTGCTTAACTTCCAAGATCAGGCAGGATCTGGTACTTTTAGTAGAAGAAAAGTGATGATGTTGTAGGCATAGACCTATATTTTATTTCATAAGTTACTTCTATTTTCAGTTACGCTGGTTTGGGAGGGAATAGCGATTATTACCTGGGTTTGACTGTCCTTAGTCCTTGGTCACTGCATGGGTAAGAACGGTCACAGGCACTTGTAACATCATGGTATGTGTGTTTTACATAACTAATATACCCACTTATTTTACTTCCTTTTGAATGAGAAAGTAAAGAACTATCTTAAAACTAGGTTGCTGTGAGTTTTGTGGACTGTATGGCCATGTTCCAGAAGCATTCTCTCCAGACCTTTTGCCCACATCTATGGCAGGACTCCTCAGAAGTTGTGAGGTCTGTTGGAAACGAGGCATTTCTTTTTTAAATCACCTTTTCATGCACTCTGCAGTGGCCAGTTCATGATCTACCTACCTATCTACCTAGTTATTTACTTATTGGAGGAGCCTTACCCATCCAATCACAGCCAAGGACTTCCAGTCGCATTCCAATCCCAGCTGGAGACCATCTCTCTGGGTGGACCCTGACGAACTGTGCAGGAACAGGATCAAACCGCCGAACTTCAGGGGTATCATAGTGCATGTTTCCTTCAAAAATCTTGGAGAGAAACAGAAGTTAAACATGAGTTCTCTTGGCTGCTGTCCACTAAAAAGAAAAGGCCAGTGTAAAAAGTATTCTAAAAGGGGCCGCAACATTCTGGGACTGCAGATGCTCTTTCAAACTTGTTTAAACTTCTGTATTTTATTGGCGCAACAAGAATACCTGCCATAGTAAATCAGAACAACCTGGAGACTTCAAGTGGTAACAAAGCAGGAAATGTGAGGATGCTGAAAACAAACTTTCATCTGTTTTTTTTACTATCAGTTTTCAAATCATGCAAAAAGCTTCACATCAGCACAGGCATTTTAAAACAAAAACAAACACCACATGAGTCCATGTTATTTGCTTATCCTGGCTTAGTATTGGTGTCCTCAGAGTGACTTGATGAGAAGAGATGACATGAAAACAGTTTTTTTTAAATGTCAAAGAGATTAGTAGTTTCTTTCCTTTTTTTGTACTGCATCAGAAATCAGGAAGCAGGGCAGTGCAAACTGCCCCAACACTAGATAGCTTATTAGCAAACACTCCCTAATTTCAATTGTTCCAGTGTTGTATGTTTTCTGGGATGTGGCCATGTTCCAGACGTATTCTCTCCTGATGTTTTGCCCACATCCTCTGAGGATGCCTTCCATAGATGCGGGCGAAACGTCAGGAGAGAATACTATTGGAACATGGCCATACAGCCCGGAAAACACACAACAACCCTGCCATTCTGGCCATGAAAGCCTTCGACAACAAACTGCCCCAGTGTTTGACCAATATACCAAGTTGCATAGGGAAGCTGCAGAATCTCTTTCCTTGAACCGTTTACAGGTCAATCTTGAAGCTACAAGAGGAAAGATCCCTTGAAGTGTGTTGGCTTGTAGAACTGGGGGGAAGGCTATAAATTAATTTGATTACAATTCCAGTTACAACAGCTCAAGTGGTGATAATATACTGGTTGTTTCCCCTCAACCTTTTGTGCCGCAGTACCCTGTTCTCGGCAAAAAATGATATAAACTTAGAGGAATTTTACCTTTATTTAATAGTGTTTGTTTTTATGTGATTTTGTTATTGATATTGTTTGTTCCATTCTGCTTGTTTTGTCTGATCAGTTGATCGTTATACATTTATTCATTAATTCCCTCAACCTGATATTTTCCAAATTCACTGCACTGCAATTTGTATCATCTGGTGGGCAGCAGGGGTCCTTTCACACAACCCAATGATAGCACTATTTTAATGGTATTATTTCTGATATCTGTACTGGTTACTACAGAAAAAAGGACCAAGAAGAAAACTTGCACAGAGTTGTTCCCAAAGTGAGTAAGCGGGGGGGGGGGGGGGGTAATTGTTCTGAAAAGCAAATACCTGAGAAGCAGTTAGATGGCCCAAACATGACACTGAAATTGGGCCAGGCTGCTTCCCACTTTTGCCTCCTCTCCTCCCCCAAAACAGTTTCTGACCCATTGAGAGTTTCACACAAGAAAAAAAAACACTCTGCTGTCAAGCAGAAAGCAGCCCATCTGACAAAACCACACAGCATGCTTTGGCACAAAATGTGCATCTTCTTAGCCAGATCCTGATCCCCAGATACAGCGACTCAAATCTGGTATGGCTCTACTGACGACTTGTGTAAACACAGTCAGTTTCTGTCTCTCTGTTTTTAATGGATCTTCTCCCTCTCCCCCTTGCCTCCTCCACCAACACACGCACATGCACACACGCTTCCAGGGGACTCCAAAAGACATATCTCTTTGAAGCCATGTATATCAATTCCAGAAATAAGCCACCAAGGATACAAGCTTCTGTTTCTGTAGGAATTAGATCCTTAGCCCCTCTGGATTAAGGTTAGTACAGCAATGCAAAAATTCAGCTCTGTCAAATCCTCAGGAGATATGAACATCACTGAAAAGGAAAAGGAATGACGCAGAACCTCGACATCCTTAAACAACCCTTCCATATGGGAATGAAAACATTTCCCAGCCTAGAACCTCAGCAAGAGCAGAGAATGATATAAAAATCATGTCCTCAGTTCTGAAAAGGATGTGGCTGCTCACCAAGATGATGAAACCTCTTAAAGGAACATTAGTTATTGGGTCCTCTATGTATGTCCATCCTAAAAAGCTCAATTTCACTACAGACTTTTTACTTCTTCCTACAACTCTGAGTGTGAAAATTTGGGTGTCATAGTCTTAAAATGTGAAACAATTTGCATTTCAAATTCCTCATCTGTCTGGAAGGGTAACTGTACAGAAACCATATTGTGCTATTGAAATTGTTTTTAACCCTGTGCAACTGATATAATTGTTTAATGGTTTTTCAACTTTTCAAACAGATACATGTCTTTCCCACTGGCTGCCTGAAGAAGGCACATTCTTGACTTATCACCTTGGGAGATGACTTCTTTTTCTCAACTTCATTCTACATCACATAGTGGTCAATGCAGGTCTTTGTGAAGGTGGCCTTAAACTAAAAGGGTAATCCCATGGAGGTGTGACAAAAACAAGGGTAAGGTTTCCTGCCCCTCACTGTCCCAACAGCAGATTCAAAACTCTGGTTGAACTACAACTCCCATCATCCCCAACCAACATGGCACAATATTGTGGTGATGGGAATCACAGTCCAACAGGAGTTAGGAACTAACAAATGGTAAAGTGAATAGGAACTAGGCGCCAGTCAAAGAGCATTGGGTATGCCTCAAAATCTCTCCCAGTTTATCCATTAAAAACGCGATAACCACATAAACCATATACACATTCACTTACCCCTGCACAGGAAAAAAATGGTCTCTGTAGGCATTTTCTAGGTCCTCCAGGCAATTCTATGGTATGCTTCCCCCAGAAATTATCAGAGTTATATTGGAAGACCTAGCAAATTCTTAGAGAGGAACATTTTCTAAGAATCTAACAGCTGGTAAATTGTCTGGGATTTCTGGGAGTTGTAGGTCAAAAACATCTGGGGACCCCAGGTTGAGAACCACTGGGCTAGTGGCATTGTTAATTTCACAAGGATCGAAAACATACATTTGTATGGATGTTTATCCTGTCATGGCAAAATTTCCCCATGAAGAAGGAAACAGGGGAAAATGTGAAAGAATCAGGATGCAGCAATTTCATATGCATCCCTGTAGAGGCACCTTACCTTTGCTTGCATTGTTTTGAGGTCCTGTATGTATTCCCAATCTTTGCCGTTCATGCTGTAGGCCACTTTAAACCTCTTCACAAATGCACGGGCTTCTACTGCGCTGCTGGTGTCCCCACCTCGGGCCCCTTGGATAATTACTCCTTTTACATTCTTGGGGACTCCCAGGTCCACTTGCAGCCACTCCTCCCCAGGTTGTGCTTGCGGGATGCGTGGGAACCATCCTGAGCGGCTGCTGACCAGGCGAGCAACACTTGGGACCCAGTGGTACTCTCTGGTAGAGGAAGCTGAGATCTGCGAGTCTGGGATGAGGCCCGAGAGCATCCCCAGCATGTTTGAGCAAGGCGAATCTGTGTGGAAAGTGGCAGAAGGGGGAAAGAAATGAGTTTAACACAAAAAGCAGGTTTATGATGTAAGTAGCAGAACAGCACAGGAGGAATAACACCCCATTGCGACTAACTGCTAGGTACTGAAATGTCAAAACACTTAAACCAGCTGTGCTTTGCTTTATAACAGCCATCATGGGCGGCAGGGGCCCCTCAGTGGACGCTCAGAACAGCCTCACTATAGCAATTGCTCTCCGCTTCCAGCTAGCTGTACCTTCCCAACCCCCAAATCTCCCAAATCTGTAGAAAAACAGCACATCCCGTCACAGATTCTTGGCTGGTACTCCAGTTTTCTTTAAAAAATAAATACCAGTTAAGTCCAGTCAAATGAGAGTTAAACCACAAGTGGAGACAATATTAAACAATTCAAATGAGGGCTTTCTTGTATGGTATTTTTATGTGGCAGTAAAATATCACTGGAGCCACAGCTAATATGAATTTGGGTGTATATTTGGAGAGGGGTATATGGAGAGAATCTGTCCTGTCAATACTCCAGAAAATCTGGGAAGTGAGTTATGGGCATGGCTCAGAACCTTTGGAAAAGATTTCTAAACATGGGTTGGGCTAAGACGTGTTGAGCTGCAATCTTTGTATCTTAAAATATTCTGAAGTCTCACTGGCATACCAAAGGAGGCAATTTATGGTGACCTCAAAACATCACCAACACACATCAAAATCGTGCATGAGTCAGAGCTTCTGGGTATATGCATGCACATCTTTTGACTCCCTATCACTTGACAATTGCAGCACCCAAATAATGGTTTTCATGTGTGAAGAAACAATAATTTTGGAAGCTTTTCTTCTTTGATTTGCACAAGCCATTAGGTACAAATTACATACCATAATAGATAATACAAGTGAACATTTGATATCTGTTAGGGTTTGGTTCTAGGATCTGTGGATCCCAAAATCTGTGGATGCTCAAGTCTCATTATATGCAATGGCAGGGGAAAATGGCAAAATCAAGGATCAGTTTTTGGATGGGGGTGTGAGAGAGCTATTTTCAGGGAGTAGATGGTTGAATCTGTGGATACGAAAAGCTAACTGTATAGCCAGTTGAATCATCCCTTCAGTTACAAATCTATCTCCTTCCAAACTGCTAGTAACTATTGTAACCACATAACTAGAGCAGCATAATATGTCATTCTAAAGATCTTTCGTATTAACCCTCATCACCTCTTCTTTGGAGATTTTTATATATCCCACTGTGAGTCATTAAACACTGAGAAACTAAATGACAAACATGAATGTGTGAACGAATGGTGAGTCAAAGAGTAAAACATACAGAATATTATCTTTGTTTCATTTGAAAAGATGTCTTTGGTACACATGTCACTTTCATTTTCATTGTCAGATGGTGCCACATTTGAAAATGGGGTAACTTAAGCTTTTATCTGTACCTGCTTTAATAAACATAAAATATTTTTCCACTCTTAGATCAGGGAGGAGAAGAAAATGCATAATTCCTTACCTTGAATAAATTTCTAGCACTGTCCAGACCACATGTGGCAAGCCATAATTTGCATAAGATAGACTAATATGTTTGTGCAGATCTGATATGGAGCAATAGCTTAGAGCCACTTAGCAATATGGGCTCTATCTAGTCTATCAGAATCTCCATCATTATCATCATTATTACTACTACTACTACTACTACTACTACACTTTATCTCCCCAAAGGGGACTCAAAGTGGCCTTTAATACGTTAGGGCTTGCTTACATGGGTCAAAATACCCCAAATTGAGCCAGAAGTTACTCCTGGATGTCCACACAACATTCAGGGGATTCCGACTTGTAACACAGGGTAAAACCAGGCAATCTGATTTTACTCCACATTAGCAGAATTTGGGGAATTACCCAGAGCTTCCCTGAAACTCCAGGGCAGCCCCACATTTTGGAATTGTGTGAACATTAGATCCAATTCTAATTTGAACTGATTCAGCTGTTTACACAGGCCAATGCCACCATCCAGTTTTCCCTGCACCTTACAGCACAGGTAAAAGGGGATGGCACTTACTTTTCCCATTGTCTGTCACCATAGCAATGGCCCCAGAGAGGTTCTAATACAGTGGCTCTCAACCAGTGGGTCCCCAGATGTTTTGGCCATCAACTCCCAGAAATCCTAACAGCTGGTAAACTGGCTGGGATTTCTGGGCGTTATAGGCCAAAACACCTGGGGAGCCACAGGTTGAAAACTGGTTGTAAGTGCTGGGTGCTTTTGCTGATGCCAGCAAATAACTGTTCTCTCCTTTTGGCCATGGTCAGGAGCTCTCTGGAGCTCCACCATCATTGCAATGACAAAATACAATGGAGAGGCCATAGGGTGACCATACAGAGGGTCATTTTGAAAAATTTAAACAACACTGGGGATGATAATTATAGGTTTTGCAGGAAATATATAAAAGAGGCCTTCCTTACAAGGTAAGGTGCACTTTCACATGGGCAGTTTTCATCAGGACTGAAATAGAGAAACAAAAAATTACATGCCCTATCCTTGCTTACTGCAATCAAGATCATTATATTTACCTAGCAGCTAATATTTGCATTTTAAGTTGACATATTATAAAGTGAAGGCCTTCAACCTGAAGCTGGTTGTATGGACACCAGTATTTATTGTTTACAAGGTGTATCATCCCTAAATGTTAGCCATTCTGGCTGGGGCTCAGGCTAGTGGGAGTCAAAATCCAAAACATCTGGATGACATGACACAGTGTAAAGTTGACACGACACATTGGACTGTTTGTAAATGTTTCTGGAAAAGGGACCAAGAAAACACCTCTTTCTACAGCACTGCCTCAGGAAACACAACTACAGCACAGCCATAGCTTGAAAAGGAGGGTGAAGGAGGCAAGCACCTGCATGTCTGCAGCCCTGTCTCATTTATGTCCAATTGAGTTTATGGACATCTGCACTTCCAACTGCTGGGACTCCTATCAACTTCACCAACACAGGAATTGGTGAAGAATGCTTAAGGACTCCATACTATCAAGTCAGGGGAAACTATTGGGTAGGCTGAAGGTAAGATGGGGTAAGATAGTGCTTTGGTTTTCTCCAGCTGAATTATCCTGAGTTCTCTAGATGTCTCTTCAAAGGAGCCTCCTTTGTGGAAACTGTGGCTGTAGCTTGGCTAAGTTCTAAGCAGAGGCCAAGGCTGGTAGACTATCTTCTTTATGCCTCATGTAGAAGCATCTTAAAATGCATACCTGTGATCCGACAGCCATAGAGCTCCAGTCGCAGAGCAATCCCACTGTGCCAATTTTGCGGCCGTATCCTCACAAACCTAGTCAACACTGGAGAATGGATTTTGTTCAGGACTACTTCTGAAGCATCAGTGTTAGCCTGGAACACCTAGAACAAGAAAGGAGGCAGAAGGGAAAATTAGAGAATGTCAATATAGCCATTACATTTCACAACATGAAAACTTTCATCTCCAATTTCGTCAGATGCAGCTCCTGCTAAAGGCTGAGTGTCCACAGTAGGTTTGTTTTCCTGGTCAGTTGACAACATGAAGAAATCATCTCTTGCCCACAGTTTTGTTCTGTTCTATTCTGGCAGATATGTAAATTCAGTCTCAGACAAATCAATTAAATAAAAAGAGCTTCTAGTTTTGGATGGATAAGTCCTTGGCATAATTCCCAGGAGTGCAAGATGTTCAAAACACGCCTAAAATCTAGAGCCCACTTGCCTGAAATAGAGCATACAAGCAAAAATTAGCAGTATTAGTTGAACTACTGACTTTACGCATTTGTGCTTTAGTTTCAATATTTACAAAGTGGGCGTAGTAATGATTATTCTCTTCTGTAAACCTTGCCAATGGAGAATCAAATCACCCTGTTAATAATCGCTGAATTATTGCTGCCGTTGGAACACTTTGGTTTCTGCCACATAAGTAACAATTGCTCCAAAGAGAGGCATGCCAGTCATTTCCCCTTCCATCCGCATTCACTTTCATACATATGCGCACAGGCACATACACACGCTAAAATAAAAACATTTTTAACAAGACCTTAATTTGGTGCAACGTATGTTGCAGCATTATTCAAACAAACTCCTGTCTTACCAGATGGTCATAATCAATAACTACCATATGGACCATCTTTCCTCACCCTCTTCCCTTCGCTACTTTAATAGCTTGGGTAAGTGTCAGCAAATTTTGTTCCAGCCTTTGTCTTCTATGTGGAAGAAGAAGCAGACACAAAGAGCGCCTAGAAAGGAAGAAAGCTCCATTTATACCCTAGGGCACATGAGAAGTTGCTTCTGAGATATGTGATCCACATGCCAGGGGACTGGACTCCTTGTCACTCTACTATAATCTGTGTTTCCCTTGGTGTACTTTGCTCAGTGCAGTGGTCTTCCCTAACTTTGTTTGTGCCTTCCTGTGAATCTTGTTCAATGTTGGATTAAATAGAGCTGAATCCAACTAGCATTGACTGCAAAGGGAGGAGAAAAGTTAAATCACTTAATCTCAGAGTCTTGGGATTCAAGACAAGGCATTGTTTGAAGATCCAATGGCATTTCCCTCATATTTCAGGGGAACCAACATTAAAGGGATAATACAGATGTTTCCTGGATATGAAACAATTAACTTTTAGTCATCTTGGGGCAGAATCAGTTTGCCAGAGTCCATGTATCACAAGTGCAGTGTCCTCTATATGAACCTACTCTCCGCAAGAATGCACGGGATGGCCATTCCCCAGCATGAGGCGTGGGAAGTGAAGCACGGATGCAAACCATGAAAAATCACAGCATGATAGAAGAATGTTTGTGAGCCTCTGGGCAAAAGGCCATTTGTAGACTATACTAGTCTCATATGCTCCTGGAAATTTTAAAGCAGGGCTAGAAGAATGTGTGGTCTCCCTTTTTGGTGCTGTTCAACTCCAGTCAGGGACAGCAGGAGCAAGGGTTCATCAACATCTCTGGCTTCATTAGAAAGGGAGGACAATGCCCTCAAAGATGTGTGAAGGACATTCCTTCATTATTGCGTGTAACAACTGCCAGCCTTTTAAAAATCCCAGTTTGCACACACCTAGACTTGACTTCCTTGCATTTTGATCGCCTTTGTCCTTCCCAATCCATTGTACTATTAATTAACTAAAAAGTTTTTTGGAGGGAAGGGACAAGGGCCATTATGAACAGAAAGTGTTTCCAAAAGGAAAACTTGTTGCTTTCATGCAGTGAATTACTTTCACTTATTTCTGAAACTGGCACAAAAACACCTGGCACTCACAATGGTAACAATGCAGAGATATTGGCAGAGGCAAGGCTGATTTCAGACCTCTCAACTGTGCCTGAACTCTAGCAAATGTCTGAGACTACTTTTGATATTGTTTGTGTAGAAGTGATGCAAAAAATGATTGCAATAGAGAGAACATAATAGCCATCCTGTTTGGAGATGAAGGATTCTGAGAGTGATAATTGAAAAACATGAGCCTCTCACAGCTTGGAGAAGATACTCCTGCATGCAAAGGAGAGTACACAATACATCACCAGATTTTTATATGATTTTGCAGCTGGGTTGCCTTTGGGAATGTTCCTTCACCATTTCCTATCAGTATGAGTAGTTATTATATATTTTCACTATAATTAGTGAAATTTAAAAGTCTATGATTTGTGTGGGGAATGGTTGTCCCTGTAGATATTTTGGCCCAATACTTTTGCCTGGAGGCAGCATAATGCAATGGCTTCAGTATTGGACTATGACTCTAGAACAGTGGTCCTCAACCTGTGGTCCCCCAGATGCTTTTGGCCTTCAACTCCCAGAAATCCTAACTGCTGGTAAACTGGCTGGGAATTGTGGGCCAAAAACATCTGGGGATCCCAGGTTGAAAACCACTGCTCTAGAGACCAGGGTCTGAATCCAGCCATGGAAAGCCACTGAGTGAACATGCAGAAGTCATACTTTAAAACCCAATGGAACAAATCTTGCCAAGAAAAGTATACTATAGGTCTGGTTTGGGATGCCATAAATCAGAGACGACTAGAAGGCACACAACAACTTTCACAGCGCTTTACTGGGCTGCGGTGGTAGGAGCTGTAGTCCAAAACCTCTCAAAGATCATTTTCCTTGCCTTCACCTACAAGGAAAGCACGTCTGTCTTGGGAATTTAAGCACATGAGTTCCAAGAGATTACATCTATAGCCAAATAATACATCACACTGTGTGTAGTAGTGAAGCTCTTGCCTTTAGGAGAGTGAAGTCAAGTGAACGTGTAGTAATGAAGACTTTGCAGGCAAATCTGTGTTGATAATTGGGATTTGGAGTAGATTTAGGGTGGAACAGAAAGCTAATCCAGAGAATATAGATCATGCTGGTACCATTTAGAAACACAGCATGGTTGATGTGTTTTTAATATCCTATTTTACCCCTGCAGAAACCCCCTCCCCGTTCCCTGATCTTTTCCCTTGCTCAGCAATCACCAAATACCCTTCTTCCAGCAGGAAGCCTGGAAGTATCAGTGTCTGCCCTTCTTCTGCACTGATATCTGAGTATGTGGGCGAGGATATATTTTGACACTGCAGTAAAGCCAAAAGCTTTGTGTCAACCCACAAAGCTGATCTGCAGCATGCCACCTAAGAACCTAAGACCAAGGCGAACCCATCTGGTCCTTCTCATTCCTGTCCTTATTTCAATTTCCTTCCTAATCCGATATTGCCACTTTCTCAACTTCTGCTTCAGTCTCTTCTCCAAATTCCTATCTATGTGCCTCTGAAATGTATTTATCTTTTTTCTAACAGGCACCTACTCCTCCGATTTGTTCCATATGGCCATTACTCTGTGTTTCCTTAGTTTGCACACTTGTTTCCTTTCAAAGACTGTGGAGGTTGTAAAGAGAGGTATTGTTTATTTCAAGCAGTGTGCTAATAACTTCAGCAACTCTCGTTTACACTCTAAAGAGAGATGGTGAAATGGGGGGAGAAAGTGGGTTATGGATGTATATCTCCATCAACCTTTTCTTCCAAGGCTGATAAACAGCCCTGAGATACGACTCTCATTTCAAAGAGAAGAAAAAAGGTGTTAATAACCTTACTGGTGCAATACAACTTCAGGCTACATTCATTCATTAGATTCACCATGATTCAGCCAGGTGCCTAATTCCAAACAGATGGGCAAAGCCTAAAGGTTTCTGGCTTTTTCTTTGCCTGACTTTACCTTCAGAAAATTGCAGGATTTAGGTTATGTGTAACTTGCAATAACAATCAGGCAGGGCTCTCCTGGACAGATTGTGCCATTTCAAAGGCCAAGGAGCAACTGTTGTTATCCTGGGCTTCACCCTTTCCTGAGCAATAATTGTGTCCCAACTACTGCACACAGACAAGAGTGATACAGAGCACAATGTCCAAACTGAATTACTTGTAGTATTTCTTCTAAGGGCTTTAAACGGTAACGGTATTATCTCTTAAATTCTAGATAGCTTCAGTGCCTTTGTTGCTCTTCCCATCAATGCCTTTGTTGTGAACAGTTGCCACTAAAAGCCCTCAAGATGCTGTCTTGATCAAATTCCCCAAGTTTGCTTCAGAACTTCAAAATACAAACAGCTTCATGCCATTACTCTCCTTAATGTTTAACCTGTTCAACTATTGGAGGGGGGGGGGACTGAAACAGAAACTTCCAAGGTGAAATGGGGAAGGTGTCTGCGTCTTTTTTTCAAGTTTGTGGTGCTATGAATTCAATGCAGCTAACACCTGTCCTACATGTCATGAAGGATCTGTGGCAGTTCCTGGACCAAAAAGAAGTTAGTCCAACTGGTTCATCAGGGACTAGTACAGCATCATTGATATTGCAGTACAGGACCCAATTCTGACAATGGAGAACCTGTCTAGTGAACCAAAAAACCTCTTCTACTGATTGGAGCCCTCTCTTGATAGCAATGCACCCTATAGCTGATGTGCTCCTCTGCACTGCTCAGCTCTTTCTCCATTCTAGTTTAGCATTTTGGTATTAAGACCCCAAACCTGCTATTTTGATGTAGAGGCAAAGGATTCAGTATGTACATGCAATGGCACTCAGTATCTACTGGGGTTTGGTTCCAGGATCCCACATGGATATCAACATCTGTGGATGCTCAAGTTCCATTATATACAATGGTGTAGTAAAATGACATTCCTTATATAAAATGGCAAACCACTCAAACAAGTGCCAGATAGAGTCTGAGGACCTGTGAAGCTATAGGAGGCACAGGTTTATGCCTATGCGTAGAAAATCAATATTTGCTATTGGGTGGGGGATACAGAACTTGTGGATATGAAGTAGCCACAGGAACAATGGCAGGGAGAAACAGCACTGGGCATTTCTCACACAACACGTAAGAGGAATGTAAAGGCAAGGCATGGACATCCGGATTGCAATCCCACCATCTCCAAGGCACAGCCTGCAAAAATTCTTTTTCATGCATTATAATTCCACAAACTGAGTGACTATGCTGGCTGTGGGGTTCTGGGAGCTGTAGTCCATAAACTTGACTCCCAAATCCTGCTCCAATCAAAGTTATATTAATTTTGGTAAAAAGCAGTGACATCTGGCACTTTCTATGTCAATGGTGCAGTTATTCTGTTTAGAATTTTAGGCCAAATTGTTAACAGAGCTGTCCAGAGTGCTAAAACTATTTTGAAAAAAAAAAAAGATGACCCCTCTAGTGTTCAGATTTAAAACCCAAAGTGGACTCACTGTACTATTGATGTGAAAGCAACCAGCTTATATGTTGTATTATATGCTTACATATCATCTGTCCCTACCTGTGAGGAATCCACCTTTCTGAATAACAGCAAAGGACTCATCCCTGATCTATAGGAATTTAGTGACCAAACCTGTGAATTCATAGTTGATCTAATCTTCACAGGCTTAGTGCTCGGGCATTCAGAATATCAGAACCATTTTATGTTTCTTCAGGCTGACCCCCAAAATCAAAGCATGTTTGGATAGCTCAGGCTCTGTTTCCTCCTTCTGAGATCCTTGAATTTGATCTATTTGCTGAAACTGGCCCACATAACCTCCAGCTTTTATTGAAAAATAAATGCAAAAAGGCAGCTTTCCAAGACACAAAGAGTAGCACTGAACTAAGGGAAAACATACAAGGTCAGAGCTTCCAGAAAGTGACTTTTTGTCACTGTCTTCACACAGTGCTATTGAACATCACATTCTTACACAGATTGGATATATTTGCTCCCAACCATCCTTTATACTATTCTCAGATACTTCAGGCAGTAAGAAAGCATTTCCTCAGTGGTTGATCTAGTGTACAACAGAAATTTTAACAACACTCATGCTCAATTTTGGCCAATTTGCTTTTTTGGAAAGGGTGGGGTGCCTTTTCAACCCAAAGGCCAAACGGAAAGACAGCTAAAGTCTTAAGGGGGCAACCCCAGTGGGGGACGGGTGGGATAAAAATATCAACATATTATAATGTAATGTCTACTACTAACAATTCAGTGTTAGCAGAGCCATTTCAATCATGTAGAACAGTGATTCCCAACCTGTGGTATGTGGACTACCAGTGGTCCGCAGAAATTAAAATATGGTTGCGTCCTCCATATGCACCGTTGCCTTGAAAAGGGTTACAAATCAGTTTTTAGTCAACTTTAGATTCAGTTTGGTTATTAGGGATGCTGATTCAGAAAATTGCATTAGATAGATGACATCAGCTCCAGATTATTAAATATGGTTTTCTGTGGGTGAGAAGATGGCGACTGCTGGATGGTATATGTTCTATATAAGAAACTAGAGCTGATGTGATCTATCCAATGCAATTTTCTGAATCAGCATCCCAAATAACCAAACCAAATCTAAAGTTGACCAAAACTGATTCATAACCTTTTTGGTACTAATGTTGGAGTGTGGTCCCTGATCAAAGTAGTCTCTGGTCAAAAAAGGGTGGGAACCACTGATTTAGAATGTGGGAGATGCTCCACAAAGCTACACTTTTAGGAAACCACAGCAAGACTGGCATTATGGAAAAGGGGGCATGCTTGTCTGGAGAACCTTGGGTGCTGAACTGGGAGAACAGGAGGACAGATACTACTCCATAGTCTGAAATTCTTCATACCTGTTGATCGAGTGAAAGTGTGACCCCTGGATCCCCCAATCCCACAAAAGTATTTTTAAATATTTGTAGTATTTTCCTCAAATTTTGCCTTAAACCACCTACTACACACATGAAAACATTCTCGCCCTCTTTATACGCACATACTATTTCACACACTACCTCCAAATACCTAGCTTTTCTTCGTAGTCATTCTCAAAATAGCAAAAGGAAGAGACATGTCTGCAGGTCTGCAGATGAAAATGGAGCATTTAGACCAGGCATGAGAAACTTCAACCCTCCAAACTTCAACTCTCACAATTCCTAACAGCCAGTAAGCTGGCCTGGAAGGCCGAAGTTTGCCCATGCCCAATTTAGGCCTATTTGCTCAGGGTGGCTTGTGGGAGGAGTCAGGGGAATTGGTCCCTGGTTCCCATGCAGTTGTCCACCTCTACTCTAGTGCATAATTCCTGGCTAGGCTACTCATGAGCCACATGGAACTTGCAAACATTTCAAGTATGGCTTCTGGAGAGCTTAAGATGTTACATATAGCGAGCCTGCTCATCTCCGAAGAGATAAGGCAGGTCTACTCAAGCTAAAACAAAGACACCAGTCATATATTGTCAGCCTTCTAGGACCTTGTCCTAGGTAAATGATTTGATGAAGTCCTGGGTATAAGGTAAGGCCACTGCATTCAATAGAGTAATGTCTGGTGTCACTTGATACCTTCTCTTTCATGAGATATAGCTCTGTGTTGGTGTCTTACGCTTAAGTTCTCCTTTCAAAGTGACTAGACATTTTTGTCTGATGTGCAGCCCCTGTATTCAATTAAAGACAATGAAAGTTGTAATGATAACATATAAGTGATACACACACACACACACACACACATGCACAGACATACATTCCTCTCCTTTCCACACCAAAACAGGCAGTGCTTGTCTTTTGGGTGCAAATTGAACTGAGCACAATCTATTTTGGTTACATGTGTAGATGAGTCAAGGCTTGGCTCTACATGTGGAGGTTTATGCTAATGAATGATCACAGAAAGCAGAGATCCTGTACCCCACCCAGGTTTACAAGCAAGGCTTTGGGAGGATCAGAAGCAACACTGTCTAGAAACTCCAGAAAGAGTGTGCAAACACACACACACACACACACACAGTCATTATACAGTAGGCTGGGCAGGAGAATGTGTGTAAAACTGGAAGCAGAACAGTTATAAATGTTATATCATATGTAGTATCAAGCATTTCAGTGTATTAATGGCTTTTTCATTTCCTTCTCCTATCCAAGCAAAACCCATTTTTGACAGCTACTGCACCAAAGACACCACGCAGCTCTCACCTCACCCCATGCATACACTTAACATTTAGCTCTCTTTCAGGTTACAGACAGAAATGTTATTGAAAATCGATAAAATTCGACTTACATAATTAATTTGCTTTTAAGACACCAAGGGACTGTGGAGAAACGAGACGGGGAGATGGTGTGGATTTTCCCCTCCCTCTTCCCTCCCTATCCTCCCCAATTCTCCTCAAGTGTAAATCAAACTCCTGCTGCTCTTCATGTTAAAATGTTCCCTTGTCAGCTTGGCCTTTTTTAAAAAACCTGCATTAGTTCCAGTGGGTGTGGAAACCCTGCCAGCTGCAGTGTCAGTAGTGAAAGCCAAGAAAATGTTTGAGGGTGGAGAGAGAGAGAGAGAGAGAGAGAGAGAGAGAGAGAGAGAGAGAGAGAGAACGAACATTACATCCAAGAGGCAGTTTATGATCCCAAAGACCCTTCACCTTTATTTATTTTTAGTGCTGGTTTTGTCACCAAGACTTTCAAAGGACATTAAGGGAAGAGAGGAGGGGCTGGCTGGCTTTTCCAGACAGGGACAGGGATTCAGAGGAAACTTCTCTTCCTCTGTGCATGCCTGGGCCTGACTCCCTGGGCTACTCAGATTTAGTGCTGGGTTATGTTAGCCCCATGGAAACAGAAAACGGGTTCAAGAGTCTCAGTGGAAGGGCATCAAGGAGAAAAAAAACCCTGTTTTTCTGATAAAAAGTATTTCAAATGCGTTAGCAGAGAAAATCAAAAGAGAAGACAAACAAGGAATGGCCCCAACTAAGTCTTGGGAAAGTTATTTCTTGGACTATTACTTCCCTAAGCCCCCCATTGTCCACTGTAGCTTTTATTCTTGCATTGGACAAAAATGTTTTTTTACAAAACCATGGGATGGGTGAGGGGAGAAAAAGAGACAGCATTAGGTTCACATAATACACATCATCTTGTCTTCAGATGATATGAGAGGAAATGTTAGTGGACTTTGGAAATGCTCAAGTAGCTTCTGACCTTGAAAATGTCATCCTGGTTCTCTGTGCACTGCATAGCCTTGTACAGTTAAATGTTAATTTGCACAGAAATTGTTTCAAACCTGTGAAAGGAATACCATATATATACTGCCTCACTGTCAGCAGTACAACCACCTCAAATTAATATTTTAGCCTTTTGAGAGTAAACTGGCTTGTTGCATATAATAAAAGGTGTAACATGCATAGACTAGGTGATCTCCCATTCTTTTGCTTTTGGTAAAGTTACAGATAATGGACATCATTGAGATGGTTGCTAAACCCTTATGCAATAAATGTTAGGATGTATTGTCGAAGGCGTTCATAGCGGGAATCACTGTAAGTTACTGTACGTTTTTTGGGCTGTATGGCCATGTTCCAGTAGCATTCTCGCCTAACATTTTGCCAGCATCTCTCAAGATGCCAGGCACAGATGTAGGCGTAATGTTAGGAGATAATGCAACTGGAATATACAGCCTGAAAAACTCACAGCAACACAAATGTTACCCTGTTTCCCCAAAAATAAGACATCCCCTGAAAATAAGACCTAGTAGAGGTTTTGCTGAATTGCTAAATATAAGGCCTCCTCAGAAAGTAAGACCTAGCAAAGTTTTTGTTTGGAAGCATGCCTGTCGAACAGAACACCAGAGCATGCAGGATCGGTAAATGTACATACCATAGATTGATGTTCATGGAAATAATGGTAGTAACAAGAAATTATTGATGGGATTTCATAGTTTGTTTGGTTATGCTGGTTTGTGATGACAACTACTTTACAGTATATAATAAATGTTCATTTTTTTGTTCAACAATAAATGTGAATTCTTCTTCATAGAAAAATAAGACATCCCCTGAAAATAAGACCTAGCGCATCTTTGGGAGCAAAATTAATACAAGACACTGTCTTATTTTCGGGGAAACACGGTAAGATGCTGAACTAGGATCAAGTCCCATCTCTATACTGGTTGGCTTTCTCCATTCTTGTCTCTTCTGGCACTTTGTGTGGTCCCATTATAGATCAATGTTACCACTCCCGCCCCCAAACCCCCAGTAAGTACAGACAGTGTCCAAATTCTGAAAAAAAAGTATTTGTTGACATGTACAGGGAGAACCTACTTTTTGAAAAAGTTACATGAACATCTTACTTCCCAAAGCCAACAGAGTTGGAAAAGAAGTTAGGTTTTAGTGGGAGTTGGGTGGCTACACCTTCCAGATTATAACAGGTAGATTTGGGGATTTAGAAAGTTGTACTCCAAAAACATAACATTTCCAGATGGTGGTTGTCAGCCTGCTAAAGGCTGACAATTAAGATGAAGCAAAGCATTTCTAAGCTGGAGAAGACAAACAGTTTTTTTCTGAGTTCCAGGACTGTAGCCAAGGAACCCCCCCCCCCCCCCCGCCCGAAAATTTTCAGGTTTTAAGAAAAAAACCTGGTTTACTCATGTATTTTAACTGATTAACCAGATCCTCATGAGTGTCCACCGAAATTTATCTGTCTTGAGTGTCCACTGAAGCTTATCGATGGAGCCTCATTTCTAAATTATTTTGCGTTATGGTACCACTCTTCTTGATTCGCTAAATAAAAAGTTTCAACCCCACCCCACCCCACCCCAAAAAAGTCTGGCTATTGTCCTGGGGACCTACCTACCATCTTCTACCATTCCACTCACTCACTTCTTAGAACAAAGAATGATTTCATTCAACGCCTGCTCTCAAATTCATTTTTGCAAAACCAGAAGTCAAAGGTGTGGGGTAGAGATCCCCCTCTTTCTTTGTTCTGCCTCTGTCTTCCCCTCTTCTCAGCCACTTTTTTCACAGCTTCCTCCTCACTGGTTGCAATTGACATATTAATCCTCTGCTCCAGGAAGATTAAGGGCTGCTCGTTCTGAGGTATTACAGATATCCTGGCAGGTGAATGACTGTATCCATTCAACAAGGGGTAAAAATGGACACTTTTGTCTTCCTACTGGAAGAAAAAGAGACGATTTGATGTCGCCCAAGGTGGAAAAGATGTTTGGAGAGCTCAATCCATGCTGTCCCAAGTATCAGGCGTACAAACACCCTTCTACTGCCTTCTCCACCACCCCATTGTCTTCCCCAGCAAATGCAAAACGGCTCTCTATGAAAAGTAATGCAGCGATTCCCTACTGCTATAAGCTCTCATTAATCTTGTTTTTCCTCCTCTTTATTCAACTTATCCCTATTCCCTTGCCTTTGGTGCACAATATCATCGCTGACAACAGCCAGAGAATTGGAAGTCTACTAGGCTTCACAGCTGACAGAAAACCCCAGCCCCCCAAATGTCTCAGTTTCCCTTCCTCAGTACCAATAACAACCAAGGGTGCTTGGGAGGGAGGAGGAAGCAGTCGCTACTTTCTAGAGAAAAATATTATCTTTCCTCTCCAGCTATGCTACACACAGCTTTGGTGTTATCCCTCTCTCTCTGTTTCTTTTATGAAGATGGAGATGTTAGCTGACCTGTTGGTAGCACCAGTTAAATTTGGCTCACAGCCCACCTTACAAATTCAGCTGAGAAAGGGCTTGCTGCATGCTTTAGCAATCTGAGGTGTGCATGCGTGTGTGTGTATACGTGTGTATGCATGCGCACGAGTGCAATTTAACAGGGTTGTTCTCCATTCTCTTCCCCTGCACCTTATGGCACCAAATCAAACTGCGGCAGAATTGACAAATCTTTTTGGCATGACATAGTTGCTTCAGTTTGAGCCATGCGGAGTGCTGCACTGGCATATTACACACACGCACACACACCCTTACAGAATATGAGCATTAAATGTAGACTTTTAGGAGCCCTCTGAAGGAAATCACCCTGGGAGAACAGAGGAAAAAAGCTCTCTCCTCATCCACACCTCCAATCAATACAATTTGGTCATTTTCTCATTTTGTGTTTCCTATAGATGAAACTTGCAATAAAAGAGAATGGGTGTTCCCAACCCAAACACACACATATACAGTTTCTCATTAATGAGACTCCTCATACAAGATTCAACTTTTTGATGAGTTAATTGATGAAAAAGTCTATCTATTCCTGCATCATTATTTCACAGCTGTCAGAAGGGTTGGGAGTCAGAACTGTGGAGTCAGGAGTCAGAAGCAATTTTGGGTGGAGTTGGAGGCCAAGTCAATAGAAATATACTGATCCTAGCTCTGCCTTTCAAAATGCCTAGTGTGTTGCATATTTACTTCCATAGGAAATGAGAAAAGCTTTAATCAAATAAATATATTTTATGTTTACTGATCTAAGCAAACTGATGAGTCACACGGTGGGATGAAATGCCTTGTGCTACCATTTTCCTACAGTCAATTTGCCATAACTAATTAATGTACATTTGCCACTTATGGAGAATTGAACAATAGAAAAACAAAGGCGCCAGAGCTGAAAGGCTGCCATATTGACTCCATAGCCTTAGATCTCAGGGCAGCTTTCATTTGAAAACAGTATGTGCAAAGACCATAAAAATAACCAAAATAATTTTTAAAAACAAAAACAAATCCAAATACGGGTGCAACAGACAATAACAAATTAAATTTAAAGGGTATGGTTGCAAAAAAATAAAGTTTCTCAGTCAGTCAGGAAAAGTGCTTTGTTAATTTATACTCTTAAACAACAACACCCTAGTCTAGCTGGTGACCAGGTTTTTCAGTCAAGTCATGGACTGCTAAATGACAAAATAAAGAGGAAATATGATAGACGGATAAAGTGTCCTCAGTCTTACCTGACTCTTTCCTCCTGCAAACCCCTTCCACATGAATACATCAGTGGGAAACTGAGGATTCTGCCTTTGCTGCCATATGTCGAGTTCCACCATAACAGTACTGTGCACAAGGGAAAATTTAGCAGGGAAGGCTATCTTGTGCGAAGAAAAGGTCTGATGGAAATGATGACCTCCTGAATGAGTAGAACAGAAGCATGGGCACAAAATCCTCTGATCCTCTGGCTGCACTGGCTGAGAGCTCTCTCTGAGGTTAGGAAGGTCAGTCCCAAAAGGTTCTCGAAAGGTAGGGCAGAGTATAAGCCGGACCAGCAAACACTCAGGGATTCCTGTTTCAGACTATACTGCTCAATACATAATGGCTGGTAATGGAGTCAGTGGAGCCAGTAGATTACAAGTGGGGCTGAGGCCAGTAGACTTTGGAATACTGGCAGTCTCCGAATTAAAAAATCTGACTCACAAACAATTCATAGTTAAGAATGGGGATGAGACAACAGGAAGTGAAAAAATATCTACCCCTTGGAAGGGAAATTCACTCCTTAAAGAGTTATTATGGGTGAAAGGTGTCTCCGCTGAAGCTTTATTGTTAATCCTTGTTTCCACAACAAGCCATTTTTTCAAAATCCTATTATCACAGGGACAGAAAGTGAGGTGAACTCTTTTGAACAGGGGCACAGAGAACAAAACAAACACCACAGGGGTGTTTACCCTTCCCTGTACTATTCAAAACATATGGCTGGAAATAAACTTAAAAATGTACCTGTTCAGATTTACATACAAATTCACTTTAAGAACTAACTTACAGGGCTCATCTACCCATCTTGTTCACAACTTGGAGAATGCCTGTAGTGACTTTTTTGACTGTGAATCCACAAATCCTCCTAATCAGCATGGCCACTGGTGTCATCAGTTAATGCTTTCTGAGATAACTGTACTCCCAAAAAGTAATTTTCCTGAATTTGTCCCACTGCTCTATGGACAAATCACTTTTTGTGGGGAGGGGTATATTTCTATATTATAGGAAATAATGTGTTGCTTTGTTGGGATGGATCAGCACAAACAGCCACTGACTTTCCTGCTGCTGCTGCTCCGATGCTGTTTGCTCCAGATGAGGACCACTAGACTATCATGCTAAATGTGTTTCACAGAAGAGAAGCAGATGTGACAAGAAGGCCTTATCAAAACCCACCTCACATCTCAGTTTGCTGTGAATGGCAAATTTCCTATAAGTGACAATCTCATGTAATTTACTGCCTTTTCTTCCTGCACATGATTTTTAACTGTTCTCCAGATCCGTGAACACTGCAGATATAATCTCACATGAATCATCTCTCTCTGAATCCTGCTGGAAGATGAAACTTGGCTCGGATTCATCTAAAGGACTGCTGCTGAGAGCTCTAAGGATTTTAAATTTTCTTTTGACTTTTTCCCTAGCAAGGCTGAAAAATGCTTGGCTTCCTAAGTGTAACTAAGGCAAAACAAAGTCAAGTGGGCTTAGGACAAAGCTTGAAAAAGTTGATTTATAGATTAGAAGCCCCAAATGCCCCCAGTAAGCACAGTCATTGGTCAGAGCTGGGTAGGAGAAAAATAGCACATCCAAACTGCAAGGGAAGTGCAAGGGAAGACCAAAGGTAACCCAGGAACAGGGGAGCTAATCCTCCCTTTCCACATCAACCAGGTCTGGAAAGAGACTATAACTGCATTTGCCTCAGTCTGGTCTTGCCATTGCCTGTGAAGGATTCCTGTTTGCCCCAAAGACTGTAACAGCATTCAGTAGAATTGCTGCATTCCTTCTTCAGACACTCCCATTCAGCCCAGGAACATGGGTCCAAAGGGGTCTGATTCATACATCCCCATGTCCATAGTGTCACCACCACATCTGCTGAAGAGTTCCTGTCCAGCCAAAGCTATCTAACTTCTGAGTGTTGTACATTTTCAAACTTAGGGCATCAAAAGGGATTTCAGCAATCATTATAATTAAGATGATCCACAGGCATATGGAAACATGACAGAACTGAAAACAGACCATAAATATAATGTGGAACTCGCATTGGCCACAATCCCTCAAGCTACACTATGCCAGACTAGGAAGATGGCTCTTTAGCTTTTAGAGATATGGCCCTCTTTCATCCGCCTAGCATCATACTATTCTGAAAAAGCATGATTTTGTCTTATTTCAGAAGCATTCCCAACCACTCCTTGTATAAGAGATCACCAGGGCAGAAAAAATGAAATGAAAAGATACAGAATGGGAGACGCCTGGCTCGACAGAAGTACATGTGAAAAGGATAATGGACAACAAGTTAAACATAAGCCAACGATCTGATGCAGCAGCTAAAAAAGTCAATGGGAGTTTGGCCTGCATAAATAGGAATATAGTGTCTAGATCCAAGGAAGTCATGCTGTGCCTCTTATTCCGCCTTGGTCAGACCACACCTGGAATCACACTGTGTCCAATTCTGAGCACCGCAATTGAAAGGAGATGTTGACAAGCTGGAAAGTGTCCAGAGGAAGGTGACTAAAATGAGTCTGGGGAACAAGCCCTATGAGGAGTGGCTGAAAGAGCTGGGCATATTTAGCCTGCAGAAAAGAAGGCTGAGAAGAGACCTGATGAGGGCCATGGATAAAGATGTGAGGGGAAGTCATAGGGAGAAGGGAGTAAGCTCATTTTCTGCTGCCCTGGAGACCAGGATGTGGAACAATGGCTTCAAACTACAGGAAAGGAGATTCCACCAGAACATTAGGAAGAACATCCTCACTGTGAGAGCTGTTCAACAGCAGAACTCTCTGCCCTGGAGTGTGATGGAGGCTCCTCCTTTGGAGGATTTTAAGCAAAGGCTGGGTGGCCATCTGTCGAGGATGCTTTGAATGTCATCTTCCTGCTCCTTGGACTGGATGGCCCATCAGGTCTCTTCCAACTCTTTGATTCTGAGATACTGCTTCTGCTGCCACTCAGAATTGGTGCTTTAGGACTAGATGAATCAATCTGATTAAGCCAAGACATCTCTCAATGTAGCAACAGCTATGCCATCATTGAATCTAACTAATATAGCTGAGCAGGAACTGCTGCCCTGATATAGCTGGGGACAGAAGGAAACTCCTCAGAAAGAGAGACAACAAACGCTGCAGTTCAGAGTCACTTGCCACTTTCCTTGGACATAGCAAAGGAACATTAGCGTTTGAGAGGAACAGAAGAGAAACTTGCTCATATTTCCTTTAGGGAGGACTGCCAGGCAGGGAAGAAGAAGCTACCTTCCCTCTGCATCAAGAGCCACAGCCTTTAGTCAGGGACCTATTTCAAAACATGTTCTCCCTCATCCTCATCTCTTGGCTTAATGTGGTTTGATGAGACAATGTTAAAGAATTCCTGTTCGATAGTATTCTCCAGCAAAGCACAGAGGGTCGGTTTAGAAGTGCCTTCACAAGGAAGGCCCAGGTGACTGACAGCTCTGTTACCTTCCCAGGAGCAGCTATGACTTTATTATACACAGCTGCACTCCATATACACAGCCCTGTCTCTCCCCTCTCCCCCCTTTCTCACATACCTGCCCAGAACACAGTCTCCCCACTCCCACCAAGCACACCCTATGCATTCAGATGTGGAGGGATCAACATGGGTCAACACCTGCGTATTTACAGACAGTGCAAGGCCCAAGCACAGAGCGCTCAATGCATCACTGCCAACCACTGCTGAGACTACAGATCCCCTCTCCCTGACAAACCTAACTGTTCCTCATTATTTATCGTTGGGCTTTATTCTCTAGGACATTGTGATCCCCTCTCAGGATTTGTGCCCTTTCATTTTCTAGGCCCCAGTAACTCCTAAACTGCAGTTTCATGTGGTTTTGTGATTGTTAACCCAGCATGTGGACAAGGCTCAGGCCATAAATGCTCAATGAATCTTGTATGGCAAAAACACGGGCTTGCAAAAAACATTTTCTCCTTCATTTGCAGTCAAAAGGCATATAGCAGACTCTCCCTCCACTGAGCAAGGCACAACGGCAGCCAAGTTTTCCAAGGAACATTTTTCTCCTCATCTTTCAGGAGATATGAAAGATAGCTTGGGGGGATGCAGGGGTGGGCAGGCTCCATGTTTTGCGTCTTGGCAGCAAACGGAAAAGTACTGGAACCCTTTATATAGACTCCAAATGATTTAAGTGTCTCACCTCGCCAGCAAACAAAATGTTCTGTGATTCAGAATTATTGCAAAGATGGAAACACTTACTTTATGGTTTTTGCCATGCCGGTACATCATCCAGTCCTCGCCATTTGTGCTGACCTCCAGTTTATAAGTCCGAACGTAATACCCAGTCTGTGTTTCTCTGGAGATGGCACCTTGTGTTGCAATTGCTGTCAGCATTGTGAGAAAGCGGAGATCCACCTACCAGTAGTGGGACAAGTATGAGAGAAAAATGGACGGAGACTTACAAGATCAGCAATATAATGGATCTTCCTGTGATAGAACATTTATAGTATTGTCAAATACAAAAACTCCTCAGGCAGCTTCAGACATAGGATGCTGTTCAGAACTACGAGGCTCTTGACATAAAATCCTGCTCCATGAGCACGTTATTCAAAATAGGATCATAGTCCCATTTTGCCTTCTGGCCTAACCACAACGGATCACCTAGAGCCACCAACAGGACAGCACCCAATGGTAGCACATTGGACTCAGGGGCTCTTGAGGACTCACCACACTGGGCATACAGCTGCTCTGAGAAAGATATGTCTGAAAGCAGACCTGAAGATCGGGTGCTCAGCTGGTATAAATGAGCATGACAGCATTTCACTTTCAGCACATCACTGTGACACAGCTGTAGCTTTTGCCACTGGCCATGTTCAGAGTTGCCTATTCCATCTAAGCTCTGTTCCAGTGTAAGAACTTAATAGGATCAAGTTGAAGACCAGCTGAGTTAACATTCCTAGATATAGCAGTGTGTGAGCCATAGAAGGAAATGTTTTCAGTCTGCCTGGGTTTATTGCAGTTCATATAATTGAAGGAGAGAAGCGCATTTTGGAATTGCTTACCCACTCCTTTTCCCTCTCTCTTTTTGCCTCATCAGAATGAACTGTAAACATATCTGGGATCAAATCCTCAGTGTATTCCCAAAGAACCCCCAGAACAGTTGTGTTCCTGTCTTAACAGCACGCCACAATAAAACAAACAAACAAATATGCATCCAAGTGAAAGTAATTTGAATGGAAGCAGGCTCTACCAAAGTGGTATTATTGACACAGAGTGGAACCTCCCATCCCACCCTCAATGTTTTGCAAAGTTTGTTGCAAGGAAATGCTGACAGATCTTAGTCTGAAAAGACATTTTTCCCGATTCTAGCAGGCTATCTGCTGTCTTGAGGTGGGAAAGTCTGCCAGCATTTAGGAAAGTTAAATCTATTACACCCAGAAACTCCCCAGTATGCTACTATCCCAGCAGATTCTGGGGTCTAAGAAAGTAATTTTTCTAATCTCTGAACTTAAACAATAGAGTTGAGTTAAAAGACTTCAAACCTTTTGACCTGACATTATTAAACTCAAATAAAACCAAAACCCAAGCAACAGAACGGCCATGAAAATAATTTCTGGTAGAACAAAGGCTTACACACATTGGAGGAGGGTCTGTGGTCTTTCACACATAAGATTAAGTCATGATAGTCCGGTTCATGCTAAGTGATTTCTTTGTAAAGCATGCTAGCCTGGTAACTGTGCTATGAGGAATTGGACATCTGTTGCAGGCCTTGACCTCCCAGGACTTCTTGTCTTGAACGTCCTTTAGCACATGCCACTCAACAACTCTTTGCTGACATGAACGAGTCCTGTGTAGCCCCTGTGGAGGCCTTTCCCCTTCATACTTTCCTGCTGGAATTCCCAGCTGTTGGTAAGCATCACCAGTTCTCCAGCAGAATAAATATTATTCTAGCTGTACTTGCCCAGTGCAGGCAAAAGAGTCCCAGCTCGCTCACTATTTAGAGCCAAAGGAGCCCCTAAGTGGCAGGCTGCTTCCCCTCTTGGCCTTCTGGCAAACCCATCAAGACTAGGGGAAGGCGAGGGCACCGGGTCAAGCTACAACTTCTGCAGGAATGTTAATGGTCCAGCAGGGCTGCCTTCAGTTCATGAAGACCAGAGTCACACTGCCTCTGCCAATCCACAGTTCAAACGTCTCCTGCTGGGTCCCAGCAGGCAACAAGAGCAACAGAAGCTTCTACAAGCCTCATGTTCTGGGGTCAATTGCACAGTGTGATAAATCAGTTTGGTTCAAGGGTAAAGTGTTGTGTGAGTGGCTCAAGAGGGAAATTGAGGGGGAAGGAACCTGAAGGCCTGGAGACAGTGGCAGTGCCTTTGCCAAGACAAGCTATGTGTCTAAGCTAAAAAAGGCGCTTGTCTTCCAAACATTACCCTGCCAAGGCTGCTTCCATGGACACACAGCGTGCTCACTCCTGCCATGCCAAGCCAAGCCTTTCACAGAGGAGGATGCTGGGGGGCAAAAAAAAGGGACTTGGCAAAAATGACTCAAACATCACACAGCACAGCAGTTATCTGGCAACGCAACTATTGCGAAGCCTGATAGGATGGCTTCAGTCCCAGCCTTTCCAAATTGGGTCGGTTTCTCTTCTAAGCTATTGACTGCTGTTACTGGAGGGAAGGACATTAGAGGCAAAGATGAAGTACTTTGACAACATAATGAGAAGACAGGAAAGCTTGGCGAAGAGAGTGATGCTGGAGAAAATGGAAGGAAAAAGGAAGAGGGACCGACCTAGGGTAAGATGGATGGATGGTATCCTTGAACTGGCTTGACCTTGAAGGAACTTGGGGTGGCAAAAGCTGAAGAGTCAGAAGCGACTGAACAAATAAACAACAATAATAGGAACCGAAAATACCTGCAAAAATTCCTTGTTGCTATCCACATTGGGAGTCCATCCATTGTCATCACTGTTGAGACGGCTCTGCTGTGGGGTCCACCTGCCATCGGAGTAAGTGGAGGAGGCGGTGATCTGTTCGTTAGAGATTCGGCCTGATTCCATGCCCAGTGGGCTGTTGCACTGGAAGTCTAGAGCAAGGGGAGAGCAAAATAAAAGAGGAGTCTCTAACTCTCCCATGTTCCATCCCAATGTAAAGGAAGTGCCACTACATTGACTCCCCTACTTCCTATCAAATAAAAGCATCTGTGCTGAAAGAAGGATATGGATCTACATGCCTAGGAAAAGCCAAGAGACCAGAAAAAGCTCACATGTGGTGTCCTAGGAAGCTCTTCCTCAACTTTGGTGAAATGCTGCCACCACTGATGATGCAAACCTTTCATGCCTTGTAATTTTCTAGAACAAGCCAAGAAATTGATATTTCTGCACAAATAGCCATTATGGCAAAATGAAGTACTTTACATGTGGAATAAAATTAATATTTTGCAACATACATAGTTAATTTTCAAATTATCTGTATAATTAGTTTTTCCCTGCAACATCTATGTTGGTTATGCTTGCTTGCTTGTTTGCTCTTGGAAATAAAGACAGGAAATTGAAACATTTGTAGATAAAGAACATACGGAGGCAGGAAGACTAGAAATGCTTTGCTGGAGAAGAGCAAATGTTCATTTAGTCTTGTCTTCCATTTCCAACACTCTACTCTGGACATGAATAGGGTCTTTCCTGTGCTGTCTGCTTGTTATTTCTGGAACTTGTAAAGTTATTTGACTCATAATGTTCACGTCTCAGAGAAACACATAAACATAACTTTTCAAAAGCCATTTAGCTTGCTGGGCCAAGATATTTTGTTTCCTGGAGGGGACGGCTACACATGTACAAGTAACGACACTCATTTTACATACAGAAGTCAGCTGGATTGGCAACTGAATCTGAATTCAGTGATCATCTTCCACTACATTTGAAGATAGTTGTCTACCTTAAGGTAGGAGAGAATTTCCAGCTCATGAATGGTCTGAAACCATCTCACAATCCCGCTTTGTTCTCTCTAAAGATCCTTCATGCACTTGTTCTCCACACTGGGAAACCAGGCTGTCTGTTTGCATTCATCAGTGTGTTTCTATCAAGTCAGTGATGTCAGCCCATTCATTCTTCCCTTGAGGAAGGTACATGAGCATGGCCAAAGGCACTTAGCTGCACTCTGTCAACCTGGCTTACAAGTGTAACACTCTTTCATAAGCCTGGCTTTTGGTCTGAGCTTTCCTTTTTTTTCTGAGTATAGAAAAACAAAAGCTTCCAGCGGCAGTTGCAAGCCCTGAAGACAAATCCCTATTAGGACTTAGCAGTGGAGCTCAAGCTTCATTGCTCTGCTCTTCTTCCCCTGAGCAAGAAAAGACAAACCAAGGCTCCATCCTCACTGACCATCTAATGCAGTTCAAAGTTAATTTCAAATGCAAGCAGCTAGAATGATGTGTGCCACAAAAACATGCTACAGTGCGCTTTAAGGACTTTAAGCCAACATAAGCAAAGTCAGGGGAAAGGCGAAAAGAAATTATTTAATGTGCATCAGTGTGTTGGAATGTAAGCCATATTGCAGGACAATATCGTTTCCGCAACTGCTGTGCACACACCCAATGTGCTCTGAGGATCCTGGAACCGGTCTGTTGCCAGCTTCTGCAATTTGTGAAATCACCATTTAGTCCAGTTCCAGGATTTCCTATGTAATCATCCACATAGCAAAACTGCTTTCTTAAATACAAGTTTGAAACTGACTTAAGTGGTCAGTGTAGATGTGCCTTTAGTAGCTTCAACGTGGTGTGACTATGCTCCTGGTGTAAGAGGTGTTCTTACAAATCTTCAACAATGGAAGTTTGTAGGCAGGGCATGGAGCACTCCAACCCACCACAATTTTCCCACTTCTGGCTTAAGGGATGCTGGTTGTTACACCACATACACTGCTTTGTCCTCTAACACCGCCATCTGATCCTTAAGGCAGCTAATTCCCTCAGCCTGGATGAGACTTTGACTAGTGGCTATTCTCATATCTTGGTGTTGGTGAATGTGGAAGATCCACTGTTAAGTTAACTGGAAATTCCACTTCAAAAGCACTTACTATCAAAACATCCTGCAAAAGCTGTGAAATGGCATACAATACAGAAAGAAAGAGACAAAATATCCATCACAAGCTGAACAGACATTTGGTAATATTACGTATTCATGGGTTCTTTACACGACTCCCAACTCTTCTATAAAACCTTGAATTTGGAGGCTGAAAAAAGATCTTAAGATAACTATTTTCAATAATTTTTAATTATAGGGCTGGTTTTAGATTTTTCCACAGCAGTTTTGAAATCTAGCACTGGAAGTTTGAAGGTTGGTGATGACAAACCTTCACATTTGAGATGTAACATATTTGGGAGGGGACCGCTGAGCTATACCTTGAAATTCAAATGCTGGAACTCAAACTGTCAAAACTAAAAATAATGTGAATATAAACTTCCACATCATTGCCACATCAGTGTTGAAGTTGTGCTCAGCCATGAAGATTTCAGAAACATCACTCAAACCTGGCAACATTTTTGGAATATAGAGGAACGCCCAGAACTTTGCTACTTACTCTCTGGTACTTCCTGCTGGACCAAATAATAGCGAGCTGAAAAGCCATCTTTAGCCACTGCTAAATCGGTGTGGAAAGTGAGTGACAGGATGCCAGTCGTTGAACGGATCTCTGATGGGGTTTTAGTGCCACAATACCTGCCGATCAAAGGACCCACTACAACAGAAAGAGAAAGACAGTACCATTTACCTCTTGGTTAGACCACTGTGACCTTCCCTCCTTGGTTTCAAAAAGTCTTTTGGGTTGCACAGCCAGTAATAATGCATCAGTAAACAGAGTCAAATGTTGAAAATTAATTATTTCAGCTGCAGGATTTTATACCTTCCCTGGAAATAAGTCCTCTTGAACTCAGTGGGGCTTAGGTCTGTGTACAAAGATATGCAATTACACTATGCAACAAACTTTGAAAAAATATAGCAATATGTGCTGTAGGACATCCCACGAAAACAAAGTTTTTGCAGTTTAATAAACCTTTTCCATGTTTTTATGATAAAACCAATTAAGAAATGACATTTATAGCCCAGCAACAAAAACCATGTTGCATAGTATTATTGAGTGAAGCCTAGAATGCATCTATCTATACTTCTAAGGCATATGTTGTTTCATTGACATGCAAGTTTGTGATAGATTATTTATTTCTTTATTTATTGCATTTATATTCTGCCCTTCTAACTCCGAAGGGGACTCAGGGCGAATCACAGAACACATATATGGAAATCATCCAAAGCTCTTATACACAGGGCAGACGACTGATAGAGAAATATAGGCATTTCCCATCTTTGACATCCTGGAGGTTGTGCTTAATTCTGGCAACCGGAAGTGGGGGGCTGCTGTCGCTCCATCCTCCATGTTGAATTGCCCTGATCACAGACTTTCTCCTTTTTTTGATTGCCAGCATTTTTCTGGTATCTCCTTTATGGTGCCATTAAAATACCTCCCTGCTTAAACGGAACCTATTTATATACTCACCACCGTTTTTGATCTCTAGGTGAGCAGTGAGCTGGGCTGAATGTTGGGTGGTCATCCCGACCCGGGCTTTGAACTGCCAACCTTACAATTGGTAAGATCTATTGCAACTGGTGGTTAACCTGCTTGCTAAAGCCCATTTTTCGAGCCACATTTCCACAGAAATTGTGCTTAAAACAACATACAAAGTCGTCTAGTATGCAACCAGTGCTATATATCTATATCTATCTATCTATCTATATATCTATCTATCTATCTATCTATCTATACTTTCTGATTAAAGGGTTTTTCTGAGATAAGAATACTTTTGTTCTTTTGGGTACTTCAGAGACTACTTTCTGATCTCCACAATATGATTATGTAAATCAGATTATTGAAAGGTCTCACTGTACAGCAACATCAGCTACGCATTTATATTGAGCCAGAAAGGGTGTGATGCTGGCACAAGAAATAGAAAAGGGAACTCCATCACTGTTCAATTTAACTTCTGGCTTCTGTGAAGAACAAGGCAACAATATACGAGATTGGATAGAGCTGTAGATTGTTCGCAATTTATGACCTTTATGGAATTCTTCAGGCTCAAAATTGATGTTGTTAGCTTGACAATAGCCAGATACAGAAGACAGGACTGGCAATACATCATTTTAATCCTTACCTTGAGGAATCCCATCCCAGATGTCCAGCCAATCATATTTGCAATCACCCTCTCCAACTTGCAAGGGGTCATGCTCAAGGTCAAAGGTTAAAAACTGAAGGATGATCTCCATCTTTGGCTTGGCCATGATGGTGAAGGCACAGTCCAAATTGTGAGGATATTTATCAGGAAATCCAGGGGATTCAATAGTACCATTTGAGCCGGTGAAATTTCTAGAGCAATCTTCTGAGCCTACAGCAAGAGACAAAATGACCGAGACAGGACATTAAGATCTGACATTGTTAGCCCCCTCATTCACAGTAGCCAGTCTGTGAGGTGTAATTTGTAATTGTTTTCTTAAAGCACTTAAATCCCCCATGCGGAAAATTGCTACAGCCTTGCAAAAGTATTAATTATTAATGTTAGTGTCCCTGTTTTATTTTCCATCAGAGTGGCAATTAGCAAAGCAGTTTCACCGAAGTGACACCCGAAGTTTTGCATCTCAAGCACCGAAAAAAGCAGCACATGAACAGGAGGGGCTTTCACAATGGAAAGGTCAAAAAATTCTCGGAGGCGGGCAGGACAGGGGGTACGTGCAAGGCATTCTGTTAAAGGAGGAAACAGAGCGCCTTTCTCATATGCCCATGTTAGCCATCACATCAGAAATGTAAGTAATTCCAGTCTGCAAGGAACGCCTTCCTGCCTGCCGACACTGCAGACAATATTACCACTTATTTAGGGATGACCCCAACACTGGCCTCTATTGTGCCCCAGCTTGCTAAGTGCCTTTCTATTTCTTGCCAACCCAAGGTGCCTTGGGGGGAGAAAAGAAGGTTGCATTCTGTTCAGGGTCCAACTGCATTAAAACTATTGCTCTGTGGGGACCAGACAATTAACAATTGAATTCTCTTGGCTACGGGTCACTAGGAGGAAGGCGGGAGAGGAAGAATGTTACAAGACCTCCTGGCTCTCCGGCTGCAACAGAGAATCTCTGGTGTTTCATTTGGAATACACTGCTTCAAAGCCATGTGGTTCTAGTACTGAGCGATTCCTAAAAGCCGCCACAAATATGGATGTGTTTGCACCGAAAAGGAAGCAAAGCAAAATGCTCTGCCCCCTTCAACAGAGAGAGGGGAGGGAGGGATGTAGAGGAAAGATGAACAATAAAGTTACACTAATGGATATGGAAATCTATTTAATCAGACGACTTCCACAATAAGTGGGACTTAATTGGATCACCTGGCAACGTAGACTTTGACTGACCAGCTCAGATACAGGCAATTGAAAACAAATCACCAGATTTGCTAAGACAACAGACTATTATGTAATTGGCTCTTTCTCATCCTCTTTTTGTTTAAAACCCAGTTAACAGAGGGAGCTGAACAAAAGGCCCTGAGAATAAAACAACAAACATTATTTTGTTACTTTGTGAAAACCTGACAGAAAATAAAGTGTTTTCTTTCCAACTAAATGATAGCAAGGATGGGGGCATTTTAACCTCCCAAGGAAGAGTCATCAGGAGCCTAGAAGCAGCCTTCAGGCAGGCAATGTCTTGTATCCCAACTAGACATACATGTGAAGGTGGTGAGATTGAGAGATGGGCTTATCCTGAAGCTCTTGGGGTCTGGCAGGTTTATATGGAAATATACAGTCTCTCCAATAGCCTGGCCGTAAACCAGAATTTTGAATCATACCCAAAAGGAGAGTAATATAATAATAATTATAATAACAACAACAACAACAACAACAACAACAACAACAACAACTCTGGTTGCTCCTGACACGAAATAATAATAATAATAATAATAATAATAATAATAATAATAATAATAACTTTAATTATATCCTGCTCCATCTCCCAAGGACTCGGGGCAGCTTACACTGGGACAAGCCCAAAACAGTATTACATCAATAACAACAGTAACACAATAGGAGCCAGACCAGCTGTAGTAACAAAAAAGTGGTCCATTTAGTGTCTTCCAACTCTATTATTCTATTATTCTATGAGCTCTCCTGGTGGACAGCCTGACACAGTTGTCCAAACAAGATGTAAGTCAAGTGAAATCATGACCTGATATCTCCAGCAATGGGTGCCACTGGAGCTCTAGGTTGAGGTTATGCACAAATTCCAAAGAGAATAAACCTGTGCCTTTAGGGAAAGTACAATTCTGCCCAATACATAATGAATCCCTATCTTCCTTTCTATCTATGTATCTACTTATCTACCTACCTAAACTATCTAATGTGGGTTACACTTCGATTCATTTGATCTCACCTCATCTATTACTGATATCAGACACTGGTTGGAGCTGAACAGCCTTGGCAAAACAGAGAAGCAGGGATGGGTGACAACATATTCTGGACAATTTCCCCTGCTATTTCAAAATGTAAGTATGGGGGACAAAAGAGAATATTAAGAGACTGTACACATCAACTTCCCCAATCCTGAAATACCATCTTTTTGGATCAGTTTGCAGGAAGGAAAGTAGCCATTTGTCAAACTGTGTTACAGTTCCTATCCTATGTGGCAGAACAGGAGAATGCCATGGTCAATGGTACTGAAAGCTTCTGAGAGGTCCAACAGAACCAACATAATCCGATATCCCTGTCCAATTCTAGTGAGGATTGTCCAACACGACCAATGGCATCTGTTCCACAAGCCGCCTGGACACCAGACTGAAAGGGATCAAGAGGTTTCATTTCATCTTTGCTTTGGAAGTGCCACCAAACACTGGACAAAAATGGCCAGTAATGATCAGTATTGAGAGATTCGAGAAAGGCTTGAATAGGAAGATGAAATGGAGCAATAAACAACTCCTTCTTCCAAAGACATGGCACACAGTGGCAAAGAAAGCGGCCATGGCACAGGATCAAGGAAGTTTGGCATTATATTCAGCTAGTAATCTGCAACGATGAAAATTAGTGTTTGGGCCAACCCTGAAACATGGTTGATTAATAGGAGTTTTAATCAGATTTCAGTTTAATCACCTGAAATTTTCATGTAAATAAATCATCAACTGTTACATATATACATCATAGCAGGCACTATGATGACAGAAGGTGCAGCCTACCATTACATTAATGCACATTAAAAAAAATCACTTTTTAAAATCTGGTGTTTGAAAAATCAGGGGCCCCTACCAAAAAGTTTGTAAGTAACATTGCAGTCCCTGTTAGCATAAAATGATGAATAGAGCCTTTAGTGGTTCCAGAATCATGACAGCCTTTGTTATTCCACCAACCTGGTGGGAAAATGTGTATTTACTCCAAGCTAACAAGCTAATTTCCCTACACAACAAGTGTAGGCAACAGCAAAAGTGAGCCTTCCACTAACTTTGGACTTTAGCTCCCAGCATGTCCAATAGAAAGGAATTGTAGGGTCTGGGGTCCCTAATATTTGGTCTGCTCTCAGCCGTGTGATCCTAGCTGCATTCAAGGAAACGAAAGCAGTTGCTTACATACAATGGGAGAAACAAAACTAAACAAAATAGTATCTATTTCCCAAAAGATAGTGTTTCCACTTTCCTAAATGTAGCTATTAGTCAGGCTGCCTGTTGTTGCTTTTAAAATATGTACTATTAGTTCCCTCTTAATACAGTACTTTGTGACAAATAAAATGAACAAAGGAAGCAGCAACCAGGGGAACAGAAACAAATACAGCAGCAGGAAAAACAAACAAACAAAATAAGCACAGGCAACTTTCAAGCTTGGAATAAGAAGACATATGTGAGGCTCACTGGATATCTATCTATCATATTTGTTTACCACCTCTTAACCTACCAAGGTAGTAGCTCCAGTGGCGCAATGGGTTATACCCTTGTGCTGGCTGAACTGCTGATCTGAAGGTTGCTGGTTCGGGTGAGTCTGTCAGCTCTAGCTCATGGGGACATGAGAGAAACCTCCCAGCAACACATCTAGATGTCCCCTGGGCAACGTCTCTGTAGACGGCCAATTCTCTCACACCAGAAGCTACTTGCAGGATGTTCTCAAATCGCTTCTGATACGATTTTAAAAACCTACCAAGGTCACCGCGACAATACAAAATGAGCAAAAGTTCTTAAAACATTAATTAAATGTCATAACTAAAAACATGTTCTTCCTTTCTATCTAACAATGGAAGAGTGGAATGTGGATTGGTAGCTGTGTCCTGTGAGCAAGAGCTTGGCTCCTCTCATTGCCTGGGAGAACCAGCCAGGCTTCTCCGTGAACACACAAACACATTGTCTCACCCATGCCTTCCCAGTGCAAAACAAGACGTATTTTTATTTCCCAAGAATGCCCATCCCCACACGCACCAATCTGACAAATATTTAGACAGGGTGAATTTTTATAAGGACGACAGATTAGCCTCACCAACCCCATGAGACATCCTCCAAGTTTTGGATTTTAGAAGGCATTATGAATAGTTCCCCTTGTGTGTTGCTCAAGAGGCGCCCGTCTTGTTCCCTTGATGGCACTGCCAACAGCAGCCCTTTAAGCCAGCATTACACCAGTTACAAAACCCTTGGCTTCTTGAAAAGAGGAAACACAAGGCTATTGATCAAGCCTTGAATCACATATTCACGGGAGGGGAGAAGGGCCAAGCTTTGTGCAGATTTAAGGGAGAACCATTTTCCCTGAGCCTTGACTTTAACAAGTTTTTTTCATATCTGCCAAAGAGGAAAGAAAAGATATACTGCTTGGAGTTCAAGAATACATGAGATCATTTAGTGAAGAAGCTTGTTTCTCATGCCAAGGCAGAAATCAAAATATACTGTCAATATGGCACTGAAATATTTTACCTTCTCGGAAGTGTTGATGAAACAGATTTGGAAATGGGGAGAGCATGAAGAAGGGGGAGGAACGTTACAAGAAATGTGAGGCTTAATAGTGTAAAGAGATTCTTTTGTGTTCCTAAGAGGAAAACTCTCAATTTTGTCTCTCCGAGCCTAACAGAGGTCAAAGTAACCAATCCCTTCCTAGGAGATTGGACACTGCAGAACTATCACCTGATCCACATTTGCTCCAAAACTCCCAAAATTAAAAGTTGGAGACATGCAGCTAAGCAGAGTTGACACCATATTGTCAAAGGCTTTCACAGCCGAAATCACTGGTGTGATTTCCAGGCTGCATGGCTGTGTTCTAGCAGCATTTTCTTCTGACGTTTCACCTGCATCTGTGGCTAGCATCTTCAGAAATCCTCTGAAGATGCCAGCCACAGATACAGGCAAAACTTCAGGAGAAAATGCTGCTAGAACACAGCCATGCAGCCTAGAAATCACACAACAACCCAGTGTTGAGAACTTGTCTTTTTGAGCAAGGACTGAAGAACAGAGGAGTAAAGTAGCACATAACTCTGTCCAACACACATTTTGGTGCCTCAAATATTCGGCCTGTTTCTGGGTATATTTGACCTGCTGATTCGAAAAATGGCACCAATATTCCCCTATTAGCTATAGTGTTTGAGATACAGAACATATGCCATGTATCAGTCGCCAACTGCTTGACTATAAAGATCATAATAACAATATTTTTAAAACAAACTAGAGCTGGTGCAATCTATTCAATGCAATTTTCTGAATCAGTGCTCCAAATAATCCCAGGAATAGTCCTAAAAACCAAGACACTAAGACATTTTTGTTGGACTTCTGTCATAGCCCCAGCCAGCATTTAGTTGCACTCATGGTTCCCTTCTCTTACCCGGCAGGTCTTGGTGTGCTGGTTATTGGAGGAAAGAACCTAACCTGCTAAGACAGCTTCAAGAACAAAGAATATCTCAGGACACAAAGCCTATGCTTTTGTTGTCACTAAAAAGCAGGTAATTTTGGGAAAATAAACTAACAAGTAAAATTGCTTTAGCATGTGGCATGTTGGGCTTCCTTCAAGAAAGTAAAAAAAAATGGGGACAAGGGGAAGAGTTCTATTTTTGTACTAAGGAATTGTCTTGAACTGCTTAGGTTGATGTTGGTGATTTCACATACAATTTGAATAAATTAAAGTCTGACTGGTAACACCCACAATCTTTTAAAAAATATTTTGCACCAAATGAAAAATGCACCAAACAGGTACTGACCAGTCCTGAATTTATATGAAAAAAATTAAAATGTAAAATGGTGAAGTTATTAGCTTTGGTCCAAAAATAATCCACAAATGTGTATTTTACTGCAAAATAAATTACAGAAATCTGTAGTGTCTGTTGGAAAAGTAACCAACAGAGCTGACAGATTGGTTTCGTAACCTTACTATTGTTTCCATTTTTATCCTTTAGGAGAGCACGTCAAGCCTGACGTTCTGTTATAAGATTTGACAACTTAATAGACACACAGACACTCCTTAGAAACTATTGTGGAGATTACATTAAAACACCACACTAAAACACTTCCAGGAGATTCTACGGATTTATTTATTTTATTTACTTTATTTTTATCCTGCCTTTCTTCTGATACGGGAACTCAAGGCAGATACATATTCTTCCATGAGGAATATACATGGCTTCAGTAGGAATGCTTCACTACATGCTTTCACTTTGGAACAATGAGCCGGGAACTATCCTACTGGACATAAGTATAGCGGTGGGGGTTATCTCATGCTCAATGTTTTAATAGTGTTTTAATCTTGGTTTTAATATTGAAAACTTTTTTGCACATCACTTTTTCATTGTATCTTGTTTTGTAAATGCTATAAACGTGTGCGTCTTGCATAAGGAGAACGATGTGATAGAAATCAATTGATCATTATATGTGAAGTTTGTTTCCAAAAGGTACCAAAGTCATCTACTCATAGAATCATAGAGTTGGAAGAGACCCGTGAGCCATCCAGTCCAACCCCCTGCCAAGAAGCAGGAAAATCACATTCAAAGCATTCCCGACAGATGGCCATCCAGCCTCTGCTTAAAACCCTCCAAAGAAGCAGCCTCGATCACACTCCGAGGCAGAGAGTTCCATTGCTGAATGGTTCTCACAGTTAGGAAGTCCTTCCTAATGTTGAGGTGGAATCTCCTTTCCTGTAGTTTGAAGCCACTGTTCCACATCCTAGTCTCCAGGGCAAAAGAAAACAAGCCTGCTCCCTCCTTCCTGTGACTTCCCCTCACATATTTATACATGGCCCTCATCGTGTCTCCTCTCAGCCTTCTCTTCTGCAGGCTAAACATGCCCAGTTCTTTAAGCCACTCCTCATAGGGCTTATTCACCAGATCCTTGATCATTTTAGTCACCCTCTTTCTAGACATAGTCCAGCTTGTCAATATCTCCCTTAAATTGCGGTGCTCAGAATTGAACACAGTATTCCAGGTGTAGTCTGACCAAGGCTGAATCTGAATAAATTTTACAGGAATCAAAAAGAAATGTGCTGAGGATATGCATTATTTTGCTATAAAATGTAATTTTCCAAGTGATTTGATACGTTTTTATAGTATTGACCTGCACACGATATTCTATTCCTAGGCAACAATGTGCTGCCACCTATAACTCATTTTTCCATGTTTTTTGGATTTGATACATTTTGGAAACACACTACTCACATATAGAATCATAGAGTTGGAAGAGGCCACATGGGCCATCTAGTCCAACCCTCTGCCATGTAGGAAAAGCACAATCAAAGCACCCCTGACAGATGGCCATCCAGCCTCTATTTAAAAGCTTCCAAGGAAGGCGCTTCCACCACACTCTGAGGCAGAGAGTTCCATACACACACACACACACAGTTTTTTCCTCCAGCACAAAGAAAAGGAAAGGGACTTGGGCATGAACAAAACATTCATGCAAACTTAGTAAAAGGGAGGCCACACAAATCTTCTGTCTACCTGTGGACTCGAAACACATACCTGTCTTGTAAATCTCATAGCGCAGAGAGAAGCCCGCCCCCTGACGGGCGTAGTCTGAAGTAAACTTAATATAGAGGGAAGGACCAGTGGAGGTGATGGTCGGAGGAGCAATATTTCCACAGTGCTTGCCCAGAAGGTCAGCGGATTCACTGTCTCCATCCCGGATCTCTATGAAATCGTATCTGTCAAGATGAAGGGGAAAAAACTAATGAGATAAAGATATAAATAGAATGCTAAATGAAAATATTTTCATATTCTTTCTAGAAACCTTGCTGAAATATATTTCACAGGGCAATCAACTTCTTCATAAATACTTTCCCCATGCTTGATCCTTTGCACATTAGACAAGAAGCATGTTTTTAAATGAAATAATTAGTATCCTGTTATGTAACTATCGAAGCCCCCAATGGCGCAATGGGTTAAACCCTTGTGGCGGCAGGACTGCTGACCGAAATGTCGACGGTTCGAATCTGGGGATCAAGGTGAGCTTCCGTCTGTCGGGTCCAGCTTCCCATGGGAGGATATGAGAGAAGCCTCCCACAGGATGGTAAAACATCCTGGCATCCCCTGGGCAATGTCCTTGCAGACGCCAATTCTCTCACACCAAAAGCTACTTGCAGTTTCTCAAGTTACTTCTGACCCGAAAAAAATGTAACTATCAAACTATTCTGCCAATCAGAATTCACTGTATCATTCCCAAAGCAACAAAACTTGAGAAAGTTCTGCTCATTTATCGAAAGCATTTCATTATCTGAATGTTTTAGATGTCCTGTGAGCCTCTGTGATAAATAAAGTTTTATAGCAATCATAATCCATAAAACACATAACACCACAGAGATTTTCCTGCTTTTCTGGCAGTCCATAAATCTTTGGTCTTTCCACTTACTTATCTATAAAAATCTTGATTTGTTTGCTTTTTGCTGTATTCCAAGCTGTTAGGTCTTTGCTGACTCGCTGTGTGCAAAATTAATAGGCGTGGACAGAGGTTTAGTGCTGTTCTTCTAAAACGTACATGTTCAGGCTTAGTGGCACTAGAGACATATTCATCTGCCTGTTTTAGTTCTTACATTTTGATATGAGAATTGCCCTTAAAATTGCCAAAACTGTGGGATTGTGTTCCCAAGGGCCATAGGAAATACAAGTTCCTCTCTCTGAAATTAGAGATTGAGGTGAGATCCACACTCAGTCTCCTAATAGAAACCACCACCAAACTTTGTCTTTTAACTTAGATGAAAAGTAGGGAGAAAGAATGGGTGTGTTTTGAGTGGAACAGGAAGTTCCCCTACCAAGTCATGACAATGTACTTCACAACACAAGGAACATCTAGACTAGGAGAAATTGCACAAGGGTGACAAGAACATGAACTTGTTGGAATCTTACTGCGATTTATCAGCTGATTGCTTTCTATGTAGCCAAACTGTTAAAAAATGTCATAACGGAACTGAAACTAGAGAAGAGGTTTTGGGGCACATGTGCTCTGGAAGCATTCTTCCAAGTTAGCCCTGAAGATGTTTGCTTTCCGTGGTGCCATGTAGGTGCCCATGGAAGTGCCACTGACTTGGTGCTACGTATTATTCCCAAAAGTGGAATGGTTACAAGGACAAAATGGTGAATGTGTTGTCGAAGGCTTTCATGGTCAGAATCATTGGGTTGATGTGAGTCTTTTGGGCTGTATGGCCATGTTCCAGAAGTTTTCTCTCCTGATGTTTCACCCACATCTGTGGCAGGCATCCTCAGAGGTTGTGAGGCATATACCTCACAACCTCTGAGGATGCTTGCCACAGATGTGTGTGAAACATCAAGAGAGAAAGCTTCTGAAACATGACCATACAGCCCGAAAGACTCACAGCAACACAAAATGGTGAGTTTGGTGGCAAGATCTGCTGTAGCCTCATTCAAAATGGCTTGCAGTCCAGCCTAGTATGGGGATGCTGGTATATAAGGATCCCACAACAATTGTGGCTAGGATGGTGTTCTCTGTGAGGTTATGGATGGACTGTATTTTTCTCAGGAAATCGGCTGTATTCTTCATGTTGCTTTGACTGTTGATGGCATATGCTCTGAGTATTGAGTCCATATACAGATAACACAACAGTGAGTGTCCTAATGTTTGAGACAATAAATCTTCCTGGATTCTCTTCTTTCTACATTTCTACTAGTATAAGATGCCCAGTTTGGGCTCCTGGAGTGGGTCTGTTTGAATTGAGAGCTGTACATTAGTGGAGAATTCTTTGAGTAATTTGTGCATTTCTTTCAGATATTCAGCTGTGGGATCTTTGAAATGGATTTTGTCTCTCTACCTCTGGTATCTTTGAAATGGATTCTGTCTCTCTACCTCTGGTATGTTATATAATAAGTTAGGATTATTTCTGAGACTGTGGGTGACTTCTTCTTCCATATGTCTGAGATTGTGTGGTAAACTGTGCCTCTCAATTTGGGAACAACAAAAGCATCCTATGTAGAAATCCAGTTCCTCATCCTGGCCTTCTGGAGATCTTTCTGTAGCACTTGAAGACATTGTTGTGTGTTGCTGAAGTGACCATTGTCATGTTTTGTGCAGTCTGAAGTGATGCTTATAAATGGTTGTGCTTGCTGGTGTCACTTTCCCTGAAATATTCCTTGAATCAGAAGTCGGCAGACCATCACAACCAACTTCAGAAAATGACATTCTTAAAAGTATCTTTCCTTCCCAAAATCACAACTTGTTTAGATACTGTGTATAACTGTCTCCTAATTTACTTTGTACACCTGCCTGCTCCATGCAGCAGGTGAAATGGACTGTGGTTCATGAAAGCTTAAATTATAATAGGACTGTGGTCCATGAAAGCTTAAATCATAATACATTTACTAGCTATATGTGTTCGAGAAGGCACCTTGGAGTTTTGCCAATGCTTATTGCAACTTGGCTACCTCCACAGCCACCATTCACGTAACTGCACTCCAGAAAATGGATCTCAGCAACAAGTGGTACTTCCAAGTTTGTTCAAGAAACAGCAGTGTAATATCAATTTCTATGATACTTTTCCAATTTGGATGGCTCTGTTCTACATCATGTTTGCTACCTCTTGCAGGTGTAAAGGGTATCTTTTTTGTCCTTGATATGAATGAACAAAAAGTGATCTTTATATCTGTGGGTCCCCAGATGTTTTGGCTTTCAACTCCCAGAAATCCTAACAGCTGGTAAACTGGCTGGGATTTCTGTGAGTTGTAGTCCAAAAACACCTGGGGAGCCACAGGCTGAGAACCACTGCTTTATAAGCATTCACTGTTGTCCACAAGGAATTGTTACAAAATCCAGGTAGATTTGAGGCAGGGGTATTTTCTATGCCAATTACCTTGTTCTGCTCTTCTTCCTTTCACCAAACCATTAAGAGGTCAAACTGGTAGACAGTCAGGCTGCATCTATTTCGTTGACTCCTCACAAAACTGAGTGTGAAGGGAGCACTGATTGAAAGCACTGGGATTTCCTGGCAGTTCACACTAGGGATTGGGGGGGAGGAGAGAAGGGGAACGGCTCATCGAGTGGCATCCTCCCTTCAAAGTGGTTGTCCCATAAAACTAATTGCCAACAAGGGAATTAAGCTGTGGCTCTAGCTAAATGTCTGGTCATCAGATCGTATAACTGAGTACTTTAAACCTTTGGTTGCCACGCTCCATTTGATTCCAGACAGATGTCTCCAGAGTTGTGACTTTAGAATGAGCCAAATCTTTACAAGATCAGCTCCTTTAAGTGAAGCATTTAAAGCACAAACTTCCATCAAAAATGAAGACAGGATCTTTAAAGATTAAATTAGGCTTATTTCCCCTCTCCCTGTCCCCTTCTGTAGGGAGAATATGCATATAACATGAACAACCCCCCATACTAATATCAAGTACTATATACTGATAAATTAAGTTATGTCTCTTTGGCTGTCATTATTTATTGTGACTTGTTTTATCCCTTTAGAGCAGTGGTTCTCAACCTGTGTTTTGGCCCACAACTTCCAGAAATCCCAACCAGTTTACCAGCTGTTAGGATATCTGGGAGTTGAAAGCCAAAACATCTGGGGACCCACAGATTGAGAACCACTGCTTAAGAGTTTTATGTTGGTTGTATAACCGACTGGATTTGATAGTTAGCAACTTATTTTAAAATATTTTGAAAGAAAAAAATACAATATACAGTATATGTAGGAAAGGAAATACATTCTGAGTTCACTCTCCAAAAATAATTTGAAACTGCAGTCTATACTTGGGAGGTTAGATTTGATCTCATTACGGAAGAGTCTCGGTGAAAGCACATGGCTTTCAAGAAAGAAGCTTCTCTTGTACTTATTCCTTCTCTCACTTAATAATGGTATTCCTGTAGCAGGCCGAAGTGCTGAAATTGGTTCAGGTATGTTCAAAATTATCCTGACAAGATTCTTGCAAAGGCAAATTATCCTGTAAGGTGGGTTGCTATTATGACCCCCTGTGTTACACACAGAGAGAGGGATGAAGCAGTAATAGCTTGATCTAGAAGTTCATTGCTGGGATAGATTTTCAAAACACTGCAGCAGTTCTCATCTTATTCAATGAACTTGTCCTCCAATAGTCCAAATTTGGCAGGAGTAGTCTCAATTAATCCTCTGCCATCCTATTTTTTCAGCAGCTTTTAAAATATACCAGTTTCTTGCTTCTCTTCTCACCTTCCCCCTTTGGCTTCAGCTTACTTCAATTGCTGCAAACGGAGTTCAAACTGTTGAGTTGAAAGTATTGTGTGCTCAGTTAATTCAGCAGGTGGGAAAGAAGAGCAAAGGGAAGACTCTTGCTCTTCCCAGAACGATGATGATGATGATATTTATTTATACTCTGCTTTTTCTTTCCACAAAGGAAACTCCAAGCAGCTTACATTAAAAGCATTTCAGTAGTCACAAGCAAAAACAAATGGATGCATCCTTTCCTAACTTATAATCATAGAACCATAGAGTTGGAAGACACCTTGTGGGCAATCCAGTCCAACCCCCTGCCACCACAGTCTGGGACAGAGAGTTCCATTGCTGAACAGCTCTCACAGAGAGGAAGTTCTTCCTAATGTTCAGGTGGAATCTTTTTTCCTGTAGTTTGAAGCCATTGTTCTGCATCCCAGTCTCCAGGACAGCAGAAAACAAGCTTGCTCCCTCCTCCCTATGGCTTCCCCTCACATCTTTATACATGACCCTCATCATGTCTCCTTCTCAGCCTTCTCTCCTGCAGGCTAAACATGCCCAGCTCTTTAAGCCACTGCTCATAGGGCTTGTTCTCCAGACCCTTGATCATTTTAGTGCCCTCCTCTGGACACAATTCAACTTGTCAACATCTCCCTTCAATTGAGGTGTCCAGAATTAGTTACGATATTCCACGTATGGTCTGACCAAGGTAGAATAGAGGGGTAGCTTCCCTGGATCTAGACACTAGACTCCTATTTATGCAGGCCAAAATCCCATTGGCTTTTTAGCTGCTGCATCACATTGTTGGCTGGTGTTTAACTTGTTGTCCATGAGGACTCCACGATCTTTTTCACATGTACTGCTGTTTAGCCAGGCACTCCCCATTCTGTATCTTTGCATTTCATTTTTTCTTGAGTGTCCTTCATTAATAACTTCTGCTGTCGTGACTTTGCTCGGATGTTACTTGGCCACATGTCCTGGTTTTTATCTGTAAAATGTTGGAGGATGTGGGCAGGATGACTTTGCCTTTAGGGTTGCCAAAAGCTGAAGGCACACAACAACCATGCACAAATTTCTTTCCGTTTCCTTCCTTTCCGTAGATCTGCTATTGTTCTCTTACTGTTGCCCTTTTGTGGCTCTGCCTCCAACTACACTCCTCCACTAATCATCTGGTCTTTTTAAATCATATCCAAAGCAACTGTTACTAGATTTTAGTTTTCTCACAAATTGTTCAGCAAAACCCAGGAGGTGGAGAAGCTATGGATTAAATGCAGACTTGTTCCTCAAAATAAGGACGGAGCCCTAGGTTTTGTTTTTCATATATGTAGGCAAGCCAAGCCTGGAGGAAACTCCCCACTAGAAGTGTTTTATTTAAACAGGGCAATTCATTTGATACGGTTTCATTCCAGTCCAGCAGCCCCAAGCCTGTGCTTTCTCCCCCTGCACCAATTTGTATCCAAGTATGGTTGTGTATTGTCAGTCCTCCTGCACTCACAATAACACCATTTGCGGGAAGCAGCCCCGTCTCCCTTCCCCGATTTATTTGCATTGTGTCAACGTGTTAAAACAGCATGTTACCACTTCTCCTCCTCAAAGGGGCCGAGGAGGAAAGAAAAGTGATACACTGCCAGGCCTCTGGCTTCCTCACAAGATCCTCTGTTTGTGAAGCAAAAGTTGAAAGGAAAAATAGCTTGTTGGACACGAAACGAGATTCTCATGTGACTCATTCCTTTCCTGCAAGACACACACTGCCAAACAACCACTCTAACCAAACTTACAGGGACTCATTTTGCTATGCCAGCAAAAAACTACAGAGTAGTTCCTATTTCACTGCTTTTTAGGAGTTATATTCTTCCCAGGAACAAATGCTAGAGGCAAAGATAACTTCATTCTTGTTCAGAAATGCAGTATAGCCCAGTTGCTTTCATTTTGTTGGACAAGACTTGGCAAAAGCAGGGGTCTGTTCAGTGTTACAAAGAGGAATAATCCCACCTTCTCAACCCACAATGTCAAATTCAAGGCAAGGAGAAGGAAAGGTGTTGAAATGGCTGGGAGACAACTTCAAGTCTGGAGTTTACAAACCTAAGAAGATGAAGCCAGCCCTCGACAGAGTCAACCCACTCCCTTTGCTTGTGGCCATGCCATATCTCCCATTCTGAAAGACGTCCTTATTTCCATGTTACAAGCACACATCCTTTGTCACTTCCCACACAGCACTTCTGGGACAGATAAGTTTGAAATCTACTAACAAAGAAATGGAGGCAAGAACAACAAAGGCCACAGCAGTAGGTCCAGTTCAGAGAAGTACAGCACACTTCAATCCCTTTAAAATAACTTTAAACTAATTTGTCCCACTGATCTGAAAAGGCCTTCAGACCAATTTAATTGGGTCTTCTCTAGCTTTTCACCCAGGGCTTCAATATCCTAAAGCCATCAGGACCTTTCTGATCTTGAAAGCTAGTGAACTCTGTATTTGGATGGGAGACTGGCAATGAAAACCAGACATACACATTTCTATGTGCAGGTTTCCTACAACATTGAAAACTGTGCTTGCAGACTGAAAGCATAAAGTGTTGTCATAGAAACATTTTTTAAATGCCAAAGAACCACATTGACTTATGGCAATGTGGTTGTGAATACACAATAGGGTTACAAATGCACATTTTGAAAAAAACTGTTTCAGGCTTTGTGTACATGTGGTATATATGTGTACATTGAAAGGCACCAGACCCTGTCTTATTCTGAAAGCCATATAGGTTCAGGACTGGTTAGAACTTGGATGGGAGGCTGCCAGTGAAAACTAGATACTCTAGGACCCTTCCACGCAGCTGAATAAAATCCAACATTTTCTGCTTTGAACTGGAATATAGGGCTGTGTGGAAGGGCCCATGGGCTACCTTTCTAAGGCCCCTTCTACACTGGCATATAAAACCCAAATTATCTGCTTTAAACTAGATTATATAGCAGTGTAGACTAATATAATCCAATTCAAAAGATAATGCTGATTATTTGCTTTGATAATTTGGATTATATGGCAGTGTAGAAGGGGCCTGAGGAAGGGGCCTGGCAAAACCAACTTTTGGAATTCCTAAGAAAAACCAATATAATCCATGGGGTCACCCCTCAAGCAACTTGAAGCTATGTACACAACACAACAAAAGAATTACCAAAGATGTTGACTTTTTTAAGGCCTTGAAGAACAATAATTTCCAAATAGTACTACTGTAGAGCAGGTTGAAGATAAATTACCTGTTACACTTCTGAGATGGCAATAAATTATATGCAATTATATTAATTAGATCCAACTATATATTTTTGTTTAGTGAAAGTTGAGCATAGACAGGTACAGCTGCTGATGTGGTGCTGCTTCGGGAATTTTAATGTTTCCATACTATTAGCTGTTGTTGCATGTTAGTTTCTATTCTGCTTTGGAATTATCACTATGGCTGGGTTTTTCTAGGGGATTTCTTATGTCAGTTTCACATTTACAGGGAGTTAGTGGGGTTTCCAACTCAGAAATATAACTGAGGTTCCTTCTACACTGCCATTTAATCCAGACTATCAAAGTCGGATAATCCACATTATCTGTTTTGAACTGGATTATATGAGTCTACACTGCCTCATATTCCAATTCAAAGCAGATAATCTGGATTTTATATGGCAGTGAGGAAAGGGCCTAAGCATAAGTTAAAAAAAAAAACACAGTGCCATTTCTGCCAGTTAGCAAAACTTACTTGCATGTAAATGCATCAGACTGTCCTTTGATCCAACCAATTGTCACATCCAGCTGCAACTGAACCATGCTTCATGAGCCATACAATGCCACCTGCTTGCAAGTAAACTATAAGTGAGTTTACATGCTAGCAGGTAAGACATTGTATGGTTCATGAAGCATGGTTCAGTTGCAGGTGGATGTGACAATTGGTTAGAGGTTCACTAGAGGTTCAACAGGCATGGCGGTTCACTAGAAATGCTATATGGCAATAGCTAGATATATTTGAAAGTAGGTATTTTGTTGTGGCACTCACTAGAAAAAATAAGTTACACTTTTGTGGCTTTCCAGAGACACATAGCACATACAGAAAGCTCAGAAGCTCTTTAGGAAAGTATTATATTCCCCATAATGTAAAATGAGGTGTCCCTTAGTGACAATCAGATTCAGCATTCAGGTTAAGGCAATCAATTTCACAAGGAATTCTGAGAGCATGTGTTAAAAAGAATAAATGCAGGAAAACGTTGAATCATCTAAAACCTCTTCCAAAGTAGAAGTGAATCTACCCTATAAAAACAGTGACAGAGGCAATTTTTTTCCTGGTTCCTTGTGGCATGGACTGGAAGCCCAACAAGTCTTGGGTTGGGGGTCTCAAGGGCTGACCTTCGCTGATGGTTGCTATGCACCCTCACCCCAACATTAGGAATGCGAGACTCACTTTCACAATTGCTCATCCATAATCTATGGATCATGACTGCTGTTGTTTTAATGCTGATTGTCTGTGGCTTTTTAAAAACTGTTTTGAATGCTTCCAATACGGAAGAGGAAAGTCAGATAACTTTTTTTTCCTTTTTTTTAAAAAAAAGATAAATAATATAAAACTTTTAGGACAGGACTGTTAACCTGCAACACAATACCTTGGGAGCACCAGAAAAATGAATATAGTGTATGAATGCTGGAGCCATTCACAACCAAACACTGATAGAATAAGAGCTTAGGAATGGGGAAAAATTGCCAACATGTTAGTGCTAGTAGTTGTGTAACATGACATGGTTAGCCCTATTAAATGTGTTAAGGCTGTGTGTGATGAGTAATGGGTTCTACTAATGTGCTATTTTGTTTTTTAAGTAAAATATGATTACAGAAAAGAAAGAAAGAAACCAGAGAAAGAAAGAAAAAGAAGGGAAGGAAATGCATAGAATATGAACAGGGACTTGGCATTAATATATGCTGATCATATTTCTAAAACCAAATTATGTCTGGTCTCAAGCATTTCAGATAAGGAATGCTACATCAAATAGCATTATCTAAGCCAATGATTCCAACCAGTGGTCCCCCAGAATTAAAATATGGTCCGCATCCTCACCGTTACTACTCAGTTGCAATGAGAGCGACTGGTCTCGCGAAACCCTCTTATAGTGCCGAGGCAACAGGGATGTTTGGAGGGGAGAGGCTGACTACCCATGAAAGGCGTGACAACAAGCCTCCTGACTGCTGCTTCTCCTCCTCCTCCCTCCACCTGAGCAAAGCCATTCCATGTGGCGCCTGGAAGCAGGGGCGCCTTGGTGTCTTCATTTTTAGGCCTGTTCCTGTGGCTATTTGGGATGCTGATCCAGAAAATTGCATTGGTTAGACCAGATCAGTTCTAGATTATTAAATATGGTTTTCTGTGAGTAAGCAGATGGCAGCTACTGGGTGGCATATGTTCTGTATCAGAAACTAGAGCTGGTGTGGTCTATGCAATGCAATTTTCTGAATCAGTACCCCAAATAACCAAACCGAATCTAAAGTTGACCAAAAACTGATTCGTAACCCTTTTGGTACTAATGTTGGAGAATGGTCCCTGGTCAAGTGGTCCCTGGTCAAAAAAAGTTTGGGAACCACAGATGTAATCACTGGAAATTTTTCTATTTCTATTTTTTCCAGAAAATCCAGATCACTTGCCAGAAGGAAGCATTACCTGCATCAAATTGCTAGCATTTAGTTGAAGGAGACAGCTTATTTCTAAAAAGGCACAATCATGTCCAATGTATCTAAAATGTCAAGTTTTGCTGGACGAACATAGTTGGTCTACAGAAATTTTAGGTATTGCAAGTATGGCAGTTTTCCATTAGTTAATTTACACCGGACAGTCTCTTTGCTCCATCCAACTCTTAATTTATGACTTTCCAACAAAGATTTACAAGTTAGATTTGCTGGTTCCAGTCTCCAAGGATATGCTTAATGTTTCCAACACAACATATTTGTAATTAGAATATGCAGAAAAAAGGCCAAAAGCTTACTCAGTATACCAAAAACCATTAATGGGCTAATGGTACGAAACAAGGGGGTTATCATTATGGCCTTGTTATTTTTAAAAAAAGTAACAAGTTATTATTAACACCACTGTGAGCCATTATTACCAACATCTGGGTAGATGTTCATCCTACCACTGCTAAGTTAATGATGAACTCAGTAAAACTTTATATTCACTCCTCCTAACAATAACATTCCAAGCAGATCCTGGCAGTAAGCAGAGAACAGACCCATAGCATTGTATAAGCATTTGTTTGGAGTTTCCTTTAAGGTACATAGAAAATTGGCCTTTGGACACCAGGCACATTCTAGAAAACTCAAATTGTCATTATTGTTGCTCTCATTAAGCACTAATAAGATGAATCACCATCTGCTTAATCTTCTGACTAATTTAATTCTCTGCATGTGCTTCCTGGACACATGGAAGTTGCACCATATTTGTCAACATCCTACCAACCGACAGAAGGGATTATTAATTTCCCCCAAATCAGATGAAATATTAGGGCTTTAACAATCTGCTGGTAGACAACTTACACAAAGAACAAAAGTAAAATGTTCTACTGATTTGTCAGAAGTTTTTGTTACTTTTTCTTTTGACTAATTTGGCTCCATCCCCACATCTCAAGCAATTTTCTTTCTGACTCCTGTCCTTAATAACAAATGTTGCATGCTCAACAGGATTAACCTGAAATAGAGTTCCAGAGCCCAGGATCAACGCCACAGCTCATCTCAGGAAGATACAAAACACATACAAATAAATGGAGAGAGTGTTGGCAAGTTTCTTCACCATGACAGAAGCAAAGGGGCTCTAAACCTATGAGAGTTAGTTTCATTAAAGAGTCATTGGCATTAAGCAATCTGAAATTATAATCACAACTAAATCATCCTGTCTATTCAAAATAGAGCTGGGGCACCACAAACTTCAAAACAGAGCTGGGGCCATGGTGGTGCAATGGGTTAAATCACTGAGCTGCTGAACTTGCTAACTGGAAGGTTGGCAATTCAAATCCGCAGGACAGGGTGAGCCCTCACTGTTAGCCCCAGCTCCTGCCAACCTAGTACTGTAGTTTGAAAACATGAAAATATGAGTAGATCAATAGGTACCGCCTCGGCAGGAAGGTAAATGGTGCTCAATGCAGTCATGCTGGCCACATGACCAGGAGGTGTCTATGGACAACGCAGACTCTGTGGCTTAGAAATGGAGTTGAGAACACCCTCGGGGATGAAGGTGAAAAAGCCTTTACCTTTATCTGTGTGTCTGTGTATCATTGTATCAAGGAACTGAATGTTTGCCTTGTATCTCTGTATACGCTGAAATCTGCCCTGAGTCCCCTCAGGGAGCTAGGAAGGAATACAAATAAAGCGTTGTTGTTATTATTATTATCATCATCATAATTGTTATTATTATCATACATCTGAACAACACCTCCCCGCAAATATTGACGTAAGGGGCTTCTTCAGGAATTGTGTTATCTTAGGAAGCAGGAGGCACAGCTGCTACTTCTTTTTTTGCAAAACAGAAAAAATAAACAGAAAAGGAGAGCAGGAAAAGCAAAAATGTTAATGCATCTCCCATATTTTTTTTGTCACACATATATTCTTCACAGATGCAAAATTATCCTATATAGATAGTTGGATGGATGGATGGATGGATGGATGGATGGATGGATGGATAGATAGACAGACAAATAGTTGTCAGTCCCAGCTTCTGCCAACCTAGCAGTTTGAAAACATACAATATGAGTAGATCAATAGGTACCGCTCTGACGGGAAGGTAACACTGCTCCATGCAGTCATGCCGGTCACATGACCGAGGAGGTGTCTATGGACAATGCTGGCTCTTCGGCTTAGAAATGGAGATAAGCACCAACCCCCACTGTACTTAATGTCAGGGGAAAACCTTTACCATATTCATACACATACATACATACATACACACACACACACACATATACCACTCTGCTAAAGAGATCTGCAAAGTGAAAAATGACCTGTATCACGATACTGCTGCTGCCAGTAACTGTCTGAGTATTTGGCTAGAGATTATGTACTTTCTTTTAGGAGAAAAATGGAGAAAGGGAGGAGAGGGAACCATTTCACTCCAAAACCTGAGCATTCGGACAAAAATCCCTGTTTGTTTTAACTGTGGTGTGACTGCTGCTCTTTCTCCATTTCAGCTCTCACACACATCCCACACCACAATCTTTCTAGCTCATCGCTTCTCAAAACCACATTAAAACAGGATTTTCTCTGGTGCCCAGATGGTTTTGTTTGCCGGTTTGCAAAAGAAAAATAATTCCTAGAATTCTTAGTTTCATTTCCAGAAGGATCCTGTTTTTCCGTTGCTGGGTGGGGTCCTTTTGTGCCATGATGGCATTCAATGCTCCTATAGCCAATCATCAGGCAGCTGTTTTTCAAATTCAAATCCACACTGTGGTGCCACTGATTAAAATTGGTGCTTTCTTTCCCAAGGAAGAAGCGCAATTACTTGAGCTTGTCTGGAAGACAGTCCTCTGCAGCCAGTAATCCTCTTGCCCTTTAGCACCAGCTCTATGGAAAGTAGCTGCTGTTCATCAGCAAGGAAGAGAGCACTTTTGTACATATGCTTGAACAAACTCTTTTTCAAAGGATTCAAAACATGAAAAAATGCCTCTCTACTCAACCACAGCAAAACACAACAAGAGAGGCTGGGCCACCCATCTCTGAACTATGCCCTGCTCATGAGTTCAAGATCAAACTATAGCATTCAGACTCATTCCTAGAAGATTTGAGAAAAGTTACTTAGGCAATGGTTGTAGATTTCTGAGAGCCAAAGTCTGCTTTTCTGGGTCTGGGGATTGTTCTGTGACCAAATCCTTATTATAGTGGATACCCATTTTGAGGTCCCCATGTTTACCTTCCTTCAAAACACAAAAATTTTGGATCATCCAGTGGAATTCACTGGCCGTAGGAATGAGAGCAACAAAAAAGCAAATATATTACTAACGTGTAGAACTGATTACCATAAGATGTGATGAAGGAAAAGCCACTGAGGCTTGTGGCAAAGGAAGTGAAACCAAAGCTTATCAGAGATTAGGCAGGATCACAAATGGAACTGCGCAATGCAAAAGAAGCATATCTCAAAGTAGAAGATGAAAAGAACACCCCTATTTATTTATTTATTTATTTATCGTGTCAGAAGCAAATTGAGAATACAGCTATAATGTATTAAAAAACCACAAACAAAATTAAAAACTTGGCATTATGCTAAATTTCCTTTGACCAGAAGCAGAGGCGGTTCTACCACCAGGCAAACTAGGCATTTGTCTGTGGCGCCATGTTGTTGGGGGCGCCATCGAGGCAATTCCTGTCTCCTGTGGCAGAAAGGAGCCTAGGAAGACAATATGGTTTTTGGGAAGCCTGTAAAGTAAGTATTGATTATCTTACCTAAATTGGGTGAATTAATTTAATGCATACTGCTGCTGCTGCTCGGTTGTTTAGTCGTCTCCGACTCTTCGTGACCTCATGGACCAGTCCACGCCAGAGCTCCCTGTCGACTGTCACTGCCCCCAGTTCCTTCAAGGTCAAGCCAGTCACTTCAAGGATACCATCCATCCATCTTGCCCTTGGTCGGCCTCTCTTCCTTTTTCCTTCCATTTTCCCCAGCATCATGATCTTTTCCAAGCTTTCCTGTCTCCTCATGATGTGGCCAAAATACTTCAGCTTTGCCTCTAATATCCTTCCCTCCAGTCAGCAGCCGGGCATTATTTCCTGGAGGATGGACTGGTTGGATCTTCTTGCGGTCCAAGGCACTCTCAGGATTTTCCTCCAGCACCAGAGTTCAAAAGTGTCTATCTTCCTTCACTCAGCCTTCCTTATGGTCCAGCTCTCGCAACCATAGGTTACTATGGGGAATACCATTGCTTTGACTATGCATACACACTTATTTAATTGAATGTTCATTTTCTACTGTTACCTTTTAATTTATGGAGCTTGTTTTAATTCATAGGTGAGCCACTTTTGGCCCCATTTATGAGAAAGGAGGGAAATTGTTAAATAAGTCGTAGTACTTTCATTTATAAGTAGATTTTCCCGAGGATTAAAGTTTTAACACCTGTATGCAACTATTTAGTTTAGCAGAGATATAGAATCTACACTTTCTAATGGATATGCAAGGCAGAGATGGCAGTAATGAATGTCCAGCACTTCTGGAAAATGTCAGTTTGAGAAAATCTGACATATATTATCAGAAATAGTTGTACTGATTCAGACTACTGGGTCATCCAACTCAGTCTCCTCCTCTGTAGGAAATCTAGGAAGCAAGGCAAGTGGGGCTTCCTCCCTGGGGGCATCTTTGGTTGGGGGGGGTGCTAGTTGGCCCTGATTGCTTCCTGTCTGGATTTCCCGTTTTCAGAGTGTTGTTTATTTAGGCTTTTCCTTAAACCCTCCTTATTATCCAACATTTTTGCTTATCCAACACTTTTATTTTTCAGTGATTGGTTTTTTTGTGGGGGGGGGGCAAAATTTCTGTTCGCCTACACTTGAAAATTACCTTGGACCGGCTCTGACCAGAAGCTGGCCACTTGGAGTGCCTCTGGTGTTGCTATAAGAAGGTCCTCCATTGTGCATGTGGCAGGGCTCAGACTGGATTGTAGTAAGTTGTCTGTGGTTTGCTCTTCTCCACACTCACATGTCGTGGACTCCACTTTGTCGCCCCATTTCTTAAGGTTGGTTCTGCATCTCGTGGTATCAGAGCACAGTCTGTTCAGTGCCTTCCAAGTTGCTCAATCTTCTGTGTGCCCAGGAGGGAGTTTCTCATTTGGCCTCAGCCACTGATTGTGGTTCAGGGTTTTAACCTTCCACTTTTGGACTCTCACTTGCTGAGGCGTTCCTGTGGGTATCTCTACAGATCTTAGGAAGCTGTTTCTTGATTTAAGGAGTTGGCATGCTGGCTGATATCCAAACAGAGGATGGGCCGGAGATATCAATGCCTTGGTCCTTTCATTGCTGGCTACAACTTCCCAGCGGATATTGGGTGGTGCAATACCAGCTATATAGGACACGCTATTGTCTTGGCAACTTGTTTGCATGCTTCTTGGAGACACACCGGACTTCATAGTCCTAGAGAATGAGATGTTGTATGGTAAGAAGGACCTGCCCCTACACGCACCCTTTTTTCAATTTCCTCTTCTTTGAGAAAGCAAAATATCAGATGTGTTGAGAGAGCAGGTTACAAGGTGAGGAAGAGAGTGTGTACCGCCTCCTGTGTGCACATGATGTAGTGGATTTTTACGGGGAAGAGAGTTATGGCACTGCAAAGTGTAAAGTACTTTTAATTGGCACAGCCTTTTCATATCCCTTTTTATTAAACAAGGTATGTTCTTCAGATCCAACTATTCTGATTTTCTATTTTGTTCTTATTTAGAACAATCCACTTTTAATGTCTCTTCTGTCTCTTGTGGCTAACACTTATCCATTTACCAGAAATGCATTCCTCTGATTTCTCCATTAACTCTAAAAAACATTATAGACAAAAATGAAGGAAACAAACAAACAGTCTATGTTTGCTCTAGTTTATAGCACTCAAGAGAAAAGCTGTCACTTCATTTCTGTCCTACAGTTTGGTTCTAGTGAACCAACCAAGAGAAATAAAAAGAAACACACTGTTCTCTTGTGAATGAGTGAACTGAACTCTTATTCAGGGATTACTGGCAAGATTACCTAGCCAAGCACAAATGCTCAACTATTGCCCTCAACTATTGCCCTAGATATGCTGGGATAGACCAAATAGAGACCACAGCTTGAAATAGGTTAAATAGTGAGAGGACTGGCCCAGATATTGAAGGCCTCTTTAATCTCTGTTCCAGTTCTGGATGGCTGACTAGATGAACCGTGCAACACAGAGAGCATCCTAGGAAGCTGGTCATCAATGGGCTTGACAATTGAAGTTCACAATGTACAGAAAGATTTTATGTGGAGTCAATGTGTTGGATTTACCCAATCATCAAACACTATGGAGAATGGCCATGCAATGTTACCCTGAAGCAGTTAGCCAATGTGAGATACGAAAACTAATTGCACAAAGACATTTAAAAGCGACCAGAAAGTTTTTTTCTTCTATCTAAATCCTGAGGGGAAAAGAGAATACATTAAAATGATCTTTGAACCTTTCTGGAAATTTTTCTCATCTTATGTAAAATTGTTCCCTTGGTTCACTTGTGAAATTACCTGCGAAGTTATTTGCCTTCGAGTCATTTCTGATTTATGATGACCCCAAGACAATCCTTTCACAGGGTGTTCTGGGGCTGTGTGACTTGCCTCGGGTCACCTAGTGGGCTTCCATGACAAAGCAGGGAATCAAAACTGATCTCCCATTTTGTAATCCAATAATGCTCAAACTATTGCATCATGCTAGCTCCTTTGATTCATACCTAAAATCAAACATGGGGTAAACCTTCTAATTTGAAGTAACTACCTGAAAAGGTATAAATATTTAGTATGAGTAGGAATCATATAGTTCTGTAGATGTTGTTGGACCTTACCACTGGCCCTTTTTCTTCCCAGGAAGCTGCACTCCCAACAGTATCTGGAGGGCCATTCAACCCCCATTCCTGATGTAAAGAAGCCCAAGTTGCATTAACTAAGTGATCAACCCACGAAATTAACTTATGGGTTTATTAAATATCACATACTACTTCTACTACTGGCACAATAACACTAGAATAGAATAATGTTATTGTAATTGTACATTGTACAATGAAATTAAATGCTTTCCCCAGCACACATCACAAAAATACACACCCATCCTTCCTGTAGTCCACTATGAGCTCTTTGATCTTATTGATGTTAAGAACCAGATTGGTGTCCTTGTACCACGTGAGCAGCCAATCCACCTCATCCCGATAGGCAGACTCATCTCCTTTTGGAAAATGGAAATCTCCATAACCTTTTGGAGATTTTGCGATCTTTGGAAAGATGTGACCTTGTTAGAAGTCATAACCTTTTGGGAAAATGATGCCATAACCTTTTGGTAAAATGGCATTCAGGCAAGGCAATCAGGTTTCTCAGCTGTAAAACTGATGTACCTAGATATCTCTTTGAACTATTATTGACAAAGATATGCCAATGCACAAAACACACACACATATAGTAGAGTTTCAGAAGTGTTATTTCAGTTGCCCAAAAACATACCTCCCTTAAGACATCTTGGTTTAAATCATGTTCTCAAGGGACAAAAATAAACAGACTTCTTTAAAAGTAACATAGTTGGTTTACTCACAAACTTCATATATTCAGCATACAGGTACTTAGCATTACAATCCAGTGACAGATAGAATTTGAAGTAGTTTCTCTGTGTCTGTAACACAGGGCATCTTTCTTAAAATCTTAACAGTCCAAAGTCCAAGGCATCTCTCTGTTCTGAGAGTCTAATAGTCTCTGTAGTCTGTTTCAACTAACTTCTAAAAGCATACATCTGTTTCTACTGAAGTCTCTAATCATACAGTTTCTACATACTGAAAGCATACTGTTTCTAAAATGGAGTCTGAGTCCTGAACAGTCCCAGTTCTGATCACAGTTCTGCAGCCCCTTCCACAACAAAGAGTTAAGGAAAACTGCATACCAATACACACACATACAATACAGAAAACAATCTGAATTATATACACAACAAATAACTAGTGGAAGCTTGAAGAAGGTTGCTATTTGCAAGATCCCTTATAGTTGTAGATACTGCTTGTACAATTTAAAAAAATCCAGAAAATTAGTTGTTAGTGAATTTGATAATTAATACCCTGGCTTTCTCCCATTACATGATTGAAAGTGGCTCAAAGTGAAAGTATTAAACAATGACAGCATGTGGATAATTTTTTCCTGTTTTCCTCAAAGGCAGAAGCAGTCAGTCAAGGAGAGTGAAAGTTGGACCAGAAACTCTTCAAAAGAGCTTTTCCTCAGTCTAACAGGTGCTGCGTCTGCCCGCACTGCTAAACTAAAAAACAAACAAATCCTTCCTTCTCCAGCCATTTTATTTACAAATGAAGCCTTTCTGGGGATGATCTTTCACACTGCAGCCTTAGGCAAAATGAGAATTCATCAACCTTTAACTGGATCTACACCCCCTCTTTCCCTCCTGCAGATTTCCTCACCTTGGCTCCCTTCTCTGAAAAGGCAGCATGGGACCAGAAAAAAATTAGAACACTAAATGGAGTTTAAAAAAGAACAAATCAGGGCCTGTTTACACCACTTTCCCACTCCCTCTCCCTCATCCCTTCTCAGTCAAAGGATAAATGCACCAACTGCTTCTGAAGATCACCCATGAAATATAGCCTTTTCTAGTACGCTTCACAGTTTACTGCTCGTGTGCAGGAGGGAAAATGAGATAAGATGTGCACTATTATTTTAGCTAGCTTGTCTACAGAAATTATATAGCCTTGTTATCTCATAGAAGGGAGCAGGCTAAACATAAATCTGATCCAAACTTTTCCAGCCATTTATTATTATTATTACTTTTATCAGCCAGCTTTTTATTTCTGTGGCACTCATCACTGCCTTAACTGCCTTAACTGAGCCCTTGGCAAATACATGCAAGTTTATCCTCACAAGACCCCTGTCAAGGGAGAAAAGAGGGGAGGGGGGTCAGCATTTTGCCCAAGGTCACACAGGAAGTTTGCAAGGGAGACAAAAATAGAACAGAGACTTGGTTTGACATATATTGTAGGAGACTAAGCCTCTGTCAGATAAGCAACGCAAAACAGAAAGATTAAGGTACGAGGTACTAGTTAAAACTTTAATCTTGTAAGCTTCAGATAACTGTTTGCACTTTTCAATCCCGTAGTCAGAGCTCAGTCAAAGGACACAATCAGATAACAGAGCCAAACATTATATGTTGTGTTTTCCCCCCAAAACTATATTCAGTGTCATGTATATTCCATATACATTATGATGCAAGCATAGTGTAAGACACCGAGTAACAACATAGGGGTTATTTCTTTAAAAGGTACTCCAGTCCCCATGGCTTGTTTGGGCCATCATAGTGATATCTGGGCAATGCCTGCTACCAGGCAAAGAAAGAACTGTGGTGCAAGGAACTGGGGGTTTGTCAGTTTGTATACTTTCTGAAAAATGCCTACAGCAGGTTGGAAAAACCAGACTACATTACAGAGTATTAAGTAGACATGTGTAATTCATTCAGGACTTGGAATCTGATGTGCCATGTCAAAGACACTCATCCATGATCCTTATCCTTGTGGACATATGTGCACAAAGAGATAGTGATAAAAGAGCCTGGCTGTTTCCCCATCTCGCTTCTTGGTGCACAGACACACATATCCAAGGCCACAAGAAAAACACTGGCTCCAAGCATTTAAGAGGATGGCACACCTTTGTGTTCTTCCCATGTCTTCATCTACACAACCCTCTACACAACAAAGCACTATGGGGAGACTGAAAATGTACATGTATGTACACCAACAAAAGAACATAAGATCATAGCATGCTGTGTACAGAGGCCTCTGCCTGTACTCATGAGGGGAAGGACTGGATCTTGGCCATACAGATATTTATCCTGGAAACATGCTGCTAACACCATTCCACAAGATGGTAGGATGTTTTGCTCCATAGGTTATATTGCAGGGGTGAGAATATTCAAGAGGGGCGGGGAGTATTTCACACCCACACTCTATGCTCTTTATGGGCCATTTCATGTGGTCACATCCAAACCTAAAGCCATGTGATGCCACTTTCAGTTTCGGCAATTTTGTGTACTTCAAAGGCAAAATGGATATACTGCGGCAGTTTTGACCCTTTGAACAATTTTTAGGCTACATTTTTGTTTCCAAATGGGAAGAGTTGTAGGTCTATTCTATAAGAAAAGTTGTTTAGGAATCCAGAATTTTCCCACCCCTGTTTTACTGAGACTACCATTAAATTGCTTCACAGCTGAGTATCGCTCCTTCTTTATGCATTAAGAGAAGACCCAAGTTGGAGGAAAGACACCCAGGGTACTCTGAGACACAATAAAATTGAAGCTGAAGTAGGCACTATCTAAATATTTCAACACACAACAGGAACAAAATATATTGGCCTGGATCTAGACCAGGCATGGGCAAACTCCCCCCCCCCTCAGGTGTTTTGGACTGCAACTCCCAAAATTCCTAATGGCCTAAGACTACTTATATTCTTATGCTGGCCAAGGAGAAGGACACAATAAGGCCCCTTTCACACAACTGAATAAAATCCCACATTATCTGCTTTGAACTGGAATATATGGCAGTGTGGACTCAGATAATCCACTTAAAAGCAGATACTGTGGGATTTTTCTGCCTTGATATTCTGGGTTATATGGCTGTGTGGAAGGACCCCAAGTCTTCCCCATCACCTTTTCTGCTCTCCTTCAGCTCATCAGCTTCCCCACCCCACCCCTCCCCCGAGAAAAAGAGAGAGAGAAAGAACTGAGTATGGGGAATTATCTTATGAAGGGCAAACATTAATAAAAGAAAGTAGACTGCAAAATAAAAGAATGCCACACATCAACCGCTGATTTAGAGCTAAACTGCACCACAGTATGTTATATGTGTAGCATGCAGCAGAGTTTTCAACCTCAAATAATAACGGTTCGGGACTTGCTTATCTTTGCGATCGCATCCTCCCCTACAAACCCACAAGAGCTCTAAGATCTGCTGGGGAGGCTCTTCTCTCACCACCTCCATCTCAAGCGCAGTTGGTGGAGATGAGGAAGAGGGCCTTCTTGGTGGTGGCCCCTTGGCTCCGGAACTCTCTCCCCAGGGAGATTAGACTGGCAGCCACCCTGTCTACTTTCCATAAAGACCTAAAAATGTGGATGTTCCAGTGTGCCTTTGATTAAGTAGTCTCGCTAGTTACTCGGTCCCCAATTATAACTCACTATGAGCTACTGAACTTTATTACTGTACCTTGTCCTATAGGTTTTAGCTTTTTACTGATACTACCCTTCCACCCCTATTTATGATTGCCCTTACATCTTTCAACCAGCCCTACCCAGAGTTCTATGCACAAACCTCTACTATCTGAATTTCCAGTAATTATTACTGTTCAGATTTTAAACTGCTGTTGATGTTATTTTATGTGGTTATAATGTTGTTAATTCTACTGATCTATGTTTTAATCTATAATCCCCATGTGAGCTGCCCCGAGTCCTTTCAGGGAGATGGAGGTGGGATACAAAAATAAAGTTGTTGTTATTGTTGTTGTTGTTGTTATTATTATTATTATTATTATTATTATTATTATTATTATTATTATTATTATTCGTAGCATACAGAAGCGTATTGGCCCCAATAGGTCAATGAGATTTATGCAAACAATCATTTAGTAGTTGGTTCAAGATGTCTAGTCATAATTAACAACTGTATTAGGCTAAGCATCCAACACCCTGAATACCATTATGATGTTGTTGTTGCTGCCGCTGCTGCTTCTGCTGCTGTTGTTATCTGCCATGAAATAGGCTTTGGTTTATGATGATGACATGAATGAGAGATTGGCAAAAGTCTCCATTACAGATGCTGTACACTCCTTTTTGAATAAAGGCAGAAAGGGCTGCATAGTGTAACCTTCACATTTACCGTCATTCCTCTGCCCTACTGTGGAAAGATTACACTATGTAACAAAATTTGAAAAACATTCCGTTCTGAGTTTATAAGTGTTATTTCCTGTTTAATTGTGCGGTACTTACTTGTACTCCAGAAACTTCATTTTTGTGGCTGCCACAAACTATGTTGAACTGGTTCTGACTCTATTTATTTTATTTATTTACTTCCAATATTTCTATCCCGCCCTTCTCACCCGAAGGGACTCAGGGCGGCGTACAATTGGCAACAATTCGATGCCGACACATCATTAAAAACAAACACCATATAAAATCTATTACAAACAGTTAAATACAGTATAAAATATAAAAAATATGGTTAAAATCCGTTCATCCAATATCCTTGTGCTTTATCCATACATCAGTCTGGGTCGTCTTTGTTGTTTATTCGTTAAAAGCCTGAGCACATAGCCATGTTTTTAAGGCTTTTCTAAAACTCAAAAGGGTTGGGGCTTGCCGTATATCTTTGGGGAGGGTGTTCCACAGCCGGGGAGCCACCACCGAGAAGGCCCTGTCCCTCGTTCCCACCAGCCGCGCTGTTGGAGACCAACAGTTTACCAAGAACCCACAAACCATGGTATGTCTGGTCAGCCACCTGGTGTACCACTCCTTTCCATTACTCCACCAAGTAGCAAGGAGTCACAAGTTTTTAAAAACACATTTCTGCACTCCTCAACAGAAATCTAGAGAGACAACAAAGAAGCCGTGAAATTCTCCTGATGACTCAGATGGACAATACAGGGTAACCAGCTGCTATGTGGTTACATGCATATTTTGACAAATTACAGTAAAAAGTAATCACAAAGGGCGCACACAGAATCAGGTCTGTTTATCCATTGGTGATAAAATAAGAAGGATTGTGAAGGGTGTTATTTAAACATTCTTTCACTATGTTTCAATAAATATTTTAGTACAGTTTAAGATAGAGTGAGAAAATAACCTCTACTTTTCTCGTCCTTTCCTTCCATTTACTTTCTTTACTTTCTTAGCTCCATCTCCTCATGAGGTTGTGGTCTGGGATTGTGGTGTACACTTCTGCAACGTTGGACACCACAGGAGGGGAAACAGTAGAAAACTCTGTTCTTTTCAAATCAACCACATTTGGGAAAGAGCTCAACAATCCCCAAAAAGGAAAAAAAAACTAGTATACATGCCTTCAAGGTTTTCTGCAATTTCTCATTCTTGAGTCATATGCTAGCTGTTTAATTCCATTTGCATCCGCAGAAACAATCTCTCCAAAGTCCTCTAACCTTCTATTTTTAGCTACAGTGTTCTTTTATTCAAGCATTCTAAAGAAGAGGCCAGAAACTTCCCCAAAAAAGAGAAAGAACTGAAACATTTTTCAAAAATGCACATACATCACAAAACCTTATTGCCACATTATCCTACATTCTGATATGATGCCATAGTATAAAACATATGAAAGATGAGCACAGCCTCTCTCCTGATTAAAAATTAATTGTTTTTAATCAGTTTTGAGTTTGCTTTAAATGCTATTAATATTTAATTCTAATTTATTGTTTGTATATTTTAAGATTTTTTAATTTATCGTGTTGGTTTTATTGTAAGCCGCTTTGAGTCTCTATTGTGGAGAGAAAACACGGGGAACAAATAAACAGAAGATGATGATGATGATGATGATGATACATGGACCCTTTAAAAACTATATTCACACTTTTCTAGGGCTACTGCAATCCATTTGTGGAGAAAATTGGACTCTGCTTTCTATTTCATTGTGCTGTCACTTGTGAGTGGCACTCGATCACTAAAGATATATATATATATATATATATATATATATATATATATATATATATCTATCACTCACACAAAAGAGATTACAAATGTTCACTTCTGAGACATACTGAGGCAATGAATCGATATGACAGGCCAAGCCAGAATAATGTTCTCATCTTCTGCAGGCCAAATTCCCTGTTAGAGAACACCAGAGAGGAAACACAGGAGTTTGGAGCCAGGTGAGAACTTCAGAGAACCTTGGACAACAAGTTAAACATGAGCCAACAATGTCATGCAGCAGCTAAAAAAGCCAATGAGATTTTGGCCTGCATAAATAGGAGTATAGTGTCCAGATCCAGGGAAGTCAGGCTACCTCTCTATTCTGCCTTGGTCAGACCACACCTGGAATCACACTGTGTCCAATTCTTGGTACCACAATTGAAGGGAGATGTTGACAAGCTGGCAGAGGAGGGTGACTAAAATGATCAAGGGTCTGGAGAACAAATCCTATGAGGAGCGGTTTAAAGAGCTGGGCATGTTTAGCCTGCAGAAGAGAAGGCTGAGAGGAGACATGATGAGGGCCATGTATAAATATGTGAGGGGAAGTCATTGGGAGGAGGGAGCAAGCTTGTTTTCCGCAGCTCTGGAGAGTAGGACATGGAACAGAAGAAAGGAGATTCCACCTGAACATTAGGAAGAATTTCCTGACTGTGAGAGCTGTTCGGCAGTGGACCTCTCTGCCCAGGAGTGTGGTGGAGGCTCCTTCTTTGGAGGCTTTTAGGCAGAGGTTGGATGGCCATCTGTTGGAGGTGCTTTAAATGTGATTTTCCTGCTTGGCAGGGGGTTGGACTGGATGGCCCATGAGGTCTCTTCCAACTCTATGATTCTATGGACCCCTCTTGTGGCTTATTTTATAGTTTAAGGTGGAGAGGAGCACATTATATAAGAGATTTCAATGTGTAGCCTCGGCTAGCCTTGGCACAGATGAACTGGATGATCACAGGTACAGGTGGTACCATTTCTTATGATAATAATATATAATAACTTTATTTTAATACCCCACCACCATCTCACAATTGGGACCGTGGGCAGCTTACACATGGGGCCAGTGCCCCTAGATACAAATACAAATGATCCATCAAAATCAAAAAAGAGATAAAAATAAAACAATAAAAGTAATGAAATAGTTAAAAACACAATTTCAATAAAATATAAGAATATCAAATCACTCGTGCTGTTTTCCCCCTATATTTATATCACTGTGGAGTTGCTACCAGCTATTATACATACTCCCTTTATGTATTATAATAGTCCATGCAACTGTATATACTCAGAAAGAACTGGAATTGCTCCCATTATAAAAGAAAACACCTTGTGTGATTTGGCTCCAGGAGCCAATTCACACATTATACAGCACAAGGTGGCACACTGTAAAGGTGATACTGTTGACTATAGCACTTCAGATGGCACGGTGGGAGGGAAGCTGTTCTCATATATGAATGCTCTACAACAGGCAAAAACACACACACACCAACACCAACATCCTGCATGGAAGTAAATTAACAGAAGGGAAGCAGAGAAGAAAGGGAGGGAAGGAGAGAAGGAATGAAAGATTGAGAGATTTAACTTGTGTTCATTGTAGGTTGATAGAAATAAATTAAATTGGACCAAAAAAAGCTCCTAACTAGCAAACCTTTGGATGCTGTCATGGTGGCTTCCATACAGAGTTCCTACTGCTGTTGTTTGAAACACATTACGCACTTATTCCACCTTTTCCTATTCCACAGATCTTTTCTGGTAAGAAACAGTGTGAAAGAAACAGTGGGGATGACACCATTACAAATGACAGCCTATGTTATCTGGAAGCATCCCCACCCTAGGACACCATCCTGTATTTGAGACAGACCAACTGAGGCGAGACAAAAGCTTCACGTGGAAGCAAATCCAAACAATTCTCTGCATCAAAATGGCTTAAAGAATTTGATTTTTCTTGTGACTCATTTTAGTATTACTACAGACTGAATCACCAAGCAGAAATTACTGCATTTCCAAGTGGAATTTTTGGGGTAAAGTGAGAAATAAACACATATCACATCAGAGCAATGTTATTCTGTGTTACCTGACATCCTTTTTTGAAATAGGGTGATATGCGTAACACTTTTTCCTCTTGAAAAAAATAACCTAAATTTAGTTGAACTCAATAGAAACACCAAGCTGTTTATCTAGGGAAGGATAGTAGGGAGGAAGTACTGGTTATGGTAGAAAATAGCTTTGAAAGACTTTTAGGATATATTAAAGCAGTAGTAGAGAGTGTCAAGAACTGGAAAAAGAAGAGGTTGAAATCCCCACCCAAACATTATGCCCATCATCAGCCAATCTAATCTCTCTCATGTAACAATAACACTATATAACACAATTTTTGTTCCTAGGTTATAAATGTCATTTTCTAATTGGTTCTATCATAAAAACATGGAAAAAGTTTATTAAACTGAAAAAACATTTTTGCAGGAATGACATCTTGCAGCAGTAGAGTTTTTCAATGGATATCTGATAGAGTCTCAACCAATTCAACAGAGTTTCAACACAGCCACAAAAATGAAGTTTCTGGAGTATAACAACTACTTTCAAAGTAAGTACTGCACAAGGGGCCACAGTGGTACAGCAGATTAAACTGCTAAGCTACATAACTTGCTGATTGGAAGGTTGGCGCTTCGAATCTCTGGACAGGGTGTGCTCCTCTTGTTACCCCCAGCTATTGCCCACCTAGCAGTTCGAAAACATGCAAATGTGAGTAGATCAAGAGGTACCGCTTCGACAAGAAGGTAATAGCGCTCCATGCAGTCATGCCGGCCACATAACCTTGGAGGCGTCTACAGACAACGCTGGCTTAGAAATGGAGATGAGCACCACCTCACAGTCGGACACGACCTTTACCAACTGCACAACTAAACAGGAAACAATACTTTCAAACCAGGAACAAAAACATTTGCAAATTTTGTTACGTAGTGTAATCTCTCCACGGTAAGGCAGAGGAATGATGGTAAATGTGAAGGTTACCTGACACGACCCTCTCTTTGCCTTTTATTCAAAGAGGAATGTACAGTATCTGTAAACAATGGGGACTTTTTGCAATTTCTCTTTCATATCATAATCATATGCCAAAGCCTATTTTATGGAAGAAAACAACAACAACAACAACAACAACAACAGCAACAACAGCGACAACAACACTGTATTCGGGGCTTTGAACACTTACTCTAGTCTAACATTTTAGAAACAATGCTAGATGATAGATAGATACTGAATGATTCTTAGTCTTCAATATGACTTAACCCAAGTTCCTAAAATTATTACTCAGCTGTATCATGCTAGGGAGAAGACATGAAACCCATCACTGCACATTAATTCTTCGAACCGATTATTTCTCCCATTCGTCTTAACAGCAGGACATTAAGAATGGTGCAAGATATCTCCCAGTGGCTGGTTTGCTGAGGCAGCTTGTTTCCTTCAGTGATTTTTTAACTCTCTTCCAGTTCACACACTGGCACCTCCCCTGTCAGATGAATTATGAAGACATTGTTCTGGCTGGGCTTAAAAGGCAGCCGTGACACAATGAGGCTGAATTGAAGATTGAATTTTTCCTTCCATGCCTTGGGGAAATATAAGGCCTGGTTGTGTTTCAAGGAGTATGTGGTGACAGGGCCCAAACAATAGGAGAAGCCGCTGACTACATTCCACTTTGTAAAATAAAAGCACATCTCAATATTGTGCTTTTTTTCTCCATTAAAAATATACTAACCATCTCTCGCACTCAAGGAATGCTGAACTGCAGAGCTATGAAGAATGACTAATGTATGTGCTGAAGATAATCCTCTGGTAAAATAAGATTTTTTTCTTTTTTTGCCGAAAGGGTGCAAATATCCATCATAATCCAGTAGCCACAGGCCAGAAATAAAAGGATGACAGAGGTCTCTTTCACTGAAAAAATAAAAAGATCAAAAGCCCATTTGGGTCTTAGTGCCACACCTTTCTGGTTACTCTACCTGTTTTCCGCTCATTAATGACTAATATCACTGTTTCTTGAAATTATAAAAGAGCTGAATAAAATCATATGTGATAGCAACCCAGTCTTTCTTGCAAAGCAAAGAAATACGCATCAGGTACAGTTTCACATTACAATGCATAACTTTTTTCAGATTTCTTTTGAATCGGGAATTAATAATACAATATTGCTAAGTAATATAATGCACAACATCACCTGAGTCAACAACAAGATCATTTTTTCCCCTGAATTCTTCTGGATACTCCCCCCAGGCCTTCACACCTCTAAGGGCATGAAGGCAAAAGTAGTGTTACTCTACTGTGCCTCATCTATATGTTTCTTGGAAAGTTAAGCTCTTTAGAAGGGTCCAACTGTTAAGATTTTCTGTATTATGTTAGGAAAAACTACCCCAAACAGCAGAGTATCCAAGCTACAAAAAAGAACAGGATACTTTTAGTTGAGCAATCGGCTCACAGCAAGCTGAGTGTGAAGTACCATGTAGCTATAATAAATTTAGAGCTTAGACAGGCAAAGATGCAGAGAAAAAACATAGAATCAATATCATATCTACGTGGTGTACATAGATCATACTGAAAATAAGAATGGCTGGGTGGAACACCTTTCTCCATTCACTTTTCCCAAACTATGCATAATTTATCGATCTCTATCATGTTTCCCACCTTTTCCTTTTCACTCTTCCAAATAAACAATTTTGGTGTGCTGGAATATTGCACCACACCAAAATGTCTGAGAGTCACTCAGGACCGTGCGCCAACTTACAAGAAGCACTGCTTGAATATCAAACAAAAGGTGGGTGCTAGAAATGATGTCATATGTCATACGAAAGCTGACTAGCACAACCTGGGGATCACAACTAGACACAGTGAAGACATCTGTCCTTGCACTTTGCTACTTTGCTGCTGAGTACGCACACCCAGTGTGGCTCACTACATTAAAACAGTGGATGTGGCTCTTAATGAGACAGCCAATAATGAAAGGACCAAGGCTTTGACATCTCCAGCCCATCCTCTGTTTGGGTATCAGCCAGCAAGCCAACTCCCGAAATCAAGAAATAGCTTCCTAAGATCTACAGAGATGCTTGCAGGAACATCTCAGCAAGCAAGAGTCCAAAAGTGGCAGGTTAAAACCAGGAATCACAATCCATGGTTGATACCAGATGAGAGTCTTCACCCTAGGCACACAGAAGACTGGGCAACTTGGAAGGCGCTGAACAGATTGTGCTCTGGCACCATGAGATGCAGAGCTAATCTTAAGAAATGGGGCCATAAAGTGGGGTCCACAACACGCAAGTGTAGAGAAGAGCAAACCACAGACCACCTACTACAACGCAGTCTGAGCCCTGCCACATGCACAGTGGAGGACCTTCTCACCGCGACACCAGAGGTACTCCAAGTCGACAACTTCTCGTCAAAGGACATTTAGTATAATGCCAAGTTTTTACCTTTGTGTCTTTTTAAAAATACATTATAACTGTACTGAACTCCAAATCGCTTCTGACATGATAAATAAATCCGAAACAAACCAAAAAACTCAGATGGTGCCTAGGAACTCAAACAGAGACAGTGACTATTTTTAGAACATCCAGCAAGTTTACAATTGACTGGCAAGAAAGGAGTGATATAAATAAAACAGTGAGCCTACCAAGTGGGCCACTGTCATCAACATTTACTTCTTAGATGGATAGGTTTTGTTTTCTCAGCAACGTATCACTATCAGGCAGGTGTCTCCTCACCTCAAGTCAACATGACTTTCCCAGTAGTTTCATGTAAATATGGCAAACTCATGCATTTGGAAGAGAAGGGTGACAACAGACATGGACAGATCAGATGTGGTACATAAAGAGGCGGTCACTCAGTTGGATCCCTGTCATGTTTCTTTAAAAAGATATGGGGTGAACTGTTGTGTGCACAAAGATGGAAGAATTCAATACTACCCAGCATGAAAGGATGGTTGATGGAATTGATTGAGTTAGCAGAAATAGACAAATTGTCTAGTTTGATAAGAGAAAGGTCAGTAGACATTTTGCAAAAACTCAACATCTCTTAAAGACTTTTTGTGGAAAAAAAGAAAATAACTTGGCAACTTTCGATTATTAGAAAGAAATAGGTTATTACTTGTGAGAGAGGCATGAATGTGCTGAAAGGAAGATTGGAAATCATGCCCCCTCCTTTCCCTCCTTTTCTCCTTTTCTTATTTTCTGTTCATGAACTTTCATTTTATGATATTTTTGTTTCTTGAACATTTCTTGCTTCTAAACTTTGTAACTTTCAATGTATTTTAAAAGTCTTACTAAAATTATTATTTTTTAAAAAGGATATAGAAAAGGTCTCTGTCTCTACTCATAACAGCACAAGAATACGACTGACAATCAAGGTAAATAATGTCTAATGGTCTGATTTAGTATAAGATAGCTTCATCTTTTTTTCATACTAGACTGAGTACCTTGCAAAGTCATTTTTAATGACTTTAATGACTTTAATGCAGTCCCACTTACAATATAGCGTGATAGCCCATTCAATAGTATTTTCTCTCTTGCGGTTTGAGACATCCTGGGACTCAGGATGCCCAGAATTCAAATCTCTACTCAATCATGGCCCTTCCCTGGATGACCATGGCCAAGACACACTCTTTCAGCCTTAGAGGTAGGCAATGGCAAACTTCCTCTGGATACATCTGGTGAAGAAAACTGTTGGATAGGATCACCATTAATCAAGTTCAATTTGAAGCCACATAAAAACAACAAATGATGGTAGAATCAAAATACTATAGTGGGATCACTGACACTATAGGAGGATATTGGGATTAGTGGTATCAAGTATCACCAGGTGGTCCAATGAACTAATGTCTTGTCAAAGGTGGCCTGCCAGGAACATTTGGGTTTTTACTTTAGAAATCACACTGAAACCAGACTGTGATGGGTTGAATTATTCTGTTTAATCCAAAAGTTAATGTAGCTGATCAAATAAAACTCAGGAGATCTTGCCCAGAAATGTTAGGCCAGTCTAAAATTTTCCAGACTGTAAAGGTCCCACAGTCCCACTTAAAAGGCCAAGGCCCACACCCTTCTTAATGACCCATTCAATACTGACTGTATCAAAATAACCACCCTTGGCTGGTTATGGAGGACAAGAATTTAAGCAGAAGTGGCAGGCTAAACAGCTCTAGGAGGTGGCAGCCACACTGTCCCTGGACAGAACAAAACTGAAACTCAACCAAAGCAAATGGAATAAATGGAGGCCAAGAAGATCTCAAATACGAACTGAATTCAAAGTGTCTACATTGAATTGGATGAAGATTATTATCAGCAAAGTGCTTTGCAAATGTGTCATGTGAGCTTCCAAATGCTCCATCCTGCTCATCTTAAGGTTTAGAAAGATCAAAGCTGACAGCTATGTAAGAGTTTCCCTGGATGGTGCTGTGCTATGCTAGTAGGGAAATAAAGAAGACTTGTACCATCAACTCTACAATCACACAGGCTTTTTGCCTCTGTTTAACCAATTAATTACACAACTTCAAGAAGTAAAATCGAGACATTCTTAGTGGAGCCAAGCATCTGCTCTCCAAGAATCAGGCCACACTGCAGCATCTATTATGGGTGCCATGATGGTCACTAATTGGTGAAAATGGGATGATGGAGGAAAGGGTAATATAAGGTTCAAGATAGACAAATGGAAAATTGGGAATGGGTTGCTACACACACTCTATATTTAAGGAAGAGGCAATCTTCTATAGCACAATTTAGACATCTCTACTACGTATTTGTAACCTCACTCTCCCACTACAATAAAGGATCCCTGCCAATGCTTTGCTTAGAGACATTTTCTCTTTTGCTTAAGTCAGTGCTTTGTTTCAAGATGTCTTTTTGTCTAAAGATGTCTTTATTTTGCCCTAACATTATGAGGTTTTGTTCAATTCCATTTATTCAGTTCTTATACAATTACAATAATTATAATTCTCTGAGAGATTAAAGAAATGTTTATTTCCTTTGACACTAGGTCCTAATATAGGTTCAGAAACAAAGGGGAAAAGGAGGGGAGCTAATGTTAGCAAGCACCAGAAACTAACCATCCACCAACCTGATAGAGGTGTTGGTAGATGGTACCTTCTTCAGTCTTATCCAAAAGTCATGGTGGTGGTTTGATATTGAGAGTTCTTTCTCTACCACACTGAGGTAGTTGTAAAGCATCTTCATGTTTTCCAGGCATAGGCAATAGCTTGGAGAAGATAATGATGCTGGGGAAAATGGAAGGAAAAAGGAAGAGGGGCAGACCAATGGCAAGATGGATGGATGGTATCCTTGAAGTGACTGGCATGACCTTGAAGGAACTGGGGGTGGCCACGGCCGACAGGGAGTTCTGGCCTGGGTTGGTCCATGAGGTCATGAAGAGTCAGAAGTGACTGAATGAATGAATGAACGAACAACATCCTATAATTTGGACCCATTTTGATCACCTCAAGGATTTTAGCTTTGTTTGGTGATTAATGTCTCTTTATTTTTACATTTTGTACTAGCTCGGATATCCAGTGATGACTGGGGCAGGAATTCTGTAACGCTGTTTATTAGAAATAGTATTTGTTTGGTTTTGCATTTTAATAATGATCCCATATGGCTCTTTGGTAGTAGTGGAATATACATGGGTCCCATTGTTGATGGGGTTCATAGTACTCTGTGATTTTGGGTGAACCATAACTTCTATCATCAAGGGTCAATCCCCCCCCCCCAAAAAAAAAAACACCACTAGTATGTTAAGATGGTAATGTGTGCCAAGTTTGGTCTAGCTCCATCTTCCGTTAGATTCACAGTGCTCTTTGATTTTGTGCAAACTACAACTCTCAACCCCATACCCTGACAGTAACGTTGGTCATGTTGGGTATGTGTGCCAAGTTTCATCGAGATCCATTGTTGGTGGGAGTCACAGGGCTCTCTGGACACACTATGGATTAAAACTCTCAAAATCCTGGGTCAATTACACCGCCCCAACAGTTCCAGTATTTTCTGTGGGGTCACCGGGCTCTCTGGAAGTGGGAACTACCACTGCTGTAATCACTGGGGTGCTGTGTGGTTTCTGGGCTTTATGGCCATGTTCTATCAGCATTTTTTCCTGACGTTTTGCCTTCATCTGTGGTTGAAGATGCAGAAGAAATGTCAGGAGAAAATGCTATAAGAACATGGCCACACAGCCAGGAAACCACACAACACTCTAAAGTTCTAGCAGCATTTTCTTCTGATGTTTTGCCTGAATCTGTGGTTGAAGATGCCAGCCACAGATACAGGTGAACTATCAGAGGAAATGCTATAAGAACATGGCCATACAGCCAGGATACCACACAACACTCCAAAATTGTTTATTAAAAACAAAGAGAAGGGATGGCAACAGACTAGATCAGATCAGTGCAGTGTAAGTGGTTGCATTGTCAAAGGGCAAATGGGTGGATTCCTTCTCCCCAACCCATTGGTTCTCATCTGAATCCTTAGTTATTGAGCCTGCTGGTTTCTTCTATTTCTTTTTTTATTCTTGGAACTCCTCAGCCACTGCAAAAGAAGGGGGAAGGGGGGAGCCTGCTGTTACTTAGAGGACAACTTTGGACAATGCCGCAATGAGGATAAATTTTTCAATAACATCTTTTGCTCCCCACCATCCTGGTTTAACCGACATACTGTCAAATAAATACTAGAAATGCTAGCATTGGTGTGGCAGGGTAGGGCATGGATTTGGAGGTGGCAACGGGAACTCCAATTATTGATGGACTAGGTCAATGGCAATCCAGTGGTAGCCACACCATTGTTTTACATTCTTTAATTAGTAATCCCACAACATCCAATAACCTGGATGAATGGGGAAAGCAAGGAAAAAGATATGAAGAAGTGCCTCCTGTTGCTGGAGTCATTAAGCATCGCAGGAATCCCCAAAGATCTCATATGTAAACATCATCTCTTTTGGATCACATGTTACCATTTCAACTCTAAAGTTGTGATGGAATCCTTCTGATGCAACATTAGTAACTTGGAAGTGAGTCATATTCTGTAGGATCTGTACTGAGGTCCTTAGAGTCCCCCTCACATCAGTATATCTCTCTTTCCCCGCTGCTTGCAATTAAGCGGCAGAATAGAAGGCCCCATTTGAAGACTGCAAGTGAGTTCTCTGTTGTGGTACTACACCCACCGCCTCTGGTACCCAATGTAAAACAGTGCACAGCAGCAGGTGTGTATCCTGAAAGACCCAGACACACTATGAAGGCTCACTTCAGTCTGAACCTGTGGCAAAGTTAGTACAGTGCATGCTACTACAATCGACCAGTCTAAAACTCAGGACTGGACATATCTTAAAAATGTCCAAAAGATATCTAGGATTTCTGTCCTGTTCTTTATTATATTTTTTAAGGAAGCACCCATATAGCCTTGACATGTTTAAAAATGTAAATGCTACATACTGAGCTTCTGTCATTTGTACTCTTCTAGGAGCCCTCAGTGGCGCAATGGGTTAAACCCTTGTGCCAGCAGGACTGCTGACTTGAAGGTTGGGTTGCTGACATGAAGGTTACTGGTTCGAATCTGGGAAAGCGCAGATGAGCTCCCTCTGTCAGCTCCAGATCCATGTGGGGACATGGGAAACGCCTCCCACAAGGATGGTAAAAACATCAAACATCTGGGCGTCCCCTGGGCAATGTCCTTGCAGACAGCCAATTCTCTCACACCAGAAGCAACCTGCAGTTTCTCAAGTCACTCCTGACACAAAAAAATTGTACTCTTTAATTCCAGACAGCATTCTTTCTGTATTTTAATGTTTCTTTTGTTTGTTGCTTCCTCTAAGCTTCCTCCATGTAGATATATCAAATGCTATTGATATTTTGATCAGGTGAACAGCAGCAGCTTTTTTCCAGGGATGACAATCAAGCTGCTCGATACTTCTAGATAAAACCACATACAAACCAATCACCAACACTCCAAAAACAATCCCACAAATAATGCATAAATACGCTGTAGCACAAATCCTGTAGATATTAGAAGCCTATATTTGCACATAGCAAAAAGGGAACATACATCAGAAAGATAATCATCTTGGTGCCAATATGTAAAAGGCCTCTTTAGTTAAAACCACTTAATCCTCAAGTGGCTAGAAAGTAGCAACATGCTTGGATTAAATGAGAAAGAATTCCATTACAAAACTTGCAGAAAAGCTCAATTTTAAAAGGAACAGGTACCAATGACTATTGATTTGAATAACAGCATATTTATTCAGTGGCATTAAATCATCTCACTAATTGATCATCTATACACATAACAAAAGTGAAAATGTGTACGTGTGTATGTGGCGGAGATTTCCACTTTTACAGACAGCCTCCAGCCTCCACAAACAGCTCTAGTTCCCACTAAGCAGGAGACACCCATGACCCTTCCTTCACTAATATGCAGGTTATAGTGAGCGCCATGAACATGTGGCCCAAACCCTGCCAGCGTCCTCCACAAACACCATTCTACCCCCCACCTAAGTGAAGTCTTTCATGCGGGGACCATTTCATCCTAGATGTTCTGTTTTTCCACCAGAATGGACATCCCAAGGCTCCTTAATTTGCATGACTCTCCCTTATCCCTTTCCTACCCTTTCCTATGCCACACAGTTAACAGAGGAATTGATCAGCAACTGAACAAGAGGTTTGGGGATAATTCACCATGATTTACAGGAGTTGTATTTGACCTACACCCTGAGAGCACTGTGAACCCAACCAACGATATCTGCACCAAACTTGCCTTGGATGATGGGACCTTCACTGATACTGTGACTCCCATCAACAATGGACCGGGACCAAACTTGGCACAGAGAAGCCCGAAGACTAACTGAACATATTGCAGGAGTTAGTGGGACTGGACCTTGATGTTGAGAGCTATAGTTCAGCTAAATCCAGGGAAACTGTGACCCCCACCGACAATGGACTGGGACCAAACTTGGCACACAGACCCAACATAGTCAACTGTGCATACAGACCTGGTTTGGGGGTGATTGCCCTGGGAACCTGGGAGTTGTAGTTCACCTTTATCCAGACACCCCTGAACCCAGCCAATGATGGATCTGGACCAAATTTCGGTGATATTGTCTACCATCCCAAAACAAACAATGCCTTCTTCTAATAACCTGGGCACTGCCGGGTCGCTAAGCTAGTATACTATAAAAGGTAAAGGTTTTCCCCTGACATTAAGTCCAGTCGTGTCCGACTCTGGGGGTTGGTGCTCATCTCCATTTCTAAGCCAAAGAGCCGGTGTTGTCCGTAAACACCTCCTAGGTCATGTGGCTGGCATGACTGCATGGAGCGGCATTACCTTCCCGCCAGAGCAGTACCTATCAATCTACTCATATTGAATGTTTTTGAACTGCTAGGTTGGCAGAAGCTGGAGCTAACTGCAGAAGCTATACTACCATCTAAAACTGCATGGAGTGATTTTGGTGGTGATATGTTGCATCTGTTTAAATTTGCCTTTTTTATTGTGTGTTTTTCTTCTGATAAAGCTCCAAGAATCTGGATTGCCTCATCACTTTCATATCTGAGGCAGAACTTGGCATCCCCCCCCCCCCCCCTCTTCCTACACTACTCAGTAAAGCAGAACATGTGATGATGCCACTGTTGCACATTTCCCCACACTTGCTGGCATCATGGTGATACCACATTTGGCATTACTCAGCATTAGTGGCAGGAGAAGCAAAAGAGGCTACTGAATTTGGTGATAAACATGAGCCACCTATAAGATGTGTCATGTGAGGGACAGGAAGCAAGAAAAGAAGCAGATCTTCAAACTATGTTCACATATGACAAAAATCTTGCAAATATTTAAATAAAATCTGCTGCTCAGATTGAATCAAACCCCAATCTTGTCCGGCATTTAATTCCGCCTTTAACTTATCAAATGATCCAAACAAGGGTCCATAAACAACGTCATTTAACAAGCCCCAACTCGATGGCCTACACAACAACAATCCTAATTAACTTGACAACAAGCAAAAGGAGACCCACACTTCCCATTGAAAAAATACTGGTAAGTTTATGTTGGTTGAAATTGTTCTTCATTTTAAGTATTGTATTGGGTTTTTTTGCACTGTAAATAAGATATGTGCAGTGTGCTTAGGGATTTATTCATATTTTACATCAAAATAATAATAATAATAATAATAATAATAATAATAATAATAGCAACAACTACTACTACTTTATTCTTATACCCCACCACCATCTCCACGAAGGGACTCGGGGCGGCTTACATATGGGACAGAAAGTCCAACAGGCATAAAAGCAAACAATCCATTAAAACAAAACCACCAATAAAATAAAATAAGAATATTGTAAAATACAACAATCTATATAAAATACAATTAAACATAAGAGCAGCAGCATTGAGGCTTCATCAGACAATGTTCAACAAAACCAATCACCATCATTACAAAAATGGGCATGACCAGGCTATAAAAGGGTCGGGCATGGGATAGTGTAATACAGTGTACCATAGGGCCAGGAGATGAATAAGGGCAGAGAACAGAGTATTATCTGGCGACCTAGGGACAGGGCATTTATAACTAAGAACTAGTCGTTCTCAAATGCTTGCTGGAATATCCAGGTTTTCAGATCCCTGCAAAAAGTGAACAGTGTAGGGGCTTAACTTATCTCCCTGCGGAGAGTATTCCAAAATCAAGGGGTCACCACCAAGAAGGCCCTCTCCCTTGTCCCCACCAGCCATGCTTGTGACGGTGGTGGATTTTTGAGCCTGCACCTTCCTAGTGGATCTTAGAGTCCGCACCAGTTCATAGGGGAAGATGCAATCATGAAGATAGGCGGGGCCCGAATCGCTTAGGACTTTGTAAGTCGTAACCTGCACCTTGAATTTGGATCGGAAACTTATCGGCAGCCAGTGGAGCTGTTTTAATAGGGGTGTCATTCATTCCCTGTAATTAGCTCCAGTTAGAAGCCTGGCTGCCAACCTTTGTACCAATTGCAGTTTCCAGGCTATCTGCAAAGGCAGCCCCACGTAGAGTGCATTGAAATAATCCAATCTGGATGTAACCAAGGCATAGACCACAATCTTGAGGACTGTGGACTAGCCCTCTGTTTTAAAACGATCAACCAGATATCAGATATCACCTGAGGTGCCCAATAAGAACCAGAGTCGGAACAAATATATAAAGTAGAAACAACATTTGGGGAACACATAATATAGGCAGTCCCCGAGTTACAAATATGCGATTTACAGTTAAGAATGGGGATGAGACAACAGGAAGAGAGAAAAATCTACCCCTAAGAAGGAAAATTCTCTCCTGGAAGAGCAATCATGGGGAAAAGGCGCCTCCACTGAAGCTTTATCACCCATCTTTGTTTCCACAGCAAATCATTTTTTTCAAAATCCAGTTCTCACAGGGACAGAAAGTGAAGTGAAATTTTCTGAACAAGGGGCACAGACACCACAGGGGTGTTCACCCTTCGCTATGCTCTAAGTTTTTACACACACATATACACAGAGCTGGAGTGACACTTAAAAATGTACCTACTCCAATGTACAAACAAATTCAACTTAAGAGCAAACCTACTTAGGGACTGCCTATAGTTTATACAGATATGTATAGCCTATCTTATCACAAAGGATGAATCTGTGATATATCAGGCAGTCAATGTACTGGACACCTGTTTTTCTTTTGCAACAGGAGGTTTGGTAACTACCAACATTAAAAGGACAAGTAATTTTGTATTTTCTCCATGATGGATAATAAAGTCACCGGTTTATAGTGTATGTGATACTCTCCACTATAAGTTATAAACTATAAATAATAAACAAAGAAGGATCACAAAGTTACATTTCATTTAGCTCTGTTGGAAGACTTTCTCGTGATTTCAATGATGTAACTAAACAAGAACAGAACTATACCCATATGTAGATCTATATCTCCCCATAGTGAAAATGGGAGTCATGGAAATCGACCAGGAGATCTTTGGCATGTCAGCCCCAGAAGAAGACAAGGACAAACCGTTCTGAACAAATCTCACCAAGAAAACCTTATGATAGTTTTACCCTAGGGTTGCCATAAGTCAGAAAGGACTTGAAAGCACACAACAATATTCTTTAGAACAGCTGCATAAAAATGCAAGTTATACATAATTCTTAAGTTGTTAGTACTAACAATATGTAAGCACATTTATACAAACCATACTTTCTTTATCTTTAGGATTTGGCAGCCTCATCAATGGCACTCATGTTTGGCTGCCTTCCCAAATTAAATTACAAAAGATCTTCTGCCAAGATTTCAGTGTCTGGTCACTACTGAAATTGGTACATCCCCAATAAACAAATAAAAACTTTGAGAAGATATTAATTTTAATAATCGCATGCCTGCCTGACCTAGAGATATTCAACATAAATCATTTCCTTAAACTGCTCATGAACAATAAGGCTGCAAGATGCTTCTTTGCTAATAACTCTTATGAGTTTCTCCATTAATTAACAATTTTTCCAAGATTTATAAGTAGGAAATGTCCATCTATTCAAAACTCTGCAGTGCAATGAAAAGATATTGCCACTCCACCCTATTGAAAGCTTTTTCTGCATCAACGAACATCAATGCAACGTCTCCCTTTGTCTCACTACACTTGTTAATTATGAATAAGCCTCTTTTAGTGTGACTAGATAATTGTCTTGCTGCTGTAAAATCAAGCTGATCCTGATGTATGTTATTACCAATTATCTTATTTAACCTACTGGCCCACTGAAACATATGTTAAAATCACTACTTGGAAGTAAATTTTGTCTATAAAAGTTTATTTCTCCAGTATCTTTATCTGCTTTATTTAAAAAATTGTTCTTGCATCATTTGAGGAGTTGGGAATATGGTAAGTGAAAATATTTGTTAGTTATTTAATCATTAGAAAGGGTTTTATAACATTCTGCTGGCAAGCCAAAGAAATCTACAGTTCCTTTTGATTTGAGTTTTAGTATGATGTAATCAATCTGTTCCTTGTAAAGATGGTTACTGTTGTCTTTGGTGGTCTGTTTTCATTGGTCTTGTAGAACACTGCTAATACTTCTGCTATTATATCAAAACTATGTAACGCATAGCAGTTCAGTGATAGGTTCTGCATTATTTCATGTTAGGTTTTGGCATCTTATATTTCATACAGAAAACAGCTGTCTTTTCTTTTTTACGTTGGTTTGTCAATTTGTTGGCAAAGCTCTTGTCTGATTTCCTCCCTTTTTCAAATGTTTGTTTCACATAATTTAATCATGTGTATGTTCCAATAAAGTCTGACTATGTCATACATTTGGAATGGGCTATAATTCTCTGATTACACTATGTAACACAATTTTTGTTCCTGGCTTATAAATGTCATTTCCTAATTGGTTCTATCAAAAAAAGCATGGAAAACGTTTGTTAAAGTATAAAAACTTTGTTTTTGTGGGACATCCTGCAGCATATTTTGCTATAATTTGCCAATAAATATCAGATAAAGTCTCAACCAATTCAACATAGTTTGTTGCAACCACAAAACTGACATTTCTGGAGTATAACAACTACCTTCAAATTAAGTACTGAACAATTAAACAGGAAATAACACTTTCAAACCAGGAACAGAAAAAAAAATCAAATTTTGTTACATGGTATTATATTCTGTCTTAGAATGATGAGATGTCCAGCAACATCCAGAAAGCCACACTTAGCCCACTAGTGCCTTTAACAGTTCTAATTTATGAAGACAGCATGTACACTTTCCTAAGAGAGACCTACTGTGTATACCTGTGTGTAGGTTTAGACATGTTAATAAAAAATTTGATGATTCACAGTAAGTACTGCACTTGAACTCTTAAAAAGAAGCTGTGGTGGTGCAATGGGTTAAACCCTTGCTGTTGACCTGAAGGTTGGATTGCTGACCTGAAGGTTGCCAGTTCGAATCCACAAGATGTGGTGAGCTCCCGTCTGTCAGCTTTAGCTTGCAGGGACATGAGAGAAACTTCCCAGCAACACATTTGGGCATCTCCTGGGCAACGTCTCTTTAGACGACCAATTCTCTTACACCAGAAGTGACTTGCAGTATATTCTCAAGTTGCTTCTGAGACAATAAAAAACTTGAACTCTTATCAAAAAAGGAATCATCCCCTTCTCTGAAGAGAGTGGAAAAAAGCAAGAGCTAAGTTTGTCCAGGGAGAATGTAAAAGAAAAACAAACCTCCAATACTCTGTACTGCAATGTCATTTTTGGCCTTTTTGATAGCCTAAGAAGGAATATCGCGACAAGGGAAGCTAAGAGTGGCTGATCCCTTGAAGTGGCCCTCAACTGATCTACATATGGTATCACAATCTGTAGTTTTGGCCCCAAAATCTGCCCTCAATTTATGTGCGAGGTCGCGCTACACAAAAGTAAATATGGCACTTCTGAACAGGACGTAATTGGAAAGGTTTTAGTATCCACTTTTTTTATGTAGACACTGAACTTTTGATTTTATATATTAAGTTTTGTTTATTGCTTATTCAAATACTGCAACCCAAATTATATTCTTGTTAAATAAAGATATAGGTTCAGTATCTTCATTCAACTAGAATTCCAACATCCAAAATACTCTGAAATCTAAAAATGTCAACCTAGGGAGCTGAAATAGCTATATTTTCTGATGGTTCAATGTGCAAAACTTTGTCTCATGCACAAAATTATTTCAAATGTCATATAAAATTACTTTCACACTATATGTATAAGATGCATATGAAACAGAAATAAATTCTGTATTAAGACGTGGGTCTCATCTCAAAGATAGTTCATTATATACAAAAATGAAAATACAGGCATTCCAAAATCTGGAAAATATCTGAGATTCAAAACATTTCTAGTCCCAATCATTTTGGATAAAAGATACATGTATAGAATTTGACAACAACAACAACAATCACCAAGGTTTCCAACTGATGTCTGATCAAAATTCTGCTATTTTAACAACAGTAATCAATCAATAAGTTTCATACAGCCTTCTGTATGAAATTGGCTACTCAATACTGATATGACCAATATTTTTAATTTAAAAAATCAATTCCCACCAAAGTTATCAAATGTCAAAATGCATAGATACTACAGAACAGATGTTTCTTTAAATACAGTAAGAGAGATGGGAAATGATATATATCTTCTGTTGTGCTGTTTATATTTATGGCAGCTTTCTCTGGTCTAAAGATAAATGTGTATTATATCCCCAAACGTTTACGCATGAGATAATTATTCATCAATTTTCAAAACATTGACTAATTATCTATCAGTAATTGCTGCCTCAACTGCTCTTTGACCTCAACTGATGGAAGAGAAGACCATTTACAACAATAGGTTCCTATGTGGAAGGATGAGTCAAGGCTAGATGGTCCAAAATTATAAACATCAGCTGGTAATTGGTGAACATTGTCAAGTCATAGCCATACTCCTCTGACTCACTCATTTCAGTTCTGCTTTCTTTACTGAAACAGCCAGGGAGTACAGAGTGGGAAAAAGAAATTTTAAAGTTATGAAACATTATTGCTGTCCTTTATGGTAGGCCATGGAATAGTTCCTGTTTCTAACATATTGGGTACATTTTCACATGACATTATTGTTTGTTTGGCTGAAGAAATCCCCATTCACCATGATCACCTCCAGCTTTGGAGTACTTAAGGAGTTGGGCAGAGATTATCCTAATATTTCACAATAAAATCCTGCTAAGGTAGACCAATGTACCACTTGTGGAATGGAGCTGAGAAATAGTGGCTTATCTCTGTGATTTCACTGGTAAAGAAAGATATAAACTGATGACCTCCTAACATGTAAAGGGTACCGTTACTGTAACAGCATTATCAAAGCTCCAATTCCAAGTCCTGCTCCTCAACTGTTCTGTTAACACTGACTCTATTTTCCAAGAGCTGAAACTCCACTCAGTTTCTATGAGGTAGCTGTGCATGGTGTGGGGTGAACTGCTGATGTTGTCCTATCATCCCACTGTGTGAACATATTCTGGATGCTCAGAAAAGAAATGGTTGACAGATACTGCAGTGACAAAAGGAAGTGACAAAAGGAAAAGACCCAAGGGCAATGTGTGTGTGTGGGGGGGGGGGGGGAGATGTCTTCCTTTAGCAGAAGGAAATTGTTAAAGAGGCTTTTAAGCAGACCACATTTTAGAAACACTTGGCATAAAATAGACTGTCAAATTTCTGGTCATCTGGAAAGTAGCTGTGGTGTTTCCTTGGAGGAACCACGGTTTTTGTTTTGTTTTTTTTTTGTTTTGTTTTTTTACAAAAGCAGCCAGTCTGAAAGTACTACCTTATCATCCAAACAATACTTTTGTGAACGGCTATGACTGATTTGCCTTGGTTTTCTATGAATTGTATGGATTCTTTGAGGTGTTTAATCACGTAACAGAGAGGAAGAACTTTTCATCTGAAGATTTTCTCTTTCAAAGCAAGCGGCTTTCTTGTTGCCAGAACAACTGGCACAGGTATTATCTATTAAAACTGTACCTTTACATAGAATAACTTCACTCTTGTAATGCAGCTACCGTTTTTTAATTACCTTAAGAGTTGTGAGTATGGCATCACTAAGTGGAGAAGGCGGAAGATTACACAGGTCAAGTGTTGGCTTGTGCTCTATGTCACACTCTGTGTTGCAGATGTTAAGGTGATGTGCAACACAGGAAGAATGTATGTTTTATTACCAATTCCCTGTGGTTTGTAGCATACATATGTTTACTTAGTACCTAGAACATAACAATATTAGCTGACTTGGAAAAACAGGAAAGCAAATAGTTACTTTTCAAAACATTTCAATTCTGATGCAATTAACTTTGTAGGGTGTTGAACTGGCCCTATACCAAGTAACAACAGCCTGACCCTATTCTCCAAAAAAATAGAGAAAGCACTAAATGGAGACAAAGCTTTTGTAGGAATGCAGTAAGTGACAAAAGAGGGTGGAAATTGTGCCCTCCTGTAAGCGTAGAAGCAACAAACAAGCTTTGAAAATATTGGGGGAAGATGCAACATGTAGTGACTTGTCAGTTTATGGCAATCTCTATCTTTCCCTTTCCTGTGAAGAAACATCTGCTAGTGAAATCAGATCAAACAGTGTGACTTTAACCAAGAAAGATTATCCAGGAGTATTTGAAATATTGGCACCAGGGAAACTTTTGGCTCAGTCTATTCCAGACTTTATTGCAATCTGGAATAAGTCATTTGTGTACCTCAACACTGAACATGTTTACTAAAATAGACTTAAGTATTTTACTTGGAAGAAGGCCTTACACATATCAGTGGACCTCACTCAATGTAACACCACTAAGTTTCACAAAACTTGGCTTTATTTGATTTTGTTTTTCTAGATATGAAACTAGGGCAACAGCAGAGCAAAACTCAACGAGTGAGCACTGAAGCTTAGGGGCCAGTGGCATTTACAGCTGCTCTTTGACACACATACACCCCTTACAAATGCAGACACAACCACACACACAGACCTTTCATTGTTTTTGTTGGTGAACTCAGACAAATTTATACTGGGGTTTTCTGGGCTGAGAGCAAGTGACTAATCCAAGGTAGATTTTGATGACCAAGTGAGTAATGAAAGCCTGGAGTCTAGCCCTGAAACCACTACCGTATGCTGGATGGCCAGAGGCAAAGGCCCTCTCTACCATTCTGCATCCCCTATCATGGACAGAAGAAAAAAGAGAGGCAGTCAACAGGATGGCAAAGACCTTTCCTGTTCTGTTTGTATTTCTCCTATCATGCTTCTCATTGCCACCTCGTCCTCCTTCCATGACAAGCACTGAGAGGTTTTTTTGTGTGTGTCTGGAGTGACTTGAGAAACTGCAAGTCGCTTCTGGTGTAAGAGAATTGGCCATCTGCAAGGACGTTGCCCAGGAGATACCTGGATGTTTTTATGTTTTTACCATCCTTGTAGGAGGCTTCTCTCGTGTTCCCGCATGGAGCTGGAGCTGACAGAGGGAGTGCATCTGCGCTTTCCCCGGGTTGGATTTGAACCGGCAACCTTCAGGTCAGCAACCCAACCTTCAAATCAGCAGTCTGCCAGCATAAGGGTTTAATCTACTGCACCACCGGGGCTCCGCTAGCACTGGGAGGCGGGATATATAGTTTTCAGCACTCCTGATTGACCACTTGAGGCTAAGCTTGAACACTCCCCCCCCCAAAAAAAACCAACACATTATGTTCACCTATGCACTGGTGGATATAAACATATGGGGTAGGCTTGCCAACACTGAACACTATAGGTGAATAAAACACACAATTCAGGTGAAACAATTCTGCTTCTTAGATCAAGTGGATGGGTAATAACATAACATTACATTACATGACATAACAGCCCAGAATGATTAAGGGGGTTCCCACGATGCCCACAAACTTGCTCTCTCACTTCATTTCTATCCTTCTGCATCCCTCCTGTCTACCTTGAGAAGGCAAAACACATTTTTCCTGTACAGTGTTGCATAAGATCCACTATATCTTAAACAAGATAGGATGGAATAATTAAGCAACAACATTAGTACACTGAAAGAAGAAAGAGATTGGGTTTTAAATCAATACTGTTAATATACTCTGGAGGCAGCTGATCTATTTTCAAGGATTGAGACAGCAGTTTTAAAGCAGCATGCATGCAATGCCTAATGCAGGCCACATTTAAGGCCTGCTTTCAGTACTGGCCTTTTGAGATTTGTCCACTATGCATACATTTTCTTCAGAAATTTCCAGTGCTTCTGTATTTTTGGTTTTAAAAGCCTGAGAGACACAGACAAAGTGAATGATTTCACTCTATGGCAAGCCCTTGCATGCAAAATTTCAGGTCCCTGAGCCCTCTGTTCTTGATTTCAGAGCATCTCTTGGCCCCCCCCCCCCCCCCGCCACCAATCCCAAGCGTTTGCTCTCCAAAGAAGCAACATCTGAAGAGATCATGTGTCGTCTCTGACATGTCACCACCAGAGGGGGCTCCAAGCTGCTGCTGCTCAAGGCACACAGATGCACACATGGAGTGTCAGCCTGCCAGAAACAGGATGTCCGTTGGATTACTCATAATTCAATTGAATGTCATGTTCACTAAATGATGATGGCGAAAACACGCTGGGTTGGCTTTTTATGGATATTTCTTAGAAATGTCTTTGTTTAGAGTGGGAGAGAGGCTGCTCCACTATGATACAGAGGAAGCATGTTTACACATAATGACTTGGGATGAAAAGCCAATTTGATCCACCAGCACCATGGTAAGCGCAGTGGAGAAGAGCGGGTGGCATATTTCAGCAGCATTAATTCAGGAATTGGACAGGTACGGGTTGGGGAGGGGAGCACTAGCACACGAGCTCCACAACAAAACCTGAATTTGAAAGATGCCGAGGGAGGGATTGGGTGAATGGAAAAGCCGGGCCTTCCGTGCAATGATTCACATACCAATGAGGCTTCTGAGTGGGATTTTCCAGCCACAGGCTGTGGGCAAAGGAACAACTACAGACGAATTGGGCAGGATAGCTACGTGACCAAGCGGCTCTTCTTTGGAGGTGGGAGAAATAAGTCATCCTCCTCATCACTCAGCTCCAGGAAGGTTGCTTCAAGTCTCTTTCCCAGATCAAAAATAAACCTTGGCATGGGCAGAGCAGCCGAGCTTTGTCCGATGTAATGTGACAGAATGGCAACCTTTGAGAGAAGCAGCATGCTCTTTTCAAACTAGATGCCGCTTCCAGGTTCAGATAGCAGATACCCAATCCCACGGCATGGGGGGCTGAAGAGCAGCAGTAGGAAAACGGCAGCTGCACTCGCAGTGATGAGAGGAAGAAATGGCAAGCAGACGGGGGCTATTACAGTTATTTCCGAATAGTTTGGCACGCCTCTAATCAGAGAGCTTCTGTTCCCCTTTCGCTCTTGGTTTACTGCTGTGTCACTGCTTCTGAAGGGCAGCAGAGCAGACAATGGCACAGCTTCCAACCTTCAGTTCTGAAAAGTGCCCATCCTGCAAGTATTCAAGGGTCCTGGCTGTGCCTATCACAAACACACACAGGGCACAATAACAGAAGGAAGCCAATTTTGTTGGGATTTTGAAGGCCTTTCCAAAACTAAGGAGCTTGCCTGGAGAAGAAATTAAGCAGTGGGGCAAAAGAGAGGATTAAATGGCACCATGTGATGCCTTTCATAGTGGGGAAGGCAAAGGCAAAATTATTTGATGATAGATTTGATAACACATGCATGTATGTGCTTGTGCACATATGCTCACACACTGCAGTTGCTGTTGTGTGTCTTCAAGACCTTTTTGACTTATGAGGTTCCTAAAGTGACTGCATCACAAATTTAGAAAGATTTGTTGCTGAGATGGAGTTATCTTTGCCTTCCTCTAAGAGAGTGCAATTTGCCTATGGTTAAGCAGTGGGTTTCCATGGCTATGCGAGAATTTGAACCCTGGCCTTCAAAGTAATAATCCAAATCTCTGTTGGAAATAGCAACCTTCTCCAGCCTCCACTAGTTATTTGTTATGTACATAATTCAAATTGCTTACTGTATTGTATATGTGTGTATTAGCGTACAGTTTTCCTTAACTCTTTGTTGTGGGAGGGGCTGCAGTCCATGTGATCAGATTTGGGATTGTTCAGGACTCAGACTCCAGTCTAGAAATTGTATGCTTTAGACATCAGTAGAAACACATGATGTATGCTTTTAGAAGACAGTAAAAACAGACAGAAGCCATTAAACTTTCAATGTAGAAACAGAGATTCTATTAGACTCTGATACCAGAGAGATGCTTTGGACTTTGTACTGTTGATTAAAAGACCAGTGACTTACACAGAGAAACTACTTCAAATTTTATCTGTAACTGGATTGCTATGCAAATTACCTTTATGCTGAATACATGAAGTTTGTGAGTAAACCAACTATGTTACTTTTAAAGAAGTCCCAAACCATTACATTCACTCTGATTCTCAGAAAATGAATAAATTGGATTCCAGAAGGAAGGTGCCGCCATGAAAAGTGGATGGAAATAAAGCAATACTGTATATAGATTTCATTCATTTTAATAATTTCTTAAAGTGACTGCAATTTTGCATCTCACACCACTGTTCAAGGATAATGCAAATAAAGTATGAAAATGTATTTATTTATTTATTTATTACATGCATTTATACCCCGCCCTTCTCCCTGAGGGGACTCAGAGTGGCTTACATTCTGCCACGAGGGCCAGCAACAAATATACTATAAAACAAAACAAGAAAACTAGACTTGTTTCAAATATTTATCAACCTCAATTTTCTATTAGCTAGTTGAGTGTTGCAATTCTTATTAATGAAAAGAACTTCTAAAAAAATAAAAACCACTTTTATAAATATATATATATTTTTAAAAAACACCAACACCTTTTCCCCAAAACATTTGACTGCTGTTATTTCAGTGAGCAGTTTTATTTCCTGGGTGCTCTTAATTCTTCCTGAATTAGTCACAGAGGGGTAACCCCATACAATTGAATGAGTTAACAAGAGGAGGGACAACTTTGGCAGAACTAAAGACCAGTTTCCCACCCCATAACCCATGTCAAGCTCCAGTAGAAGTAAGTATGTGCAAAAGATATTGCAAAAAGAGAATATTGTAAGTGGCCAGCAAATCACTATTGTTACATATGTATGCATGTATGTATGTACATGGAGCTATGTTTTATTCAGAAATCAAACAACCATCCCTGAAATAATATTTGTAAACTCTATTATTTTAAAATATGCATTATTTTTGCCACATCAGGGGCCACGAATGTGCTCTTGAGAACCTCCTGAAGCATACAGATGGCATTTTGCCTACCTCTGGGCTAACATGAGAATGTTAACAAGTGTTATGGTATGATGTATCCCTCGGATTGCATTGCAGAAGGGAAAGATGCTCTAGTCTCACTCACTGGTCTGAAATAGAGTTGTGGTGAATTTGTTTTCTTTCGGTACCTTCAGGAGCCCATAATGGTAAGGGCCCTCCCAGTTCAAAAACCCAACCACAATTAAAGCAAACGGGAGCCGATCACAGCTCCTCCTCCCCTATTGGGCACCACAGTTGAATCTTTTTGATTTTCCTTTGTTTTCCTGCTTTTTTATTTAATGGAACTGACTGGGAGTTGGTGACCTGAGGGACAGTGGGTGTGGTGCACGTGATTGGGAGCTTTCACCCTTTTAGCTTCTTTTTCTCCTTCCCTTCCTCTCCTTCATAAAATACTTCTAGAAGATAATTAATTAATTAATTAATTAATAGTAGTAGTAATCCCAGCAAACAAAAAGAGAAACCTAGAAAGTACGAACTGGAAGCAAAGCCCCAAACAGAAAGGAGATTGCAGGCAACAGAGGGGATTTTTAAGGTAGTCCAGGGAGGATAGCTCCGCTGAGCTCCAGGTCATCATTCTTCCTTCCCTGGGCCTCCTTAAAATGCCTTGGAAAGTTGTGTGGCATGCTGCTAGTGCTTGGAGAGAAAGTGTGTGTGCCTGCCTCTCCTTTAAGAAGCAGAAGGGAAAGGATCCAGAAAGAGCGGTACCTCTGATGCTTTCTAAAAATCAAGGTCTTAATTAAGGATACAGAAGGGAGCCTGTGGGAAGTCCCCCCATAATGGGCTAGATAGAGTGCTTTCTTAACCCTGTTGCTGACACCCAGATCCCTTGAAGAGAAGAAAGGAAAAGCTCTCAGGGAAAAGGGGAGCCTCGTAAGTTCCCCCTTGCTGCCAATGGGCTGAAAAGAACCTTTTTTCGAATGCAGAACAAAAACATGCCCGTTTTTGGCAATGCGCCTGTTTTCGGGAGGCACTGGAAAACAGATATGGGAGGCTTCCCATACCCAGCAAGCAGAAACTGATAGCTATTCACCCGAAATGCACAAACCTAGTCTGAAGACCAAGAACAACTGAGTTGTGTTGATCTTGGAGTGTGGATGTAAATGCACATTATTACAGTTTTATAAGTGTCCTTCACAATCACTTGCTGATAACATTGAATATAAATCTCCTGAATAATGAAGAAATGATGTTAGTGGAGGCAACAGAATAGCTGGGAGTAAATTCAAAGTAACAAAAAATCATATATTTCTACACAAGGAGCTCCAAATGTCATCAAAAAAAGGGCAATTTGTTTGCTCTGTTAAAAATATAGATCGTTTTGAGCTCAGCCAAAGGGAAAAGTGCATTACAATCACCTATCTATGAAAGATGAAGATTTCTACATTGAGACATTATGCAAATTAGATACAATCAAATTACAATTCCAATGCAACAAGGCCAATTACATATATATAAGTGAATTTTACAGCAACTTGCCATGCAGAACAGCATGCTGCTAGTATATGTTTAAGCTACTTTGCATATGTAGATCTTGTACTTTTTGGGGTCGGATCCAAACACTGAAGGGCCTACTTCTAAACGGGTAAATCCCACTGCTCCTAGGTATGTGGTAAACACCGTAGTCTTTCAAGTGTCAACACAGGACATTTAACAAAGTTTAAATGCTCTAAGCTGAAGCTGACAACATTAACCACAGAGAAATTATGCAGGCCTGCTGTAGGATGCATGCCTCTCTTGCTAATGTGATCACATCAGTCCTCCCATGACAGGTATTTCTGAGTAATAATGATGCGGACAACAGCAATGATGATAAATACCCTGCAATACCAGCTGCGACTTTCTCCACAACGTTGGTCCCACCATGTAATGAGATCTTTTATCTCTTTTCCATTTTGTTTTTCAATTTCTTTTAATGTTACATGCCCCTCCAGTATTGAGTATACAGTATTTTAGTTTAATGTATCTAGTTCAACAAGAAAATTCATTAGTTCCTTCTATACTTTTTATGTTAATTTCACCCTTTATCTGTATCGGTTTGTGACCCTTTTCCTGCCCATACAAAAATTCCCACACATTTTTCTACAAACTGATCTTGCAGCACCTTTGAGACTGAGAGAAAGAAGTTGGTAGCACAAGCCTTTGTAGATTTCAGTCGACTTCATCAGATGCGTGGAGTGAAGTGCCTGGGAACAGACCACTTCATGTATCTGATGTAGATTTAAAACTAGGAAAGCTTATGCTATTAACTCCTTTCTCTCAGTAACTCTCAAAGGTGCCACAAGATCCTTTTGCATACTGATATCCCAGACGAAAATGTATTTGAATTCTGTTTTTCCCCCCATCTTATCTGTTTTTACAAAAATCTGTAAATATTGTGGACATTTCCTCTCATCTTCTAAACATGTATATGCAGTTCTGAATGCGTTACATGGTTATGCAAGCTATTTTCCTTAATATAATGCATTTGTATGTATCAGTGTCATAAATAAATGCATTTGCTGACATTTATTTCAATTGGAAAATTGCATCACAAAAGGCAGAGAAGTGTGAATAGGAAAAAAAAACCTTCCTGTGCTTTGGTTCTCCTATGAGTTCTCCTAATAGTTTTCAGTCTGACATATGAAAATACAGTTGGCCCTCTCTATTTATGGTTTTGAATTTTGCAGAATTCATTATTTTGTCTAGGAACCTCTAGGTCCTCCAGTACAACTCTAAGATCAACTTCTGCCAGATGCTGAACACAGGATCATGCAGGAAAACATTTTTAGATATAACACCTTTTTAGTCATCTTTAGGTATTCCAAAGCAATTCCATGGTCAGCTTCCAATGAAAGTTGACCACAGAGTCATGTTGGAAAACCTAGAAATTCCCAGAGAGGTGTTTTCTCTAGTTAAAAAAAATGACAGTATTTATTTGTGACTTTTTACTATCACAGGGGTCCTGTGGTCTTAACCCCATTGAAACATCACTTCTTCATGTTTCTCTTTATATAATCACTAGCTGGGTCCCCAGCATTTGCCCGGATAATTTGAAAACATCAATTTTTAATTGTTCAAAGTGCATTCGGTTTTAGGTGAACTACAACTCACATCACGCCAGGTTAACCCTCTGAAACTCCATCAGTGGTTAAAGTTTGTCATGTTGGGCAAGTTTGCTCTCTAGATGCATTCATTTGTGGGGTTCAGTGTGCTCTCTGGCTGCAGGGTAAACTACAGCTCCCACCATGGTGGGTCAGTCTCCCTTAATTCCCTCCAGTAGGTTCAGTTGGTCATAGGGGTTGTGTATGCCAAGTTAGGTCCAGGTCCATCATTGTTGGGGATCAAAGTGCTCTTTGATTGGAGGTGAACTATAAATTCCAGTACTTACAACTCCCAAATGTGAAGGTCAGTTCCCCCCAAACCTGGTCATAGAGGGTCTATGTGCCAAATGTGGTTCAGGTCCATTATTGGTGGGGGTCACAGCGCTGTGTCTTCATGCAGGGTGAACTACAGCATCAATCATATTGAGTCAGTGCCCCAAACCCCTCCAGTATGTTTAGTTCTTGCATCGCTGATCAATTTCGCTCTGTTTGCTGTGTGCCATAGGAAAGGGTAGGAACGGGTTAAGGGAGAGGCACTGGGCAGGGTCATGCAAATTCCACACCAAAGGAGAGCGAAAGGAACCCTGGGAGGTGTCTTTGGTGGAGGAAAAACATACAGGAATTGTCTCTGTATGAAAGTCTTCACTTGGGTGGTGGGCAGTATGGCGTTTGTGGAGGACATTGACAGGACTCTTGGACATGTTCATGATACTCTCTATAACCTGCAATGTCAGTTTTGGGAGGGCCATGGGTGGCTCCTGCTCAGAGGAAACGAAAGCCTGTTTGTAGAGGTGGTACTCTGTCTGTGTAAGTGGACCCCCTGCTACATACACACATGCACATTTTCACTTTTATTATGTGTATAGATATTGGAGAATGTGAGAGTTTATACTCTAACTGTTGACCATGCAGACCATCCACACTCCATGAGCTACTGCATTCCATTTGTAATAAGTGGGATTTAAAATCAGATGGAAAGACTGCAGGATCAGACCCAGGTCTAGACACTGAGGAAATGTTGCACATTTTAGACAGCCTCTAGGCCACAGACATTTAAACAGAGCCAGTATACCCAAGGGACTACCTCTTTAATTCATGCTTTTAATGGTGCTCACTGAAGCTGTTAATTATTTCTTACTAGCTGCTAATTGTTTTTCTTGGACACTCAATTCTGTAGTCTTGCAATCCACCAATTGCAGTAGAATCTATCTAATTTGTGAAAGAAATGAGAAACACTGTCTTTTCTTATGGGAATGTATATTACTGCACCAGAGTCTAAGACAAAACTGGGGAAATTGTGATCCTCCAGATCAGCCTTCACCACTGGCTATAGGAAGCTGCAGCCCAACATCACCTGGGAGGGCCAAAAGAATGGACAATCCTTCAAACAGGACAATAAGCTGCAGAAGTAGAGCAGACTTATTTACTACTGGGTTTTTTGAAAGAGGAAATTCATGAACATGCAAGGTTCTCAACCTTGTATGACAACACACACACATTCATATATATGCAGTGGACCCCTGGTATATCCTGAGGTTGCAGGATCTAATGTGGATACAAAATCCATGGGTGTGTAAGTCCCATTATACACAATGGTGAAGTAAAATGGAGCCCCTTATATAAAATAGCAAAATCAGGCTTTGTTTTTTGGAATTTTGTTTTGACCATTTTAAAGCTACGAATAGTGGAACCAGTGAATATGGAACCCATGGATACAGAGGGCCGAGTGTACAAATAAGAAACAGCCTTTCTATCTGATCAATCTAGCAGAGTCTGATGGTTGCATTTGAGAACTACATGATCATGCAGAATTGTAACATAGAACTTTGCTCATCACTATGGTTCAACTACACTTTTAAGGAAAGTAACAGCAGCAGTGGTCACCCATGTTGCCCTTCAAGTATATAATAATTACCTCACACCCCTGGGAATTGTAATGCCGTAGTCACAGGAATCAATTAAAACCAATGATATTAAATATGCTAAGGTCAGTGGTTTTTCATAGCCATTGGTTGCAATAATCAAATCAGCAATCTCAGTTCTCTATCCACATGGGATTTATGATCACAACAAGCTTTGCAATTAGCAAAATTGGTGTGTCCCAATTTAGATCAAGAGTTCCTGCTGCAAAGAAAGACCACAGTTCAGTAGTAAAATACACCACGAACATGCAGAAGGTCCAAGGTTCAATTCCTTAAAACAGCAAAGCTTCTGCCAGTCAGAGTAGAAAATAATAGGAAAGGCTTCTGTCAGTCATCAAGATAGATTAAGAGCATGAGGAAAGTCATGCTGGATCACTCTTAAGGCCTATCTAGTCCAGAGTTCTGTCTCCACAGTGGTCAACACGTGGCTTGAGCATGGCTGCAAAATCACCCTCTTTTTCAGAATGGTCAATTCCACTTTGGAGCAATTCTCCAGGGTCTTCTCCATCATGTGCTAAAAGATCTATCTCTTTACTGGAGATGCTGGAGCCCCTGGTGGTGCAATCTGTTAAACCTTGTGCCAGCAGGACTACTGACTGAAAGATTGGCAGTTTAAATCCAGGGAGTAGGGTGAGCTCCCATCTGTCAGCTCTATCTCCCCATGCGAAGACATGGGAGAAGCCTCCCACAGAATGGTGAAAACATCAAACATTCGGGCGTCCCCTGGGCAGCATCCTTGCAGACGGCCAATTCTCTCACACCAGAGGCAACTTGCAGTTTCTCAAGTCACTCCTGACATGACAAAAAAAACTGAGATGCTGAAGATTTGACATGGAACCTGCTCTATATAAAAAAGGGTTCTACTACACAGCTCTAGTACCTTGCTTCTCCTGACCTCATAGCCATAGAGTAAATCATTGGCTGAAGCAATGCACCACTAAAAGGAACACACACAATGTGTGTTCATTAAATATGGTTAAGCTATAATAAAGTCATAGTAAACTGTCTTGTTATTAACTATGTCAAATATTATCTATTATAATTGTATTATAATTATTATCATTACATGCAACATTGCGGAATGATCTAAGCGACTTCTATTCCAAAGTTTCTACCTTCCACTTAACCAACTATTTCCATCCACAGAGTCAGTGTTTAAAGACAGACTACACTCATCACACTCTAAGATTAGAGATACCACAAGTCCCAAAACCAGAAGACAAAATGAGAAGGAAGAGGAAAAAAATTCTTACTTGCAGTCATGTTTCTCAATTTCAAAATGAGGGTTGAAGTTGAGGATAATTTTCTGATTTGGTTCCGGGGCATAAATGATCCATTCACAGTTCTGGTGGGAAGGGTAGTCATGCGGGTAGCCAGGTGAAGTGATGTAGCCAGCGTCTTTGGAATTCAAACGGCCCCCACACGACTGAGCTGCCAACACAGAGAACAAAAACAAAAGCTAAAATAAAAATAGCAGTCAACATTGGTTATAAACTTCAGTCAGACACACCACACTGTATTCCTCTGGATTTGTACCATTAGATGACTGGGTCTGGTGGTTGGTGTTTTTTTTTAATGTGTTGCAGGCTCTTTTTAACAATCTTGTTAAATGTCCAAGTACAAGGCAAATCTCTGGACACTGAAGAATGAAGATGATTACTCTGCACAACAATCCTCCCCACAGAAATGCACATTCCACATCTTAGACAGACCAGAAAAAAGGAACAGCTATAAATGGGCCCACCTACGCACTTTCAGATGTTGTTATGTTTATTTTTCTCCCTTCTTTCAAACAGTCAACATAGACATCAGATGATTTGGAAATCAATGGGAATGTCTTTATTTCCTCCTCTGTTTCAGAAGGCGTTCTATGGCTTCCTTCCACGGTTACCCTAGCAGTACCTCACAGATATCAATGTTGCTTTAAGCAAAACATAAGAAAGAGCCTCTGCTTTATATGAAAGACTTTCGAAACAAAACCAGGCAGAGCAGAAGTCTGGGGTCTTAGCAAAAATTAATAATTATAATAATAATAATTATTATAACAACAACAACTTTATTCTTATATTTATTTATTTATTTATTTTTCAAACTTATATGCCGCCACTCCCCTAGGGCTCGGGGCGGCTTACAAGAACCGGCTAAAATCAACAATTTATAAACATCTTAAAACATCTTTAAAACACCTTTAAAAATATCTTAAAAACATCCTAAAAGCACCTTTTAAAACATCTAACAGAACTCAAAGGCCTGCCGCCCTATCTCCCCAAAGGGACTCGGGGTGGCTTACATGGGGACCAAGCCCAGTGGAACAAAAATTAAAATACAACATCATAAAATACATGTAAATTACAAAGCATAACCACATAAAAATATGTAAACCATCATTAAAAACATAAACTCAACAACAACTGATACCAGTAGCTGAACCCAGTAGATATGGTCAGAGCTAAAAGATGGGCCAGGGCTTGTACAATATACTCCAGGGACGGGGCTGGTGATAAAGTGCAAAGGCTAGATATTAAATAAGGCTTCCTATGGAACCCCTGCCTTCTCCACATTTCCCCATCTGTACTGTCTTATGATGGTCTTCTGTCCTTCCAAAATCCCCATACCTGTCCCAGGCCCGTAGCCAGGATTTTGGTTCGGGGGGGGGGGGGGGGGGAACACACTGAGTCTGAGTGAGAGAGGATCTAGCCTAGGAAACCTGTTATCCCAATACCCCTATGCATATGGGATATACTGAGCATGGTGATCAGATCATGATACGAATAAATGTAATAGTTTAAATAATAAATGTAAGGCCTTCTCGCTGACCATCCTGAGAATTTGGGGGGAGGGTCTGAAGCCCCTCAAGGCCCCCCCCTCTTGCTACATGCCTGACCTGTCCTCTCTCTCCACTGAACAGCATCATGCAACCATAAAAGTTTGAGTAAAGCTCCCCTACAAGCTATCCATGTCTCTATGTTTGAAAGTTATTTTGTTTAAGGAAGGAGCCTCTTCAGGACTGCTGGCTGAACACATTCCAAACTTTCAAAACTCCGCAGGCACACCATTTCAGCAAGTAGTGGGGAAAAGAGAAAGTTTTGCTTTAACAAGGTCCTCTTTTAAAACAATCTAGGTCAATGGTTCTCAACCTGTGGGTTCCCAGATGTTTTGGCCTTCAACTGGATGGGATTTCTAGGAGTTGTAGGACAAAACACATGGAGACCCATATGTTGAGAACCACCGATCTAGGGGAAAATTGAAGGTGTAGGATGGCACTGAATCCTCCCCCCCCCCCCCCCCCCCCATATCATCACACAGAAACAAGAGCATTTCCTTTCCTTGACGACTATCTCTCAAGAAGCTCATGCTGACATCTACAGCTCTTGGTTTGCCATTGAGATTTAGCAGATTTGGGCATGCTTACTGAGCCAAGGTCACATCACGAACTTCCTGTTTGTGTATGGATTCAAAACTGTACCTTCACAAGCCTACTACACCACACTGGAAGACACACTGGAAAACCTAGCAAATATTTTACCCTTGCTATCCACAGGAATTTGATTTCGGGACTCCCACCCTCTGGTATTGTATATATAAAAATCCATGGATGCTAAAGATGCATTACTGTATATACAATGGTGTAGTAAAATGGTATCTCATATAACATGGCAAGATCAAAGTTTACTTTCTGGAATTTATTTGGGGGGATTATTTTGGTTGATACAGAATCTGTGGGTATGGTGTGCTGGCTATAATTTTTTTTCTCCAAAATTGCCTCAGTTCTATCCAGAACTATAAATACAAATGTGGTCCTCCTTAATCACATATTCACTGAAAGAAACTGCTTGCCTAAACCTTGTCCCTGCCACACTGAAAGAATTGGGAAGCAACTCAACAAGTTGCTAAGCTCCCTAACTGGCATCCTGGTCCAAAATCCACTTCTGTCCAACACCAGGGTTTGGTCTGCGAGCAGACGTGTACGTGTTCCACGCAGGCCACACATGAAGTACTTGGCAGAACCTGGAATGGTTTCCAGAACACATCTCAGCAATTCTTGTTTTATTTCCATCTCACACCGCTGTGCTTCCACACACTCCTCTGCCTCCTTTCCAAATCTCTCTCCCTCTTGGCTTTCCCCTTCATCTCCTCCCTGTCTCTTCCAAGCTAAGCAGTTGGAATTAAAGACCGCAATAATCAACAGTGGTGGTTTTTGTGGCGCAGGCCCACAAACAGCCTGGTAACAATTACATCTAGAGCAAGAAAAACACTTTCAGCCCTTGGTTATACAACAACAGACCCAGGAGAGTGATTTCATCTTCAAGAAAACATTTCATCTTATGAATGCCACAAATCTGATTTCCTATTTCATTACTGGCTAAGGGGTGGGTGGGAATCTGTATCATTTCACACAATTGGTAACATGCTAAGGAATCCCAGTTATGTTCTCTGTCCTGCCCCATTGCAATCTTCCCACAGCACGTCTATTCCTGTGGCACTCTTTGTTTTCACTGGGGCCACCGAAAGTGACAAAGCCACTCAGCAGCAACTCTGCAACCAGTAGAAGGTGCTGTCCTGTCGCCGCCTAATACTGGGTGTGTTTGTTTCTGCCCTTAAAGACAAGAAATGTTATAAGTTTGGATTGCAGCTCCCACAATCCTCAGGGATTCTGTGCTGCAGAAAAGGAACTTTCCACCCTGCCCCTATCTATCTCTCAAAAGCGACTAGGCAGTGTTAGAATTTCCCTCTGCCCCCTGTAAAAGGAAAACATGAGTTAAGTGACTCTTTCTGAGTTCAAACAGATGCATAATGAATTGCTTTCCTGTAATGAAATCTTTGGCCATATAATCAAAACTGAAATGAAAAACAAAGAAAAAATATACTTTGTGCAAAGGTATATGTGTTGTTGAAGGCTTTCATGGCCAGAATCATGTTTCTGCTGTGCATTAAATTCTAACCATACGTGGAATAAAACTCAGGAAAATTTAAGCGGTTTTGCCTGAGAAAACTTTTCATACTGAACACAGCTCTCTCTCTCTCTCTCTCTCTCTCTCTCTCTCTCTCACACACACACACACACACACACACACACACACACACACACACACAAAATTGGGGGGATAAGACTGCCCCAGCATCTTCTGAATGCTCAGCATCTCATCTAACCATGAACTTGCTCTCTTAACCTACCATAAGAAACAGAAATCTGTGGCTGTTTATTCAAACAGTAGTATCATCTCTAGAGGCCTAAATATCTTAAAGGCAGATCTCATTTGATTTTGGAAACCAAGGTCCCATGTACACATAATTTATAATCCACACTGCAGTGGATTATAAATGGAGGGAGTGGCCAAATTACACACGCCTATTAGCTGGGCATAACTGCATTAAACAAAGAAAACCCATATTCAAAGAAGTCCGGAGGAAGTCCGGATTTAGCTGGAAAATGTGCTGCAACGGAACCTATTATATCCCAGGCATGTGGAAAACACGAGACTACACGAGATTTCCATGTGTGGATGGCACCAGCACATAACCACATTTAAAACCTGTATTCTGCACATGTGTTGCAGCACATCTCCGCACCTGCATTGCAGAGAGGAGTGGAAAACTTCTGGCGGATGTCCCACCGATCAGATGGTTTCAAATCAGTGTTAACACCCTGGGAAGATTACTCTGGGACAACGAAGCTAGGTGTAGACTCTCCAGAATATATTGGGTTTTTAAAACTCTCTTTATATTCCAGATTAAAAACTTGTAAAGAAGCACCTTAAGCAGGGTCAGAACTCGTTAGTAATCGTATGAGAAACCATCAATGAATAGTGCTGGAGGCTATATTTCAGAGGAAGGAATTGAGTATTCCTTGCCTAAGAAAACCCTATGAAATCTATGGAGTCAACATAAACTGATAGGTGACTTGAAGACATATCCATATTATCTTTAGAAACTCTAATCTTATTGTATAGCTGTTTGCTGCTAATGCAGCTATGGGAACGAAACAGAGGCAAACAGAGCAAATGCTCTCAATGCCTTTGTTGCTGTTCATCCTTGGAGGGGAAACCAGGGGTGGGTGAGGATTGAGGAATAAGAAGGTCCTTTGTCTCCAACAGAGCCTGTCAAGACTGGAGGTCATCTTGAGGCAGAGGGAAAATCCTCTGGGGCCAAACACAGCCCAGGGGCTACCAACTGCCAACTTCTTATATGAGTATGAGCCACACCCCTCCCATCTTCTTTCTCAGGCAACCGTTTCAGTCCCGAGAAGGAAGTAACATTAAAAAATTAAATAAAAGGAGGAATACCACAAATGCCTAAGTGGATCTTCCCCACACCCCATCCACCCACAGACATAGCCCTGCAGAAGTAATTTCGGTTTATCCAAACCTCTGATTACCCAAAATAGATAGGATGCTGATCTCATAGACCTTCAAATGACATGAGAACACAGCCTAAACTGGAAAATATTGCTTTGGCCTTATAGACATATAAGCAAAGGCCAAAATTAGGAACTGGTCACATGCAGTACTGTCAAATTACATGGTGACTGAAGTTTCTAAGTCTGGGATTTTTCAAATGTAGAATCTTGGCAGACTAGCAAAAAGAAGGAAGGAGAAAGAATGAAGAAAACAAAGGCTTCAGAGATTTTGCTCCTCCAACGTCAGTCATGCTTGAATATCACCATCTGCATGAAACAGCCTGGCCTTGTGAATTATATATTACTTCTCAGCAGTCACCTCTCACTAGGAGGACAGGGCACTCTTCTTTATAGGTGCAAAGCCCCCCTCCACCTCCAAACCTGTCAGAATGACTGCCTCCCCCAAACTTGCCACCGAGGGCCTAAATGCAAGGGAGTAAATGGAAAATTTGGTTTCCTGAGCCTTTTAGAGTTGCTCCAGTCTCCACATCTAGCTACTAATTCAGATGTGGCAAACTAAGCTGCACTAAATCACATAACGAAATTAGGCCATTGCCTTTAATGGGTGTGCACAATCCTGTACTTAGTGACAAGGCACAGGGGGGAGCCTGCCGCTCTCTGGCGCAGATTAACTATTACACCATTTCCCACACAATGGCAGAGAGCGCAGGGATAATTAGCTCCTCGCAAATCATCATCCCACTTCTGAGCAGGCGCCCCCTCCTCACGTCCCGCATCCTCTTCCACAATAAGCAAGTTAAAGCAAATTACATTTTCCTTTGGGCACACCATGTGTCCCCGGAGTGCCAGGAGGGTGTCCCTTTTGGAGAAGTGGCTGAGGACAGTGCAGGGATTAGGCTGGAGAGAAATAAAAGGCCGAGGCCAAACGCCTCCACTTGGCATGGGCCAGCTCAAAACCACATGCTGACTTCATTCAATAAGGACCCGGCCTTCCAGGTGTAATCCAACACAGGGGTGACAGCTGGCTCACAAGTGGCAGAGGGTGTAATTTTCCAATTTTGTATGCACCATGGCCAACTCTGGCATTAAAAAAAAAGCTTGCAACCCCTGGAGTCAACATCCCGCAAGCCACAGTGAGAGACCACTGAAAATAGCACAGCCGGAAGCCAACACCTTCAGAAGGCAGCTTCTCCAAAGCTGCTTTAACATTTGCACATTATTTAGTCTTTCTCTCCCTCTCTCCCTCCCTTTCAAGCAGAGCTGTTCTCTGGAACAGGAACTTTCCTCCTCCTCAAAGAAAGGCACCCCTGCTTTGCTCAGAAGCAGCCACAGGGAACAATGGCAAGCGGAAACCCCATTACTCCGGGCTCCCTTGGTCTGCCTGACAGGGGAGTCATCTCTTCCCATTCCAGAAAAGCTGTTTTTATCTTTCACAATGAAATCCATCTTCCTCTGTGTGTGTATGTGTGTGTACACACTTGCAAGTGCGCTTCTTTGTTCTAAACCACATTGTTTTAAAAAACTTTCTTGTTTTTACACACTTCTATGTGACTTCTCCATTTGGAAAGTCACATCCAGGAGAACTAACAAGAAAGTATTTTGATCTTCTAGCAAAAAACATCTGGGTTTGTTCCTTGGAGAGAACTTTCTCAATGCAACAATATTTATATAACTACACCGTTCTAAAATTATGTTCCCTGGCTTAGAAGCAAGGCACACATCCATGTGCATATATCTGTACAGATTTTATGTAGGAAAGCTATGCCGCCATCTTTCCATTAACTTGACAAATGCATATGCAATTCACACTTCCATCCTGTACACATTTTTGCATCTTTTGCATTAAAAAAATCACTTGCTAAAGCATAAGCCCTGCCACCAAAACTGCTTTGCTTGGGACATAGGACAAAGATTGAAAGCCAAGAAAAGACACTCATACTACCTATGTCTCATCATCCCCTCATATCAAATATCAGACTGAGATAGCATTTAAAATATTTTTTAAAAACTTAAAAAGTAAAACAAATTTTTAGCTCCACAATTTCCTAGCTGCCCAACATATGCACTGAAACTTCAAACCACAACTATTTGGAAGGCTGCCCTGGCAACACCGGTGATTCACCATATTCTCATGGACTAAGCCAGGGCCAGGGAAAGACGAAGCCAGGGAGAGGCGGTAAACGCTATGGGATGGTAAGATGGCAATGTGGGGCAATGCTAAATTGTTTCCTCTGCTGCCCCACAAATTCCCCTGGCTTATGGACCTCCATCTGATTAGGTCCTTGGTCTCACCATTTCCACAGATACAGTTAATGGGAACCCAAGAGAAGTCCTTCTGAATGGCTTCCCTTCAACTTTGGAGGTCCCTCCTTAGGGAGACTAAAAGGCTCACCCTCTCCTTCTAGCTGCCTACCCATCAGCAGGCCAAATCTTTTATATTTGGACAGGCTTTCAGAATTGAAAAAGGGATATATGTGCCACTTTTTAAAAGTTGTATTGTTTATACAATCTTTTAAAGTGTTTGTTTTTTATACGATTTTTAGTTCAATTCAGTTTCAATGTCACTTTGTGTATGCTACTTAATGTGTAACCCGCTCTTAGTCCACTCTTGGGGAAGAGGAAAGATATAAATAAATAAAACCAGCAACAATGGTGGGGAAATAATAGTTACCTTTAATACAGTATATTAAGTAAGTATATTCAGGCTTAAATGCAGTATATTAAGTATTTTCTGACTTGTGTCACGGGACATGACCCATGGCCAACAGGACTCTTCTTAGCTAATAGCATCAAGCCAAAATTGAGCCCATCCATTGATTCCCTTATTATTTATTTATTTATTTATTCACCTTATTTATGCCCCGCCTTTCTCTACCAAGGGGGACTCAAGGCAGCTTACAAATGGCACTTAAACAGTGCCTTAAGACATATGAATTTAAGCTCGAGAAAAATTGGATTAAAATTAATACATACATAATTTTAATGGGAAATTGTGCAATTTGAGTATGGAACGGCCTTCGGCTTTGACTCCTGGATGAGATGTTTTAACATTAAAATATATTCCAATGTTAAAACATGTTATCCAGGAGTCCATACTCAAATTGCACAATTTCCCATTAAAATTATTGTACTGAGCTATTTTTCAAAGGCCTGCTCCCAAAACCAGGTTTTTACTTTCTTTCTAAAGGTTAGGAGGGAGGGGACTGATCTAATATCACTAGGGAGGGAGTTCCACAGTCGAGGGGCCACCACTGAGAAGGCCCTGTCTCTTGTCCCCACCAGTTGCATTTGCAAAGGAGGTGGGATCGAGAGCAGGGCCTCCCCAGATGATCTTAATCTTTCATAGGGAGAAATACAGTCAGACAGAAAGATTGGGCCAGAACCGTTCAGAAAGAACAAGATTGCAGGAAAAAGAACACTCTGCTCCCTGTCCAAAATCACCAGCAATAGAGTATCACATGTACTAGGACCAGAGCTAAAGAAAGGTACATTTTTTGGAATACAGCACACAGTATCTCTAACCAGTTTAACCAGTGAGCATCTCAATGCACTTGAACTGCACTGAATCTGCTCCAGCACTCTAAACAAAGAAATCAGTGATATTCATCATCTTGGTCATGATTAAAATGGTCAAACTGTTTTATCAGATGGGAAGAGGATGGAGGGGGGTTAGTATGCCCATCTTAAGTTACATTCAATCAGTCACTTCACAATATTCAAGACTCCTGCAATCTGGAAAAACTATATTTATAAAATGTTTAAAAATCACTACAGATTCATACTTATTTTAACTTGTCACACAACATTTCAACAAAATATACAGAAACGGCTGAGTGTTTCATACAAAGCAGCATACATTAAATTTGTGAAACTCTTTCTTGCCATGCCCAGATGGCTAGGGCTAGAAGAGGGCAGTTTAAGAGACATAAAATTAAGAGACAGAGGATGAAAATCAATGGCATAGAAATAAGGGAATCGTGGTGGGAAGCACTCAAATGCTCCAAATTCACCCATTATAACCTTGTTGTAGGGAGAGGACTACCAAGAGAGAGCAGCAACCAGAATTATCCATTTCAAAGTGATTACATCAAAGTTGCAATATATGCAAATTTCAGTGTGTAGGAGCATAGCTACTAGGCCCTCCATTTTTGCGGGGTCAGGTGAAAGTGGACAAACCACAGATAAAAAACACAAAGAAAAAAAATCTTTCTGGGAATTTCCATGTCTTCCAGAAGTTAACCATAGATTCATACTAGAGGTTCCTAAAGAGAGCATATTCATCAAAATAGGAAAAATTAAATCTGCAAAAATTAAATCTGCAAACATGGAGAGCTACTGTACATGTATTTGTTAGGCATATGATATTATGCATATTTATCTCATTGTGAATGTGTACATTTGCTGGTCAATATACACATGTTCCTGCAAGCCTTGGGGAATGCATATATCTCAACCATATTTTGTTCATTCACTAATCAATAAGTATAATCACCAATAGGCCTTGGGAAATGTGAATATCTTGGCAGGAAACTGTGCATCCCCCAGTCAATAGGCACAACCACCATCTTTGTATTTGTTAGCCATAACTAAAGCACAATGCATTAATATATAATAGTCTCTTATACATCACAATGCATCATTTTAACAGGTATCAAATACAATTTTAACTCTAAACGTTGTTTATGTCTTCCCCAGTTCCCCAGCACCATGGCATAGCAATATCCAAAGTTATGAAGTACGAAGTTAATGTTATAACATTACATTTTTATACAAGTATTAACAAATATCAATGTAGAAGTATTAACTAATATCAATGTAGGCTGCTCAAAAGTAGATGTATTAGCATCCATTGTCACAGGGACTGTTTGGCTTTTTTGCTAGCCTCTCAAACCTACTCATTCCCTACACTGTACGAATACAGGATAAATCCTATGTGTGCCAACCTCTTGAAAATCCAGATTTTTCTCTTGAGTCTCAGAGCTTAACTTTAAAGGGCTCCCAGTAATTGGAGCCATAAGCTACCAGCTTAATGTTGTGTTATAATTTTGGAAGAGAGAAGGGTGTAAAGGGGAAATGGTGGGATTAAAAGCTTTTTATAAGTAAATATGGGGTTGTCTGTCTAATAGTAAGGTTGCCCAGGTGTGGTGTCGGAGTTCAGCAGTCCAGGTGTTATTCTGCCCACTCCCACAAAATGAAAGTGTCATCTACTACAGAATGAAAAAGAAAAAATCAAATGCAATTAATACTTATTGGAACATTTGACCCTTTAATACTCCTAGAAATTAGGTTGAGGAAGAAAGGATACTGAGGGTACTCCCAACTAAGCACTCTGAGTCCAACTGCAAAGGATGGAAGAGCATCGGAAGCTGAATTTTTGAGCTGCCAGAGCTATATCCCCTTAAGCTGAATTCCTTATTTACTCTCTTCTAAATGCCACGCACATTCAGGTCCACACTCAGCTACCGTCTGCCTTCCAAGCAAAAAAGAAGATTTTCTGCTCATCACAATTCAGTACAGAAGGAGGAAGATTCCCTGAAGGCAGCTTTCCACACCAGCACGTGTGTCCATTTATAGCTCACTAAAGACTCCATCCAGTGAAGGCACAGCACCATTTGCAAAAAAGTGCTGAGATCTTTCTACAGACCGAGAGACTGGAAAGGAACTAGCACCACCCAGGATCAGACCATCTTCTTTCCACAAATCATAAACTTCCCCTCGAAAAGCTCTGAAACCACACATGCATAAAAGTATGCTTACAGGCTCCACGGATCAGTCGCTTAACGTCTCAGGCCTGCTGGGTTCTAAGCTCCATTCTGCATAGCTCTTAAACATCCACTTGCCCAGGGCCACTTCTCAGCATTATAGCAAAGGCCACAGCCTTTTGCCTAATATCTGAAGAGCATCTGCATCAGCAAACACAGCTCTTGAAAGCCATGGCTGTCAAAGGCTGCCATGTTACCTGCTCCCTTTGGACATGCAAGTGCCCTTTATACATTGCCCTCAAGGCAAGGATGGGATTCATATTGTTATGTGATTTCAGCTCCGCTAAAACTGTGGGTTAGAAGCCCAGAGTGTCAAGCTTTCCAGAAGGCCAGATGAGGCAGAGAGGGGTTGAAGGAAAAATCAATGGTCAGAGAGGATGTCAGCGGAGACAGCCCTCCAAAGAACTGACATTCCTCAATGCAAACATACATAAATATTTAAGACCTTGACAGCCTTTGAAACAAAGGACTTGTGCTGCCATGAGTGTTGACTGGCCCAGATTGTGGCAGGATAAGATCTACAGGCTGGTTGGCTGGGGTGCCATTGTTACCAATTAGTCTCTGGGTTTGGAGGGAAATTTAATCAATTCCCATTAGTATATTTTAAGTTTTGTGTTTGATTTTTGATCTGCCCAGAAGAAAGGAGTTGATAAAAAGTTAATGGGTCTTGATGTCCCAGTGCTGGGCTTAAACAATGGCTGATGCATTGGGGATCTCACAGCGGGGAGCCCATACAACACTATAGGTGAGGAAACATTCCCAATATAAAATCAAATAATACTTAAATACCCTTGTGGCTCTTCTGAGAAACCCATTGTGTGTTCCATATAACTTTCCAGGATATTGTGAAGAGATTATGCTAAATGTGTTGGCATTCCCTAAGGTCTGGGGTGTGTGGAAGGGTTAGGCAGATTCCAGGGAAAGGTTCATTGAAGGTTATTGTAGAATTAAGGGAGAGGTCAATACATACTCATTGTCTGTACCAATGGGCCCATGGAATATGGGGTTTATATTTCTGAGATTCAGTTTTTGATAACAATATTTTACTCTGTGTTCAATAGGCTCTCCTATAGGTTTTTACTATTTAGACCAGTGATTCTCAACCTGGGCCTAGATGTTTTTGGCCTACAACTCCCAGAAATCCCAGCCAGTTTAACAGCTGTTAGGATTTCTGGGAGTTGAAGGCCAAAAACATCTGGGACCCCAGGTTGAGAACCACTGATTTAAACCAACAGCTTGTCATTACCTTATGAGTGAAAAATAAATGCAGAGGGTAATTAGAAACAAAACACAGAATGGGGAGAGGGGTTGGCCAGTAGATCTGCTGCTGTGGTGGAGATCTACTTTGATTTAACCATAATTCTTCTGCTTTAGTCTAGCTTTGCTTAACCTGTAAAGACATTGGATCCAGTCCTGGCAGAGCTCGCATTCAACATAAAGGTAGTGAGAGGCGCAGCTGTGAAACTCAAGAGTGTAAACACCAGCAATGGATCTGCAATCCACTCCTGCACCATCCTCAGCTGCTGCCCCATATGGACACTGAAGTAGAAAAGAAATCTGGTAGCAAGCATCTGACAAAGTGAGTTCTAGTCCACACACACAAATGGCCCAGGTAACTGGTTTATCTTTTCAAGATGCCCTAAAATACAGTAGGTGATTCACTTTCTTGAGAGCTAGGAGTGCTGGACCTCTGTGGACATTGAAAAACTATGTACTGTACTAAAAAGTGCCTTTTTTAGCCCTATGAGTACACTACTCTATGAATCTCTAGGTTCTCCAGAGTGACTTTATAATCAAAGAAAAAACCAGGGAAGTCATGGGTGGTGGTTCACAGGTGGGAATAGGGAGGTGGTGGGACAGGGGAAATAATACTTGTATTTTGCTTGTTGAATCTTGAAGATTGTAAGTTATTGCTGTTTTCCCTCATATATCACAATAAAAATGTATTCAAAAAAAGGAAAAAACCTTCAAACATGAAGGACTGGTTGTTCTCTTTTTGTTCACTGAAGCAGACAGATCATAGCCTAAGGAAGAACTTGGAAATGTTAGTTTCTCTAGACTACATGTTCTAGCATCCCATTGGTCTCTGGCTGTGCTAGCTGGGGGAGTTTCGGGAGCTATAGTTCAAAACAGTAACTTTTCCAAGCTCCAGCCTGAGGACACATGTATCATGCTAAAGTAAAGCTGTGATTGAGGTGACCCCCCCCCCCCAGGACTTTGTAAAAGATAGTTCAAAAATCAAGACTTTATGTTCTATATTTCATAATTTATAGTAGAAGGTGATTGAGACTTTTTACTGGAGTTTACTGTGGATTATCCCTGCACAGAAGGTGTTTGACCTTTTAGCCTGAGGCAAGAGATAACAACTTCCTTAATCTTTTCTTTAACCAGTGACAGAAGCACTTCCTTTTGTTTACCCAGACAAAGGAGTTAGCAAAGGGAAAAAGCCAGTTTTAAACCACATGCTTTACAATCTTTTCCCTTGGATCCTGGATTTTCTTATGAAACTTTATGAACTCTCGAACTTTGGGTGGCTGGGAGTGGGCAATATGATTTCTGATTCTATGAATATATTCCTATATGTCTCCCTTCCCAAAATGCCTTATATATGAAAAATAGAGTGACTGAGGTTTGACTCAGCTACGTGCAGACAGCCCCCCCCCCCCCCTCCGATGGGCTGGAGTACCCTGCCCAGAGGAGATTATCACCTACTCTTGCATGGACAATTATTCAGGCTGTTCCTCCTTCTGAGTTCGGAGCAGGCCATCAGAAGGAAGAATAGCTCACCCTTCATCCACACAATTATTCAGGCTGTTCCTCCTTCTGAGTTCGGAGCAGGCCATCAGAAGGAAGAATAGCCCACCCTTCATCCACACAATTATTACAGCTCTCCCTTTGTCAATAAACCAGATCAGCGTGTCAGACAAATATGTAGATTGGACATATTGACTCATCCATCCTTTTCATAATCTGCTTGGCTGTCCATTAATCGCTGCTCAGCCCGCCCCTTGTCCCTGATTGGTAGACTGTAGGAAGCCATCTGATTGGGGGGATTTCGAGCCACCCAGTCAAAGAGCCAATCAGAGTGGAACTGGGCGGGGAAAGGCGGGGAGGGAGATTTGAATTGCTCCGCCTGTCTTTTTGCTTATAAAAATTGCTGCCATGTATTATGTGACATGTCATCACGGCGAGCGATTGCGTCTTGACATCCGCGTCAGCTGACTCGAAATAAAGACAACTCGGTTCTCTCTTTTCAGGATTTGGGTGAGATTATTGTGGGAAATAGGGTTTTAATTTGCAGTGCCCCTGCTGGCCAGGATCGAATCCTGCGGTCAGAGGGCATCGGTTCGTCCCTGCTCCAGGGACGAACCCTAAATTTGCTCGACAACAAAGCCTGCTTGGTTTTTCTAATGCCAGGATGGGAAACTGCTTCTGTGGCATGTGGCAATCCCTTTAATTACTGTCTTGATTTCCACAGTGGGAAAGGGAAAGATATAAATACCCTAAATACACTGATTGAATTAATAGACAAATGCAGCTAGCCCTCAAGAAGTTTTTCCCCTAAAACACCAGATTCATTGCAATAAGAAATTCCTAGGTATTTTAGCTTCATTGCCTCATTCTAACTAAACCAAGCTTTTTCTCGGTTGTAAGGAAGCTCACGGTGTGATGAGATGTGCAAAGTAGTGATCTAGGATTTTCTCTAGTCACTTAGAAGTATCAGAGGCAAAAAATATTCTATAGATCACAAGACAAAATCCCAGTAGAGAAGTACAGCCTAGAGGCATGAACACGGATCCAATAATGTAAATTTGACATCCTCTGATTTAAACAACAGGGCTTATGAAAGTAATTTATCAAAGAATGACATCCAAGACAGGAGTCACTAATAAGGTAGAGAAAAGACATTTTTAACCTAATGACAAAGGTCATTTTAAGAGACGTGTCAGAGTGGTTTAATTTGTGCTATGGGGTAGGTTATTCAGGACTCCTGAAACAAATTAATGACAATGGGGAGGGGGGAAGGATGTGCGGTGCAGAAATAGTCCCCAATGTGTTCGCCTTGCTCGTAGAATGGCCCCAGGCCTTTTGCAACCAAATCACACTGGAAGCAAGCACATACAGCAACCCAACTTTCCTCTAGCATCTTCCAAGCTCAAAATCCAACTTGCATCGGCAATAAATCCTTCAGATTTTTAACTAAATTTCATGCTAGGATAAGGCTAAGATGGTTTGGAAGAGCCCACCCCCCTTTCTTTGTGATCTGAACTGATATTCTGTTTTATTCTAAGTGACTTCAGCCTGTCATGAGACAACCTCATAAACGCCATGTCTGGGCTTTAGCAAAAGAGAGGAGCCAATATATCAGCCCAAGAATGCAGCCATTTGACCACTTCCTCAGGCAAAGTGGGGAGGGATAATAATATACCCACTTTATAGCACAGGACAGCAGTGAGTAATGAACTCTTGAAACCTCACCATATGGCATTATTTTTTCTTCATTTACTTTCATAAGAAGAAATCAACTTAAACCCTCCTTCCTTGAACAATAGATTAAAAGGAGAATTTATTTTAAAAGACATCAGAGTTTCATATGTATTTTCCATCTCCGCCTTTCAAAGATTTCATTAGTGTTTACTTAACCAACATTTGAAAGTATTTATTATATTTGCATCCCAGCCTTGCTATAACTCCCAGAGTTTCTAACTATTGGCGGTGCTGGATAAGACTTGGCCAAACCATTTGGAGGGCCAACAGTTTCCTGGTACTCCACCCAACTTCCTCCAAAAAGCCTACAGTTTTTCCTTTTCTCCTCTAAGCCCCAGCTTTTATATTCCTACTATTAACTCTTAATTGATGTGTATGTTTGTTTCACATCCACCTTTCTCACAAAGTGGAACCCAAAACAGCTCATATGAATAAAAAAAGATATAGATAAAAGCAATTCTTATGTTAAAAATAAATAATCCTATCTAAAACAACACAGATTTAAAACAGCTTAAAACACTGAAAAGATACCAATGAGAATAAAAAGTACATCATTATATCTGTTAAAAAGACTCATTTAAAGCCATCAGGTACAGAGCCAAAGACTTTGTTTACTCTTTCTAAAAGTGGAAGAGGGCAGATGGGCTTCATCTTTGTCTCATTCAAGAGGGAGTTCCCCAAGCTGGGAGACATACCAGGAATATGATCTCACCATATGGTGGTAAGACCAGGAGGAAAATCTCCTTCAAAGTTTGAAAAACTCAGGGAACTTAATACTGTCACATTTCTGTCTGACCTCAAATTTGCCAGGAGAAAATGTTATAGTTGAGCATGGCTGTGAACCAGGGCACTGACCATCATCACCCCCCTGCTCAGATCTTGCAGATTCAAGAGTCTTCTTTTCCTGCTCCCTTCTATTTTACCAAGCACCATTGTCTTTTCTGAGTCATATCTTCTCATTACACGTCCAAAGTTCAACAATCCCAATTTACTCATCTTGACTTCTACAGAGAATTCAGGTTTGATTGATTTATTTGTCCTTTTAGCAGTTCTTGATATCTACAGAATTCTTCTCCAGGAGTTGTAACAAAACAGGTCATGGGATCATAGAATCATAGAATAGTAGAGTTGGAAGAGACCTCATGGGCCATCCAGTCCAACCCACTGCCAAGAAGCAGGAAATCGCATTCAAAGCACCCCCGATAGATGGCCATCCAGCCTCTGCTTAAAAGCCTCCAAAGAAGGAGCCTCCACCACACTCCAGAGCAGAGAGTTCCACTGCTGAACAGCTCTCATGAGGAAGTTCTTCCTGATGTTCAGGTGGAATCTCCTTTCCTATAGTTTGAAGCCATTGTTCCGCATCCTAGTCTGCAGGGCAGCAGAAAACAAGCTTGCTCCCTCCTCCCTATGACTTCCCTTCATGTAATTGTACATGGCTATCATGTCTCAGCCTTCTTTTCTGCAGGCTAAACATGCCTAGTTCAGTGTGATTCCAGGTGTGGTCTGACCAAGGCAGAATAGAGGGGTAGCATGACTTCCCTGGATCTAGATGCTATACCCCTATTTATGCAGGCCAGAATCCCGTTGGCTTTTTTAGCAGCCGCATCACATTGTTGGCTCATGTTTAACTTGTTGTCCACGAGGACTCCAAGATCTTTTTCACATGTACTGCTGTCGAGCCAGGCGTCCCCCATTCTGTATCTTTGCATTCCATTTTTTCTGCCGAATGGGGAAGAAGGATGGCAGACTGACTTGATGTGTTGACTCATGATGTCTGCATGAGCAATATCCTCAGATTAAGTGAATCTGCAGACATTTTAGATTATGTTCACAGCTTGTAGTCCATAAACATTCCCTATGTGGCATCCTATTGACCTTCTCTTTTTTGTTGTGCATGCCTTCAAGTCATTTCCAACTTATGCCAACCTAAGTTGAGACTATCAAAGGGTTTTCTTGAAAAGATATGCTCAGAGGAAGTTCGCCATTGCCTTCCTCTGATGCTGGGAAAGGGAGATTTGTTGGTAGGTTTCCATGGGAGAATAGGGATTTCGACTCTGATCTCCACAAATGTAGTCCAACACTTAAACAACTTGACCATACTATCTTTCTCATAAAATCAAATGTCATGTTTCCCACCCCCATTACAAACTGGAAGTCCTTACTGAAATCAGTATAAATTAAATTGATGAACTTGAAAAGCCTGATTGAGAGATTCTCTATTGTCCCTGGTTGGAAATTATTTTTTTGCTTGACCCATAATTTATATTAAGCAGTCTTCCAACAGTTCAGCTAATTAATTGAATAGAGGGCTTTTGAAACTGAAGATAGGAGAATGCCAAAGTACTGGAAAGAAGGGCAAGAATGTATGGCCATGTATGCAAGAGTCTGTCTTCTTACACATATATACACTTGTGTACCACTCAGCTCCTGGCCAACACTAAATGTAGACCCTCATGGCTCCAAAAGTTGCCACTTTCAGTTCTAGCAGGTGGCCTGACAATTTTGTGTTGCACCTGGAATGACCCCAGAACTGCTGGACGCAATAAAGCAAAGCATTATCTGAAAACCTCTTTTCTCCTATTTCTTTTTAACTTGGTGATCATGACTTCAGAATAGAGTCAATCTTTCCCAACCCTCAAACTCCCATCCCACTTGCTTTCTGTAACATCTTGTCTGATGTTAGAGGTCTCAAAATCCTGCACATATTTTTGTAATCTTTTAGTTGTCTCCATAATGTGGATATCTCAATGCTTGAATACATATAATGTATTTACAATTTACTACAGACTCCTGCAGCAACACAGAGCCTCCGGTGGCTCAGTGTGTTAAAGCGCTGAGCTGCTGAACTTGCAGACCAAAAGGTCCCAGGTTCAAACCCGGGGAGCGGAATGAGCGCCCACTGTTAGCTCCAGCTTCTGCCAACCTAGCAGTTCGAAAACATGCAAATGTGAGTAGATCAATAGGTACCGCTCCGGCGGGATGGTAACAGCGTTCCATGCAGTCATGCCGGCCACATGACTTTGGAGGTGTCTACGGACAACGCCGGCTCTTTGGCTTAGAAATGGAGATGAGCACCAACCCCCAGAGTCGGATACAACTAGACTTAACGTCAGGGCAAACCTTTACCTTTACCTTGTACCTGCAGCAACATTCTCATAGGTTAGAAAGAAAACAGAGGGGCTCTGTTGGCTCACCAAAGAAAAATCAACTTAAGAGACTTACTTTATACACTTGTATACATAATTTAATAAAAATGTATTTAATGATTAAATCTCATGGACAATAGTTTGTTAACTGGCAGGATGTTTGTAAAAAGTGGAATTCAGAGCAGTGTCATAGAGCCAGCATGGTGTAGTAGTTTGAGCATTGGACTACAACTCTGGAGACCAGGGTTTGAATCCCTGCTCAACCATAAAACCCACTGGGTAACATTTACGTGAGTCATACTGTTTCTCTGTCTCAGAGGAAGTCAATAGCAAATCTCTTCTGAACAAATCTTGACAAGTTGACCCTGTGATATGTTTACCCACATAGGTCGAAAATGACTTAAAACAAACAGCAATAACAATCCTTCCTCTTTCCCTGAAAGTCATTTTTCACAGACCTACCCACAAGTACTTAATTGTGCCATGTTTCTTGTCAGAATAGTTAAGCCTTTTGGGCCTCCTATATTAGGGCTGCTGGGAAGCGTAATCTCGACAAAGAAAATTAGTTCAAAAGAAACAGTTAAACATCATCTTCTTTCTTCAATTGAATTTCCTCTTCTAATGCTACTTTTTTCACCACAGCACACAGGTTTGTATACCATTTCTAGCTCATCCCTTTGTTAATAGAGGAAAAAATGTTTACGGAAGGCTAGAGGGATAACCCACAATTTATCTTTTAATATTCGCATTTTGCTTTTGAGCAAACAGAACTGATGAGATTTCATATCCTGGATCAGCTATAATGCTACTGACGCTAACATCATTATCTGTCATCTTATATCATAAACAAATGTAATTCCAATAGGACATGTGATTTAATAGTGTTAATTTATATTTATGTCCATTATTGCCCAAGCATTACGGCAAATGCAATTCTGTGGCCATTGTTGATCATTCCGGTATCACAACTCATTGCAGCCGCATCCATCGTTGGTTCTCCCTCCCTAATACACAAGCCAGGTTTCACGGAGGGGCAGTTACTAGACACATGTCTTTACTCATATGTGTATTGCTATTACCAATAGTAACATGCTATGTTAATCCCTTATAAAAATGATGGCTGAAATATGTATTGTTCATATGTGTTCCTATGGGATTCATAATGATAAAAGGTTTGTTCAAAATTACACAAAATGGCTTTTTTTATCGTGTCAGAAGTGAATTTAGGCAAATTGCTTCTAATGTGAGAGAATCAGCCGTCTTCAAAGACGTTGCCCAGGGAACTCCCTGATGTGTTACCATCCTGCAGGGGGCTTCTCTCATGTCCCCACATGAAGCTAGGGCTGACAGACAGGAGCTCACCCAGTCTTGTGGATTCAGCCAGCACAAGGGTTAAACCCATTGTGTCACCATGGCTCTCCACACAAAATGGTGATTATGATAAACACAATGGAAAAGGAGGAAGAGAGAGATTTTCTTCCTCTTATATTGATTTCAGCTTTTTAGTGCCATTTCTGGCCTGAGGTTGAGTTCTGTATTAACTGTGACAGCCGGCATCTGAAGCTACAATTCTTGACACGCTGACTAGGGAATAAATCCCACTGAATACAGCTGGACATCTGAGTAATCGCATATAGGATTACATTGTGGATGCATCTTACTTTTGGTTGTTCCTCTGACTTTGAATGCTCAGTAGAACATTTGAGCTCTCAAAAATGGATATAACTATTTCCATGTGACTTTCGCATGCCTTTAAGTCACAGGTGTGCATATCAGTACTGCACTGAAAGCCTCAATAAATAATGCAGCTGGAGATTTCAGTTGAATGGATTGGGGTACTTTCTATCCAGCCTAGAGAACAAACACAGCACTTTCTCTAGTTCCTGACACATGACAAGGACTTGGCCCGGACTCAAGTCCAGTGTCCACAACTATTGGACGTTCTCATCAAAAAATGCTGTCACATCAAAGTTAACTCCTTCTTCCTGCCCAAACCCACAACATCTGGACAAGTAATGTCCGCAATGCAATCATTAATACTGATCCCACTGAATCTCTATGCAACAACAACAACAAAAAATGAATTCTATTATGGAAATCTTCCATCATTCCTCATCCCCTAACAAATGATTTTACCATATGTTTTAGGGTTGTACATAATCAGAGGGTGTAGCGTAGAATAAAGTGCAAACTACATCCTAGATCACCTCCAGTTCAAAACAGACAACATTGTATTGATCCAGCACCACATTATAGATAGATGGGCACTTTTGTAAAGTTCAGAAGCTGACCTTCCATGTTTGATACAAATTATACAAATCAATAATGTAAATACAGAGATCTTGCATAAGCTTGCTTAACAGGACAGCTTTCATCTGAAAATGGGGTTTATAACAACTTCATAGGAGACAGGTCATCTGTTGTGGCTGGTAGATGGTTTAGCTATTCTAGTCTGTGGCAACAGGAATTTCCATGCGACTTTCATATGTGCATTCCTTATCAGGACTGGTAAAAGCTGTCATGCCACACAATTCCTTTTCCTTCCTAGATATTCATCAGCCATGCAAATTTCAGAACCGGAAACGTTCGCATTAAGAACTTTCCTGATCCCTCTTGACTTAATTGTGGGGAGAATGAAACTCAAAATAAAATAATGCCAAAACTCTCACCTCCATTTCCCACCCCTAAATATTACATGGAAATAAACTCTGTGGAAGAGATGGGCAGTGAGGCATCTACTTTCAGCTGCACCACGTTTCAGTCAAGATGCCCTTATGTCATCATCAACTGAAAAGCTGCATGTGTTCATCCACAAATACAAAAAACTGCAACTGTATCACCCTTGTAACCTCTTAGCCCCATTCAAACCACTAGCATTTCGTAACTGACAAATAAAGTCTAGCAGAGGTATACAGCTTGTTGAGGAATTAGAAATGATGATATAGTAAGAAAAACAGGTCATTGAAGACCTCAAATCAGAGCCCTAAGACCACATAGCAAAACAATGGAGGATTTTGTGAAGCCTGTTTCTTCAGTGTTCACCCACTTGTTTCCAACAGTACTGTTAAAGAACTACATCCTGGGAACTGTTTTCTAGCATATTCTGTACTGTCCCATACATTATTACTCCAGTGAAAACAATATATTTCAAGTCCATTTGGATTACTAAATGTAGCCATTGTTGGTCAAAGTGGGAAAGGAATCAAAAAGGTAATATATTCTTAATATCAAAAAGGTCATAAAAGACTTTGCAAGCATTTAGTTCTACAGAACATCAACCATACGGCAACCAGACTGATTGATAACTGGCAAATAGAGGAAGAAAATGTGGAGGCAGTGACAAGACTTTATATTTCTAGGTGCGAAGATTACTGGAGATGCAGACTGCAGCCAGGAAATCAGAAGATGTTTACTTCTTGGGAGGAGAGCAATGACTAATTTCAATAAAATAGTGAAGAGTAGAGACATCACCCTGGCAACCAAGGTCCACATAGTTAAAGCAATGGTATTCCCCGTAGTAACCTATGGATGCGAGAACTGGACCATAAGGAAGGCTGAGCAAAGGAAGATAGATGCTTTTATTTATTTATTTATTTATTTATTTAATTTACAGTATTTATATTCCGCCCTTCTCACCCCAAAGGGGACTCAGGGTGGATCACATTGCACACATATAAGGCAAACATTCAATGCCATAACATAGAACAGAGACAGAGACAAACACAGGCACGGGCTGGCCTCAAACTCATGACCTCTTGGTCAGAGTGATTTGTTGCAGGTGGCTGCTAACCAGCCTGTGCCACAGCCCGGCCTTTTGAACTGTGGTGTTGGAGGAAAATGCTGAGAGTGCCTTGGACCACAAGAAGATCCAACCAGTCCATACTCCAGGAAATAATGCCCGGCTGCTCACTGGAGGGAAGGAGATTAGAGGCAAAGTTGAAGTACTTTGGCCACCTACCATGTTTCTCTGAAAATAAGACATCCTCAGAAAATAAGACCTAGTAGAGATTTTGCTGAATTGCTAAATATAAGACCTCCCCTGAAAGTAAGACCTAGCAAAGTTTTTGTTTGGAAGCATGCCCACTGAACAGAACACCAGAGCATGCAGGATCGGTAAATGTATGGACCATAGATTGTTGTACATGGAAATAATGATAGTAACAAGAAATTCTTGTTAGGATTCACAGTTTGGATGGTTATGCTGGTTTGTAATGACAATTACTGTACAGTATATAATAAATATTCGTTTTTTTAGTTCAACAATAAATGTGAATTCTTCTTCATGGAAAAATAAGACATCCCCTGAAAATAAGACCTAGCACATATTTGGGAGCAAAAATTAATATAAGACACTGTCTTATTTTCGGGGAAACAGGGTAATGAGAAGATAGGAAAGCTTGGAGAAGACAATGATGCTAGGGAAAAAGGAAGGAAAAAGGAAGAGGGGCTGACAAAGAGCAAGATGGATGGATCCTTGAAGTGACGGGCTTGATCTTGAAGGAGCTGGGGGTGGCCACAGCTCTGGTGTGGGCTGGTCCATAAGGTCACGCGACTGAACGAATAAACAACAGCAACAGAACATCAACAAAAAATGCAGTAGAGGAAGGAAATTATTGTTTGAGTCATGAGGTTGTGCCTGAACAGGGGGAAGTGAATGATCCTCCACTTTATCTGTCACTTATAAAATACTGGTGGTTCGAATTGGGCCACCTTTTAAATTCGGAACAACCTAATAAGTTCCATGGCTGAACCTCAATCCAAACTGAGGCCTCCTTGTTTCCAAATCCTGAACTATTCTTTTTCAGAAGCAGACAGGTTTTCCATTAAAACAGTTACCCCCCTCCACCCCCCATTCTTTGAGAATGCAAATTGCCATCATCAGTGGCTCAGCTAAAGCCATTGAGTTGCTTGTCTGCTTTTCCTTGAGTGCTGGGCATTGCAGGAGGCTGTCCAGCAGGCATATTGGCCATCGTGGCGAAGTTCCCTGCAGCCACGGACCCCCTCCCCATCCCCCATTCTGCTGGGATAGATGCGAACTTTTCTATGGAGACACAGGAGGAGAAGGGATTATTAAGAGCCTTGCTGTGTGAGAGCTATTTTGCCTTTATGATGACTTTCTCCTATTCAGTTTTTCGCTTAGAGCCTTGGAGCCATGGTAGAGTTTATTACACATTCTGCGGAGTGCTTTAAACACATTGCTTCCTACTGAGCAAACTCCGTCTCTCTCAGGAAGGAAAGAAGGAAAGAAAAAGGAGGGAGAGAGCACCTCTGTACCTCCTCAGACAACACATCCAAACCATTTTTCTCATTACCGAGAGGAGAGGGAAACCCTTATCTGCAGTCTGAATGCTAAGATGCCTTAGAAGTGTAGCTGGGTAGAAGTTTACTCAGATACAGGTTTACATCCAACCATGTGGGTGTAGGGCAGTAGCAAGAGTGGGAAATGTGCAACCTTTAACAGTTGTTGAACTGAAACTTCCAGCAGTGGCAATGGTTCATGATGATAGGAGTTGTAGTCCTACAATAGCTGGAAAGCTGCATGATTGCCAGCCTCGGAGTATGACTTCAAGGATAGTGTGAGCCCTTGCTTGGGAAGTTCCTAACATTGTGAGTGGCAACAGAAATTGAGAATATCTGGCTCTCCTGATGTTTTGGACTTCAGTCATCAGAAGCACTAGTTTAAAGCATATGTTGGACTAAATTTCCCCATCACTGAAGAGCCAGAAACTTTCAGTGTCACTGGCAACATCTGGCCTTGACAGTTTGGTGTTTCCCCATTCCCATTTCCACCTCTCCTGTTCCTTAAAGAGCAACACAGTAAACATTCGCCTATAAGGTGAGCTGCTTTTCTCCATCACTGCAGCACCACAAATAAAGATATTGCTTGTATCGATCACCTCCCTGTCAAGCAACAATGACAACTTCAAAACCTTTGCGACTGACAGGAAAGGGAGGATCCTGAATCCTTCCCCCCATCCTATCCCATCCCTTCCTGCTTTCAGCATTTCCTCTCCCATGTCAAGTTCATTTCTAGGACTACAGGGAAAGAGGTGTGATCCTCCAAACTTCCTTTCCGTGTTAAAACAGGAGACAAATTCATATGGAAACAAGGCCAATGTCTGAAGGGGGAAAAACATACTGCTGCCCCATCTCATCTACCTTCTTCCTTTGGAGAGCTCTAGCCAGTTTTTTTTTATCATGCCAGAAGCTAATTGAGGCAAGTCGCTTCTGGTGTGACAGATTCGGCCGTCTTCAAAAATGTTGCCCAAGGGACGCCCAAATGTGTTAACATCCTGCAGGGGGCTTCTTTCATGTCCCCACATGGGAAGCTAGAGCTGACAGACAGGAGCTCACCCCGTCTCGCAGATTCAAACCGCCAACCTTCAGGTCAGCATTTCAGCTGGCACAAGGGTTTAACCTATTGTGCCACTGCGGCTCCTTCTAGCCAGTTAGATCAGATGGTACTATTTCAGTTTCCCAAGAAGAAGGAATTAAGCAATCTAGGAAAGTGATCAGAAAAAGAGGCTCCCATCAACAGGAAGTAAATCTTTCTTTCCCCAACACAAGTCATTGAGCACCCACCCACCCCTCCCTGCTTCTCAATTTAATACCATCACTGCTCAAAGCACCTCTATTAACCAAAGAGTGGAGGAGAAACACAGATGCAGCTCTCTACCTTTAGCCCCTCTCTTGACAGGGCTTAGGGTAGCTTCAGGGAGGATTTAGATCATGAAATTATCTCTTTGTCACTCTCACACTGGCACACAACCTTGCACTGCTTTTGAAGTGCTACTAATACCTAAATTATCTGCTTTAAAGTTGCTTTCTTAAAAAAAAAACCCACTCCATCTCAAGATTTCATGATCGTGCATATAATGCATACCTGAGTCTTTCAGAAAAACTTGGCATAGCATAGCTCTTGCATCCTTAAAAGTTACGTGCAGTCCTTACCTTCTCATCATTGCACCAAAATGCCAAAAGCAACTACTATATTTTGGCTAGTAATGCAGGTTTTAAAGAAACGAGGAATGCTACAAGAAAAATCAGTAGGGGACAGATTTTGATGTCCTTAACCATGAGAAGCATTAACCTGAGAGTAACAAGAGCCAGTGAGGTGTAAGTGGTTTAGGTGTTAGATGATGATTTTGGAAATTAGCATTCAAATCCATGCGCTCAGTCATGAAAACCCACTGGTAACCCTGGGCAAGTCAAACTGTCTCAGCCCCAGAAGCCCTGTTATAGGTTACGATAAGTTGGAAACAACACCAACAGCAGTAGCAGTCATGCTGTCTTAAAAGACTTACTCACTTCAGCTGGGTCACAGAGGCCCAGCAAATACTATTATTGTCAAGAGCCAAGAAATACAAAAGTAATTCCAGTTTCAGAAAAGCACAGTTGTTGAAATGTAAATAATAAAGGACAGACAGGAAAAGGGTGAGGTTTATAATCATTCTGCAGGAAGGCAGCAGGACGACCTTCCTGTAATATATTCACATTTCTAAAATAAAATAAAATAATAATAATAGAGGCAGCTTTTGGCCCAGGCTCCAAGAAGTAACTAGAGGCAGCTACTCCTTTTCTAGAGCAAGCCTGGCTTCTTCGACCCGGCTCCGTTACTACAGGTGAAAAACATCATAATCCAGGCTCAGCCAGTCAGCGGAGGTGGGGTATGTGTAAGGACAATGGCAAATATGCCAAGGAAGGGAAGATTTAAAAGGTAAAGGGAGAAAAGAGGGGAGTTTGACACAAAAATTGGTAGCTTGTCTGTTGCTCAAAGCTGGAGAACTGGCATGTCTATCATCTCAGTTGCTTGGCAACCACAAAGAGCTTCTTTCTCTCCTTTTCCTGGGCAAAAACAAATGTCCAGAGGATGCAAGGCAGGGATGGGCAAACAGGATCGTCTGGTAGATCTCTGGCTGATTTGCAGTACTTGGAAGGATTTCTGACACTTAAGGATTCAAAATGAACAGCATCAAAATGCCTCTCCGCTCCCCTTGCCCTAATTTTTAATTGCTGAAATTAAGTGAGATAGTTTTTACAAGGACAAACTATGACCATTCTGTTCTGGCAGTGAAAACACATTTTAAGTTCACAGTTGTTTACTTATAAGTGTAAAGTTTATCAGAATCTGATTCATCTCTGGATTTTAATATAAAAAGCAGAACCAACAAGTTTAAAGTCTGCCCATATTTAGGAGTTCATCTACACTGTGGAATTAATACATTGTCAGTAATCTTAGAAACTGGAGTTTGGTGAGACTCCAGCATTTTTTGGCAGGAAAGCCTAAAGACTTTGTAAAACTACAGCTCCCAGGATTCCATAGCATTGAGCCATGGCAGTTAAAGTGGTGTCAAAGTGCATTAACACTACAGTGCAGATGCACCCTGACATAACAGAGAGTAGAGTTGTGCATGGATCCCGTTTCTTCTGGTACCTGCAGCACATCTGGCACATCTGGTACCTCTGGGAGTACGAAACGGGAAGGGCCCGCCCAATACAAAAACCCACCCACAACAAAAGCAGGCTTTAAGCTTGTTGGTTCTGCTTTTTATATTAAAACCCTGAGATGAATCAGATTGGGAGGGATAGCCAATACTCCAGAAGACAGGAGCAGAATTCAAAATGATCTTAACAGAGAGATGGGTTGAAACTAACAAAATGAAGTTCAACAGGGACAAATGCAAGATACTCCACTTAAGCAGAAAAAGTAAAATGCAAAGATACAGAATGGGGGATACCTGGCTCAACAGCAGTACGTGTGAAAAGGATCTTGCAGTCCTCATGGACAACAAGTTAAACATGAGCCTACAATGTGATGCGGCAGCAAAAAAAGCCAATGGGATTTTGACCTGCATAAATAGGAGTATAGTGTATAGATCCAGGGAAGTCATGCTACCCCTCTATTCCGCCTTGGTCAGACCACACCTGGAATCACACTGTGTCCAGATCTGGGCATCGCAATTGAAGGGAAATGTTGACAAGCTGGAATGTGTCCAGAGAAGGGTGACTAAAATGATGGTTCTGGAGAACAAGCCCTATGAGGAGTGGCTTAAAGAGCTGGGCATGTTTAGCCTGCAGAAAAGAAGGCTGAGAGGAGTCATGGCAGCCATGTATAAAGATGTGAGGGGAAGTCATAAAGAGGAGGGAGCAAGCTTGTTTTCTGCTGCCCTGGAGACCAGTACGCAGAACAATGGCTTTAAACTGCAGGAAAGGAGATTCCACCTGAACATTAGGAAGAACTTCCTCACTGTGAGAGCTGATCAGCAGTGGAATTCTCTGCCTTGGAGTGTGGCGGAGGCTCCTTCTTTGAAGGCTTTTAAGTGAAGGCTGGATGGCCATCTGTCAGGGGTGCTTTTGAATGTGATTTTCCTGCTTCTTGGCAGGGGGTTGGACTGGATGGCCCGTAAGGTCTCTTCTAACTCTATGATTCTATCCTCCCCTGCTTTTTGGCATTACAGTTTAATCTTTTTTATTAATCCCATAGCAAACAAAAAAACCCTAATTCCCTGAAAACTACTACCAGTTACCTCTCTCCTCTAGAGTAGAAAGTAGAAACAGCTGTAAGGAAGTGTTAAACCCAAAGCAGAAAGGAGATTAAAGCGTGCCAGGAAAAAAGAGGATTGTTTAAAGGAAGCCCAGGGAGGATAGGAGCTCCAGGAGATCATTGCTCTTCCTTACCTGGAAGTGGGAAGCCTCCTTAAAATGCCTTAGAAAATGCCTCCTGGCGTGCAGACCCAGGAGAGAAAGCATGGGCATCTGCCTGCAGCACCTCTCCTCTAGAGTAGAAGGTAAGAATCTGTCTGCAGCACACTGCCTCTAGAGTAGACAAACAGCTTTAAGAACAAGAAGCCTCCTTAAAACACGGGCGCCTGCCTGCAGTGCCTCTCCTCTAGAGTAAGACACAGCTTTAAGAACTTACTTCCTTTAAATGTCTTGGAAAGTGTGTGTGGTGTGCAGGCCCGGGAGAGAAAGTGCAGGCACCTGCCTCTAGAGTAGAAACAGTTCCTCTAGAGTAGAAACAGCTTAAACGCCTAAACTGATGGGAAGGGGAGCTTGGGAAGCCCCCCGCTGCCCATAATGAGTCGATAGGAAATTGATCTTTCGGCATCCCAGAGTAAAAACATGTATTTGACCTCCCAAACTTAGGATCGGATCGGGACCCCCTTTCCCACCAAAGGCCAGGACACGAAATGAATCAAGGTTTACCTGGATTGCACAACTCTAACAGAGAGCCAGCTAAAAGGGATTCCCTTTAGCTGAATAAAATGTGGAAGAAGGGTCAAGATTCCCACACATTCAATGCCTAAGACTACCTGAGCTGCTGATCTGAGGATTTGGAGCGTTGTTTTTAAAGCAATACTGAAGAATTAATAAGTAATAAGGGGGAGTTCTTAGCAACATGATCCCAAGAGTTCATTATTCAAAGAAAAAAATACCATCTATGGTGCAAAATTGTGACAGAGGGGGAAAAAAAAACATGCCAACTTCAAGCTTGCCTTGGAAAGAACACAGGGTGAATGTCAGCAGGTTCCAGAAGGCTTTATTAAGGCAAAAACTCTTACCTCCATCAGTGAGGGTTTTTTGGTCTGTAATTACACATTGAGAGACACAAGGACATCAGGGCCAGTCCTTTGAGGTTTTGATTTGACTTTGACTTCAAAGGAGCTTAGCCCTTTCTTTTACAACACAGCAACTAGAAACTATGCCTCTCTTAAGAGCTCGTGTTAAACCATGACAGGAGCAGGTGATTTACAATACAGTGATCATTCACAGCTACAAGGAATTCAGGCATTTGGAGGTTGGGGGGGGGGGGGAATGGGAGAAAGGTAAGGACTTCTTGTCCCCAAGAACCTAATTCTTTTTTTTGCTTGTCTGTGTTTTAATTGGAAGTGTCAAAAGGCTGCCATTGTATGGTGGGAGTAAAGCCGGAGTTGTCAATGCCTCCCTCTTTCCCTTGGGCATGCCTTCCCTGTCATCTGCCCACACTTTCTGGATTAGATGACTGTAATCTGGGGCCCCAAGGGCTACACAGGGTCTGTATCTCCAATGACACATAGCTGAATGTGGAAAGGCTTTAGCGGATTTCCCGTTTGTCAGTTTGTTTTTCCCCTTAGCACAAAACTGCACCCATCCTCCATCATCACACATACATCCTCTTCTGTGCCTTGTGATGGGATTCTCCCCATCCCTGCCCTTCTTTGATATCTGCAGTGTGTTACTTTAGCACAGCTGGTCTGCCAAAAAGGTCACATGATTTGGCAGCCATCCCAGTGCTTAAAAAATAATTTTTCCTTATTAATACTACTGAGGGTCCCACCGGATAGGATCCCAGCCTTATCTGAACCTGACAGCTTCCTAAAGCCTATGAAGGATGCTTTCTCCTCTAAGGTTATTGGCAGCACAAGGCCACCGCGTCCTGGAATTTGAACAGTGCTGGAATCCTGTTAAGAAACCAAACCAAATTCCTCCTTGGTTTTATTTGTTTGCCTGTGCAGAGGCAATAGTTTGGAAACAACACAGGAAGATAGCTTAGCTTCTGGATGAAACCTTGAGATTGAAGGTATTTGCTCTTCACAGCTCACTTTGATATGGAATGTGCAATTAATATTATCATCTACTCTTCTTCAAGGATAAGTACTCACTATCATATAGGCAAAACAGCAGGAGCCATAGCAGAAGAAAGAAATACTGGCCAATCCAGAGAAACCCTAATTTGCAATATATATGATGTATCTCTGCTTGGGCAGGAGGGAACAAAGGAGAGACCAATTTTAGAAACAGTTCCTTATGAAGTTGTGACAAGGAGTCTTGATAATCTAAGCAGGGAAAAACTGACAGCCAGATAGAAATAGAGAAGATCAGTTAGCTAAAGAGGACAACATACAGAGAGATTTTTTTAACGGTCCAACAGAACAATTTCATTGCCTGGACAAAGTTATGTTACTAGTGAACTCTGATAAGTCATTTTAAATGGCCACAGGAGGGAGAAGTTAGAGTTACCCAGAGAAATCAGTGATTAAATCTGGAACTGTGCACCAGCCTATCCAGCCAATGCACACAGGAGGGAGAAAGCAGAGAATGAAGCAAAGAGGAAAGAACATGTTTGCTCTAAACTCAAATTGTTTTTATTATGAAACATTCAGGGAATCTCATCTTTCTCTTTTCTCATTGTTCACCTTTTGAAGAACATCACATTCTAGCCCTCAAGGCTACAAAGACAGACAATGAGTGGGCAATAGTAGCAACATCTCAAAAATCTAGAGAAATTACCAAGTGGCTCTCTGTGTTGCAATTCTGCTATCAACCCTGCAATGCTACCAGACATATAACTGATTATGCATAACATCTTCCTAATTTATAACAGTCACAGAATCGGGGTGTCTTTGGCATAAGAATTTTGAGAGAGAGGGTATACTTTTTATTAGTAGAAGTATTTCTTTAGGAAGTCTGGCATGGATTTCAGGAAAGCTGTGACATTTGCCCTTGTTTAAAAAGAAAGCAGGTATACCTTTCCACCTCAAACACATACTCCACACACACATTAGGAGAATCCTAAGGATTCAAATGTAGTGCTTAGTTGTCACATGAACAGAAGCATCACAAAGAAAATGAGATTTTTCTGTGAGTTTCTGTCACTCATAAATTCAGCCACCTTCACATGAATCTGAAGTGAGAAGTATGTAGTCTACAAGAGAGTTAGTCCGGGTTCAGCATAAATGCAGTGACACTTGCACAGCTGATTTAATAAAAAGTTAGCTCAGGCCCAAGAAAACATCCTACCAGCAGGCTGGCTCTTAATAGTTGCTGTGTTCAAACAGGATCTCAGGAAACCATTTCAATACAAAATTATTTATTTATTGTGTAAGAAGTGAATTGATATAAATACAATAAATAATTATAAGTTGTGTATTTTAAAACACACAAAGTTAAAAACTTGACATTATGCTATATTTCCTTTGACCAGAAACTGGCCACTTGGGAGTGCCTCTGGTGTCACTGTAAGAAGGTCCTCCATTATGCATGTGGCAGGGTTCAGGCTGCATTGACAAAATAATGCATGTCTAGAAAGTCAAAAGGGCCAAAATGCCCTAAGGCACCAGCAGATCCCTACTGATCTTGGAGGTTAAGCAGGGGCAGTCTTGGTTAGTATTTGGATGGGAGACCACCAACAGATATCAGAGTGCTGTAGGCTATATTTCAAAGGAAGGAACTGACAAAAACAACTTTAAGTATTCCTTGCCCAAGAAACCCTATCAAATCCATGGGGTTGCTGTCATGCAGCCAGATCCCAGGGCTGAATTTCCAAGCCCTGAATCTGACTTCATAACATAAACATGCGAGCACCTGGCGGGAGAAGATAAAATGAGCCTGGGAACTCAGGGGTGAAAGTATAAACAATTATAATGGCTGTAGTGTGGGGGGGATAGAAACCTTGGTGGAAATGTGATCCAGAAGGTGGGGTTTGATGATGATATTTGCGTGTGATATTACGTTGCATCAGAAGTGATAAAATTAGATGTATGTAAACATTAGGTCATTCTCGACTTTTCCAAAGTCATGTATTCTTCAATAAAGATTGTGTTTGAGAGCAGCTGTCTTTGATCTGCGTTCAGACTGGTCCTTTGAAGTAAGCCTGACATTAAAGTCGAGAATCCCATTTCTCACCCTCCTGCGGAATTCGCAGTGAAGTGATAATGAGCGAGGAAGAAGATCAAAGCCCAAATGAGGCAGAGAGGCCTTTGCAAGGGGCCCGGCCGAAGAGAGAAGAGACGCTGCAAGCCATAGCTTCCTCTACGGGGTACCCCAAGCCGAACGGCGTGACCCAGAGAATTCCCAGGCTCGGAAGAGGCGTCTCTGCGGCTGCAGAAACCAGTTGGGGATCTGGAGGAAGTATGCCGGAGACCGTGGCCCTGCGGTTATCCATCCTGGAAACTAATTTATCCAGGCTATCGGAAACCGTGGAGAGATTGGTGCCATTATTGGAAGAGAATCTCCAGAAGGAGGCCAGCCGATATGGCGCCGAGAGAGAACCAAGCAAAGAAGGAGATTGGAGCCAGAGGGGCCAGCGGGCGTCAACGCAGAGCCCCGTGGCGGCAAGGGACGAGGGAGATGAGGAATACTGGCAGGAGCTGCAGTTCCGGGACAGAATGGCGCGAGAAGTGGAGCGTCAGCGAGCCCTGGGGACCCTGAGGCCGCCGTCTCCAACAGAGCTCCCAACCCCCAGAATGGGCGTCGGGGTGGAAAGGCCACTGGGGCCAGGGATCGGGTCCAGTGGATTCGCAGACAAAGGCGGAGAGGAGCGGGGGGTCCAGGAAGAGGAGGAGGATGTGCCGTACGACGAGGAAAGGCGAGATGAGGGGGCTACAGCTAGGCCAGTATGCGGATGGGCGGAAGAGCCGACAGCGGCGGCAGACTTCCAGGAGCCGCGCAGAATGACCACCGGAGTGGGGCGCGGCGTGTTCCAAGGAGCCGCCCGAGGAAACCTGATGCAACCCTTCCCCATACCGCCCAGACAACATCAAAGGGCTGCGGAATGGATGCCTAGAAGGGAAGATCTCAAGCTGGAATACGGAGGGGAATCAGATGAACTGAACTTTTTTCTAATTAGCATTAGAGGATACATGGAAGACAACGCACACACATTTCCCTCCGAAGCAAGCAGGGTTCGAGCCATCGGCAACACACTAAAGCGAGGAGCGGCCAGCTGGTATGTGCAATTGCATGCCAGACGCGACCCATGCCTGAGGTCGGTGCCCCGCTTCCTCGCCGCACTGGAGAACCGGTTCAGAGACCGGCTAGAGCAATTGAGGGCTCGAGACCAGCTGAAAGGAATAAAACAAAGGGACAAAACGGTGCCCGAGTACGCAGAGGAATTCCTCCACCTCGCGGAAAGGGTACCGGAGTGGTCTGAAGTAACCAAAGTGGAACTATTTAAAGAGGGACTACGCCCCGAGATTTTCAGCTGGGCCGCGCACAGAGACGACCCCGAGACGCTCCAGGGATGGATTCAACTAGCGGGGCGCGTCGAATCCACCCTGGCCCAAGTAAAGCGCTTCAGGAGCAGCAGCGGCCAGCAAAGACCGGTGGCGAGAGGTCGAGGAGAAACGAGGAAGCAAGAAAGACCCGGAGGGAGGCCGGGGATTCCCTCCAGAGGAGACGACAACAAACCTAAACCGGGATGCTTTGTATGTGGGAAGACGGGCCACCGAGCAGCGGAATGCTGGGCCCGGAAGGGGGAGCCGCCAAAAGCCCCAAAGCCCAAGCCAGCAACCGGGAGGCGTGCGGAGGAGGAGGTGCAGGCCCCAGAATCTTCGGAAAGATTGGTGAGTCGGGACAAACGCATGATAGTAGTACCAATTTGCCTCTCGGGGCTAGAAAATCGGGCCACCTGCAAGGCGTTTGTAGACTGCGGGTGTTCTAGGAACATTATAACCCCAGAATTAGCAGGAGCGCTGAAATGCCAGCAGATGGCACTTGACTCCCCAATTGCATTTTCGCAGCTAGATGGATCAGTCGCTGCTGGGGAAGTATCTACAAAGGAATTACGGGGAGTTCCATGCAAAATAGGCAAATGGGAAGGAAGAATATCCTTTGTGATAGCCCCTATTGCCACATACCATGTAATATTGGGGATACCATGGCTCGAACAAGCAAATCCTGAAGTAGATTGGAGAGGAAAAAGCTTAGCATTTAAAGAACAGCAGATGCAATGGGAGATAAGCAAAATTGCAGAAGAGGAGGACGAGGAAGACGAAGCAGGGGAAATAGACCCACAGCTATTGCCACCTGAATACAGAGACTTTGCGGATGTTTTCAATCAGAAAGAGGCCAGTAAATTGCCTCCCAAAAGAAATATAGAAGTAGGGATTGAAATAACCCCAGGAGCAGACTTACCAAAACCAAAAGTGTATCCCATGTCTGTGCAGGAGAAGGAGGAATTGAGAAAATACATTGATAAAAACCTGGCTCGAGGCTTCATTAAGCCATCTAATTCTCCTCTCGGGGCTCCAGTGTTATTTAGGAGAAAGAAAGACAATTCCCTAAGATTGTGCATTGATTATCGAAATTTAAACGCAATTACCAAGGACAATAAATACCCTATGCCCTTAGTCAAGGATTTAATTACCGTATTGAAGAAAGGGAGCATATTTACTAAACTGGATTTAATTGAAGCGTATCATAAATTAAGGATCAAACCGGAGGATACTTGGAAAACCGCATTTTCCTGCGCATTCGGCCATTTTGAATACGAAATTTTGCCTTTCGGGTTAAAAAATGGAAGCGGATGCTTTATGCAGCTTATAAATGAAATACTACACCCGTTATTGTACAGAGGGGTGTTCATATTCCTTGATGATATCTTGATCATTTCTGAAGATAAGGAAAAGCACGTAAAATTGGTCCGGGAAGTTTTGCAGAGACTAAGAGAAGCAAAGCTGTACGCAAAACTGTCCAAATGTAAATTTAATAAAACTCAAATTGACTTTCTGGGATATCGGATGTCTCCGGAAGGGTTAGCTATGGATCCAGCTAAAGTAGCAGATGTGAAAGAATGGGGAGTGCCTCAAACAAGGAGGCAATTACAATCATTTCTGGGATTTGCAAATTTTTACAGACCCTTCATAAAAGGCTTTGCACAAATAACCGCACCCCTTACAGAACTTTTAAAAACAAAAGGGAAAGGGGAGACAGCAAAAGTGAAAGCTCCCGGCGCCAAACTGAGTTGGACGCCAGAATGCCAAAAGGCATTCGAGACCTTAAAAGAATGCTTCACTGAAGGACCCATCCTAAAACACCCTGATATCAGGAGCCCTTTCATAATCCATTGCGATGCCTCAGACTGTGCATACGGGGCAGTGCTATTGCAAAAGGATCAAAATGGGAACTTAAAACCCTGTGGATATTTGTCACGGAAGTTCAGCGAAACTGAAAAAAGTTGGCCAATATGGGAAAAAGAGGCATTAGCCATATTAAAAGCCTTAGAATGCTGGCGACACTTCCTCGAAGGAAGCGGAATCCCATTCGAAATTTGGTCTGACCATAAGAATCTCCAGTATTTAAAGTCTCCTAGAAAGTTGTCCCCCAAACAAATCAGATGGGCGCAATACTTCAGCAGATTCGATTTCCAATTAAAGTTTTTTCAAGGGAAACAGAATGTCTTGGCAGATGCTCTTTCACGCATGCCTCAACACGAAGGCCTAACCACAGCAAAGGAGGGGACAATATTCTCTGACAAACAATGGGGCTTAGCTGTCAGGACAAGAGCACAAACCCAAAAGGAGGACACGGCTTTTGTCGAACTCGGCGGGGAAGATAACTGGGGGAATGAACTAAAACAGTCTTATAAAGGAGATCAATGGATCGCGTCCAACGCAGAAAAGGGGGACCAGAAGGGGGGATTTTGGTTTGTAAACAAGAAACTGTATATCCCAGCGATATTAAGGATTAAGATTCTGCATCGTTTTCACAACAACCAGAGCGCTGGTCATACAGGAATTACCAAAACAACAAAGGCAATAGCAAAACATTGTTGGTGGCCAGGAATGAGGAAGGACATAAAGAATCATGTTGTCCAATGTGATGATTGTGCCAGAAATAAATCGGGAGGAGGGAAGCCTATGGGATTGTTACAGACAGTAGCGGAACCTACCAGGCCTTGGGAATGTGTAGCTATGGACTTTGTGGGAGAACTGCCAGTCAGCAAAGGACATCGTTATATTTGGACAGTATTAGACCTGTTTTCTAAACAGGCCCACTTTATAGCACTGACGAAGCTACCATCGGCTGAGAAACTAGCTGAATTGTACATAAACCATATTTACAAATTACATGGATGTCCAAGTAGAGTAGTCAGTGACAGAGGAGTACAATTCACAGCAAAATTTTGGGAAAAATTCTTGGAAATGCTAGGAGCAGAAAGGAGTTTAAGTTCTGCTTTTCACCCCATGACAAACGGGGCGGTAGAACGTACTCAGCAAACGCTTGGGCAGTTCCTTCGAATATACTCTAACATGAGACAAAATGACTGGTCTAGGTGGTTGGCATTTGCGGAACTAGCCTTTAATTCAACTATACATTCAGCAACAAATAAAACCCCCTTTGAAGTAGTTTACGGGTATGAAATACAACCTTTACCCCAATTGCCGAGGTGGACAGAAAATGAAGGAACAGAGGCAGGGAAATGGAAAACGCAAATGATGGAATGTTGGAATCAAGTGACTGCATCGTTAAAAGAAGCACACAAAAAGTATAAAACGTTTGCAGACAGAAAGAGGGTGGAAGGCGATAAATTAGACAAAGGAGATCTAGTGTGGTTAAGTACCCAAAACATCAAATTGGGGTTACCTTCAAGAAAACTGGGCCCCAAATATATTGGACCATTCAGAATACAGGGTGTTATCAATGAAGTGACTTTCCAATTGGCATTGCCAAAAAGTTTAGGGAAAATACACCCAGTCTTCCATCGCAGCTTGCTGAAAAAATATATGGGGACTTTAGACAAAATGGACCCATAGAGTTATTGTTTGATTTGTTTCAGGACTATGGTGAAAGAAGAACCGAAGAGGAGGACGAAGAAAACGGGGGCGCCATGTCATGCAGCCAGATCCCAGGGCTGAATTTCCAAGCCCTGAATCTGACTTCATAACATAAACATGCGAGCACCTGGCGGGAGAAGATAAAATGAGCCTGGGAACTCAGGGGTGAAAGTATAAACAATTATAATGGCTGTAGTGTGGGGGGGATAGAAACCTTGGTGGAAATGTGATCCAGAAGGTGGGGTTTGATGATGATATTTGCGTGTGATATTACGTTGCATCAGAAGTGATAAAATTAGATGTATGTAAACATTAGGTCATTCTCGACTTTTCCAAAGTCATGTATTCTTCAATAAAGATTGTGTTTGAGAGCAGCTGTCTTTGATCTGCGTTCAGACTGGTCCTTTGAAGTAAGCCTGACAGGTTGCCATAAGTCAACAGAGGACATGAAGGAATATACTCTCTCACACACATACAGAATGTAAAAGAGAAATCAAGAAAATTAGGAGTCCTCTGTGAATTTGCTTACTCCTTTGGCTTTCTTCTAACCATAAAGATCTACCACGGGGAGAGCTGTTCTAAATGTCATTTGCTTCATTTGTTTGCGTGTTCGCTCCTGTATCTTAGAACATGTGTAAATATAATGCAGATATGGCTAATGTGCATATCATCAGGTAGAGTAGGCAGCGAGATCAACAGCCCAGTTTGGTGTTAAGGAAGCCTCTTGTATACCAGCCTCTTCTAAGTGACACTTCTTGTCAAAACTCTGGAAACAGTTTCAGAGAATATGACATCCTTCTTGAGAGACATCAACTTCTATTTATGAACATATTAAGGAAACCAAAACATGACCCAACCCCCCCTTTTTTAAAATTTCCTGGTTTTAGTGCATGCGATCTAAGCATATGCTCAGCTCTCCCACTTAAATGGATAGCAATTCCACATACGTAATTGGTTTAGTAATCTACTCGGAGTCATATATAGAAACAGTGAGAAAACTAAACAAAGGACACAACAGGAGTTCCATATTATGGCCAAGGCCCACATTCCCTCTGATCTCTGCTTGCCATGGTAGAAGTCAGACCTCAGCCCAGAGAACTCATCAAAGGAAAATTTCACTAACCTAATAAGCAGGATTACCATCCTTAATTAAAAGTACACTAGGATGATTTAATGAAGCTTCCAACAGCTGTTCACTTCCTGGTTTAAAGTGCTCATTTCCAATAAAACTTCCAACCCCAGGTTTCAGAAGCAACGGAGCCCAACAAAGCAGCTAGTATATGTAAAATATTTGCTGCAGGCCTGCCTTTCTCCATTGCAATATGTTCTGCTAGATTTACTGAAATCATTTCTAAAAATACTAGCTTTTAGCAAAATATTTCAAAGCCTTTATGAGCACACATTGCTCAGAATTCCATAAACAATATCTGAATTGCTCTGTGCTGTGGTCACCCAAAACTGATTGTTTTAACACACACACCCCAACTAGCCAAAGGAAAAGAAAATACCCAATTGTCCAAGGATTAAATTTATTCTTGGTCTCCCCTTCATGGCTGTAAATTGTTGTCTTAACATTTGTTTGACTAAGTAAAAACTACAACTATACTGTTTACCTTTCTCATTTTTTTCTGAAGTACATAAATTGCAGAAGGCTCTCCTCCTCCCCCTTCCTTGGTGTACATTACCATATTATTGTCTATCTAAAACTCTTTCCTATCCTCATCTTACATCCCCTTGGGGACCTGAGGCAGACTTTCATAATGGCGGAAAGCTTTCAAACACACCAGATTTTGACATAAATTTATCTACCTCTAGCATGTTTCCTTACCCTGCTTTGTTAATTATCAGAGCCATCTGTGGTGAAGCCAGGGCTTCCTCTTTTATCACTTGCTAAATTGTGCGCTGAAGTCACATTACTCTATCTCAGATATCACATTCATTTCATTGATGACAGACCCAAACCAATATAAACAGGATTAGGATTTAATTACTTGATCCAACATTTAAGTCTGTAGCTTTTTCAAATAACAGGACAATGACAAGCGCCTAAAAACGGCATACTTCCACAAGGGAGGGAGACAATGACTGGGGAAGAAGACAAAAGAGCAATTGACACATGAAGCAGTTCATAGATTACTCAAACCTAATGACTCTTACAGCTGAAGAACTGCCTGCATTAAGAAATTTTCTGATAAGAGAACAACCAGCAAACTGAAGGCTTGTGGAGTGCTTTGAGTGCTGAACTCTGTGAGATCAGGGTTCAGATCTTAGCTCAGCCATGGAAACTCACTGGGTGACTTTGGGTGAACCGCACTGTTTCAGCCTTAAAGTCAGACAAAGGCAAAGCCCCTCTGAAAAAATCTTCCCAAGATAAATCAGTAGGACTTGAAAGCACACAATAAACAAATTAAAGAATCTCCATCTTTTATTTTTGACCTGGGGGCAACACCTGCACTATAGAATGAATGCAATTTGACCGAGCTTTAACTGTCATGGCTCAATCCTGTAGAACAGTGTTTCTCAACATGGGGGTCTTAACCCCTGGGGGGGGGGGGAATTAAGAGTGGTCGCCAAAGACCAATATTTTCTGTTGGTCATGGGGGTTCTGTGTGGGAAGTTTGGCCCAATTCGATTGTTGGTGGGGTTCAATGGTCTCTTTGATTGTAAGTGAACTATAAATCTCAGCAACTACAACTCCCAAATATCAAAGTCTATTTTCCACAAACTCCACCAGTGTTCAAATTTTGGCATATTGGGTATTTGTGCCAAATTTGGACTAAATCCACCATTGTTTGAATCCACAATGCTCTCTGGATGTAAGTGAACTACAACTCCCAAATCAAAGGTCAATGCCAACCAAAGCCTTCCAGTATTTCCTGTTGGTCATGGGAGTTCTGTGTGCCAAGTTTGGTTCAATTCCATCATTGGTGGAGTTCACGATGCTCTTTGATTGTAGGTGAGCTATAAATCTCAGCAACTACAACTCCCACATGACAAAATCATCCCCTCCTCCCAAACCCCACCAAAATTCAAATTTGAGAGTATTGGGTATTTGTACCAAATTTGGTCCAGTGAATGAAAATACATCCTGCATATCAGATATTTACATTACAATTCATAACAGTAGCAGAATGACAGTTATGAAGTAGCAACAAAAATAATTTTATTGGGGGACACTACAACATGGATAACTGTATTAAGGGGTTGTGGCATTAGGAAGGTTGAGAACCACTGCTGTAGAACCATGGAAGTTGTAGTTTGGTAAGGAACCAGCAGTCTTTGGCAGAGAAGACGAACCGTCTTCCAAAGGTACAATTTCCACAATTCCATAGCATTGAGCCACGACAGTTAAAGCACATCAATTCTACAATACAGATGCATGCCTAGTCAGGGAGAGGTTATTCCTTCAATTTTTTTCCAAACATCAATCACTCATTACACCTTCCTTTTACTCAGATTTCATAAGGAGCTTGCAAGAATATAAATGCTGCATAAACATTTTTTTTTCTATTGTAAGCGATCAGTTCTAAAATGGAAACATAAGGTTGCTATTCAAAACACAAATTTGCACTCAATGAACAGAGGTCCTTTCCATAATTTGCAAAAATGTTGTCTTTATTCTACTGTAGTTATTCCTATAAAACCGAACTTTTATATGGGGAAATACCAAATAAATTCCTAAATAACCAGAAACAAATGGATAAGCACTCAACCAGCCAAGTCTGCACAATGAAGTTCAAAGCAACATCAGTATCTTGACAGTGCACATAAGGCAGCATTGCGAAGTGCACTGGATTATGACTCTGGAGAGTAAGGTTTTATTCCCTACTCAGCCATGGAAACCCACTGGGTGACATCAATTAAATGACACATCCTCAGTCCCAGAAAACCCTGTGCATCACCATACGCTGGAAACAACAGCAGCTTTTATCACTGGCACTTGCTTTATTCTGAACACCTGCAACTAAAGACTGGAGGCATCACTGTCCTGGATTAGTACACATCTGGATGTGATACAGGAGCACCAAGTATTCCTCATTTGATCTAACTCTTCCAAGATATATGATCTTCATGTTTTACCTGATTCCAAAATGTAAAACTGTTAGGAAGGGGATTAGTGTTAGTGAATAAACCAAGGGCACCCAATGTGTTTATAGCAGAAACAGTTGCTGAGTCAAGATTTCCTTGTTCCATTTCTAAATCAACATCTGAAATACTTTGATTCCTGTGATGATTTTAAGGACTTTGAGCTAATTTGTTTTTAATTATGTGTATTAGCACTGCCTTGAGTGATGTTTTTAAATCAAAAGGAGGGATGAAACTGTAATGAAATACCTAATTCATTCTCCATCCACTGGAATACAGAGGCAGTTTCAAGATCCTCAGAAGGAAAGATTCAAGGCTATTGGGATTATTTGGCACATCTTGAGACCCAGTGGAAACACGACTCCTGCAGTGGGGTAGACAAGGGGCAAATATTCATAGGCCCCTTCCACACAGCTGAATGAAATCCCACATTTTCTGCTTTGAACTGGAATATATGACAGTATGGACTCAGATAACCCAGTTCAAAGCAGATATTGTGTGATTTTCTGCCTTGATATTCTGGGTTATATGGCTGTGTGGAAGAGCCCATAGATATAGTCCACACAGGCATGCCCCCAAGAAGAAACCAAAAATGTGGACTGTTCTCTTGACCCATATCAACACATTAACTCTACCTGTTCTCATTTGCACCAGAAGCACTTCTTTTGTCAAGCTAAAGAGTCTTTATTGCCCATTCAGGATGAAATCACCCAGAAATACTTTCCATAATAGTAAACAGTCTGCTGGGGAAAATCCACCTCCTTCCCAAGTGGCTGCAACCTACCTTTGAAAGGAGCATGTCCTTGCCTTCCCTGGGAACCTTGGATCCACTGCAACATTTAATTCAATATGGCAAATTTGTATTTGTTTAAGTCTTACTCATGGTGAGGTGGTCCTCGTTTCAGTTAATAGCATGGCCATTTCATCCTCTTCAGTTTGAACTGGCCCATAAAAAGTCACCATAGGATAGACTCCACAACACCAAAACAGACTGATCGGAATAACCCCACTGAACTTACTTCTAAGTAAACATGATTAGGATCGTGTTGTAGGTCTACCACATTGCAAAACACAACCTTCAAAATATTTACTCAGGACTTAGTCACATCAGTTTCAGCAGAGAAAACTTCCAAGTATGTACGTTTAGAGTTACAGGCTTCACCTCCCTATCAAAAAGATCCCCACAATGTTTTCTCTTTGTTTTACATGCAATGTGTTGGCAGTGAAGGACACAAGGACTCTTTCCTTTTGGTTTCCTATTTATTTAAATATAACTGTTTCTCCCATTGCCACAGTGAGCACTTGGCAAGGAAAGCTACTTGAAGTAGATTTGCTGGGAATGTTTACATTTCTGCTTGCAAAATATACTAAGCCCTTCATGCTGTACTGTGCAGTGCTTATAAATGTTGCTTAACTGTAAAGTGTCAGATCGGGAGAGAGGAGGGACTCCAGGGAACCTGCACAACACAGTTGAAAGTCTTCCTCTATATACATTCTAATTTCTCAGAATTATAAATAAATCCACTTGGTCTTCTGGGGTTGATTTATTAAAAGTATATCAACTTCTGCCCCTCTTATTCAACTTTTCATTTCCTCATTCTTTGGAAATATGCTTGGGAAATCTGAGGGGAAAATATTCTTAATATTTTGAAAATTCTACGTAGTCTTGAAAACATGTTAAATTATATTGTGTATCATCACCATGAACTTTCCTAAAGCTTTGGGTTTTTTTTAAAAAAGGGCAAGAATTACCTTTAATGATGTAAATACCTGAAAAATCTCTAAGAACCGACATGATTTCCTAATGGCATGGGTTGCTAAAAACCAATGGAATTATACCATTAATAGTGGAAGAATACCTAGAAGTTTAGTGTCCAGGTTCAAGTCTCCACTAAGTCAGGAAATTCAGTGGGTAAACTTAAGTCTCAATCTGATATACAAGGGTTGTTGTGATGAAAAGTGGATACTTTGATTGTGCTTTTACTGCATGGCAGGGGGTTGGACTAGGTGGCCCATGTAGTCTCTTCCAACTTTATTATTTTATGATTCTATGGAGACAACCTGCAATAAAACCCCAGATCCCTTCCGATCTTGGAGGCTGAGCAAAGTCAGTCCTGGTTAGTATTTGGATAGATTACTAATTAATATCAGATGTTATAGGCTACATTTCAGAGGAAGGAACTAGTTAAACTATCTCTGAGTATTCCTTGCCCAAGAAAACCCTATGAGATTTATGGGGTTGCCAACAGGTGACTTGAAGGCACATACACATAGAGACAAGTGTAGCTGATAAATAAAACATGTAATATTTGGCACAGGTGGAATATAGAAGTGCCAGGTTTGCAGGAAGTGGATTAGAATTTTATAAATCTTCATCATTATCATTCCTGCATGTGTGCATTGTATTGTGAATGCAACTCTCTAGATATGGGTGAATAGCAGCTCAAAGGATTCCTCAACACTGACTCTGTTGCCTAGGGCTACTGGAGCCAAACCTCACCTGGAGGACCACAAAATCCCCGCTCTTTGTGTGATGTTGAACAGAGTGCGCATAGTAGATAGGCTGTTATGAAAAACAGGAGTAGTTAATTTCACATACTGTTTCCACATGATCAACCTGTTGCTATTTATTACGATTGATATTTCATCCGGTTTTAATGTTTGTATATTTGTAGATTTTAAACAGTATTGAAATGCTTTTAATGTAAGTGGATTTGGGTCTCCTTTGTGGAGAGAAAAAGTGGGGTATAACATTTATGGAGAAGAAATGCATCATTGTCATTACTCTCAGCCACTTTTTATGTATCTCACAAAGATGAGTAATTGTTCCTACAAGATAAAAGAAAAAACCAAGTTTGGAAGAATGGCCGCTGAAAGCGGAAGTAGGCACCTGTTGTTCTTCGGATAGTTTCATTTAGAACTCGCATCAGTCCTAGCCAGCACAGCTAATGGTCAGAGGCAACCCTGTAGCCAGAGGTGGTGGTGGTGGTGGGGGGGGGGGGGGGGGTTAAGGGTTCAACAACCCCCCCCCCCCCACCAGCCTGAAATGTTTCAGGTTAAAAAAAACCTGGTTTACTCATGAATGTAAACTAGTTAACCAATTCATAAGTAAACCAGGTTTATTTGTAACTTGAAACATTTTGGACCGGGTGGTGGTGGTGTTGAACCCTTAACACCCCTCCCTGTGGCTACAGGCCTGATCAGAGGCTTCAGCATATTTATCAATATCTTTACTAATGACTTAGATGAAGGGTTAGAAACCATGATCATTAAGTTCGCAGACAACACCAAATTGAGAGGGATAGCCAATACTCCAGAAGGAGATTCCACCTGAACATTAGGACGAACTTCCTAACTGTGAAAGCTGTTCAGCAGTGGAACTCTCTGCCCCAGAGTGTGATAGAGGCTCCTCTTTGGAGGTTGGATGGCCATTTGTCAGGAGTGCTTTGAATGCAAATTTCCTGATTCTTGGCATGGGGTTGGATGGATGGCCCACGGGTTCTCTTCCAACTCTATGATTCTATGGTGAAATGATATTACAAAAGCACCAGCAAACTTACAGGGTAGAGTACAGGAATTCAGGTACAGTGAACTTTGCATTACTGTGCTATGCATGCAGGGCCCAGGTGGACCATGGAGAATACTGTCACAGAAAACATCTAGCTGGTTGATATGCTGCTAAGCTCTGCCTTATTTCAAGGGTTAGGAGCCCTGCTTTGAAATTGTGTTTTTTGTGGATGTCCTTGAAACACTTGATCATCATTGTCTGTTTTTAAGTACTAGATTTGTGAGGGGAAAGGGCACGTACAGCGGAGAAGCAATCTGCATGTACATATGCATCAATGGTGGAGGCTACTTTCCCACAGAATGAGTGACTCTTCAAAGCAATAGCACTTCCAAGGCTACCAGTTATAGAACTTGTTCCAAAACAGTGAGACAGAATATATTTTGAGAAGATAATGAGTGAACGACAACAACATTCTCTTTCACTACTCATTTTAAAACCACAATACCATTGTGGTCACAAAGAGACTGTGAAATCAATTATTTGCCCTAGAGATACAGCTGTTTTACGTGGCAAGTAAGGAAACCAATATACTGCCAGAAGAGAAGCAATGTGCAAATGTTTCTCGGACCAAAGCAAAACTCTTCTTTCCAAATAATTATAACTCATGGACAAAAAGATGGCTTACTTGGTTAATCAATCCAGGAACCAGATATGGTCCACAAGTGCACATTTTGGCTGCTGGCATTAGGGGAAGATGGCCGTCTTCTTCTCTTCCCTTCACCTCAAGAGAATCAATATATTCTAATGCAGTGGTTCACAACCTGTGGGTCCCCAGATGTTTTGGCCTTCAATTCCCAGAAATCCTAACAGTTGGTAAACTGGCTGGGATTTCTGGGAGTTGTAGGTCAAAACATCTGGGGACTCACAGGGTTGACAACCACTGCTCTAATGCATGAAGAAAGGCAGAGTGCCAGGAGAATGCCTCTTCCCACCAAGACCAACCCAAACTGGGAATGTAACACTTAGGAAGAGCCTAATATATATTGTGTAGAACAGCTCAATCCAGACAATGTTCATTTTATTGCCTTATTAAGAGAATAAGATTCTGTATTTCCATGCTAGCTAGAAAATATCATGCTGATTGGGGTCCAGGTTTTATATTGTAACCTGCTTTGGTTCAACAGGAGTTGTTAAAAGAGACAGGTTAAGAAATGCATTTTAAATATACATAAATGTATTAAACTTCAGGATGTTTTTATTTCCAGTAACTGAAGGCTCACCATCTTACAGTTAAAGTAACAGACCCACTTACCCTCCCTCCCTGCTGGGCTACCAGCAATCTACCCAAGTCAGTGCTGCATATACGCTATTCACAGCCTCTACCCAACACCTAAGGCAGCAAATGTCTTCCCTATTACAAGAACTAATTGGGAGAATGAGCCAAAAGGGCAAGAAATAAACGGGCTGTGGAGACAAAACTCCCACACACCCTCCCTCAGATGTGGTTTGTCTGGGTCAGGATTAGGGCAAGAGAAGAAAGCCACTGACACTTCTACAGAGAGTAGGATGGCGCACAGGGAGAGGGAGCCCTCATTTTCCAGGGCTGTCACTCAGTTGCCTTTCAATACATGCTAAACTCAAATTACTGCACAAGAAATCTCACTCACTGCTGCAAAGGAACTCCAGACCGACCCACTTCCTGCTCCAATTCCTCCCTTTTGGTTGCGCTGGAAAGCTTACCATGAAAGGTTGCAGCTATCTAGTACCTTTAGCACACTGTACTCTCTACTCCCCCCTCTTCATGTGTATTAAACTGATCCAGAATAGTTACTATCTCCTCTCCAATTCTGCATCCACAAAGTATAATTTAGAAATTGGAAATGATACACACTATATTAAAAGTAGATGGGAACAAGCTTTTGAGCTACTTTCACTATCTTTGCGCAAGTACAGATCTGTGCTTGGAAATGTTAATTTTTGGACTACAACTCTGAGACAAGATGGTTATTCATCATGCTGGCTGGAGAACTCTTGAGAGTTACAATGTAAAAAGTAACTTTTCCAATCTTTTAAGGAGTATTAAATGATCATTCTCATCTATATTCATATTATGCACCCATAGTAGTTGATGTCCTAACACAGCTATACTTTCTCTGAGGTCTGCAGTATATAGACCTGACTGATCTTCGAGATGGTCTTTCCTACTCCTTCTCTTACTTTTCCTCATCTTTACCATTAACAGCTTTTCTCATCCAAAACAAGTTCCAGGCCTCTTTGATTGTATTTGTAAAGAACAGAGATTCAATCAAACTAAGTCAAGCGATTGGGGCTATATGGCTTAATCACAGCTCTGCTCTCCTCTATTAACTTTATGCCGGTATTAAGGAGAAATCAATCAGCTGAAATGAAGCATTAGCCACAATTTCCTCCTCACGTGGAAAAAGCAACAACAGGCAGAGGCTCATTTGCAACTAAAATTGCTCCTGAGGGTGGTAAGGGATTGAGAATGGTTCAGCTCCCAAAATGAGGGAGCTTCCTTTGCAATACTTCTCTCTCTTTTCCTCCTTGGACTTCTTAACTCCTTACATTTACACTTAATGCAGGAACTAAAAGCTTGCATTCAACAGCATTCAAAGGCCATGGTGGAAATATATCACAAGCTAGAGAGCAGTAGCTAATTTGCACACCACAGTTCCATGTAATAAATGCAATCTGCATGGCATTTTCATGAACACGGCAGATGCTAAACGACAGTTGGTGGACATCTTCCACATATTATACAACATTACTCTTCTGAAACTCAACCCTGAAAATCCTTACATAAATCCCTGAAAAGTCTTAATTTATCTTGGAATGTACAAAACTGAATTCTAAATCCATATGCTATACCCATCTACAATAGGCCCAACTGTCAATGGGAAGTCTTCACTTATGGAAATTAAAGGGTTTGCTCTAGTTGGCACTAGCAACTGAATTTATGCCCTTGTAAGGTGGGCTTCTCTTCATTTGCATGCATACCCTCCAAGTTTCTGCTTGTGGTTGCCAACAATTTTATCTCTGAGGACTAGACACGTATGCCAAAGTAAAAGAAAAATGAGTTGTTCAGTATTCTAGAAGAGTGTGAGGACTATACGAAAGAAGCCATTGAAAGCTTCTATCAACTATGCATGTGTTGGAATAGCCAATGGTGAAGGCTAATGGGAGCTGCTAGCTGGCCTACAATATCAGGGAAGCCAAATCTGACCCCATCTCTAAAACAAAGATAAATGCTCTTGTATTCTGAAAAGGGAATGCATAAGAAACATAGAAAAATAAATGCCAAAAGTGTACCCATACCTGTTCAACTAGAACTCCCCTCAAAATCAAAGAATATGAAAACCACATGAGAAACAATAAATCCCTCTCCTATGAAGCTTAGATGCATGAACTGAACATTCACAAATCTATGCCTTTCAATATGCCTGCCTTTCCTCTCCCAACTATTTTAACAGATCCCTGCTGCCACAGCCAGCTTCCACACTGGACAGCAACAACATTGAAATTACCATTAAGGAACCGAGGACTGGTTTGTCTTACCTACAGACTTCTAGTTTGTTTGGGTGGGTAACCTTTGTCTTAATAGAATTTTTATGGATTGCTTGGGTTTAGCTTCTGCTTCAGTGGCCCAAGCAAATCAATGCCAAGTGGTAAAAGAGATTGCTCTTCAATACAAACAGGGATAGCCCTCCTCCTCCCTCCAGCTGGCGAGGGGAGAAGCATCAGCAACAGGGAGTGGGAAAAGGCCGCTCTCTGGAGTGAACAGACTTGCCTGCAGTTGTTGTATTTTGGCCCACAAAACATCAGTGGAAAAACAAAACTCCCCCGTCTGTCCTGAAATATCCAACCCATCTGATTTACAGCCTTTCTAACCTTTGTTAACAATGCCATTTGGTTTGCATCAAGCTTTTCATTAGGGGTTTTAACAATATAGAAGACCCTGCACTGCAGCCTGGAAAAGTTACATCATTTGTATTGCGGTGGGGATACAAGTCTTCCATCTGCAGTTCTGCCAGCAAACAGAGAGAGAGGGAGGTGGGGAGAGAAAGAGAGAGAGGGCTCTCAGGAACATAACCGCTGCAGAGCATAGCTGAGGTGTTCCTTACTCACAGGGGGAGGTGGGAGGGACCAAAAGGCTCCTTCCGCCAATCCCCGACTGGGAAGGTAGCACTTTTCATTCAGAAATCACCCGCACATGGCAGCGTACCAAAAGCAGGTGCATGGGGCTGATGGAAGGGAAGCTCTTGCAGAATTCAGACAGCTCCATGGAGTCCAACCGAGCTATGTTCTCATAACCCAGAAACATTGTTTTCATATTTAGTGACACAGATTTCCTTGTAAACAACAGCAAACCATTGATCTAAGTAAAAAAATGCACCCCTATTTCTCTGCAGCCATCATTGTATGTGGGTTGTACACAGAAGCAAGTGAGACCTGCCTTAACAACAGACCCAGCCAAGACCCACCATTAGACAGTGAGGAGGCAACTGTAAAAAGGAGTGGGCATCGGCAACTCCACAACCATTCCTCCCAGAAATCCCTCTTGTTCTTGCTACCCTTTAAACTAGCTTAGGGCTCTCAGATGTAGAGGAGGATCCAACTCCCTTGGAGGGAAAGAGACATCCTGTCCTTTGCTTGAGGCTACAAAGTATCTTGGGCCAGCCCTATTTGATAAGGGCTTTAAGACTGGGGTATTGTGTGGTTTCTGGGCTGTATGGCCATGTTCTAGCACAGAGTCCTCTGAAGATGCCAGCCACATTTGGGAGAAAATGCTGTTAGAACACAGCCATAGAGTCCAGAAACCACACAAGACCCCAGGGATTCCGGTCATGAAAGTCTTCGACAATACAGCTTTTAAGATTCTTAAGCTGTTAGCTTCAACAAGTGATTGTCATGCCAACATGCAACATTTATTGCCACATATATGCTTCAAAATTAGAAAAAGTTACTCCCCTTCCATTTTTTCCTTCTCCCCGGATCATTCCTTAGTCTTTTGCAAATTCTGCTATTCTAATATGCTCCTCCCCCCCCCCCCCCCCAAAAAAAAACAGTTTAGATGATGTGAAGGGCATCACTGAGAACCGTCTCCGGGAAGGACCTGGCTGAAGAACTGAGGTGTCACAAAATGCTCAATGCTTCATTCCCCTCTTTCCCCGTGACTCACAGCTAGGCTGAGTTGAGCCTCCCTGGAATCTTATAGTTATGCCAAATACCTGACCCAATTGCCACTCCACTCCATCTCTGCCATGGAAAAGTTGGGCCATTATAAAAATAAATACATCTATCTATTGCTGCCATCAGCACAGGTCTATGGCTGTGTCCAAAATGATGACAGCAGCAGCAGCAGTCTCTCTGCAGCACTGCACTGGTGCCAGGAATTCGGGAACAAGTCTGCATTTACTTCCAGATCCATCACCCTCCCTCTTTTTTCGTCCCCTCCTTCCTTTCCATTACTCCAGTCACATGTTTCTGATTTCCCTGCCGATCTCACTTAAATCATCAGGCCGGGGACAGGGGGTGGGAGGAGTGTATCCTCTGGAGGGACTCCATGCCACCGGATCAGATGGCTAATAATCTGCAGGGAGTGGGGCTGGAGAAATCTGCAGTGGAGGAGCCAGAACAGCCAAACAGTCGCCAGAAAGGAGCTACCTCACTTATCCTGGGAGCCAAAGCTCACCGTGGGGCTGTTCTTGGGCAGTGTGCTTCTTTTAAAAAGAAAAACAAAGAATCAATTTGTTTCCGGCGTATACATAAGACCGCCTTCGCCAACTGGAGAAAGGAGCAGGACTGGCCTAAGACATTTTGCTGACTGAGGTGGAACAACAAGTTGTAACCGTGACCCATGTGCACAAACATGCACCCAACTCAAGGTGCAACAGTAGCAAAGTCCACAAAGTTATTTTGATACCCAAGTCAGAAAATCCCACAAACACAAAAGTAAAATCACAACAAATCTAATCACTAACCAGCACCCAGAATACTCCTGCTTGAGACAGCCACTCAGCCCTGGAAGAGACTATGAGTGCCTGGTTATGTTTTTCATCCTCTGCCCTGTCTCCCCAAGTGGCAATGTGTTCTCTTTCCTCAACCCAAAACACAACAGTGCCCCTTATGGCTGCCCCTTACAAGTCCCTTCTTGTAAGGCTAATGAATGACAGGGTCTTCTAGGCAAGATTTATTCAGAGCAATCCTCTTAAGATGCCAGCCACAGATACAGGTGAAATGTCAGGAGAAAATGCTGCTAGAACATGGCCATACAGCCCGGAAACCACACAACAGCCCAGTTATTCCAGCCAGGAAAGCCTTCAACAATACAACTTTAAGATTCTTAAGTCCGGAAACCACCAAACAACCAAGTTTGCTATCGTGTTTCCCTTTGAGGTGGCCCAAAGTGGGTTTCATGTCCTGGCCGTCAGAGTCCATGGCTCAAACCACTTTTAACCAAGGCCTATATAGAGATCTGTTCTCTTCCTATACAACTCATTTACAGTTACAAACATCTGACTTACAAACAACTCATTGTTAAGAATGGGGATGAGACGACAGGAAGTGAGAGAAATCTACCCCTCAGAAGGAAAATTTACTCCTGGAAAAGATCATGGGGAAAATGAAGCTTTCTCACCAATCCTTGTTTCAATAGTAAGCCATTTTTTTTTTTCAAAATCTAATTATCAAAGGGACAGAAAGTGAGTTGAAATCTTCTGAACAGAGGCACAGAAAGCAAAACAACCACAGGAGTGTTCATCCTTCCCTATGCTATATATAGTTATGGATATGGACATATGAATACAGTGCTGGAGTTACACTTTTAAAAGTCCCTGTTGTGATTTACGAACAAATTCAACTTAAGACCAAACCTACAGAACCTACCTAGTTCATAATTTTGGGACCGCCTGTAGCCTTTTGCAAAGGATGAATCTGAGATATATCAGGCAGTCCATGTACTGGAGTGCTGCTTTCTTTGTGTGTATGTGTGTGTTTGTGATGTTACACCTTCAAAATGCCCTGCTCCGACTTATAAACAAATTCAACTTAAGGACAAATCTAGAGAACCTATTTTGTGTTGTCGAAAGCTTTCATGGCTGGAATCACTGGGTTGTGGTGAGTTTTCTGGGCTGTCTGGCCATGTTCCAGAAGCATTATCTCCTGACATTTCACCCACATCTATGAGGTTGTGAGATATATTGGAAACTAGGCAAGTGGGGTTCTGCTCTCCCAGAGTGTGTGAATAGTGTTACACTTTCAAAGGTCCCTGTTCTGATTTATAAACAAATTCAACCAGTGTTCCTCACTTGGGGACTTGCCTGTGGTGTGAAGGGAAAGGAAGAGACTCCCTGAAACAAGAACTAATGGTATCGAAGAATGTGTGAGGAAATCCATGGGGTGGCCTGAAGTAAGCTGTTCAGGTGCCCAGACATCACCAACCAGAAGCCTCACTCTGAGCACTCCTTTAAACATACTCTCCTCAGCCTGAAGGTGGTTTTGGGTGCTTCTTTCCTCCCCTTGGTGAGAGCAGGCAGCCCTGGCGTTGTTTGGGGCTGAGGCGTTGTTTGGGGCTGAGTCTCCCTCAAGGTGTGGAAGCAGGAGGGAACTCGCAGGCTGAGGCGGCTGGTGCCTCTCCTGAGGGGACTTTGAGGCATGGCTGAGTTCGCCAGGCAGGGAGGGAGGCGATGCCGCAAGGCTGGCCTCTGCCAAAAAGGAGGGAGGGGAAGAGGCTGCTGCTGCTGCTTGCTGGGAGCTGGCCAGGCTGAGAGGACAACGAACGGGAGGGAAGAAGCGGGGAAGCCTTTCCCTTCTAAAGCAAGGCGCGTGAAGAACACACCCTTCGCGCGCTTTCTCTCGCGCTCTATAATATCGCAAGCGCCTCCGGACTCCTAGCCGCGCCTAGCTCATCAATGCCTCTCCTCTCAGCCACGGGTTCGAGTCCCGCTTAGACATGATTTCCTCTGTTGTTGTTTTTTTAAAGACACATCCTGGCCATATCATTGCGGAAATGCTTCCAGTCAGCCTGTTTCTTTAATATTTCAATCTGGCGGCAAAAGCCAAGGAAAAGTGCCCTCTGGCGATCCAGAGTGATGTGATTGTGGAAGCTAAGCAGGACCGGCCCTGGTAAAGACTTGGATAGGGAACGTTCAGAGATACGAAGCTGGCGAAAGCCTGAGGCGGCGTCTAGACTAAAGCAACGCTAACCCGATTTGCAGTTGCAGTTGGACAAGGGCCGCTTCCAGGGCCCTTCCACACAGCCCTATATTCCAGAATATCAAGGCAGAAAATCGCACATTATCTGAGTGTGGACTCAGATAAGCCAGTTCAAAGCAGATACTGTGGGATTTTCTGCCGTGATATTCTGGGATATAGGGCTGTGTGGAAAGGCCCCTTTCACACAGCTGAATAAAACCCCACATTATCTGCTCTGAACTGGGATATATGGCAGTGTGGACTCCGATGACCCAGTTCAAAGGCAGATATTGTGGGATTTTCTGCCTTGATATTCTGGGATATAGGGCTGTGTGTGGAAGGGCCCTCAGATAATCCAGTTCAGAGCAGACATTATGGGATTTTTCTGCCTTGATATTCTGGGTTATGTGGAAGGGCCCAAGATCTTTTCCTGCCCAAGTAGGGCTGAACCGTGGCAGATTAACACCTCCCAACAAAGGATTCCCCCGGGCAGGAAGCAGCCAGGCTTTGATGATGCAAGGCTATTCAATGGTAATCAAGGCGATTAACTGCAGCATTCCAAGAGACAAGAGTTATTTCTCCCATCACAGATATATAAACCCAACTTGCCTAGTTTTCCAACAGACCTCACCACCTCCGAGGATGCCCGCCATAGATGCGGGCGAAACGCCAGGAGAGAGTGCTTCTGGAACATTGGTCATACAGCCCGGAAAACTCACAGCAACCTTGTGTCAAAGTGCCGTCCTGTTACAGTGTGAATGTATCCAAAGAAGCCCATAAACTCAAGCGTTTCTGTGGGAAGAGGGCTCCCGCGGCGGGAGGCAAAGGAATAGCGCGAGGCTACAGGCTGATCCTTCGGCCGCTGCACCTCCCCCCCCCCCCCAACACACGTCTTTCAAGGCTTTGCCTTTAAGCCAAAGCGTGTCTCCTCCTGGCCGCTTTTCAGGGCAAAGACCCTCTGGTTTGTCTTCCTTCCCTCCTTCTTTTCTTCCTCAATCCGCCTTTGAACTCAGCAGCCCCAGCGATCTTTTTCACCCCCGTGTCAGGAGCGACTTGAGAAACTGCAAGTCGCTTCTGGTGTGAGAGAACTGGCCGTCTGCAAGGGTGTTTTTGATGTTTTACTATCCTTGTGAGAGGCTTCTCTCATGTCCCCGCATGGGGAGCTAGAGCTGATAGCGGGAGCTCATCCGCGCTCTCCCCGGATTCGAACCGCCAACCTCTCGGTCAGCAGTCCTACTGGCACAAGGGTTTAACCCATTGCGCCACGGGGGTTTCTAATATAGAGATATCAAAGTGGTTTTTGAAGCTGGAGCTGACAGGATTCGAACCTCGGACCTTTGGGTCAGGAGTCCTGGCCGGCACAAGGGTTTAACCCATTGCGCCACCGGGGGCTCCTAATATAGAGATATCGAAGTGGGTTTTGGAGCTGACAGGATTCGAACCTCGGACCTTTGGGTCAGGAGTCCTGGCCGGCACAAGGGTTTAGTCCATTGAGCCACCGGGATCCTAATATAGAGATATCGAAGTGGTTTTTGGAGCTGACAGGATTCGAACCTCCGACCTTTGGGTCAGTAGCTCTGGCCGAAACAAGGGTTTAGCCAATTGCGCCACCGGGGGCTCCTCGTCCCAGCGATGCCTCCGCGCAATAGGAGGCTTTCCCTCTCGGCCGCAGAAGGGCTTCTCCTCCTCGCCGCTTGGAGACACCAAGGGCTTCCCTTTCCCCAGAGCCTCGTCCCGCTGCTCTTCCCGCAAAGCCAAAGCCTCTTCTTCCCCAGGGTCCTCCCTGACTTTATAAACAAGCTCCAGTCGCTACAAAGTGAATCCCCTCCCATGCCTTTGAGTGATTTAAGTGCGGCGCCTTTCTGCCAAAAAGGCTGGAGCTGAGGCGAGGCTCCGCATGTGTGATCCTGCAGGAAAAAGGAAGCCTAAACAACACTGCTCCTCTTCTTCCTCCCACTTTGGGGAGTCTTTGGTGCCTTCCCTGTGTGGCACCCGGTCACAAAACCCTGCGAGGCTGAAAGTTGTGTCGGTCTCCTGGAAATAGATCGATCCGAAGAGATGGGGGCATCCGAATTGTGAATAATTATCCTTACCTGCTGCTTGCGCTCGGACTCCGGACCCAGCCCAGAAGAAGATGAGGAGAGACCCCCAGAGGAAGGCAAATGTATCCATTTCCAGAGAGAGATGTATCGAAGGAAAGGGGAAAGCCCTTCCTTCCTTGCAAGCCTTCGCTTTGGATCCGACGCGGAGACGGCGGAGAGGGAACTCCTTCTTCAATTCAAGGCGGAGGAGCAAGAGCAGCAGCAGCAGCTGCTGATTAAGACGCGCTCCGGGAGTGACACACACACATAGACGAAGGCAAGCAGGCGCCTCGGCTGGGGAAAAGGCAGCCCAAAGTGACCGAGTCCGCCTCGCCTTCCTGGGTGGAGAGAGAGAGAGAGACGACGAGAGATGCAGAGGCTTTGCCTGCCGCTCGGCTCGCGCGCCGCCTTTTCAGGGCCGAGCCGCGTGCGGATGTCAGGCAGAAAAGGCAGCGCTCTCCGTGACATCCACGCGCGCGCGCCCAGGGCCCGCCCCTTCTGGGTTTCCGCCTTTCCACCAAAGGAGGGGAGGGGGAGAAAGAGGAGGAGAAAAGGAGAGAGAGGCAGGCTCCGCGGTCAGGACTCGCACCCAGTCCTGGATAGAGAGAGAGGGAGGGAGGCTGTCTGGAAAGGGAGAAGGCGCAACAAGTCCGGAGCCTCGCCCCACAGCCTCACGCCTTTGCTGCTGCTGTTGAGGCGTGTGTATAGTATACACAGCCTACTGCAGATCGTACTCGCCCCAAAGCCTGAAGGCAGGCTGGCTGCTGCTGCTAAGGCGTGTGTATACACAGCCTACAGCAGATCGTACCCGCGCATAGACATCGAGGAGGGGAGGAACAGAGGCTGGTCGAGAGTGCCGCCTTCCCTGCTTCACAGCTTCCTCCCCACGCGAGGAAGCACCATCCCGAGCTCCCGACGCCACCCACACAAAGAGAGAGAGACGCACATCACACTTGGCAACTAAGGCTGGCAGGAGGCGCCTCGCCGCCAAAAGGATGCGTTGTTGTTTTGGATGGAAAACTTGCCAGCACTGCAATCCATATCTGGGACAAGCTTATTCACTGGCTTGTGTTGTCGAAGGCTTTCATGGCCGGGATCACAGGGTTGTTGTATGTTTTCCGGGCTGTATGTTCTCGAAGTATTCTCTCCTGACGTTTCGCCCACATCTATGGCAGGCAGGAGAGAATACTTCTAGAACATGGCCATACAGCCCGGAAAACATACAACAACCCTATTCAACTATGTTGTTGTGCATTTCCCGTGCTGTGTGGTCATGTTCCAGAAGCATTCTCTCCTGACCTTTCGCCCGCATCTATGCCAGGCTTCCTCAGAGGTTGTGAGGTCTGTTGGAAAACTAGGCAAGTGGGGTTTATATATCTGTGGAATAATGTCCAGGGTGGGAGAAAGAACTCTTGTCTGTTTGAGGCAAGTGTGAACGTTGCAATTGGCTGCCTCGATTAGCATTGAACAGTCTTTCAGCTTCAAGGTCTGGCTGTTTGCTGCCTGGGGGAATCCTTTGTTGGGAGGTATTAGCTGGGCCTGATTGTTTCCTGCCTGGAATTCCCCTGTTTCCAGAGTGTTCTTTATTTATTGTCCTGATTTTAGAAATGCTGGACCACTCTAACAACCGCCATGCCAGACTACACAGAGAAGCCACTGAAATCCACAAATACAGTAGAGTCTCACTTATCCAAGCTAAACGGGCCAGCAGAAGCTTGGATAAGCGAATATCTTGGATAATAAGGAGGGATTAAGGAAAAGCCTATTAAACATCAAATTAGGTTATGATTTTACAAATTAAGCACCAAAACATCATGTTATACAACAAATTTTACAGAAAAAGTAGTTTAATACGCAGTAATGTTATGTTGTAATTACTGTATTTATGAATTTAGCACCAAAGTATCATGATATATTGAAAACATTGACTACAAAAATTGCTTGGATAATCCAGAAGCTTGGATAAGCGAGGCTTGGATAAGTGAGACTCTACTGTATGCGGACAATGGGGTTGTTGTATGTATTCCGGGCTGTATGGCCATGTTCTAGAAGTACAGCCCGGAATATATACAACAACCCTGTGATCCCGGCCATGAAAGCCTTCGACAACATATGTGGACAATTTCAACAGAAAAGAGGAAACGATGAAAATGAACATGCTCCTCCTCCAAAGGCATCAGAAGGCAGGCAGGTCAACGTGGAAGATTGGCTAATCAAAATATTAGATATCATTCAAATGGACATTTTGACACAAAAAATAAGAGAAAGGAAAAATAAAACTGACTGGACAAACTGGAGAAAAAGAAGAATGGATCTCACGATAGATCTGTCTTGTATATAGAAATGAATCAATGGAAAAGAGGCTAGAGAAATTGACAGAAAATCTAAAGGAAAACGAAAAAAGAGTCTTTAAAGCACAGATGGGAAGTCAACCTCTGACGTTAAGTCCAGTCATGACCGACTCTGGGGGTTGGTGCTCATCTCCATTTCTAAGCCGAAGAGCCGGCGTTGTCCGTAGACACCTCCAAGGTCATGTGGCCGGCATGACTGCATGGAGCGCCGTTACCTTCCCGCCGGAGCGATACCTATTGATCTACTCACATTTGCATGTTTTCGAACTGCTAGTTTGGTAGGAGCTGGGGCTAACAGCAGGCGCTCATTCTGCTCCCGGGATTTGAACCTGGGACCTTTTGGTCCGCAAGTTCAGCAGCTCGACGCTTTAACACACTGTGTCACCAGGGGCCCCATTTCCATGACATCTAGTAGGCAAGGATTAGCTCATGGTGCCCAACATGGTGCAAACTGGGGGCGTACTGACTTTCAACATTCCTCTCTAAGAAGAGTTTCACTCTTGCTAAAAGCCGGTTATAAGATGATGGGGCTGTGGGCTGTGCATATGAAGTTATTTGCACGTGACCTAATGGTTGGGAGTTTAGTACAGACATACTTTTGCTGCTGTGTGCCTTCAAGTAGTTTCCTACCCTAGGGGGTTTAATATCATGGGGTTTACTTGCCAAGATTTATTGAGAGGGGGGCTTTGCTTTCCTTTGAAGCTGAATGGTGTCAAAATTGGCCATAAATCACTCCAAGTTTTTCATGGAGAAGGGTAGTTTTTCCTCCTGGGAGTTTGAGGGATCTTGGAAGTACTGTAAATTGTCTAATCTAATGGCCCTAGTGTTCTCCAAGAATGAGAATTGACTGGGTTGTTGTGAGTTTTTCAGGCCGTATGGTCATGTTCCAGTAGCATTATTATCTGTAGATATACATAGATATATACACAAACACTATAGGATATGTCTGTGTGTGAACAACACTCAGATATATATGCACCCCACTTGCTTAATTTCCAACAGACCTCTGAACAAACCTCTGAGGATGCTTACCACAGATGTAGGTGAAACGTCAGGAAAAAAATGGTACTGGAACATGGCCATACAGCCCAAAAAACTCACAACAACCAAGTGATTCCAGACATGAAAGCCTTAGACAACACAAGGAGAACTGAGCTTTGTAAGTCATCCCTCTTTGTTTTTCTATATACACACAGAGACACACACATATACACATAGAATCATAGAATAATAGAGTTGGAAGAGACCTCACGGGCCATGTAGTCCAACCCCCTGCCAAGAAGCAGAAAATCACATTCAAAGCACCCCCCAACAGATGAACATCCAGCCTCTGCTTAAAAGCCTCCAAAGAAGGAGCCTCCTACACACTCCAGGGCAGAGAGGTCCACTGCCGAACAGCTCTCACTGTGAAGAAGTTCTTCCTGATGTTCAGGTGGAATCTCCTTTCCTGTAGTTTGAAGCCACTGTTCCATGTCCTAGTCTGCAGGGCAGCAGAAAACAAGCCTGCTCCCGCCTCCCTATGACTTCCCCTCACATATTTATACATGGCTATCATGTCTCCTCTCAGCCTTCTCTTCTGCAGGCTAAACATGCTCAGCTCTTTAAGCCGCTCTTCATAGGGCTTGTTCTCCAGACCCTTGATCATTTTAGTCGCCCTCCTCTGGACACTTTCTAGCTTGTCAACATCTCCCTTCAACTGCGGTGCCCAGAATTGGACACAGTATTCCAGGTGTGGTCTGACCAAGGCAGAATAGAGGGATAGCATGACTTCGCTGGATCTAGATGCGATACCCCTATTTATGCAGGCCAGAATCCCATTGGCTTTTTTCACCGTCGCATCACATTGTAGGCTCATGTTTAACTTGTTGTCCACGAGGACTCCAAGGTCTTTTTCACACGTACTGCTGTTAAGCCAGGCATCGTCCCCCATTCTGTATCTTTGCGTTCCATTTTTTTCTGCCAAAGTGAAGTAACTTGCGTTTGTCCCTGTTGAACTTCATTTTGTTTGTTTTGGCCCATCACAAGGCTTTCAATGGGCTGTTTGCAGTAAATTGGGGTGTGAGCAATTGGTGTGAACCTATGAAGTTGCACACTACTAAAAAACACCAAGTGGCCTAATGTGTTGGCAGATGGGAAGCTATTCTGAACATTTCCTTGTATCATCTTACCTGGTGCCAGCCATTTAGGACGTGGTGAAGGTGGAAAGATCAGCATCTCTGCATTCACAGATCAGGGATAGGAGTCATGGACCCATAGTCTTTCTCCAGCATAGCCAGGGACAAGGAATGCTGAGAGCTGCAGTCTAGCAGCATCTGGGGGGCAAAATGACTTGTATTTTTACAGTAGACACCATAGCTAGTGAACTGACCTTAATTACAAGTAAAATAGTATAGTTGCAGGATATGTATTATATCCAGAATTGTGAGTAAGCGCCTTCATCTCAGTGGGATTCACTTCCGACTATGCAGGGATGAGGACAGGTTTGTGGTGTGCCTGTGTTTAGGAGAACGATGTGCTGCCCTATGGATTTGCAAGGACATATGGGAAGACGTGACCTCAGATATAGCTTGGGGTCACCTGCAGTGGTTCAGATCTGCTCCTTTGCTCTCCCAAGTGAAAGGTGACCAGGCAGCATTCAATGCTAACGATCCACATCATTAAAATAGTGTTCTTGTTTGTTATTGTGATAAGGACAGGCATTGATTTGCTGTTGCATGTTGTACATAAACTGTTCTTAAACATCAGATAGGGATTGTGAATAATACTTCTTTCCAAAGGATTTGGTTGGTTCTCAGTGAAAAAATATGAAAGGATACTATTAGGAAAGAAAGGAAGGAAACAGGGAAAAGAGCAGAAGAAACCCCTATTTCTTTGATTTCATGATATTGTGACAACAATTATTCCCCAAAGGGTTCAAAACTACTTACCAAGTTGAAGAACTGGATGGAAGAGACTTTTCTTGTTCATCTTAGTTTTCCAAGCATACATCCATAAATCCATTCTCCGCTGTGCATCAAACTGTAATTTTAACAAGGATGGTTGCATTTCTGCATGGATTTTATCTTAAAATGCATTAAAATTATTTCATGCACATTTACGGTTAAAACGTGGTTTCATTTGTAAAAATTGGTATGTTTTCAACAACATACTTTTAGAAGTGTGGAAAGTGCATTCCAAACTACAGTAGTCTCACTTATCCAACACTCGCTTATCCAACGTTCTGAATTATACAACACATTTTTGTAGTCGATGTTTTCAATAAATTGTGATATTTTGGTGCTAAATTTGTAAATACAGTAATTACTACATAGCATTATTTCATATTGAACTACTTTTTCTGTCAAATTTGTTGTATAACATGATGTTTTGGTGCTTAATTTGTAAAATCTAATTTGATGTTTAATAGGCTTTTCCTTAATCCCTCCTTATTATCCAACATATTTACTTATCCAACGTTCTGCCGGCCCATTTATGTTGGATAAGTGAGACTCTACTGGTTCAGAAAAGACATACAAGACAGGTTTCCTTTAAAATGTGGACTGGAAAACCCAAGTGTCCTTGTACATTTACAATGTAAATAAATGTAAATGGGCTTTAAAAAGTTTGAAAAAGATACACTGCATACAATGCAGCTATGAAGAACTGATTCAAACAGTTCTGGAGAGATTTTATGGAGGCCTCCCTAGCTGTGCAGAAGCAGAACCTAGTATGGAAATTTCTTATTAACTATATGCACATGTAAATATAAGCTGGGGCCTTCTGCTACCAATGAAACTATGGGTTTATGTCCTAGTCAGAACCTTGTTGGTACATTAGTCCCGTGAAAATGATCATGTAATAACTCAGCTTCTGCAGCTCACTTCCCCATTCCCGTCCCATGGCTGATTAGTTAAATCCTGAGATCCCCTTCTTCCTTTCTCCTTCCATTGCATATAAGCCAGAGTTTTGTGATGAGGAGACCTTCCAACATTTCACAGATGAAAACTGGACATATGTAGCCAAGTAACAATGAGTTGGTCAAGATCACAAAGGTTAATAATGAAGGAAAACAGACAAGCTGCCGAAGGCTGCAGTGGTTTGCTTCTGACTGAGCCTCCTGGGAAAAAGTAAGATTCTGACCCTTCTCTCCTTTTCCCCAGCTAAGTTAGTTGAGTAGAAATTTGTACTTTGAGTAGTTTGCAGAAACTGGGCAAGATCAAGACAAAGAAGGGAAACTGCTGAAAAAGTGGGAATAAATTGGAACCGTTCCTGCCAAATTCGAACAGTTGGATAGGATCAATTAGCTTTGTTGAGAATAATAAGTAGAAAGGGTTCTAGCCTTTTAGGAATGGACAACTTGTCCTTCAGATACTGTTGAATTGCAGCTCCCATCAGTCCTTGTGATAAGGAATGATTGGAGCTGAAGCCCAACAGCAGTAGGAGAGTCACATGTTCCCCATTTCTGATACAAACATTAGGTCTTATACTTCCTAGAAGCAAATGACATAGAGGACTAGTAATGCAAAGGGAAGCCAGTATAAGGGAAGTGTTTTAGAAAAAAGCAATTGTCATGAAAACATACATTCATCTAATGATGAAAGTGTTCCCTACACCCCTTAGAGGCCATTTGGGAGCAAAAATGTGTGTTTTTGATGCATCTCACCAAGGTCTCCTGGAGAGTTAATGCAGTCCTCTAGCCCCGCACAGTTGCCCACGCTTAGTTTTGCTCACTTGATATGCCATAGTTTCCTATATACTCCTACATACACACTGGCTGTTGCTGTGTAGGGTAGTAGTAGCTACATATCCAAGCTCCAAGATTCCCAGTCAAAAACCCACTCTCTGGTTTAAGCAATCTGGTCTTCTTTTAGTCCAGGCAGGAAGCAGCCAGGCTTTGAAGCTGCAAGGCTATTTAATGCTAATCAAAGTAGCCAACTGCAACATTCACACTTGCCTCAAACAGACAAGAGTTCTTTCTCCCACCCTGGACCTTCCACAGATATATAAACCTCACTTGTCTAGTTTCCAACAGACTCACAACCTCTGAGGATGCCTCCATAGATGTGGGCAAAACGGCAGGAGAGAATGCTTCTGGAACATAGTCATACAGCTTGGAAAACTCACAGCAACCCAGTGATTCCGGCCATGAAAGCCTTAAACAACACATTTTCTTAGTCTGTTTGTCTCCAGTCCCTTTCCCTGATTTATAAACGAGACGAACAATTAAAACGTATAATAATAAACAATAACCATTTACAAAGCAGAATAACAAAAACCATAGAGCTATATTCATCATCGTTCAGTTCAGCTGTTCTTGAATTCCAAGTTTAGCATTGTCTCATTAGGGCTTTTACAGATCCAAGTACATTGGGTTCATTTTTAGTGGAGTTTTTTGCAGAAGTATTTTTGTAAACCATCTGATAATTCTTATTTTTGTCTCCTTGACAAATGGCACCTGCTCATTTCTTATAAAAAGAAATAACGAGAAAAACTTCTTGCAGTTTTCCAAAGTTTGTCACAGATGTCTTAAAAGAGGATTTTCAAAATATATAATCAGAGGTACAATTTTGTCCTTGGTCTGAAAACCAAGAAGGTGTTTGTTGATGGTGGTGCACACTTGTATCTTGGCCCCTGACTGATTTAAATACAATTCAGTGCACCTTGTAGAGGAGTTCACACAATTTTTTAGTCTCAAATATTAAATGTCAAGCAGCCTGAGACCAAGACATCCATAGATTCTGATATGGCCCTGGGAGTTTTATCCTATTTTTGGTTCCTTATGGTATACCTGGCAAAAGGAATCTCACCAAAGCAACAACATCTCATGTCCAACACCCACATATAATGAAATGTTTTCGAAGACACAAAAGTTATTTCACAAATATGATATATATGCCGTGCTACAATAAAGTTGTGGGTATTTGTATGGATTGATGAACAAAGGTTGTAAATTTTGTTGGCTGCTTCATACCAATAAAATCTGTGTATTGCTGCAATCCATCATATTAACAAAAACACTGTCTATTGCTTTCACACAGACATACGTGCTTCATCTCCTGTTGAAAGTCAAGGGATTCCTTGGGCCCATTTTGTGAAAGAATGGTAATTTTTACCTTGGCTGGTTGCTGTTTTCTCTGTGATTCTTATAGACACTTCAGACTGGGTCTATCTCATCTGTCATCCCTTGCATTTTGTTAAAAGAGCCCCATTGATGAAAATGGGACTGCAATCCTTTATTCACTGAATTTTCAATATGAAAATGTGTGACTTTTTTAATGGCTAGCTTATGGCTAGACTACTATCAAACTAGTCAAGCATGAGCTTGAAAGTATATAAATAGCTCTTGGGAACCATAACATAGTTGCTTGTGCGTTCCATATTGAAGCACTCAACTCTAAATTCTGATTCAGCCAGGAAAGAAAACTGTGGGTTTTGTTTTCCAACGGGAAGAGCGAACATAGGAACAAGCAAGGAATGAGTCTGGAGCATAATTCCCAGGAATGTTCAGTAAACTGGCAAAATAAACACTAAAAAACTGGAACAGGAGCAATTCTCTTGCACATTGAACATTCAATTCAAGCAATATACGTACATTTGCAAAAGCAGACCACAATCTTAGTAAAAACATGAATATCTGTAGCCAAGCTGGATGTTACCATATTCAGTAAGCCTGCCCTATGAGAAGCTGGCCTAGGAAACTATGGGAAACTTCAAATGAAATGTAGGCAAAGCCTCTGTTAGTGTTCAGCTGAAAGTTTTTGCAAAAAAGGGAGGAGGCAGAAAGTGAGTCCCAGTTCCTCTGGTTTTTATGTCCATCGACCATATGCTTCAACCCCTTCTCACCAGCAGCATCCTATCCCAGCTGACAACTTTGGAAGAAATACATCCCTAAACAGGAAGAGAAAAAGGCTTCCCAGCCCTGTTCTAAGCAGGCTCTGTCAGTATACTATCCTGGCAAGGCAAAAGAAATCAATGACGAAGGATGCACTGTATGATCACATTTAAAGAGTCACAATGCAGGACATATCTTCCTTTAAATGGAACATCTGGCAGCCCACTAGTGACATATTCAGATGTTAGGTAAAGGTAAAGGTTTCCCCTGATGTTGGTGCTCATCTCCATTTCTAAGCCGAAGAGCCGGTGTTGTCCATAGACATCTCCAAGGTCATGTGGCCGGCATGACTGCATGGAACACCGTTACCTTCCCGCCGGAGCAGTACCTATTGATCTACTCACATTTGCATGTTTTCGAACTGCTAGGTTGGCAGGAGCTGGAGCTAACAGCGGGCGCTCATTCCGCTCCCAGGATTTGAACCTGGCACCCTTCGGTCTGCAAGTTCAGCAGCTCAGCGCTTTAACACACTTCGCCACTGGGGCTCCCAATCATTCATGTGTTAAAGCCACCTTATGTCACCTTACATCTTTTCTTGGTTGATGTGGATAATGCTAATGAAGCTTGGAGAGCAGCACTTTGCCCTCTCTATATTGAGGCAGCTCAACAGGAAACTTCCCAGCATGTAACACTCATTGATTGGAATCCTATTTGTTGTTGTTTATTTGTTCAGTTGCTTCTGACTCTTCGTGACCTCATGGACCAGTCCATGCCAAAGCTCCCTGTTGGCTGTCGCCACCCCCAGCTCCTTCAAGGTCAAGCCAGTCATTTCAAGGATACCATCCATCCATTTTGCCTTTGGTCGGCCCCTCTTCCTTTTTCCTTCCATTTTCCCCAGCATCATTATCTTCTCCAAGGAATCTTACAGCTCTGTTACAATGGCCATTCAACACTCTTGACTTACTTGAGGGGCGGCATTCCTCCCTCTGCAATGGCTAAATGCACCAGTGAACCATTTCAGCTTTCCCCGTCCCACTTGCAATCATTCAGTGGCTGATGGAGCAGGAGTGGGAGCTATGTCTCCATAACCAGAGCAAAATGATTACATAATCCACTGAAACCTCAGCAGAGGGTGTAATCACTTCACATCTGGACACAGAAACATAGCCAGACGTTTCTCGGCTCCCTTTTCATCAGTCACAGGAAGGGTGTTGCAGCACAATGTTAAATCAAGTGTGTTGAATGGTAGTTTTTAACATATTTTCATAAGTAAAAGTACAGGATTCCAGTTAATGTGTATTGCAGGCTGGGATGTTTCCTGTTGAGATGCCAAAAGATTATTCCCCAGGCTTTGTTAGCATTCTGGCTTCCAGCATCATCAATGGCAGGGGATGATAGGAGTTGCAGTCCAGCAGTATCTGGAGATTTAGGCCCTTTCCACACAGCTGAATAAAACCCCACATGTTCTGCTTTGAACTGGAATATATGGCAGTGTGGACTCAGATAACCTAGTTCAAAGCACATATTGTGTGATTTACTGCCTTGATATTCTGGGTTATATGGCTATGTGGACAGGCCCTTACAGTTTGTCTTTAATCAAATTAGGAAAATGTCCTAAGGCAGTGAGACAATAGTCTTTCTCCAGAAAAATGTTAATGTATACGTTGTATTTCCTATCCCTCTCTTATTAGGACTGATAGTGTGCATGCACACAAATACATACATGTACACCTTTCACTAATGTCTTTTCCCACAGCCATTAGAACATAAAAGTTTCTCTTTGAAACATGAACATTTAAATTTTCTGGAATATACTGTATATACTCGAGTATAAGCCTAGTTTTTCAGCCCTTTTTTAGGACTGAAAAAAAAACCTCCTCGGCTTATACTCGGGTGAGGGTCCTGGTGGGCTTATATTCAGGCCGGCTTATACTCAAGTATATATGGTATATTTGTTATTTTTCTCTATTATTATTGGTATTGTTACATTGATTATTTTACTCTATTATTATTATTACATTTATTATTTTACTTTATTATTGTTGTTACTTTTACATTTATTTTACTCTATTTTTATTATTATTAATACATTTATTATTTTACTGCATTTATTATTATTATTATATTTATTATTTCACTCTATTATTATTAAAAGGATACATAAGCACATTTATATTGAAGAAGATGAAAATAATGATTTATTCAGAGTTGGACACTCATATCTTAAATTACAGCTTGATATAAAGATTCAAAAACATTTAAACTACTGATGCCTCAATTAATGTAATTTTATTGATATCTTGGCTTATACTGGAGTCAATGTTTTCCCAGTTTTTTTGTGGTAAAATTAGGTGCCAAGGCTTATATTCGGGTCGGCTTATACTCGAGTATATACAGTAATTCCTGTTGAAAGTCCCATATGGGAGCAATGTGAGAAGAACAGCTGGGGCTATAGGACATCATTTACTATGGAGTAGAAGTGATCTCCTCCTCCTAAGACATAGAAGCAGACTTTGCCTTTAATCTATTAACAGTTCAGAAGCATATCCTTCAACTGTTTCCAGGAAAGACTTACTTGGTATTTACACACCTCCAGTATTGAATTGCAACCAGCTGTTGAGGCATCCTTTCACACTAGACAATTATAGTGCGTTGATTCCACTTCAACTGCCATGGCTACCTCCTATGGAATCCTGGGATTGGTGGTTTGATCAGAAGCATCGGAGGAAACTATGTTTCATCCGAATGTCCAGTGACTTCAACAGTAACTCCACTCATAGAGGATAAAGAAGGCAGATGTGTTTGTGTTACATCTCACTGCAATCAAATGGCTCAACATATTATTGGAACTAGTTGTCTCCTTCCCCCTCCATTGCATGCATCTTGGTATATGAAAAAACATCCATAAAACCTCACTGGAAAATGGGACAATCTGTAATTCAATTACTCTAATAGTTTGTTTACTTCACCATCTGTATTAAATTTGGCTGGAAGAATTTCACAGATGAAGTGCTGGCTGAAGTTTGCATGGGATGGAATTTCCTTTCACTGGGGAAGAGAAGCCCATGCGTCTTCAAATATGGAACCTATTTCCCCACTATTATTTTCTATTCCTGTCTTGAGGGAAAGGATATCCTCTCCCAGCACCTCACTTTCCCTTATTTCCTGTTGCTTAACCAAGCTGTGGCTGATGTCCCTCAGATGGCTGCAATGGTCATCTTTAAGAATGTCACTCCTGCTTGCTCACTGGAAGATAGCATAAACATATTTCTCAAACTGAGCCTAATTCTTGTGACACCAGGCCAGTTTCTGACAGAGGATCCTTGTGACACATATAAGCCTAATGTAGCTTGGACACTCTCTTGAATGGCCAAGAGATGGTAGATCCTGCAAAGTGAAACTTTTACAATGGAAGTTGTCTTCCTCTCCTTCCCCCCTGAGCTATATCTATTTTTTTATCGTGTCAGAAGCGACTTGAGAACATACAGCAAGTCGCTTCTGATGTGAGAGAATTGGCCGTCTACAGAGACATTGCCCAGGGGATGCCTAGATGTGTTACTGGGAGGTTTCTCTCATGTCTCCGCAAGCTAGAGCTGACAGTCTGGATCTCATCCCATCTCATGGAATTCGAACCGCCAACTTTCAGGTCAGCAACCCAACCTTCAGGTCAGCAGTTCTGCCAGCTCAAGGGTTTAACCGATTGTGCCACCACTAGATGTGTTACTGGGAGGTTTCTCTCATGTCTCCGCAAGCTAGAGCTGACAGTCTGGATCTCATCCCATCTCATGGAATTCGAACCGCCAACTTTCAGGTCAGCAACCCAACCTTCAGGTCAGCAGTTCTGCCAGCTCAAGGGTTTAACCGATTGTGCCACCACGGCTGATGAAACATTATTAAACTGGAAGATCCACACAAGAGAAGTTGCACTTCATGACAGAAGCCTCCAGATCTTGTGAAACTGCATCTCCCACAAGCCCAAATGATAAATTATGAGGATTTATGTAAGTTGCAGTTCATCAACACCTGGAAGTCCCAAGGTTCCCTATCCAATTTATTCTCTTTCTCTCACTGTGTTTGTTAAATGTGTTCCGCAAAGGAGCTGAGAATCCTTCAGCCTCATTTTTAAAACTATGTAAAATTTCTATTTTTATAAATGAAATGTATTTTGTTATTTTGAAAAAAATTACATACCTGGGAAAAGTTACTTTTTAAGGACAGACCAGCTTTGGTAACGTATGCAAATCTCGGATGTTTCAGGCTCCCGAGCTTGCTTGGGCGAGCCATGCAGTTTTCCCATGTTGCACAACATATTGCTTCTATCAGTGACCCCTGACATCATTCCAAATAAGCAAACAATATGGCAGGGCTGAAAATGAGCACTTACAGAAAGCCAAGCACAGATTCATTTCCCCACAAAAATGCACAAAGCAAAACTTCTGCCTCTGGCAAGAACTCAGAGACAATGTGGTGGTGAGAGCACAAGGCAATCAGCCAATGGCAAAATTATGGGGTTTGAAGCCATCGCCTAACCTTGAGACCATTACAAGAACTCAGACTCGGCGGCCTCTCGCTTAGCAAAGAAAGATATGAAATGCTGGGTTTTCTACTGCACAGTATGTCACATCTTTTGCTGCAAGATGATGGTCGTGTAGGAGTACCAAAGACCACAAATAGAAATAAACAAAGCAGATAAGGATAGAACGTGCTATCATCTCCTCTGTCTACATGAACTTGAACAGAAGATCTGGTGAACTACTCAGCTAAAATAAACAACACTAAACTTTACTCTCTCTAAGAAAATGGAAAACTGCAAATCTCTTAGAGCAGTGGTTCTCAACCTGTGGGTCCCCAGGTGTTTTGGCCTTCAACTCCCAGAAATCCTAACAGTTGGTAAACTGGCTGCGATTTCTGGGAGTTGAAGGCCAAAACATCTGGGGACCCACAAGCTGAGAACCACTGGCTTAGACTGAGGGGATTTGGAAGCAGAATTCACTGAATCATGACAATCACAGGCAATTTTGGGCCAGTTGCTCTCTTGATCTAATCCACATCAGAGGGTTGTTATTGAGATAACACAGGGAACACAGGGATAACACTTGGAGCTTTTTAGAGGAAATACAGAATACAAATGTAGCAAATAATCTCAATTACTAAAGTGAGTCAATGTCTGGGACTCTGGGGAAAAAAATGTCCCCCAAGCCTGGTATACAACAATCTCGCTCTTGATCAACAATGTTGTTCTATATACAGTAGAGTCTCACTTATCGAACACTCGCTTATCCAATGTTCCGGATTATCCAACACATTTTTGTAATCAATGTTTTCAATACATCATGATATTTTGGTGCTAAATTCGTAAATACAGTAATTACTACATAGCATTACTGTGTATTGAACTACTTTTTCTGTAAAATTTGTTGTATAACATGATGTTTTGGTGCTTAATTTGTAAAATCATAACCTAATTTGATGTTTAATAGGCTTTTCCTTAATCTCTCCTTATTATCCAACATATTCGCTTATCCAACATTCTGCTGGCCCGTTTACGTTGGATAAGCGAGACTACTGTATTCTGTAACTATGTTGTAATTACAGACCGTACCCAATTCAAGTCTCCAGGGTCGGATCAACTATATCCAGGAGTAGTGAAGGAACTAGCAGAAGTTATTTCAGAGCCACTGGCAATCATCTTTGAGAGTTCTTGGAGAATGGGAGAAGTCTCCGAAGCCTGGAGGAGGGCAAATGTCCCTATTTATCTTCAAGAAGGGAAAAAAGGACGACCCAAACAACTACCGTCCGTTCAGCCTCAGGTGGATACCAGGCAAATTCTGGAAAAGATGACTTGAATTCTTGTGTGCTTTCAAGTCAGTCATCTGTTGATGTATGGAGATCCCATGAATTTCACAGGTTTTTTTTTTAAAGAAAAGGAGGGTTCTCTTGCCAGTTCCTTCCTCTGGCATATATGTGACATACAGTGGCCTCCATCCAAGATCAGATGGGATCTACTGCTCTAAGATAGTTAGGCCCTTAACTAATTCCTACTGAGGGCCAATCTTCACACTTACCAACATGAAAGGTTAAAATGAAAGATACAATGGCTGGAGACTTGGTTGTGTTCTGTTAAAAGGCACAGCTTAATTAACACCTTGGGAGGAAAGCCATTGTTCCAGTGCAAAGCCATCATCAATAGCTTTTGAGTCTGAAAGAAACAGTGGGCAAAAGGAAGGGGAAGAAGCCTAGAAAGGAGATGACCCCTGAGCACTGACAATCTCCCCCTCTAACAATCTCGCCTCTACATTTGTTGTCTTTGCAGTGTTTACTCCTCCACAGTTGGGAGAGATGTCACTCACACTGCAAACATGGGCAGAGCTGCTTTACTATCACATGCATCATGCTCCCGTTGCATGTTAACAGGTTTAGGCTGCTTTCTATTTCATGGGTGTTTTATTGAGTCTTTAAAAAAAAAAGCATATTGTTTTGTCAGTGCAGGGATATGATATCTATTTCCATACAAAAATTCTCCCTCTACTTTACCTCTACTTAACAAGAATCTTGCCAGATTATTTAATATAATTATCCCCATATTGCAGAAGGCAGCATACCAACATAACTCCTTTTGGAACATTTACTTGTAATACTTACTGGGATTGGGAAGCATGTGGAACTGCAGATGATAAGGGGACTACAACACCCATAAGTCTTGTTCAGTATAATTAAATTAGGGCTGCAGTGGCACACTGGGTTAAATCTTTGTGCTGCTCAACTACTGACCTGAAGGTTGGCAGTTCGAATCTGCGGGACAGGGTGAGCTCCCACTGTTATCCCTAGCTCCTGCCAACTTAGCAGTTCAAAAACATGTAAATGTGAGTGAATAAATAGGTAACGCTTCAGCAGGAAAAGGCAAAAAGAAGCTTCAAGCAGTCGTGCTGGCCACACGACCAGGAGGTGTCTAAGGACAACGCAGGCTCCTTGGCTTGGAAATGAACAAGAGCACCTCCCCAGAATCAGAGAAAAGCACCGCCCCCAGAGCCAGAAATGAAAGGAGAAGCCTTTGCCTGTGTATTTGTGTCTCATTATATTTCACTGTAACAAAGCACTGAATGTTTGCCTTTGTCTGTTTATATATGATGTAATCCGTTCTGAGTCCCCTCAGGGAGAAGGGTGAATATAAAGAAAATGTTATTGTTGTTGTTGTTGTTGTTGTTGTTGTAATCCTCACCCTGACTTAGTGGCAGGGCCGGTCTAACGCTAAAGCGGCTGAAGCGGCGGCTTCGGGCGCAGGTGGAAGGGGGCGCTGTGGAGGCCTAATTATAATGCACGGCACACCATCGCTCAAAAGCGCCCTCCCTCTTCTCCCTCTTTCCCCCCCCCTCCTTCCGCTTTTACCTGCTCTCCCTTTCTGCCTTGCAGCAAGGCTTTGAGGCTGTGGAGGGGGCGGGACCTAAGGCCACGGAGGGCACGCACCTCCCAGGAGACCACGCCCCCTACTTCTGAAGGAGTGCCTTGGAAGTGCCCTTCGGCCCCGCCCCCTCCGCAGCCCAATCAAGATGGCGGTTCTCATGGGCTGTCTGGCCATGTTCCAGAAGCATTCTCTCCTGACCTTTCACCTGCATCTATGGCAGGCACCCTCAGTCGTTGCGAGGTCTGTTGGAAACAAAGCAAGTGGGGTTTATATATCTGTGGAATGTTCAGGGTGGGGAAAAGAACTCTTGTCTGAGGCACGTGTGAATGTTGTAAATGGGCACCTTTATTAGCATTAAATATCCTTCAGCTTCAAACCCTGGCTGCATTTTGCCTGGGGTAATCCTTTGTTGGGAATTGTTAGCTTGCCCTGATTGTGGATCTCCTGGCGCCCTCCCTCTTCTTCCTCCCTCCCTCCTTCTTCTCACTCCTCCTTCTCCCTCCTCTCCCTTTCTGGCCTTCTTCCTCTTTCTCCTCATTTCCTTCCTTCCTTCCTTCCTTCCTTCCTTCCTTCCTTCCTTCCTTCCTTCCTTCCTTCCTTCCTTCCTTCCTTCCTTCCTTCCTTCCTTCTTTCTTCCTCCTTCCCTTCTTCCTTCCTCATCTCCTTTCTACTGCAGGGACATTCATTGGCCGTATCCCCAGTCCCTCTGTGAGTTTATATCTATGTTCCAGAAGCATTCTCTTCTGACGTTTCGCCTGCATCTATGGCAAGCACCCTCAGTCGTTGCGAGGTCTGTTGGAAACAAAGCAAGTGGGGTTTATATATCTGTGGAATGTTCAGGGTGGGGAAAAGAACTCTTGTCTGAGGCACGTGTGAATGCTGCAAATTGGCACCTTTATTAGCATTAAATAACCTTCAGCTTCAAAGCCTGGCTGCTTTTTGCCTGGGGTAATCCTTTGTTGGGAGTTGTTAGCTTGCCCTGATTAAGGATCTCCTGGCGCCCTCCCTCTTCTTCCTCCCTCCCTCCTTCTTCTCCCTCCTTCTTCTCCCTCCTCTCCCTTTCTGGCCTTCTTCCTCTTTCCCCTCCTTTCCTTCCTTCCTTCCTTCCTTCCTTCCTTCCTTCCTTCCTTCCTTCCTTCCTTCCTTCCTTCCTTCCTTCCTTCCTTCCTTCCTTCCTTCGTCCCTTCTTTCCCCTCCTTCCCTCCTCATCTCCTTTCTACTGCAGGGACATTCATTGGCCGTTTCCCCAGTCTCTCTGTGAGTTTATATCTATGTTCCAGAAGCATTCTCTTCTGACGTTTCGCCTGCATCTATGGCAGGCACCCTCAGTCGTTGCGAGGTCTGTTGGAAACAAAGCAAGTGGGGTTCTTCTCTCAGTGGTTGTGAGGTCTCTTGGAAAATAGGCAAGTGGGGTTTAAATATCTGTGGAATGTTCAGGGCTGGAAAAAGAACTCTTGTCTGAGGTACCTTGATTAGCATTAAATAGTCTTGCAGCTTCAAAGCCTGGCTGCTTTCTGCCTGGGGTAATCTTTTGTTGAGAGGTGTTAGCTGGCCCCGATTGTTTCCTGTCTGGAATTCCTTTGTTTTCTGAGTGGTGTTCTTTATTTACTGTCGTGATTTTAGAGTTTTTAAAATACTGACGTTTCGCCCACATCTACTAAGTTTGTCCCCACTTCAAGTAAATCACCCCAGCCTTGCCATCAGAGTTGTCAGAGGTTGAAAAAAAGGTCTGCTCATCATTCTCATGCTCAGCAGAGGACAAGGACTATAGTTATCATGCTGAGAATATTCTTTAAAATGCCAAAGCCTAGTTACTGTAGGTCTATTCAAGCTTCTATCTGAGTAAGAAGGCTAAAACTACCATATTTACATCAGTCTCAGCCACACCTGTTTGCCTAAATGACTATTCCAAAATTGAGATGCACATTACATTTGTGTAATACAGTAAAGACAAGTGGGTTGCTGTGAGCTTTCTGGGCTGTATGGCCATGTTCCAGAAGCATTCTCTCCTGATATTTCGCCTGCATCAATGGCAGGCATCCTTATAGGTTGGAAACCAATCAAGTGGGGTTTATATATCTGCGGAAAGTCCAGGGTGGGAGAAATAAAGAACTCTTGTCTGTTGGAGACAGGTATAAATGTTTCAATTGCTTGGCTGCTTCTTGCCTGGGGGAATCCTTTGTTGGGATGATTTATTATTATTATTATTATTATTATTATTATTATTAGGCCTTGCTCCAGGGAAGGTTCTTCTGCTGTGGCTCCCTACCTATCTATCTACCTTGCCACATATTTTCCACATTGTGTGTATGTGTATGTATATATAAGATACATATATATAGACAAACACATATGCAGGGACCATATGTGCCACGTGTGTGTGTGTGTGTGTGTTCTCTTCATCTCTACCTTTTATTTTTCAGTGATTGGTTTGTCCGGGGGGGGGGGGGGGGGGCACCAAAAATACTGCTTGCTTACACTTGAAAATTACCTAGGGCCGGCCCTGCTTAGTGGTGAAATAATAATAATAATAATAATAATAATAATAATAATAATAATGACAATGATGATAATAATAATAATAATAATAATAATAATAATAATAATCAAAGACTCTGGCAGAAACCAGTGCTGGTGGTCCCGGTGGTGATCGCCACATTGGGTGCCGTGCCAAAAGACCTCAGCCGGCATTTGGAAACAATAGACATTGACAAAATTACAATTTGCCAACTGCAAAAGGCCACCCTACTGGGATCTGCACGCATCATCCGAAAATACATCACATAATTCTAGACACTTGGGAAGTGTTCGACTTGTGATTTTGTGATACGAAATCCAGCATATCTATCTTGTTTGCTGTGTCATAATAAAATAATAAATAATAATAATAATAATAATAATAATAATAATAATAATAATGTCTTAGATGAAGTTATTAAGTTATTACGTGAATAACTTAGGCAGTTATTTGCAGTCACAGTGTTGTTCAACAGTGAAGTATGCTGCTGCTCTACTTCTCTGGATGTTTTTAAAAAGAGGGTGGGTGTTCATCTGTCAGGAGGTCTTTGAGTGTGTATTCCTACATGTCCCTTGGAGTCTTTTCTCACTCAGTGTTGCTATGATTCCCCACAGAAAAATCATCACAACTGATGGGAAGCCCAAACTGCAATTTCCCAAAACAAACTACCCACTAACAACTCACTAGGATTTAGGAGAACTGAATGGGAGCCACGGTGGTGCAATGGATTAAACCCTTGTGCCAGCTGGACTGCTGACCCGAAGGTTGGGTTGCTGACCTGAAGGTTGCTAGTTTGAATCCGCGAGATGGAGTAAGCTCCTGTCTGTCAGCTCTAGCTTTCAGGGACATGAGAGAAGGCTCCCAGAAGGATGGTAACACATCCGGGCATCCCCTGGGCAACGTCTCTGTACACGGCCAATTCTCTCACACCAGATGTGACTTGTAGTATGTTTTCAATTTTGAAAAAGGATAACTTCAAAGCTTTTCCACATTGCACTCCTACTCAAGTGCGCTTTCTCCTTCATTCTTTCTTTGCGGTAATGTTTGTAAGAGGGATAGGAATTAAGATGGATTCTTGAAAGTCCACCTGAGTGTTCTCTGCTTGCCTTTAATCAGCATTATTATAATTCCATCACTTTCTCCCTTTCCGGCTCACCCCCCATTGCTGCCCATAATATAATTTTGCAGATGTAATGTGCCTGGAAGCCATCAGGGGGCAGTTGTGACCAGAAAAGAATGAAGCCAGAAGGAAGCGCTGGGAAAAGAAAGAACACCAAGACATGATGGATAAAATGAAGGCACTATCAAAGGAGACGCAAACAAGGCAAATAGGGGAACAAAGGTAAAGATCTTAGCGGGTAGTGTGTGTGCGGAATCTATAGAAAGCGCAGATGAAGAGAGAGAGAGACAAAGCGAAGACAAATGATTAGCTCGAGAGTTTAAAAAATTATATGAATCATGCCGAAATTCAGAATCATATTATACGAAGGGAATTAAGCACTGCTGAACTGGGAAGGTTTAAATCTTCCAAAAGCTCCTTTGAGAGAGAACAGGGTGGAGGAGGAGGAGGAGGGAGAAAGCCACCTCTTTAGAGTTAAACCTAATTTGGAAAAAAAGCTGCAAGTGGATTCAATGGAACTGAATATAAAGGTGCCAACACTATTACTCTCAATACAACAGCAATATAATAGGAGGCAACAGATCTTTCTTTTTCTTTTTAAAAAAGCAGCTTCTGTATAAACTAAGGCTTTTAAGGCGGACTTCATCCCAATCACTCTCCTGGTTCCAGCAGGTTAACTTCATTAAAGGGTTCCTCCGGCCTGCTTTCATGTTGGCTGGGATCCCTACAGGGTGACTCCATTAGGCAGAGAAAACCTTCTGCGGAGCAATTGTAAACGGATGTTTTACACCAGCGATTGGAATGCCTGGGCGGGGAGGAAGAAGGCCCTGGACAAGAGAGAGATGGATCTTCAGCAGCTATTAATTACACCTCGGCACACAAGGCCCAGGCCCCCCGAGCAGAAACAGCCCTAGGAGTTGAAATGAAGCTGAACAGGGATCTTAGAAAATTGAATTCTAAGAAGGAAGAGGCTCACTGTGCCGTCTGCTACTGACCTCTCTCTGATAAGGGATCTAAATGGATGGTGTTTCCCTTCAACTTCCGCTTCTTATTATGCAGCAGCTGGTGTCACAAAGCTTTATCGCTAGGCTTCCCCCCCCCCCCCTTCCACTTTCTCTTCTTCCAGATATTGGTCAAGTGAGACTTTCTCCTTTGTGTTCAAAAATTCACTGCATTCCATGAAGGAGGAAGGCTTGGAAGCTCAAGACCTGACCGGAGTAGCAAATGAATAGCAGACACTGCTAGTATTGTGGCTCAGAAACATTATCTGAAACACTAGCCTAGCCACGACAATAAGAGGATAACAATAGTGACACACAGGTGCACAGTAACTAAGAACGTAACACAATGCACATGTTACTCTATAAAATGCTACAGTCTTTTAAAATTTTCTGCCAGAGAGTAACATGGCTACCTCGACAGGGAAAATAATAATAATAATAACAACAACAATAACAACAACAACTTTATTTTAAACCCCGTCTCCATCTCTTGGGGCAGCTTACATGGGGCCAAGCCCAGATAATTACATACAATCAATATATATATATATATATATATATATATATATATATATATATAAGAGTGATGGCATCAGGGCAGCGGACAAAACAACAAAACTACAGGCCCCCCAACCTCGAAATTTAACAACACAACCCATCATCCACGCCTCTAGGTTGATACAACAAAAAGAAAAATCAAGTCCTAATTAGAGGGAGAGGAATAATTGTTTTTTTCCAATTGCTGCCAGTTAGAAGTCTAAGCTCCGCCCACTTGGTCTCCTAGCAAACGACTCAGCCCAGGGGACAGGCAGAGTTAGGCTTCACTTAGGCCTCTTCCACAGATTATCTAAAGCCTCAGCTTCTGCCAACCCAGAAGTTTGAAAACATGCAAATGAGAGTAGATGAATAGGTATGGCTCCGGCGGGAAGGTAACGACGCTCCATGCAGTCATGCCTATGGCCACATGACCTTGGAGGAGTCTACGGACAATGCCGGCTCTTCGGCTTAGAAATGGAGATGAGCACCAACCCCCAGAGTCGGACATGACTGGACTTAACGTCAGGGGAAAAGCTTTACCCTTTACCTTAAGTATCACCAATTCCTCAATACTTTATTTCCCATACCACCATACTTCGCCACAGCAACGCGTGGCCGGGCACAGCTAGTATATATATATAAATGTTCTGTTAGTTTCTGCTTTAAGGTAAACAACAAAACTAAACAACCAAAACACACGAAACTTGGCCACAAAAAACATGGTCATCCAGACTGTGTTTAGACATCAAAAAAAAATTGGGGGGGGGGGGAAATTACTAAAAAAACCCCTGTAAAAACCAAATACTGCTGTCTGCGCACATGCAGAGCAAACCCCACCCTTGGAATAGCTATGTCACTGACAGGCTCACGCAGCTGCGTGTGGAGCCCAACCTAACAGTTAAAACCGTTACTGCACTGCTGGCGGCTTACGGAACGTGAGGGAGGAGGAAATTGACGGGGAGACGGCATTGCTTCTCGCCCCACTTGAAACAGGCCAACTCAAGCACATCAGGCAAGTCCTCCACAGTGTGGAGGAGGAGGCGGCAGAGGAGAAAAGGATGCAGGGAAGCTTTCCACCCTCCAGCCAGACCCGTCCAAAAAGGCCAGAACGCGCATGCTGGCGGGAGGAGGGAGGGAGGACGTAGGAGCCGGGAGACAATACCAAACGGCGCCATTGCTTCAGTTTTGCCTCAAGCACGTCTCTGACAAAATGGGCCCCCATTTGGACTTCAACTCCCACAATCCCAAACCGGCTACTTGGGATTATGGGAGTTGAAGTCCAAAACACCTGGAAAGTCCAACAAGATGGCTCAAGGCCCTACCGTCTTATAAGCAACAAGGACAATACATACTAATCAGGGAGACTACTTCCAACATTCTGAAAACAGGGAAATTCCAAACAGGACACACTCAGGGCCAGTTAACACCTCCCAACACAGAATTCCCCCAACCAGGAAGCAGCCAGACTATTACGCTACAAGCCCATTGCATGCTAATCAAGGTGACAACTTGGTTTTTAAATACAGTAGAGTCTCACTTATCCAACATAAACGGGCTGGCAGAACGTTGGATAAGCGAATATGTTGGATAATAAGGAGGGATTAAGGAAAAGCCTATTACACATCAAATTAGGTTATGATTTTACAAATTAAGCACCAAAACATCATGTTTAACAACAAATTTGACAAAAAAGTAGTTCAATACGCAGTAGTGCTATGTAGTAATTACTGTATTTACAATTTAGCAGCAAAATATCACGATTTATTGAAAACATTGACTACAAAAATGCGTTGGATAATCCAGAACGTTGGATAAGTGAGTGTTGGATAAGTGAGACTCTACTGTATGTGAAGTATAAACTAACAGCATGGGAAACGTAACGACATTTATATCCTGCTTTCTCTCCAGAGAGCTCAAGGAGACATACAGGAACCTTCTCTTCCCATTTTATCTCAGAATCAAGCAGGATCTGATAGGTTCTCCAGTGCATCCACTTACTCAAGGAGGTATTTCACCACTATGGACTTCTCACATGCAATAAAATCAGCATTTCTACACATTTAAGAAATGGCAACTGACAGAATTCATCACATGATACAAGGTCATACAGTGGGTTCCAGATATTTCCCTGTTTCTAAAGTATGTTCCCCCCCCCCTACACTTCCTAAATCAGCTGACAATCAACTTCTTTTTCTCTTTCCCACATAGAGATGTATAAAAACGCCCAATTTACCATGTGATGGGAATTCTCCCTTCGCCACTTGTAAATATAACAATAACATCATCATGGAAGGAGAAGCCAAGATGGGCAACATTGATTACTTTCTTCCACCATTATTGTTTTGAGACTGAGGAGGAAGGAATGGTAATTATATCTCTTTTTAAATGTAAGATAAATAGACTTACCTTTTGAATCGAGAGCTATCTGTACTTATAAAGAGAAATTGTAATAGCCAAAGAAAACGGGGGAGACAGTGGGAGGAAAAATATGTCTCCCGTGTGATGAGAAGGCAAACGGATATAGAAAAGAAAGTGGAAAGAGGGAAACCATGTGCTGTGGGTAGGAAAAACATCTGTTTAATTTCAAAACAGGGTGTTGTGATGCTTAAAGGAAAAACAACAATCCCAAACACTTTACTTATCCCATGAGATGAAGTCCTATAACAGGGATGAGAAAACCATGGTTTCCTAAATGTTCCTGCCTCCAATTCCCATCAGCCACAGGCAACATAGTGCATGATTGGGAATGCTGGCCAACATCATCCGAAGGCCCACAGATCCCTGCTTTTGAACTATAGGCTCCTTAACCGAGGGCAACCCACACAAAATCAGTCCACTGGTCCTCAAGGTATCTCATCCTAGTGTTTAAAGGAATATACCAACAAATTAACACATTGCTAATGTTGTTTCTATTATGCAAAATCTCTTGATTCTCAATCTGTCACAAGTAGGAGTAGTCAAGACAAAATGTGATAAATCGCCCGAGGCCATGAACTCACATTAATCGTTAAATGAGACAAAACTAGCGATACTAAATTGGGTGGGTGTTTTTTTATTCTTCTCAGCTTGAAATGGTATTGATAAGTACAGAGAATGAGTGAATGAAGCTAACGGAATTATAGTTGTTCCTCAACAAAAGCAAGGTAAACTGTTGATACAAGATATACCAGCTATCACTCTCTTTTGATATGTGCCCTTTAAAAATGTTCTTTTAGGAAACAGAATTGTTTCCACATAAAGCTTCAGATGTGCTTGAATGTAATAGGTAAGCCAAACGTGATATATCAGAGAAAATACCATTTAGAGCACCAAGATTTTTTCCAGATTTTTGGTGGGTTCTCCCTTTTCTGGATGTTGGGCTTCAGTTATTGCATTCCAAGATTGCATTTTCATTTACAAAAGCTCCAATGTACTTCTGTCCTGTATTCGACTTTGATTGCCTCAGAGAGCAAATGTCAATCAGGAATGCCAATGGTGGAACATAGTAGTAGTCTAGGGTACAAGATTTTCATAACAATTGCAAAGAAGTCATTCTCTTTCAATCCCATGTGTGGCATGTAACATTTTTGGTATGCTCGTAGTAACTTTGACGCCCAACAGTACTACCGAGTTTTTTAAAAAAGCTTTAAAAACTTACCATAAATTATAAACATAGTAGCAGAATTCCTGTAAACCTTTTGGGAGGAATGGCCCATTTGTTTCTGCCATGAGAACCAAGGCCTTGCACAGAGGGGATGGTAGAACAAACTTACAGAAAGCTAACAACCACTATACTACTACACTTTATCTTTTCCACCTAGGTTTGCTTGGTTAGCAGTACCCAGTTCCCTGAGCTTTTATGAACAAAACCTGAATCCAAAGGTGGAACAGAAAGAATTGGGAGGCAGGGCAGAACCTCTGGATGTGACTGTGGGAATGGGCATAAGAGCAATGTCACTACAGTTTAGGTAGAACCCAACTCACCAAGCAATATGGTAAATAAGACCCGGGGTGGTGAGATAAATAAAACATTCTGATAGCCAGTTGGGCAGCAATAGTCACTGCAAAGCTGCTAGGTCTTGTGCTGCTAGGTCTTGTGTTGCTGCTAGTTTTTGTGTCAGGACCTGTGCAAAATATGAGTTGCACAGTGCTAGTATTCTCCTACCTGCCTTACCCTATGGTTCCAGGTAAGGCACTTAATTTTCCCCAATTGTCTCCACTCTTGTTTTTCAATGCTCATGCATTGCGTATTTACAACATACCATATATACTTATTAGGCTTGAGCGATCCAAGAAAAAATTGATTCTAAACTCGTTTCAAAAGTAGGGGGCGCCAGCGTTTCGTTTCTGATGTCATTTCCGAATTTTGCCCCCCCAAAAATTCGAAATTAACGGAAATTCGTTAGTTTCAAAAGTAATTCGTTAATGGCGGACGCGCATGCGCAGTGGCAAAAAAAAAACAGCACGAGGGGAGATTTTACAGGACTCTCCCGCCCTCATTTTTTGAGTGATCTTCTTCAAACTTGGTACAGTGGTAGAACACATTTAACACTGATAGCTCACCAAAATTTGGAACGTTTCCCTTATCCTCTGATTTTTGGCGAATTTTCATAGCTTTTATAATAAACCATTTTTTAATAATTGCAGAAATCTGTTCCTGGTTTGAAAGTCTTATTTCCTGTTAAATTGGGTTGTCTTTACTGTGAAAGTCATTGTTCTACTTCAGAAACTTTGTTTTTGTGGCTGAAACTTTGTTAAATTGGTGTGTGTGTGATATATACTGTATATATATATATATATATATATATATATATATATATATATATAGTGTCCCTGCATATATGTGTGTGTGTGTGTGTGTGTATAGGTAAAGGTAAAGGTATCCCTTGACGTTAAGTTCAGTCATGTCTGACTCTGGGGGTTGGTGCTCATCTCCATTTCTAAGCCCAAGAGCCAGTGTTGTCCACAGACACCTCCAAGGTCATGTGGCCGGCATGACTACATGGAGTGCCATTACCTTCCCGCCAGAGCGGTACCTATTGATCTACTCACATTGGCATGTTTTCAAGCTGCTAGGTTGGCAGAAGCTGGAGCTAACAGCGGGCACTCACTCTGCTCCCGGGATTTGAACCTGGGACCTTTCGGTCTGCAAGTTCAGCAGCTCAGTGCTTTAACACACTTCGCCATCGGGGCTCATGTATATATAATATACATACACATACACACAATGTGGAGAATATGTGGAAAGGTAGATAGATAAGTTGGGAGCCACAGCGAAGGCACCTTCCTGGGAGCAAGGTCTAATAATAATAATAATAATAATAATAATAATAATAATAATAATAATAATAATTCCCTTACAATATCCAAGATGGCTCACTGCTACAGAATCTTGGGAGCTTTAGTTTGGTATGGTACCATTATTGGCAGAGAAAGCTAAGCTGTAGGAGTTGAAATCCAATCATTTATCCTCCCTATAGAATCAATTTTATATGCATTTTTAGCTACAGAAAAGCTAAAATCAGGACAGTAAAAGAACAATACCCAGAAAATGGGAATTCCAGACAGGAAACAATCAGGGCCAGCTAATACCTCCCAACAAAGGATTCCCCCAGGTAGGAAGCAGCCAGGCTTTGAAGCTGCAAGGCTATTCAATGCTAATCAAGGTGACCAATTGCAACATTCACACTTGCCTCCCACAGACAAGAGTTCTTTCTCCCACCCTGGACCTTCCACAGATATAAACCCCACTTGCCTAGCTTCGCACAGACGTCAAAACCTCTGAGTATGTCTGCCACAGATGTGGGTGAAACGTCAGGAGAGAATGCTTCTGGCACATGGCCATAGAGCCCGGAAAACTCATAGCAACCCAGCCAGTAGGCTGTTGCTGAACAACCTATAAACTTTTAGCATTAAAGGAAAAAATGCCCAAGATTTTATCACTTAATACTGTTGGCATGTCTGGAGAAGAAGAATAGAATGCTTCTATACCAGGCAAGAGCAAACTTTGCCCATGTCTGGAGTTAGGAATTGTAGGAGTTGAAATCCAAAACAATTTGACAGAAAACTGGGAGTTGTAGTTTGGCATGGTACTGGCTCTCTTCTGCAGGGAAGGCTAGGGACTTTGTAAAACTACAGCTCACATGACATGGCACTGAATCTGTTGCAATTGAGCTGGTGCCAGAATCCTTTCCGGGAGATCTCCTCAGTGGAGATATCTCTTAAAGGGAAATCCTCTGGCTCTAAGGATTCCGTTTAGGAAGGCAAGCCTGGTTTTGGTATTCCCCTTTAAGCCTGGCTGAAGAAGCAAAACCAAACGGCGGCTCCAAGGCAGGGCGAGGCAGGGCGAGGAGAAGGCCAAGGGCAGGCAGGCATGTCTCTTCTCTCTTCTCTTCGCTCCCTCCCTGCTTCGCGGAAGGCTTCTACTGAGCCGGTGTGGTCCCCGCAGGGGGGGGGGGTGTCTCAATGGCATTTTTAAAATGCTAGCAGATCGATGGCCATGCCTCTCCCTCCCTCCCTCTTCCGCTCTGATTGGCTGAGAGGCATGCCAACATGGCTTCTCCTCTCAGAGGGGCTACAGCTACATCCAAAGACATCAGAAACAAACGAAAAAAGGTACTTTTATTATTCAAATTCGTAATATTTGTAAGGCAGTGAGCAGATGGTTCAATATCAATTCAAAAGTAATTATGAAACGAATTTTAAACGAATTTAACGAACTAACGAAAAATTTGCTCAAGCCTAATACTTATATGTAATGTTAGGTAAAGGTAAAGGTTTTCCCCTGACATTAAGTCTAGACATGTCCGATACTGAGAGTTGGTACTCATCTCCATTTCTAAGCCAAAGAGCCGGTGTTGTCTGTAGACACCTCCTAGGTCATGTGGCCAGCATGACTGTATGGAGTGCCACTACCTTCCCGCCAGAGCAGTAACTATTGATCTACTCACATTTGCATGTTTTCGAACTGCTAGGTTGGCAGAAGCTGGGGCTAACAGTGGGAGCTCAACCCGCTCCCTGGATTCGAACCTCTGACCTTTCAATAAGCAAGTCAGCAGCTCAGCGGTTTAACCTACTGTGCAATGCAGATATAAATACAACATCGAATAAAGCTGAAATGGAGCATGAACTGAAAATGGGTAGATAGGTAACTACCCTGAGTCACTTTGGGGAAAGAGGGTGGGGTAAAAATAAAGTTTTATTATTATTATAATATTAGATTCACCCATTTTTAATCCTATTTCAATTAGTGTTAACAATCAGCATTATTAAATGCTCACTGATCCATGATATAAGCTCCTTTGTTTCTGTTTTCATTAAAGTGCCCCCCCCCCCCCAAAAAAAGTCCCAAACAAATCTTACAGTATGGTGGCAGGGAATAGAGTGGATGCAAAACAAGGAAGAGGTTGCCTGCTGAGCAAAGGCAGAAAGAGCAGAAAAATGAATGGGACTTAAAATGTTTGGAATCCACATCCCTGAATACAATGAACATGTTCTTAAAATGATAACCGGAACCACAAAGGAACACAAAAAAGCAGTCACAAAGAGGCACATAGAATGATTGCTATGAAGATGTTTCAAGTGCAATGTTCCCATTTGTAAATAACCTTTCCATTTCGACAGTGTTTTTGCTGCCGTTTTCCTTAAAAAGAGCCAACTATGTTCTGCTTAGTTGCTTTTGTCATGACATTTTACAATTTTTCAACATTTAAAGAAGCAACTCACTTCACTTCAAAGACTGGGGCAGACAACAGAAAGTCTGTGCAATATTTTATATAGGCTGCCATAAAAATAGATCCCCAAATTATCACAAATGAGAGCTCTTTCAGATCTCTCTCATACCTAAACCTTAGAAGATAAAGTCTCAGGCTAGAATTGTGCCGTCTCTCTCTCCCCTCCCCCATATATGTCCCCTACTCTCATTCCTATCTCACTTTCTCTCTTTCATATCTAATTTGCTATGTTTTGACTCATTGCTTGATTGATAGGCCCTGGCAAGAGGATCTAGGAATGTTTGAGCTGTCATCTCCTCATCCCCTACAAGTTGATCATGACCTCTTATTTCACCAATGTTTACATACATTTTGGAAGATGTTTTCATTATGCCACAGATTTACATGAAGCATGAAGGTTAATGTATGCCATATTAGAAGAGTCTGTAGAATGCCTTTCCCATTAACAGACTATACAGCCCACCACGTTTCACTAGGAGTTACATTGCTTGATGACCAAAACTCAATTAAGGCAAAGCAGCGTTTTACAGATAGTTGGAGGTTGGATCTACACTGCCATATAATCTAGATTATCTGCTTTGAACTGGATTATATGAGTCTACACTGCCAGAAAATCTATGAGAAGCAGAATCAGATCCTGAGATATAGGGCAGTGTAGCCCCAGTCGGAGATGCTTTTGGAAAAGTTCATTCCCTGTAGGGTATATACCTATTTCTTTTCTTCATCAATTAAATCAAATCAAATTAGGAAAACCTGCTGGATTAGACTATCTAGTCCAGCATTCTGTGTCCAAGACTGCTTGGCCAAATGTTTTTCGAAGCCCATAAGCATGTCAATATTTCCATTAACCATGTATTAAGGAGAATGAAATCATGGTTAAGGATTATTCACAGTTTAAGGCTGGCATCCACAGTTGTTGGTAGAGAGTTTGTAAACTATGGCTTGTAATAATTGCAGCCAGAGTTTCCATCTTTACCAACAGCTTGTGAAAAATAGTGTTTTGGACTAAAAGATCCAGTCTTTAGGATTTTGACAGTTGTCTAACAAGTAATTTTTAAGCTCTGTTTTCATCAAACAGATTACAGGAGCAGTATTCATAGACCTGACAGCAGTTTATGATACTGTAAATCATCGCCTCCTCCTACAAAAAATGTATAATATCACAAAGGACTACCACCTCACCCACTTCATAGGAAATCTGCTACAAAACAAGAGGGTTTTTTTTGTTGAGTTCCAGGGTCGGAGAAGCAGATAGCAAAACAGAAGAACGGCCTGCCTCAGGGGAGTGTGCTTGCTTCATCAATGTTTAACATTTACACAAATGACCAGCCATTGCCAGAAGGGACAGAGAGTTTCATCTATGCTGACGATCGTGCCATCACCGCCCAAGCAGCGAGCTTTGAAATGGTTGAACAGAAGCTCTCTGAAGCTTTAGGTGCTCTTACTGCCTATTACAGGAAAAACCAGCTGATTCTTAATCCATCTGAAATACAGACGTATGCTTTTCATCTTAAGAACAGACAAGCATCTCGAGCTCTGAGGATTACTTGGGAAGGAATCCCACTGGAGCATTGCAGTAAACCAAAATACCTGGAAGTTACTCTGGACCATGCTCTGACTTACAAGAAGCACTGCTTGACTATCAAGCCAAATGTGGGTGCTAGAAATAACATACGAAAGCTGACTGGCACAACTTGGGAATCACAACCAGATACAGTGAAGACATCTGCCTTTGCACTTTACTACTCTGCTGCTGAGTATGCACGCCCAGTATGAAATTAAGTTAGTGGATGTGGCTCTTAATGAGACATGCCACATTATCATAGGATGTCTACACCCAGCACCGCTGGAGAAATTATACTGTTTAGTCGGTATTGCACCACCTGATATCCACTGGGAAGTTGCAGCCAGTGATAAAAGGAACAAGGCATTGACATCTCCGGCCCATCCTCTGTTCAGATATCAGCCAGCATGCCAATGAATGACTTAAATCAAGAAACAGCTTCCTAAGACTTACAGAGATACTCGCAGGAACACCTCAGCAAGCAAGAGTCCAAAGTGGCAGGTTAAAATCTAGCAGCTCAATCAGTGGCTGAGACTGGATGAGAAACTCCCTCCTGGGACACAGAAGACTGGGCAACTTGGAAGGTATGAATAGCTGTGCTCTGGCACCACGAGATGCAGAGCCAATCTTAAGAAATGGGGCTATAAAGTGGAGTCCACGACACGCGAGTGTGGAGAAGAGCAAACCACAGACCACTTACTATAATGCAGCCTGAGCCCTGCCCCATGCACAATGGAGGACCTCCTTACAACAACACCAGAGGCAATTCAAGTGGCCAGTGTCTGGTGAAAGGAAATTTAGCATAATGCCAAGTTTTAACTTTGTTTGTGTTTTCTTAAACATTACAGCTGTATTCTCAATTTGCTTCTGACCCAATAAATACATCAAGCAATACATGATCAAGAGACTTCTTTACTGCTTCTCTGTTCTTGCTACTGGTAAAGTCATGTCTTCCAGGGGCAGGGCTTAGGTTAGCAAGCCAAACCGTAATTTCACCCAGGGTTGAGCTGATTAAACCCAAATTAATTTCAATCACAATGTAAATCACTTCTCTGGTGACCTACATTTTAATGATTTAAATAACACTTTAAATTACTAGTGAGGAGAATTCTTTTTAATCATCATTTTTAGTAGAAGCACATTATCGTTTAATATAGCTTTAATACATATTCAGAGATGTAGGTTTCATTAGAAATAGGCCTACGCTAAGCAATTATTCTGAATTGTTTCCAGATTAGTTTTTAATTCATAAAAAGTAGAATGTCTTGCATTTAGATCCAAACTCTTCCCTCAGATCTGTTCCATCGACTGAAATTCTCTTTTCATTGACGTAAGAGAAAGAAGGCAAAGAGGGAAGGAGAAAAAGCTTCATGTACATCACTTGTGAAAGAGGACTGCTTAAGGTTATCTCCCATCTACTTCCATTGTTAAATAGATACAGAACCTAAATGACCACATAGTTGCTCTGTAGGACCTCTGGGGATTGTTTGGATCTTCTGTATTAATGTCCATTTCAGTAGCGTTTGCTATGATCCACAGCTTCCTGTGTCAGGCATTTCTGAACGTCTCCTGCGTGAATACGGGGTCATACATACAATTGTGTTGCATAAAAGGTGAAAAAGGATTCTAGCACCTGACTAGTTGGAGATATGCAGGAGATATAGATAAATCCTACATTTCTTGTGGCAGTCCAGTGTTTTGAAGGAGGAAGAGCAAGATGGTTACGTTTCCAAATATATCTGTAAAGCCTTAGGAACCAGCTGTGAATTGAAAGATTAGAGCCATGCCAAAAAGGCTTTTGTAGTCCAGGACTCTGTTCACAAACGAAACACCATAAGGAGGAGATAGGTATAAAAACATCCTCCTGCTTATGTTTCCCAGCAACTGGTATATAGAGACATACTGTCCTGGATACAAAAGGTAATACATAGCTATCGTGACAAGTCATTCTGGATATTTTCTTTATAGCTTAATCTTTCCCATGGGTCTTTTACCTTGCCTCTTATTAAACCCTGTTCTCTCTGCTCCCCTTGCAACCCAAGAGGTTTGCTAGTTTAGGGAGATCTCAGCTTTCGCAGTTGCTCATATAATGCAGTTAAATGTTACTTGCCGCATCTTGTTCAGAGGCAATTTTTCAGTATTAAACACAATGTCACAAAGTGTGAAAAGGGAAGAAGAAAGCAGTAAGTCCCAGGGGGGAACCCGTCATACTCCAGAAAACATTAGTACATATGCTGGAAGAACACAGATATAGTGAAGCACACAAGAGGAGGTGGAAACGCTACTCTTATGAGCAAAACCTCACAGATTCCCAATCACCTTTCCTATTCATTAGGATGGATTTTTCAGTCTGAATATATGTGTGTGTGTGTGTTCGTCTCGGAGTGTGTTTATGGGAACATGTATAGTCTGGATCTGTCGCAGTCTGGATTTAGACCGGGCCATGGAACTGAAACAACCTTAGTCTCCTTAGTGGATGATCTATGCAGGGAACTGGACAGGGGGAGTATGTTCCTGTTGATTCGCTTGGACCTTTCAGCAGCTTTCGATACCATATAGACCATGGTATCCTTCTGAGGGGCCCTCACAGGAATGGGGCTCGGAGACACTGTTTTACAGTGGCTCCAGTCCTTCCTGGAGGATTACTCTCAGAAAGTGTTGTTGGGGGACACCTACTCGGCCCCACAGCCTTTGTTCAATATTGTCCCCATGTTAACATCTACATGAAGCTGCTGGAAGAGATCATCTGGAGTTTTGGAGTTTGATGCCATCTATATGCAGATGACATCCAACTCTATCACTCCTTTCCATCTAGCGGTTCGGAGCCTCCGATGGTCTAGGGGATAAAAACCTTGTGACTTGAAGGTTGGGTTGCTGAAGGCTGCCAGGTTCGAATCCAACCCGAGGAAAGCGCAGATGAGCTCCCTCTGTCAGCTCCAGCTCCATGCGGGGACATGAGAGAAGCCTCCCACAAGGATGGTAAAACATCAAAACATTCGGACGTCCCCTGGGCAATGTCCTTGCAGACAGCCAATTCTCTCAATCCAGAAGCAACTCCAGTTGCTCCTGACACGAAAAAAAAAATCTAACGGTTCAACCCGCCCTAAAGGGTTCAACCCCTCCCGCAAAACCTGATTTACTCATTAATTTTAACTAGTTAACAAATTTATGAGTAAACCAGTTTTTTTTAGCCTGACACATGGGGTGGAGGGGGGGGTGGGGTGTTGAACTTTTAAACACCTCCCCTCTGGCTACGGCCCTGTGTGCTGGACAAGGTTACACTCCCCCTGAAATCACAGCTTGGTTCGCAGCTTGGGACTTCACCTGGATTCACAGCTGAGCCTGCAATCCCAGGTCTCAGCGGTGGCCAGGGGAGCTTTCGCAAAATTTGAGAGCCAGTTGCGCTGGTACCTTGAGAAGCCAGACTTGGCCACAGTGGTCCATACTCTTGTTACATCTCAAATAGACTACTGCAATGCACTCTACGTGGGGCTGCCTTTGAAGACTGTTCAGAAGCTTCAAGTAGTCTAACAGGCAGCAGCCAGATTGCTCACCAGAGTGGAGTACAGGGAGTATACAGCCCGCCTGTTACTCCAGTTCCACTGGCTGCCAGTCTGCTACCGAACACAATTCAAAGTGCTGGCTTTAGCCTATAAAGCCCTAAACAGTTATGTCCCAGCCTACTTTTCTGAACGCATCTCCCTCTATGAACCACCTTGGAGGCTTAGATCCTTTAGGGAGGCCCTGCTCTTGGTCCCACCTCCTTTGCAGGTGCGGTTGGTAGGGACGAGGGACAGGGCCTTCTCAGTGGTGGCCCCTCAGTTGTGAAACTCCCTTCCCAATGAAATCAGATCAGAAACTTCAAACCTGGCTATGGTACCAAGCTTTAGGAGAACAGTCACTACAATAAGAGGCTATGAAGTAAGTATAACACGACTGGAATGACTTCGGATCTTGGGTGGTTTTAATAGTTGACTTTAATGTATTAATAAGCTGTGCTTTTAAAAAAATTTTTTTTACTGATTTTAATGTATCTGTATATTGTATTTGTATGTATGGCATTTGTTTGTATGGCATTGAATTATTGCCAATTTGGAAACCGATCTGAGTCTCCTTCAGGGTGAGATAGAGCAAGTTACAAAAATTATAGTAAATAAATAAAACGAACTGCAGAATACAATGGGATTCAATGACACATCCAGGCCAAACAATGACTGAACTATGTCACATGCAAATTGCATACATTTTGTTGTGTGTTGCTGGTGTTTAAACTGGCACGCAATGTCATCAGGAAGTACATCTTCACATAGCACGCAATAAAACTATTACCACAAGATGTCATGAGGGCCACCAACTGGGACAAGATTGGACAAATTCATGGAGAACATGCATATAAATGACTGTCAGACATGAGGGCTGTACATTATTCCCAGGAAGAGAAACAGAATGGCTTTGAATCCACGAGTTACTGCACAGCAACAATGGGAGAGGCCTCCTGCTCTACCACGGCTTGAAAATATTAGCATTAGCACAAATGCATTAATGTTCAATTGTTAGATTGCGTCCTTAGCATTGGATTATTAAGGAAAATCTGCATAATTAATTAGTTATGATAATTCTCAATAAATGATTAACTACTTAAAAACATGTATATTTACTAAAAATGACCAGCCCCAAACCCAATTACCTCTAAAGTAACAAGTTATAATAACACAAGACATTGTGACTTTAGGAACTCATGATACTGTTGGCAATTGCTAGGTTAAAACAACATACAATAGAGTCTTGCTTATCCAACGTAAACCGGCCGGCAGAATGCTGGATAAGTGAATATATTGGATAATAAGGAGAGATTAAGGAAAAGCCTATTAAACATTAAATTAGGTTATGATTTTACAAATTAAGCACCAAAACATCATATTATACAACAAATTTGACAGAAAAAGTAGTTCAATATACAGTAATGCTATGTAGTAATTACTGTATTTATGAATTTAGCACCAAAATATCACGATATATTGAAAACATTGACTACAAAAATGTGTTGGATAATCCAGAATGTTGGATAAGCGAGACTCTACTGTAGTTATAATGCCCGGATGAAATGGTAATGAGTCAATGTTATAAACTATTGCTAGTTCTAAGCCATCCTTATATCAATCAGGTTGAACATGAGGGTAAATAGAATCAAATAATGTTATTGCCATTGTACATCATACAACAAAATTCAACAGTAGAATTGCATGGAAATAAAGAACTGAGAACTAATACCAACTTTAGCTTCAGGGGCCAGTTTTGGTCAGAGAGAAAACGATGAATCATACCAGTGTGAGCTTCTGATAACAGGGGCTGGAGAACAGAATAAATCCATATTATCTCCTTAACCATGTCTATCTCTTCCCCGTGTCTTGCAGATATAAAAATATCTCTGATGAATTTGAACCAAGAATTTGTCTGTCCCAGCAGTGGGCAATGCTTGGCCCTTCAAACATTGAACCATCCTGACAGATGGGACTCAGTCAGGTATTTTTGAGGATTTTTCAAGCAGGAACTTTCTCTGGGTTGCTGTGAGTTTTTCGGGCTGTATGGCCATGTTCCAGCAGCATTCTCTCCTGACGTCTCACCTACATCTGTGACGGGCATCTTCAGAGGTTCTGTTGCTAGTGAGGCAAGTGGGATATAGGTTTCTCTGTGAAATGTCCAGGGTGAAAGAAAGAACTCTTGTCTGTTTGAAGCAAGTGTGAATGTTGCCATTAGCAAGCTTGATTGGCATTAGGTAGCCTTACAGTTTCTGCCAACTTAGCATTTGGAAAACATACATATGTGAGTAGATTAGGCATGGGCAAACTTTTTTGCCTTGGGGCCGTATTGTGGGCTCAGCCAGGAGGGCAGGGCCAGGAGGGAGGGGGGCCAGGCACACACTGGGTGGAGTGGGTCCGGGGGAAGGGCCAGGAAAGGGCAGAGCCTGGGTCATCCTCAGTTTGTTCTCTCGGCATAAGGACGGGGCTGCTCATCCGATCCTTATGCTGGGAGAAAGGCAAGACATGCAGCAACTGCCCTGATCCTCCCTCCTGATCCTCGGACTGTCCTTTTGGCATTATGCCAGGAGTAGGGCGAGATAGGCGGTGGCTGAGAGTGCTGCGGAGGGCTCTCAGCCACCACATGCCTTCCTTGAGCCATCCTCCTGACATGAGGATGGGACCACTCACACTGTCCTTATGCCAGGAGGAGGGTGAGACACTTTAGAGCGCTCCAGAGGGCTCTCAGCTGCTGTGTGCCTCCCTCTCTCATCCTTTTGGCTAAAGGATGCGGCGGATCACCATGTCTTTATGCCAAGAGGACAAAGAAAATTAGGAGGGCCTGAGGTAACCATCCAGGGAGCCACATCCGGGCCCCAGGCCTTAGTTTGCTATGGCTCAAGTAGATCAAGAGGTACCGTTCCAGCGGGAAGGAAACAGCACTCCATGCAGTCATGCCGGCCACATGATCTTAGAAATGTCTATGGACAATGCTGGAATGCTTAGAAATGGCTTAGAAATGGAGATGAGCACCAACCCCAGAGTCAGACATGACTAGACTTAATGTCAGGGGAAAACCTTTACCTTTACTAGCCTTGCAGCTGCAAAGTCAGTCAGTGAGGGTATCTGCATAGAGGTAGCTTGGCTGATGTGCCTGGAGGCATCCTTTGTTTCGGAAGTGTTAACTGCCACTTGGTTGTTTGCTGTCTGGAATTCCCCTGTTTCTGAATGGTGTTCTTTATTTACTGTCTTGATTCTGGTGTTTTTAATACTGGTAACCAGATTTTGTTCTTTTTCATTGTTTTCTCCTTTCTGTCTGTCCTGGCTTCTCATAATCAAGACCATCCTGTCTCTGACACCAGAGGCTGCGTGCAGATAGCTATCAGAGCTAAAGGTCTTAGACACAGCCCTTCCACACAGCTGAATAAAATCCCACATTATCTGCTTTGAACTGGAATATATGGCAGTATGGACTCAGATAACCCACTTCAAAGCAGATATTGTGGGATTTTCTGCCTTGATATTTTGGGTTATATGACAGAGTGGAAGGGCCCTTAGCCCAGGCATGGGCAAACTTTTTTGTTTTGGGGCTGCATTGTGGGCCCAGCCGGAAGGGCTGGGTCAGGAGGAAAGGGGGCCAGTTATATGCTGGGAAGAGGAGAGGCCAGCACCTGGGTCATCTTCAGGTTGTCTTCCCATCATAAGGATGGGGCTGCTCACTTTATCATTATGTTGGGAGGAAGGCAGGACACACGGCAACTGCCCCCAACCTCCTCTCCAATCCCCCCTTATCCCCCAATCCTTGCACTGTCCTCTTGGTATTATGCCAGGAGGAGGATGAGACAGGCTGTGCTTGAGAGTGTTCTCAGTTGCGGCATGCCTTCTTCGAGCCTTCATCCCGGAATAAGGATGGGACCGCTCACACTGGGAGGAGGTCGAGACCCATGGTGCCTGGGGGTGTTCCAGAGGGCTCTTATCTGCTATGTGCCTTCTTCCACCATCATTTTGCCATAAAGATGTGGAGGGCCGCCGTGTTCTTCTGCCAAGAGGTCAAGCAAAATGAGGAGGGCATGAGCTAAGCACCCAGGGAGCTGCATCTGGCCCCCGGGCCATAGTTTGCCCATGCTTGCCTTAGCCCCTTGAAAAGCCATCTGAAGTTTTGCTCATTGTGAACACTAACTATACCTCCCAGCACATACCAAAGGCACATTTTAAAAGGTTAACTGCAAAATTCCAGTCTCCTCTTTAAAAAAGCTAATCCCAATATGCAGCTCTTCTTGTTCCACTACTTATGGTCACAGGAGTTCCAGTGTGCCCACATATCAGAACATATGCACATATCAAAACACTCTCGAGTTTATAAAAAGAGCAGAGTCAGTAGAAGTGAAGAGCCTGCTTTGAATGCCGCCTCCCTGCAAGACAGTCTAGGATGGGTGTCAGTGTCCTGGCAGGCAGGCATGATGCCTGTCTCTGCTTGGCACAAAGCAGCTCTTGAATAATTTCAGGATAGGTTCGCTTCATCCCCTTCTATTCGCTCTTTTAAAACTGATTTTGGAAAAGAAAGCTAATATGATTAAATTCCTTTAGAGCAAGAGTGGGGAAAGTGCAATCTTGGTCCCATTTAGTGGCCCCTAATTCCCTCCAAACATGCAGATTTTCTTCTACAATATGCACAATTATTACAAAAGAAGAGGAAGCAGAAGCATAAGAGTATACAAGATCTATTTACAGTAATATATGGATGACAAAGCAAGTGGAGACCATTGCATTTATTTCAGGGGTGAGCCGACCAGTGAAGGGCAGGGATTCCTGTCGAGGGCAGTGAGAGCAAAAGGCTATCCTTATCATCTGCCCATTGGTAAGCCACATCTCAACCACCACTTAATGTTACACAAATCAGATTGACTGGAAAACAAGGTGAAACACTTTCATTCTGGTAGCCTAAGGGGAATCAGGAGGCTGTGCTTTCAAATTACATTTAGAGGAAAAGAGCTCAATTCAGAAGCCAATTTAAACACCGCAGAGAGTTAGGAAAGCTGTGGTATTTAGCCAGGCTTCGGTATAATACTCTAACTACCCTATTAAGACCATATTATAATAGCAGAGTGCTTGCATAGTACACAGATGGAAGATCGCAGGTTGGCTTCCTGGCATTTCCAGCCAAAAAGACCATTACGAAGCAAGGCTGGGAAGGATTCCTCTCCCCAATCCCCTTATTATAGAGAACTGCTGCATTATAGAGTTACAGGGATAGACATGGACCCATATCCTGGCTCCGAAAATGACAGCTTCCTGTGGCCCATTTTCAAAATGATTTTGATTCATACTACATAGGTAAAGCAGTATGATTACACTTTTACTGCTATGGCAACGCCTACAGATTTCCAGGGCTGGGTCTCCCCTGGTGACTCTGAACAAACTATCTGAACAAACTACGAATCCCAGGAAGATTCTACAGGATGCAGCTGTGACAGTTAAAGTGGAATCATACTGCTATGAGGGAGTGTGAAAGAGACCTAAGAGCTAACTAGTTATGATAAATGTAGTTGTGTTCGAATCTGGTGCTCATCTCAATTTCTAAGCCGAAGAGTCGGCGTTGTCTGTAGACACTTCCAAGGTCATGTGGCTGGTATGACTGCATGGAGCGCCATTAACTTCCCCCTGGAGTGGTACCTATTGATCTACTCACATTTTGCACGTTTTCGAACTGCTAGGTTGGCAGAAGCTGGAGCTAACAGCGGGCGCTCACTCAGTTCCCCGGATTCGAATCTGTGACCTTTAGGTCTGCAGGTTCAGCATCTCAGCGCTTTAACACACTGCACCACCAGGGGCTCCATTAGTTGTGATAGGTATATGAAATGCTTGGGACCAGATATGTTTTGAATCTCAGATTTTGGAATACCTGTGTTTTCACATCATCTCATCATAACTTCAGTGGCGGCTCTTGGTGGCACTCCGGTTTGCCACAAGGGCGTCAGGAAGCCACCACTACATGGCCCACTTCTACAGGTTTCTCCATCAGTTCTTTACATAGAGCAAAGTGTGGTGCTTGCGAGGAGCTTGCGGCTTCCCCTATTGAAGGAATGGCAACACAGGAAGCCTCCCGTGTCGCCAGGGTTGTGATGGCATGACTGTTCCACCTTCCTTCACCCACAGAGCCAGCACAATATTGTGTGATCAGAAGTGGTTGGCCCTGTGGGTGACCGAGGCTAGATAGGCATTTGCCACCGAATCTAGCCCCGTAAGATGTGGTCAATATACATACGTAATGAGATATCTCATAGATATCTCATCTCATAAATATCTCAAGTCAAAACATGAAATTCACTGATGGACATTAACCCATGCGGAGGGGGCAGGGAGTCATTTTACCATGGTGTTTTGTCCTGTAGAATTACACAGAGTTTTCTCCTAAAATCATCCATTTTCAGATTTATCACACAAGTGAATGCAGTTCCCACCCACCTACAGGATCACCTTCTCCTGTACAATCCGCCTCAAACACTTAGGTCCTCTGGGGAGCGGCGACTCCAGCCTGCCAGAACCTGACTTGCAACCGTCACCCAGAGGACCTTTTCATCGTCTGCCCCAAGATTGCGGAATGACCTGCCAGAAGAGATTTGACAGCTAAACGAGCTGTCCGAATTTAAAATCCATCTGAAGACCTATCTCTTCTGGCAGGCCTATCAACCAGCCTTAATTACAAACAACTTATGTTTAATCTTTGCTCTGTATATTTTAATATCTATTTTGTAGAAATATGTTTTAATATGTGTATTTTGTAGAAGGTTTTAAAATGACTGTGTGTTTTTAGCAATGTTGTAACCCACTTAGAGCCACAAGGAGAGGTGACCAAGAAAAAAAATATTATTTTTATTTAAAAGAAAACCTTTGGGGAGGACTTTAGGGATACTGAGCGTTCTCCTCCAATCCTGCTGCTCTGGAATAGGCACTGATCTTGAAGAGGCATCACTCTGGGGATACTGGGCTTTCCTCTCAATCTCAGTACTCTTCATTGCGAAAGTACAAAACTTTAAAAGCTAGCAGTACAGATAGGAAAAACAAAGATATTTTGAAATTTTGGTATTTTTAATGATTAAATTAATTTTTAAAAATGACCACACCAGGCTCATGAAACAGGATTTTGGAAGAAACATGTCAGTGTTTGGTAGAGGGACAGCATGGGATAACACCCAAAGTTTGTGTATATTGAACCACCAATTCCAGAAAGAAAGGTGTTACTATTTCCACCAATCATGTGGATAATTTTGGAAAATCTCAGATTTCTGATTTCCAGATAAGGGATGCTCAAGGCTTCCCAGAGCCAGAGAAGTCCTGGTTCTCGAGTGTCCTAACTGGAGGCCAGCAATTACCAACAGTGCTGTGGAATTCAAGGAGGTACAAATGGAGGGTGAAAGGGAGAAATGTGTCAAGAGGAAAGTGCATCAAGCCAAGCCTTTCAAGACTGCCTTTCATCTGGAAACTCATGTCCGAACAAAAGGACATGCAGATCAAGAATAGGTCTCTACAGTCAGTCACCTACGAACCCACCACCAAGACCCTACACTTGGAAGACAATCATATTCGGACACAAAGGATCATTGATGAATGAAGGGCTGCTCAACATTTATTATGCATCTTCAAGTTGACACCAACTATTATGGTGACTGCTTCATAGGACTTTCAAGGCCAGATTGATTCAGAGGAGGTGCATCATTGTCTTGGGCTGAGAGGGTATGATTTGCCCTTAGTTACCCAGAGGGTTTTATGGTTTCCAGAGTCCTAGTCCAACACTTAAACCATTACCACCATGCTAATAGTTAACTGGTAACTCAAGGGTAGATTAATAGAGGTATTTTTGGGAAATCTGACTGCTTGGACTTTTTCTGCCTGTAACCATTCAATCTGTCATCCTTCCTTGCCCAAGCAATCAGAGACTCAGTTCTGGGGGGCAGCATAAAACCCATAAGTTTGCCTGTGATCAAACCCAACTCATGCTACGCCTTCTTCCACACCAGAGAGAAGTTTAGGAGGTGAAAAAAGTTCCTCCTCCCTTCCTCTGTCACTTGCATTCCTGCCTGTACCTCTGCCAGAAATAAAGGTTGCAATTCTAACTACCAAGGGAAGAATTTATAAGAGGAACTATGGAAAATAAAGACTCAGTTGGGAGGGAGAGTTTATTAGCTCTTCTACAAGCAGGAAAAGGAAATCCACACACCCAAACAGGCAGTTGCCAAAAGACTATGTCAAGTTTAGGAGCAGATTCAAATGTGAATGGCTGCCAAAACAGGGCCAGTGGAAATGCTTTAAAAAGCAGGCATTTTGTTGGAGTGGAGGTGGGGTAAAGGGAGGCTGAAAGTTGAAAGGCTTAGCCATGGCATCAATCACCCCAATTGCATGAAGAGTCTTCCTGTCTGCAGTTGTTGCAAATGCATGGTAAATGCCATGGAGAAACCCTCATGGGGAGCTGTTTTCGAGCACGAATTATGCTAGGCATAAAACTTTCCCACCAATTCCAGGCCCATCTCGATGACCAGGACATCTTGGGGAATAAAGCTTTTGCCATTTTGAGTGTGGGGTAATCTGATATAGCCCTGGTTCATGTGATGGGCTCTGGTGGGCTCCGTTCTGGAAGCATCCTAGGACGGAGACAGAAGACAATATGATGAAGTCTTGGAGAAGCTGGCTTTATCACCGATTTACTTAGGGAAGGAGACATGCAATCCTCCAAAGCTGCTGAAATGCAAATCCCAGCAATCTTCTCTCCTGGCTTTAAGAACGAGGGCAGCAGGAACCTGCAGTCTAACAACATCTGGAGGGCTACACAACCTTCCCTCCTGTGTTACACCAACTTTACAGGTTTCTAACATAGAAGTTGGGGGGAGGGTTGGTGAATTTTCTCCAAGACAAAGAAACAGGGTCACCTAGAACTTGGTTGACTATTCCTTATCCCAAACCAAACATAATTTTAAAATTTAGATTTTTTTTCCACACTTTGGAATGCCTATATTTGTATATATCAGTGGTTCTCAATCTGGGGTCCCCAGATGTTTTTGGCCTTCAAATCCCAGAAATTCTAACAGCTAGTAAACTGGCTGGGATTTCTGGGAGTTATAAGCCAAAAAGATCTGGGGACCCCAAGTTGAGAACCACTGGTATATATCCACAATGAGATATTATGAAGATGGGATCCAACTCTAAACACAAAATTCGTTAATGTTTCATATATACCTTATATGAAGGTAATTTTATACACTGCATTTTAAATAATGTTGTGTATGAAAACATTTGTGTACATTGAACCCATAAGAAAGCAAAGGTTTCATTATTCGAGCAACTTGTGCAGCATTTTGGATTTTGGAATATCTTGGATTTTGGAAGTACAGGTAAGAGATGTTCAACCAGTATAACTGGTTTGACTTCCCAGTATTCTTTTCAGTCTGATCATACTGCAATGTGAGGAGCAGAGTGTAGAAACACCTTTTTTGGACTACAACCCAGATTCACTCTCAATCAAAATGGCCACTGGTCATATTGGCAATGGAACTGGACAGCAATGGTTCAGCAAAATCACTTTCCCAAGCTTTGATACAGATTACTTATTATTGCATTGTAGCCCTGGAACACCTTTTCCCCCAACATCACACAATGTTCAGATAATCCAATAAGTAAAAGTTTATTAATGAATAAGTATAAATGGAAATAAGCAAGTCAAAAAATAAGCAGCAAAAGTACAAAAGGTAATTCCTAACAAGATCAGAGTTCATCAGCTTTTGAACCAAGGCATCAAAAAGCAATCCACAGAGATTTGAGTTAACACAAAGCAAAAGAATACTTAAGCAAGTTATTGTTCCAAAGTTATATCCATAAAGATGAAAACAGGAATACAAGAAAGGCAAAACCTCCAAGAACATGAAGTCATAAACAGGAATCAAACCAAGAATCTTGAAATACAAGGACCAGGAACTTAGGACTAGAAATCTGGTTTTGTGCTCCTTTTTACAACATTGTTCCCACTAAAAGGTCTGAGAGCCCAAAAACCACTTGAAAGACCTCAATCCCTCTCATGACATCATCTTACATACACCTGTTTTTTCTCTCCTTATCTCTAAGCCTCTGAGAAAAATGAGTATTCTTTGTTTTAAATTCTGCCTCTTAATTTCAAGGCGTCTCGATCTGGAAAAGCTTTGTCTCCCACATTCTCCTCTGAAGGCCACTCTGGCCTATTCTTATGGGAACTGATATTATTATTATTATTATTATTGACACAACGATGTTGTATGACACAGCAAACAAGATAGACATGCTGGATTTCGTTTCACAAAACCACAAGTCGAACACTTCCCAAGTGTCTAGGACTGTGTGATGTATTATTATTATTATTATTATTATTATTATTATTATTATTATTATTATTAACCATATTTATATCCTGTCTTTCTCATCCCCGGAGGGGACTCAAGGCAGCCTTACAACAGGTAGCAATTTGATGCCATACACACATATTAACTTTCTCCATTTGCCTGGAGATTCCAAAGCATTTCCCTCCGGGCCCCTGCTATCTTCCACAGACTCCTTGAAAATTATAGGTTGCAACCCATCATCCCCTTCCTCATCCTCTGAGCACTCACTTGCCAGGCTACAACACTTATACTGACCAAACAACTTATCTGTCTTAGTTCTTTCATTGGGAAAAACGACTAGCTGTAAGCATAATGCCAGAAGGAATATAATAATAATAATAATAATAATAATAATAATAATAATAATAATAACAACAACTTTATTTTTATATCCCGTCTCTATCTCCCCAAAGGGGACTCAGGGCGGCTTACATGGGGCCAAGCCCGAATAAAAACAATAGCAATATAAAACACAACAATAGACAAAAAACATGCACAATTATAAAAATGTAAACATTAGCCAATAAAAACAAATGACAAGAACTAATAAAAACATGGATTAAAACAGAGAGGTTGTAAAAGTAGACTGGGTAAGGTGCACCGTATAAATATTGTAAACACGAGGTGACTGATAAAGTGCTGCAAATTCTTGGAAGTGCAAATTGGGATGGGAATAGACCCTGTGTGCCTATTTCCTCCACAAGCTTCATTTCTTAAACATATCCAGAAGAAAAATGAAATGCATTCAGCTTTCCTGTCAGTCTATCAAAGCTTCATATTAGTGGGATCTAGCCATCAATAATTCACCAGACAAAGTTAATATAAAATTTGGAGGTTTTTGTGTGCGAGTGAATGTTGTAAAGCCTGAGGATCATTACCATTAAAGAGACTCCAGAATGGCAGCTTTTAGCAAAACAAATGAAAAGCTGTATTTAGTGTCTTTTGCCACATTGTGAGAAGAATGAATAAAGCACTTTATAATATATTTTACAGCTGCCATTTCTTAAGGTTTTCTGCTTCACAATAGTCAAAGCAACACTGACTGGAGACTAGCTGTAAAAACATTTTTTCTTTTTGGTTTTGTTTTAAGCTCTTGCATTGAAAGAATGCACATTTCTAGCCTCATCATTCCTGAAAGTGTTGTGGTGGAGACTTCAGGAGGAGGTATTTAGAATAAAGCAGCTGGGAGAAGATGGGTGGGTGAACAAATGAATGAATGAATGAAGGAGGGAGTGAGAGCTCAAGGTAGCTTCAGGAGTGAATCACTGCAAAGAGGAACTAGCAGTTGGGCATGGCCAAAACCAAGAGAGGAATTATTCTAAGATCAAAAGAGCAAAGGAGATGCAAGGAGGGCAACGCACCAGAAATCTGAGAAAGGATTAGGATTTGGGGAGCCTTGGAGAAATATCTGGGAGGGCAGGCAAACAGAAGATGACTGTAAAGGCTGGAAGGCAGGAGAAGTAAAATTTAACGACGGGAAGATTACAATCCTTCATCAGTCGACCAAATATGTAATAGCTACATTTAGGTAATCAAATTTCTGGTGTGGTTTGGGTGATGGACTAGGATAGACCAGGATTCAAATCCTCACTCAAATATGGAAACTCACAGAGTGATTTGAGCAAGTCATGCCTTCTCAGCCTTACAAGAATGCCAGAACAAACCCTCTCTGAACAAACTCTAAGAAAGCTGCATGATAGGTTTGTTTTGAGGACACCATCAAAACGACTTGAAGCCACTCAACAACAACAGCACAGTATCTCATGCATCTGGAGAAGTCTGTGGACACTCACCTGTCCCCAATTTAAAGCCAACTGCCACACTGTTGTTTTTAGCACCATCATTGTACATGGTGCTGTCCAAGAAAATGAACAAGAAAAGAAAAGAAACAATTATCTGCCATCAGATTACAATCAAAATATGACTTGACACACAAGGAAAAGGGATGGCAGCATGTGAAGGATGTACTGTATATACTTGAGTATAAGCCTAGTTTTTCAGCCCTTTTTTAGGGCTGATAAAGCTCCCTTCGGCTTATACTCAAGTGAGGGTCCTGGCCGACTTCTATTCAGGTCGGCTTATACTTGAGTATATAGGTATTCAGAGTTGGACAGTCTTATCTTATTAAAGTCTTATTATTATCTTAAATTACAGTTTTATATAAATATTCAAAAACATTTAACCTACTGATGCCTCAAATAATGCAATTTTATTAATATCTATTTTTATTTTTGAATTTGACCCGTAGCTGCTGCATTTCCCACCCTCGTCTTATACTCGAGTCAATAAGTTTTCCCAGTTTTTGTGGTAAAATTGGGTGCCTCGGCTTATATTCGGGTCGGCTTATATTCGAGTATATACGGTATTTTGTATTTGGCATTGTGAGGGCACATCTATATTCTTCCATGCCAGTGTCTGTTTTTTCTATTTTAGCCTTCTTATTGAATGGCTCCCCTGAATGGGAAAGATGAAGTTGTTGTTCAATAAGATGCATCTTTCAAAGGAATGGACAGTGAGTCCCCAAGACTTTGATCAAGGGACACTGCACAATCATAGAAATATAATTTTATTTTAACCTCCATGGCGCTCTTCTGCATAATCCTGGGACCTGTATTTCAAGGATGGATTTCTGCCACAGAGCTCCTGTAGTGCTTCTGAACAGATTAAAAATCCCAAGCTACCCCTAGACCAGTGGTTCTCAACCTGTGGATCCCCAAATGTTTTGGCCTTCAGTATATTGTATTTTTTTCTTTCAAAATAATTTAAAATAAGTTGCTTACTGTCAAATCCAGCCGGTTATACAACCAACATAAAACTCTAAAGTAGTGGTTCTCAACCTGTTTTGGCTTTCAACTCCCAGAAATTCTAACAGCTGGTAAACAGGCTGGGATTTTTGGGAGTTGTAGGCCAAAACACCTGGGGACCCACAGGTTGAGAACCACTGGTCTAGACGATTTTTAAGATAGTTAAGGCAGAATCCTAGTACTATTGTATAACTGTATAGTGTAAAAGGGCCCCAGGACAAGGTCCAAGGTGAAGAATCTCTTCCTTCCCCATTCATTTTCATGATCTGGCTCAGCCTCCCCCAAAACTGGCACCCTTTAAAAGTTTCAGACTACAAATCAGAATAGATAATGGGTTTACTAGATAGGCCTGATGGGAGCTGGCGAATAACACTACTAAACAATGCTGCATTGTGGGAAGGCTGATCTAAAGGCACGCAAATATTCATCTTTGTGAAAGACTACGCCTAAAATAAAAGAAGGGATTTTCAGAGTATTGATTGGGCGGTTGACCATCAATTGCTCCCACAGACGCTGTGGCAAGGTCGATGACCAGCTGAATGTTATTGTTTAGCCCGTTAGTATTTTCATTTAAAAATATCACTCAGCATAACTCAGCTTCTTCTTAGGGCAAAAGAAACATGCAATCTGTCTCTGCAATTACAGTTGCTAAGGAATTGGAATGGAACCTGCCGTCACATTACTGTAACTCATTATAGCTACTAATTGGACACTCATCTGACAAGTACCTTATTGCTTTATGGGGGGGAGACAATTAGGAACAAAACAAAATTAAAAATCTCTTTATGGTTATAGGTATAACCATGTTGCGTGTGATTTTTTCCCCTTAGTTACATACTTGTACATCAAGAAGCCACGGCTAATCAAATCTTGCTTCGTTGTTTTGTCTTTGATGGCTGAACCTCTCTCTCTTCCACTCTCCCAATCTTGCACAGTGTCATGCTACTAATGATAAAGCTACACTGCCTTTCAAAGGTGCCAATAGCATTAGGATCATTGACTCCAGCAGGTATTGCTGGTTCCCAAGACATCTGAAAATCAAGCACAAAATCTATCTGAAGAGTTTGCAAAACAAATCTTTTCTTCTTGGCAAAGAATACCTTCCCCTGGCTTAAAAATACTAAAAGAAAAGAAAAGAAAAAAGCTGCTGTTTTTCTGACATGAATCACAATGTATCCCACACCAGTGTTACACTCATCAATTTAATTTGAAGGCACGTGTCCCTGGCTATGTGAGACACACAAACAGCTGCCATTCCAATGGATATTAATTTATATTGTTTCTCATTCTAGCCCTTGGTGCAGCAGCATACAAAGGGACGGGGTGGCAGTGTGAGCCTTACATAAAGACATCTGCTTCAAAGGCACATTCTGTGCAGTGGAAAAACTGCACCTGGACGCATGCTTTATTTTTATCTTTTTAGAAAAAGGAATAACTGGTTGCTTCTTGGCTCTCTGCTTCGTAGACCACCTCAGTCAGTCCCTCTGTTCCACCATGCCTCTCCTTTGCTTTTTGATTAGGCAAAAGGAAAGGAAATTCCAGAATTAGTTCTGTGCCATGTGTAGATGGAAGCCAGGATTTTAGTGCCATATGGATGTGATTCAAAACAAACCCAAAAGGAGAGAACGGAGGGAAAGGGAACAAAGCTGGCTGTTTGGAAATCAACAGCATCCAGCCCCAAAAAATTTCTAATCGGTGCAATAGTGATGAGGTCAATAGCGTGACCAACTGTTCCACCTTTCAGGGAAAGTATGACCTATGTAAGGAATACAACCCCCACATCCCTTTTTTGTAGAAATGGGCTTAGGATTTCCACTTTCATGGGCTGCTTGAGGTCTAGTTGCTTGTTAACCTATACTGGAGCAAGGATGAGGAAGGAAATGTCGGCACACCAGATGGGACCGTGTGGGATCTCACTCTGAGAAGTTGGCTCTGAAAAAGGAGCCTGCAAGAGCAGATGGTGATGGAGACTTTGGGTTTCAGACTTGGAGGATGTATGGATGCATGCTAAGCTGCTGAAAAAACTCTTTCTGTGTGCTTATGTGCCTTCAAGTTGCCTGTCAGCTTATGGTAACCCCATGAATTTCATAGGATTTTCTCAGGCAAGGAATACTCAGAAGTGACTTTGCCAAATCCTCCCTACAGAACCTGGTATTCATTGATGGTCTCCTTACTTACTTACTTACGTACTTACATACTTAGGCAATCCCTCATTTGTCCGAGTATGATGGCCTTCCAAGTGTAGTGTCTTGGCGGTGGGTACATAGATAATTGTGGAGTCCTATTCCTGACCTGAATGTTCTTCCATAGTGAGGACATCTGTTTCCAGGTGGAAGGTGGTCCCGGTCAGGGTTGGCTTGATGCACCTTTCTCTTAGCACATTTCTCCCTCTATTCGTGCCCCTTTGAATTCCACTGCACTGCTGGTCTCCCAGTTCTTGGTGTCTATGCCAGTTTTTGAGGTTACAGTAGCTTTAAGACCATCTTGAAATCTCTTTTCCTTTCCACCAACAGTACGTTCCCCATTCTTGAATTGGGTGTGTAGTAACTCCTTTGGAAGACGGTGATCGGGCCTTCGGACAATGTGGCCAGTCCAGCGGAGTTGATGGCGCAGGAGCATCACTTCAATGCTGGTGGTCGTTGCTTCTTCCAGCACACTGACATTTGTCCGCCTATCTTCCCAAGATATTGCAGGATTTTTCGGAGGCAACGCTGATGGAATCGTTCCAGTTCTCCTATACAATTACTAATCCAAGCTGGCCTTGTTTAGCTTCCAAGATCAAATGGGATACCTTTAAGCCAGACACTCTATTCCACATGATCCCCTCAGGGCATCTAGTATAGTAAAAGTAATAAACATTCCCGTGGCACAGAAAGAACAATGGGAAAGCCAAGTCATCAAGGTAGGTGGCTTCCTGGTACATCTGTTACATGGATCAGGAACTGATTGCTCCCAAAGTAGATCTTGCATCTGCTGGATGCCTACTGGTGAGTCAAAAGGATTTGCGAAGTGTGATAAGATGGGTCCTGTTAACTACCGGTACTATTTGTTTGAGCTGGTTAAATTGAGCTGAGATGAGACCCAGGTGGGAGAGCAGAAGAAATGGAAAGATGAAATGAAGTCAGAATGAAGAACATTGTCAATGAGATAAAGGTTATCCGAGGGCCCTTCAAGACAGGCCTTATATCTCAGGATCTGATCCTATGTTTTCTGTTTATCCCAGATTATCTGGCAGTGCAGACTCATATAATCCAGTTTTAAAGCAGAAAAACCTGGGATCTGATCATGGGATATAGGACCTGTCTGGAAGGGCCCTGAGAAATACTGAACTTAGCTTCCTGTGAAAAGAAGGCCAGGCTAGAGAGATGGGCCGAAACTAACAAAATGAAGTTCCACAGGGACAAATGCAAGATACTTCACTTCAGAAGAAGTGACGCGGACGCGGAACAATGGCTTCAAACTACAGGAAAGGAGATTCCACCTGAACATCAGGAATAACTTCCTCACAGTGAGGGCTGTTCGGCAGTGGAACTCTCTCTCCCGGACTGTGGTGGAGGCTCCTTCCTTGGAGGCTTTTAAGCAGAGGCTGGATGGCCATCTGTCGGGAGTGCTTTGAATACGATTTCCTGCTTCTTGGCAGGGGGTTGGAGTAAATGGCCCATGCGGTCTCTTCCAACTCTACTATTCTATGATTCTATGATTCAGGCACAAAAGTTTGGGATAGAAATAGGGTGATCTACAGATTTATTGTGAGACAACCTACCAGCATTATGGTGAGCCAACCTACCAAATTCTCATCCTTTACCTTAGGCAGCAAACCATCTTGATCAGCATAAATATATTACTTCAAAATCCAGCAACAATGTGGTTAGCAGAGATTGCCTTCAATTGCCTTTTTTCCAGAGAGTGACAGAAATGTATCAGTTAGTAACTGAATTTGTTTTGATCAACCCAACCACACACATAAACTACCACCAGCATGCAATCCTCATGCACAGGTACACACCTGCCAAACACTCAAGGAATTGAGGGGATTGAATAGGAAATAAACCATGGCTCAATGTTTTTTTTTCCAGGGCTTCCTTCCTATATGTGTCACGACCCAGGCTGCAGAGCACCAATAACCATACACAGAGGCCAGAATCTATCTAATATCTTTATTGTAGGAATATATAAAGTTAATAAAAACAAGTGTAGAAAATAGTCCAGAATTAGATCTTTCAGGAAAGGTCAGAATTAGTCCAAAAAAGCAATGTCCAATAAGAAATATTAAGGTCCAAAGTTGTAATCCAATAACCGAAACACTCACTTTGCCAAGCAAAGTGAGGGGAGATGACAAGGTCCTTTAGTCCATGAAACTTGAGCGAGGCTAGGAAATAACTTGATACTTGAAACAAGGCTTGAACGTGGAACAAGGTAACTAAGAACAAGAACAAGGTCCGTGGAATAACTTGATAAATCCGTGGAACAAGGCAAGGATTGATCCTGGGAAACAAGGCAAAGTCCGTAGATAAACAAAGGCTGGGAAGCAAGGCGAAGGCTGGATAGCAAGGCAAGGCTTGAGCAGGAGCGAGGCTTGAACCGGAGCGCGCTGTCCAGACACAACTCGCTCCGTAGGCTGACGAATTGACTCCGCGAAGTTACTACGCGGGTAAAACACCTAAATAGAGTCTAGCTTTCCCGCCGAAGCAGTTCTCTGGGAATCAGAACCGAAAGCTAACTCTGAGACCAGATGTGAGACTCCCCAAAGATTCTCACGAGAAGCAGTCTTAATTGGCCACATTCTTAGCTGCAATCCTCGCACTCCTGCGCGAAGCTGAATCCAAACTTCTCTGTTGTTTACAAAACTCCCGGCGCAAGAATACGGGAGAAGTAGGCTCTGGGCTTGTTTGACATACTTCTGGGAGACAACTTTCTTGCAGGTGCAAGGTTCCCAGATCTGCCTGGGAAAGATCTGGCTGAGAGGAATCCAGTTCAGACTGGGAAGGTAAAAAACCCAAGTTTTCATCTTCATCAGGAATTACAATGTCCTGAGCAGGACTACAAGGCCCATGGGTCATCACACTATCCCCCTCCTCAAGGCCCCTCCCAAACTGGGGCCCTCTCCCCGAGGCGCGAGGTCGTGGTTTGGTGGGATAGGTCTGATGAAAGCGACGGGTTAGATCAGGAGCATGGACTGTGGAGGCGTCTTCCCAAGAGCGTTCCTCAGGGCCAAAACCCACCCAGTCAATGAGATATTGTAGGCGGCGGCGGTGAAAGCGAGAATCCAAAATGTCCTCAACCTCGAACTCCTCCTCCCCATTCATCAAAACAGGAGGGGGGGCCGGTTGGTCTGTATCAGGTCGCACACCATCCGCCGGAAGGAGCAGGGAACGGTGAAACACTGGGTGAATGCGCATTGAACGCGGAAGTTGGAGTTTGAAAGTCACGGGGTTTAATTGCGCCACCACTGGATAGGGACCAATGAAACGGGCATCTAACTTCCGGCAAGGGCGGTGGGAGGGCAGAAAGCGAGTGGACAGGAAAACCCGATCTCCTACCTTGATTTCGGGGCCCGGCTGGCGATGTTTGTCAGCGTGGCGTTTATAGTCCTCCTTGGCTTGGTCCAGTTGCTGGAGCAAAAGTTGTTGCACCGCTGTGAGTTCCTGCAGCCAATCCTCTGCTGCGGGAACCTCTGAAGTTTCAATGACAGGGGGGAAGAAACGTGGATGGAAGCCGTAGTTTGCAAAGAACGGCGTTTCTTTTGTAGAAGCTTGAACTCCATTGTTGTAGGCAAACTCAGACAGTGGTAACAGAGAAGCCCAATTGTCCTGTTGATAGTTTACATAACAGCGAAGATACTGCTCCAAAGTGGCATTGGTGCGCTCCGTTTGCCCATCTGTTTGGGGATGATGAGCTGAAGATAAGCGAGAGTCTATGCCCAATAGTTTTTGTAGTGCCTTCCAAAAACGAGAGGTGAATTGAGATCCACGGTCTGTGACTAAACTCTTGGGCAATCCATGTAGTCTGAAAACATGTTGAAGAAATAGATCCGCAGTTTCCTTGGCCGTGGGGAGGCCTTCGCAGGGAATGAAATGGGCTAACTTGGTGAATAGGTCCACCACCACTAAGATCGTGGTGAATCCACAGGAAGGTGGTAGGTCAGTGATGAAATCCGCGGAAATTATTTCCCATGGGCGAGATGGGGTAGGAAGGGGGTGTAAAAGCCCTGAGGGCTTCTCCCTTCGTATCTTGGAGCGCTGGCATACTGGGCAGGTGTTGACATATTTTTCCACATCCTTGCGGATCTTGGGCCACCAAAAATCCCTTAGGATCAAATGCATAGTTTTAAATAGTCCGAAGTGTCCTGCTGGTTTGCAGTCATGACACAGACGAAGCGCTTTTTCCCTGCCCGGTCCGGGTGGGATATAAACATGATTTCTATAGCAGAGCAGCCCATCTTTAAGCGAAAAGGGGAAATGCAGACCTTGGCGAAGTTGGTCCTGCGCCCAGGCATCTGCTTGCTGACTAGCCCTGATTTCTTGAGCACAGATGGGTCCTGGAGTAGGGGAAGTTGAACCAATGGGAATGGATTTGGTGTTCCCCACCGTGAGCGTGGCAAAGTTCTCTGGTTGTAGCAGTTGGGATTCAAAGGTCTCCTTGCGTCCTGCAGCGTATTCCGGTTTGCGTGACAGGGCGTCTGCTTGCTTGGTTTGGGCTGGGGTTACATAATGGATCTGGAAGTTGAAACGTTCAAAGAATAAAGCCCAACGTTGCTGCCTCTGATTTAGTTTGCGGGCAGTTCTTAGATGTTCTAGATTACGATGATCAGTGTGGACTTCAATGGGAAATTTGGCCCCTTCTAGCCAATGTCTCCAAGTTTCAAAGGCTGCCTTTATGGCCAGTAGTTCTTTTTCCCAAATGGTGTAATTCCTCTCTGGTGTGGTTAGTTGACGAGAATAAAAGGCACAGGGGTGGAGGTGATCTCCCACCGGTTGTAAGAGTACAGCCCCAATTGCCACATCAGAGGCGTCCGCTTGCACCACAAAAGGGGTTCCAGGATTTGGGTGCTGTAGAATTGGCTGGGAGGTGAATAGTTTCTTTAGTTGCTGGAACCCTTTCTCTGCTTGATCAGTCCAGCGGAAAGGCTGCTTTCCACGGATGCAGCTAGTGATGGGGTCGGACCAGCGGGCAAAATCTGGAATGAACTTGCGGTAGTAGTTCGCGAACCCCAAGAAACGCTGCACCTCTTTCTTGTTAGTTGGCGCCCGCCATTCCAATACTGCTGAAACTTTGGCTGGATCCATGGAAAGCCCTAGAGGCGAGATGCGGTAACCAAGGAAATCTACCTCTTGTAGATCAAAAGCGCATTTTTCCAGCTTGGCATAAAGTCCATGATCCCGCAATCGTTGTAACACCATTTTGACGTGGTTCTCATGTTCTGATTGTGATCTGGAAAACACCAAAAAATCGTCCAGGTAGATTATCAAGAACCTGTCTAGATAGTCCTGAAAAATGTCATTGACAAAATGCTGGAACGTTGCGGGGGCTCCGCATAAACCGAAATTCATAACTCGGGACTCAAATAATCCGAATTTGGTCTGGAAGGCGGTCTTCCACTCGTCCCCTTCCCTGATGCGAACTAAGTTGTAAGCCCCCCGAAGATCCAGCTTGGTGTAAACCTTGGCTCCTCGAAGCCGATCCAGTAGATCCGAGATTAAGGGCAGGGGATAGCTGTTCCGCTTGGTGATATTGTTCAATGCTCTGTAGTCCACCACCAAGCGTAGTTCCCCTGACTTCTTCTTCACAAACATCACTGGGGAGGCGGCTGGGGATTGAGAGGGTCTGATGAATCCCTTGCGAAGGTTTGTCTCTAGGAATTCCCTGAGAGCTTCTTGCTCTGGTTCAGTCAGGGAGTAGAGATGCCCTCGCGGGATCGGGGCCCCCTCCACCAAGTCAATGGCACAGTCATAAGGTCTATGTGGGGGTAATTTTTCGGCTTCTTTCTCATTGAATACATCCCAATACTCGGAGTACTTCTTTGGCAAGGTGATGATGGGCTCGGTGTCTGTGGCATGGCATACCTTGGCTACGAGGCAATGGTTTTGGCAGTACGGTGAAGCAAACTGCAGTTCTCTGTTGGACCAGGAGATGTTAGGGTCGTGGAGAGTCAGCCATGGAATTCCCAAAATCACAGGGAAATGGGGGACCTCGGTAACAAAGAAGGAAATCTCTTCCATATGTTCCCTTATCCACATCCTGGTGGGTTCCGACCACTGACTTACGGGGCCCGTCTTGAGGGGACGGCCGTCTATGGCTTGCACCACACGGGCATTCTTGAAATCATGATATTGTAATCCCAGAGAGTCGGCATACTCTCTATCGATGAAATTGTTGGTAGCTCCAGAGTCTATCATGGCGTGGATCATGACGGGTCCCCTTTTTGCTGACCATAATGTGACCACGAGAAGGAACAGGACCCCGGTTGGCGGCTCTTGGATGGATTTTTTGACCGGGTTGGCGAGCCTCTCTACACCCGGTCGTTGGCTTCCCCCGCCGGCTGTGTGCCAGTCGGCTCAGACGCCTTCGTCTCCGTGGAGGACGCCGCCGCAAGACGGGCGGCAGGCTTCCCTTTGGCTGGGCACTCTCTGGCGAAGTGGCCCCCGTTCCCGCAGTACCAGCAGAGGTTTAAGCGTTGACGACGGGCCTTCTCGGCGGCATCTAGTCTGGGACGCACGTTGCCCAACTGCATCGGCACCTCCTCGCCTCCTCTGGGGTATGGGGTTGGCGGTGGGGGTCTCCACACCGGACGTGGCTGAACGCTGGCGGGAGCGGGGGGTTTTGCCCCGGCTCTACTGCCCTGGCCTCGAACCCACTGTTTCCTGTTGGCAATCATGACTTCAGCCCGTAAACATTGATCAATGAGTGCCTCGAGGGTCTGGGGAGGATCCACCTTGGAGATTTCTTCCAGCATTTCAATGTTGAGACCCTCCCGGAATTGTCCCCTGAGGGCTACATCGTTCCAGCCGGTGTTGTGGGCCAGCACTCGGAACTCGGCTATATACTGAGACATAGGTCTGTCTCCTTGGAAAAGGCGACGGAGTTTGTGACCGGCTGCCTCCAAATTGTCCTCGATTCCCCAAGTCTCCTTGAGGTGGTCCAAGAAGTGTTGCGCTGATCTTAGGTGTGGAGAGGCTTGGTCGAACAGTGCCGTCGCCCAGCTGGCCGCTGGCCCGTCTAGAAGACTGTAAACCCATGCCACTTTGATGTCTTCTTGGGGAAACTCGGCAGCACGGGCCTCCAGATAAGCTTGACATTGGCGACGGAAGACATGAACCTTAGAAGCTTCTCCAGTAAACTTGGTTGGCAACGCCATGGCCGGAAGACGAACTCCGCGTTCCTTCAAACCCCTTATTTCTCCATCCTGTGCATTGAGCTTATCACGGATTCGGTCCACCTCTTCCTTGTCGATGGTGTAGGTAATCGGCTGGCCGCTCGGCCCAGGTACGACTCCGGTAGACATTCTGGCCGAGGTTAATTGGTGCTTAGGTTGGCGGAGTCAAACTGTCACGACCCAGGCTGCAGAGCACCAATAACCATACACAGAGGCCAGAATCTATCTAATATCTTTATTGTAGGAATATATAAAGTTAATAAAAACAAGTGTAGAAAATAGTCCAGAATTAGATCTTTCAGGAAAGGTCAGAATTAGTCCAAAAAAGCAATGTCCAATAAGAAATATTAAGGTCCAAAGTTGTAATCCAATAACCGAAACACTCACTTTGCCAAGCAAAGTGAGGGGAGATGACAAGGTCCTTTAGTCCATGAAACTTGAGCGAGGCTAGGAAATAACTTGATACTTGAAACAAGGCTTGAACGTGGAACAAGGTAACTAAGAACAAGAACAAGGTCCGTGGAATAACTTGATAAATCCGTGGAACAAGGCAAGGATTGATCCTGGGAAACAAGGCAAAGTCCGTAGATAAACAAAGGCTGGGAAGCAAGGCGAAGGCTGGATAGCAAGGCAAGGCTTGAGCAGGAGCGAGGCTTGAACCGGAGCGCGCTGTCCAGACACAACTCGCTCCGTAGGCTGACGAATTGACTCCGCGAAGTTACTACGCGGGTAAAACACCTAAATAGAGTCTAGCTTTCCCGCCGAAGCAGTTCTCTGGGAATCAGAACCGAAAGCTAACTCTGAGACCAGATGTGAGACTCCCCAAAGATTCTCACGAGAAGCAGTCTTAATTGGCCACATTCTTAGCTGCAATCCTCGCACTCCTGCGCGAAGCTGAATCCAAACTTCTCTGTTGTTTACAAAACTCCCGGCGCAAGAATACGGGAGAAGTAGGCTCTGGGCTTGTTTGACATACTTCTGGGAGACAACTTTCTTGCAGGTGCAAGGTTCCCAGATCTGCCTGGGAAAGATCTGGCTGAGAGGAATCCAGTTCAGACTGGGAAGGTAAAAAACCCAAGTTTTCATCTTCATCAGGAATTACAATGTCCTGAGCAGGACTACAAGGCCCATGGGTCATCACAATATGGCTCATTCCAAACACTTCTTTTAGGACAAAAGCCTCCATCAATCCTGCTAGCTAGACACATACAATGACAATCCAATGTAGAGAAAGCAGTTAAGGTGGGTTATCTCATGGCAGCCTTGAGAGTTCACTTTTTATAGTCCAATCTTATCTGTACAAATTTACTTTGAAATAAATCCTTCCTGGGTTCAGTGGGGCTTATATTCAAGTAATTGCACGTAGAATTGGAGCCCTGACCTGAGGGTAAAGAGGTGACCTTCGTTGATAGCAACGGCGGAGGTGGATAAGGAGAAAGAGTACCAGCAACTCACTCAACATGCCCTGGGCTTGTCTACACAGAATTTAAAAAGTCACGCCTTGTAAGCCCTTTGGATTCAGACACATGATGTCTGTGACAATTCATTTGTAATGTGTTTCCAAGAAGACAGCCATACCGTAGTGAGTAGGGACTAACAGCCCACAAAATGAAGAGCTGGCCCTACTTCTCTTCAATGTATCCTCATGGAGAAAGAGTGATCAAGCTGGACTACAAAACTGTTCAGGTTTTGTATTAAATCCATTGCTCTTGGCAGGTGTTTTTGCCAGATACTAAGTGCAGGTATTATGGGGGAACAATTCAGCTGTTCCTAAAACTTGTCTCCATCTAATAAGTTGGACTACAGCCCTGTGTAAAGTAACTTATTTGGAAGTCAACCTGGTGATGTTTTCAGTAGTACAGTTTATGGTAGCAAAAATTGGGACTGCTACGGTAAGCTCTCTCTCTTTCTCCTTGTCCTTCCTCCTCCTCTTCTTGTGTGCTTTCAAGTTGTTTCCAACCTTTGATGATCCTAAAGGTTTTCTAAGCAAGATTTGTGCCATTGCCTTCCTCTGAGGCTGAGAAATTGGAACTTACCCAAGGATTACATGGCTGAGGAGGGGTTCGAATCCTGTTGTCCAGAGTCGTAGTACGGAGCTCAAATCAATAACCACGCTGGCTCTCTTGGGTAAGTTACAAGTTTACATATCCCTAGGTATGAAAATGCTTGTGACAGCTCCTTATGCTATCCTGCATCTCTCATTTATACTTGTCACCCTCTTTGAGGCTTAAAAAAAGGCCTGGCTTTATATAGCATATTCCAATACAACCCAGATTCTGACCTGCTCTGTTCTCCAAAGTGCAAAACAGAAGGAAGCATGCAAACTCAGGATGGAATACAGCTTATGATCTGCACAAAAGGTTCATCTGGCATCTTTGCCTTGTGTCAAATGTGTGATGGGGTGTGTGGGACATTTAAGACGGCAACTAAGGGAGCGAGGACTAGGAATCATCCCAAATCCCCCCCGCCGTCAAGTTGTCTCTGCAAACTCCTCCCAGCCTCAAGGCTCTTAAACTCTTGTGCTCTTGCCAGGCCAAAAAAACCCAGCATTAAGCCGCAGTGGCATGGCATGACATTTGGAAGGGAATAGAGAGCAAGCATTTTCTCCTCTCACTTCAAAATCCCCCCTGGAAATGCTGACCCTGGAATTTAGCAAAAGAAAATTGATTATACACAAAGCAATTCAGTCTGATTTTGGTAGCTAAGATGGCTCAGCCTGGTTGATACTTGGATGGGACACAGTCAATGAGTAACGGGATATACTTCAGAGGAAAGAACTGGCAAAAGCCCTCCTGAGGCTGTATGTATCTACAGTGTAGAATGAATGAAGTTTGGCAACACTTCAATTGCCATGGCTCAGTGCTCTGGAATCTTGGGATTTTGTGAAGCACCGGCAAAGTCGAAAGACGTGGTAAAACTACAAATTTCACATAGCATAGATCCATGGAAGTTCAAGTGGTGTCAAACTGTATTTGTTCTGCAATATAAATGCACCTTTAGTCTTCCTTGCCTAAGAAATCCCTATAAAATCCACAAGGACTCCATAAATAAACAACTGACTTGAAGGCAAACATATATATATTTCTCATAGTACTGTTTTGTTCCACCCCAAGTAGGGGGTCCCAAGTGTGTTTGTTTCATTTCTTTTCTGTCCGTTTATTCCAGTTGTAGAAATGGGGATCCTTTAGAACAGTGGTTCTCAACCTGTGAATCCCCAGGTGTTTTGGCCTATAACTCCCAGAAATCCCAGCCAGTTTACCAGCTGTTAGGATTTCTGGGAGTTGAGGACTGCCTGTAATGGGTAAGATAAATTAAAAAGGGGGAAATTGAGGCTTGTGTACATGTTCTACTCCTCTCTGGATTTGATGGGCCTGATTCCAGTCTGGGTATGTAAATTGAGCCTTTCATTATAGGATTCCCCATGGATACCAAAATCCATAGCTGCTCAAGTCCCATGATGTACAATGGCATAGTATTCCTACATTTTTTAAACCTGAGAGATAGTGTCTTTGGCAATCTTTAGGCCTTACACATGGAGGAGTGTTCTCTTCAGGAAACTCTAGGTCAGTGGGTCTCCAGATGTTTTGGTTAGGATTTCTGGGAGTTGAAGGCCAAAAACATCTGGGGACCCACAGGTTGCGAACCACTGCTTTAGAAAATTGTAGAAATCAGGATGTTTTGGAACAATGGTTCTCAACCTAGGATCCCCAGATGTTTTTGGCCTTCAACTCCCAGAAATCCTAACAGCTGGTAAACTGGATGGGATTCCTGGGAGTTGTAGGCCAAAAACATCTGGAGACCTCAGGTTGAGAACCACTGTTTTAGAAGATGTGTCAAACTCAAGACCTGTGGACCAAATCCAGTTCACCATGTCATTTTAGGGGTCCTCCAGATGCTGAACTAAACTTCTTACATTCCTCCTCATTAAACATGATTGGAGATGATGGGAGTTGGGATACAGGAACATCTGGAACACTGCATCTGTTCTGTTTAGCCAGGAGAGCGGGGTTTGGATTTAGATACAAGGCTTGTGGAGATGATGTCTGACATTAAAATGCCCTCTAACCTTACCCCAGCCACAAGGGCTGTTGGATTACAAATCCCATTATCTCCAGTCATCATGGTAGATAATGAAAAACCATGGGAGTTATCGTTCAGTAACTTTTGGGGATCCAAACTGGGCAAAAAACCTAATGAGTACTGACCACTATGTAAGCAATTATAGTTGGCCCTCTGTCTCTACAGATTTTCTGTCCATGGATTCAACAGACCTTTGAAAGCAACCATAAGGCTTGATGGAAATGAGTTTAACACCCCTACTTCAGAAGATCTTCTCCTCATGTCTGCCCAAAAAACAAAACAAAAAAAACAAGGGCATCTAAGCAAATGAATGCAGTTTGACACCAGTAACTGTCATGGCTCAAGGCTGTGGAATCATGGGAGTTGCAGTTTTATAGGGTCTTTAGCCTTCTCTTCCAAAGACTTTGGGTGCCTCACCAAATTACAACTCCTGGGTTCTGTCACCTGGAGCTACGACAGTGGGGATCAAACTGCATTAATTCTACAGTGTAGATGCACCTTGAGTTTTCCACTTAACGTGTTCTTCATCAGCCAAGAGAAAGTGTTTCAATCTCAAGTGATCTTGATATAGAGTATACTCAATCCCGGAATTACAAACATTTGACTTACAGTTAAGAATTGGGGTAAGAAAACAGAAAGTGAGAGAAATCTACCCTTCAGAAGGGAAATTCACCCCTGGAAGAGTTATTATCATGGGGGAAAGGTGTCTTTACTAAAGCTTTATCACAAATCCATGTTTCCACAACAAGCCAAATTTTTCAAAACTCCAATTATCACGGGGACAGAAAGGGAGGTGAAATCTTCTAAGCAGGGAAATAGACAGCAAAACAAGCTCCACATGGGTGTTAACCCTTCCCTATACTATCCAAAGCTTATGTATGTATGTATGCATGTATGTATGTATAGACGGATGGATGGATGGCTGGAGTGACACTTAAAATGTACCTATTCTGTCTTACAAACAAATTCAACTTAAGAACAGGCCTACAGAACCTATTTTGTTTGTAACTTGAGGACTGCCTGTAATGGGCAAGATAAATTAAAAGGGGGGAAATTGAGACTTGTGCACATGTTCTACTCCTCTCTGGATTTGATGGGCCTGGCTCCAGACTGGGTATGTAAACTGAGCCTTTCATTATAGGATTCCCCATGGATACCAAAATCCATAGCTGCTCAAGTCCCATGATGTACAATGACATAGTAATCCTACATTTTTTAAACCTGAGAGATAGTGTCTCTGGCAATCTCTAGGCCTTACACATGGAAACTCTAGGTCAGTGGTTCTCAACCTGTGGGTCCCCTGATATTTTTGGCCTACAACTCCCAGAAATCCCAGCCAGTTTACCAGCTGTTAGGATTTCTGGGAGTTGAAGGCCAAAAACCTCTGGGGGAACACAGGTTGAGATCCACTGCTCTAGGTCCTATACCAGGAGTCCCCAAACTTTTTAAACAGGGGGCCAGTTCACAATCCTTTGGACTGTTGGAGGGCCGGACTATAGTTGGCCACCAAGCAATAATTAATAATAATAATAATAATAATAATTAATAATAATAACAGCAATAATAATAATAAAGGGTTGGAAGAGACCCTTTGGGCCATTGAGTCCAATCCCCTTCTGCCTTTGTGTACCGAAAACACAAGCAAAGCACCCCTGACAGATGGCCACCCAGCCTCAATGTTAATAATAATAATAATAATAATAATAATAATAATAATAATAATAATAAAAAAGAGGGTTGGAAGAGATCCCTTGGGCCATTAAGTCCAGCCCCCGTCTGCCTCTGTGCACCAAAAGCACAAGCAAAGCACCCCTGACAGATGGCCACCCAGCCTTAATGTTTATTATTATTATTATTATTATTATTATTATTATTATTATTATTATTATTATTATAGGGGTTGTAAGAGAAAAAGAGACCCCTTGGGTCATTTAGTCCAACCCCCGTATGCCCTTGTGCCATGGGGGCCGGATAAATGGCTTCGATGGGCCGCATCCGGCCCCCGGGCCTTAGTTTGGGGACCCCTGTCCTATACTCTATGGTCAACTTCTAGCTAGAAGATCTGGAGATTCATAAACGGAATGTATTAATCAAAACTACAAATCTGCAAATATTAAAACTAAAAATGTAAAGGGCTGGTTGTGTACCTTCAAATCCAAACCGCAACACCAGCAAGTGCCATTATATTATTGAGTTGACATTGTTATGGTTCTGAACTGTGAGGTTGTTTGTTGATGTTTCAACCCCCTCTATACAGACGCATACACACAAACACTAGGAAGAGGGAATGGCACCTTTCCTGTCATTTATAGAGGAGTCCTGGTGCAGGAACAGCTGCTGTCAAAAAGCAAAACAAAACACAGCTGCCTTTAGAAAGCATTGTATCTACAAGGAATCCCACTGTGAGCCCCTAGCACGAAGACAAGGCCTCTGTCTTCCTTTTGTTTGCTATCACCACCCCTGCTAGGCTTGAACAGGATGCTAGTGGACAAGAAGGGATGCCCAGATGAAACACACATAAATGCTTATCTACGCTGAGGCTAAATAGGGAGCAATGTTAAGAGTTTAGAAAAGTTGCTTTGTTGACAAAAACTCTCCCAAGCCCCCAGTTAGTATAGTCTCCAGAAAAGTAACTTTTCCAAGCTCTCACTTAAATCTTTACTCCACTACAACGTTACAGCATTATATCCTGATTTAACTACCATCACAATTTACTTACTTTATTTTACTTACTTAGGCGATCCTTCGTTGTGCGAGTATGATGGCCCTCCAAGTGTTGTGTCTTGGTGTTGGGTACGTAGGTGTCTGTGGAGTCCTATTTTTGACATGTTCTTCTGCAGTGAGGGCATCTGTTTCCATCTCTGTTACCATCACAACAATCCTATGAAAATCTGGTAGCAGTGGTTTGGCCAGTCTCTGGCTGAGAGTACATAGTGTACCCTCTTTCAACTGCAAATCCCAGGATCGCGTGGGATGCTTCCACAGTAGTTAAAGTAGAATACATCACTATAGCAGTGTACTGCCTTAGAAAATCTTCCGGCTGAAATGCAGCCCCTTCCCGGGAAGAGGTTAACTAACAGAAGTCAAGAAAGAGTGGCCCAAATAACTGAGCCAAGTTATTTCCTGTTCCAGCATAAGCGCCATAGGAGCTTGTAGGCATTATCAATACTTCCACAAGGCATGCTGCACAAGCTTCTCACTACAGGCAGTCCCCAAATTACAAACTTCCGACTTACATCCGACTTCACTCACAAAGAATATGTGTGAAACAATAGGAAGGGAGAGAAATTACCCCTTGGAAGAGAAATCCACTACTGAAAGAGTTATCATGGGGAAAAGGCATCTCCACTGAAACTTTATCACCAATCCTTGTTTCCACAACAAACCCAGTTTTTCAAAATCTAATTATCACAGGAAGAGAAAGTTAAGTGAAATCTTCTGAGCAGAGACACAGACAGCAAAACAAACACCACAGGGGTGTTAACCATTACCTATGCTATCCAAAGCTCTGTGTATATTTTTTCTGGCAGGAGTTACAATTAAAAATGTTCCTTTTCCGACTTACAAACAAACTCAGCTTCCGAACAAAGCTACAAAACCTATCTTTTTGGCAGCTTGGGAGACTGCTTCTTTTTTGAAAATTTCAACCCATTAGGGAATTATTGGGGAAACATCTTATTTCTAAATTCTTTGTTCTGTCTTGTTTTAATATGAAAATTTGGCAAGGGAAAGCTGTTCCTGTTCCTGTTCCTTAGAAGAATGGTGTCATTTTGCAGGATTTGGGGCCATTTGAGGATGTTTAAAAACATTTAAACACTTACAATTAATACAAAAAACATAACATATTATTCCGAAGAGTTTTTTTTTTACATTCCTAAGACACTTTCTTCTGTCTAACCATTCTCACAGGAGAACATACTATAGAACATACTACAAGTCACTTCTGGTGTGAGAGAATTGGCCATCTACAGCAATGTTGCCCAGGGGACGCCCGGATGTGTTACTATCCTGCGGTGAGGTTTCTCTCATGTCTCTGCAAGCTAGAGCTGACAGACAGGAGCTCACACCATCTCGTGGGTTCAAACCGGCAACCTTCAGGTCAGCAGTTCAGCCAGCAAAGGGTCTAAGCTCTTCTTATGCTCACATTAGAAAGGAAATTGTTTTATTAAAAACAAGGATGAAAAGCAAAAAATACTGTTTACACACACACACCAATGTCTGGGCATAGGGTGCCCCAATATGGTAGTGTTTCAGTCTCTTCAGTAAGTTTGTTCTGTCACTTTCCATAAAAGTGTGTGAAACAAAAACATACTAAAATGCAATGCTGAAAAATGTAAACATTTCACAAAGATAAGTATTCCAAAGAAAACTCCTCTTGTAGTGTAAGAGCTCACAGACAGTCCTATAAGTGACATGCACAGGCATATACTCATGTTACATCTATGTGTGTTGAAGTATGTTTCACTAGGGATGCAGAATATCCTTGCTTAATCACCCATGTGCATCTCTCACACACAGAAAGGCAGTGTCTTAACTTCTCTCATATAATTGGGATTCCGGAGAAGACGTCATTCCATGCTCTGGATTTCTGGTTTCCCACTGGAGATCCAAGACAGACAATGTTTTATATATCCCTGCTTGCACCCAGATCCTCTTGGCATCCAACAAGTCAGTTACATGTGTGGGGTGTATGTGCGATATGGGAAGAGGTATGCTTGGCAGAGCACTATGTTCTGTGAAACCCATGTAAGAATGGTGGTCCATACTGTTTCCATTAATTTATTTGCAAGGAGAGGGCCAAAAACACACTCAATTCAAGCATCTTGTAATCTTAAAAAAAAAAACCAGATAAATATGCAACCCATTAAGCAACAGTTAAGTTCATGTGATGCATTAATACAACATACTTTGAACTCATGGGCCAAATATTTCTCTTCTGAACTTGGATTTGTTTTGATTCCCCTGAGTTCCCCTTATCTGGTGCTATGTGGCCTTATGCCCTGGGTTTGAGGTTCCCAGAATGCCCCGAGACATTCTGAATTCTTTAGTCCAGCACATGGCTACCAATGTATAAGACTATATCCTGTTAATAAAAGAACTATCCTGGCAAAAACAACACCATCCTGAACTCGTTTTCATCTTGAACTTTTCCTTTGTTTATAGTCTCAGAATGTGCTGTTTATGTATTGGATGATAAGGACAACATACAGTCTCTTAGTTTGAGAAAGCTGACACAAGGGAAATTTCACTGTAGAGGCTGACACCCAAGTTAACCATCAAAGCACTTTCAAGACAGAAAGAAAAATTGAGTGAAAATGACCATGTCACTTGGAGACCCTTCCCCTATTGAAGAGCCAATATTTTGAGAAATTATTTACGTTTTTATTTAGTTACTGATTCTATTGTGCAAATTACTATCGGAAACTTGAGGAAAGAAGAACAAATGCTATTGTGCACTAACACAGGCAGGAGAACTCCCTCTATTATGGTAACAGGGCAAAGAGAAGGCATTCAGCTCTGAATCTGACTCCAAGATTCAAATCCCCACTGAACCATGGAAACCCACTGGGAGACCGTGGGCATGTCACATGCTCTCAGCAAGAGGAAGGCAACAGTAAACCTCCTTGGAATAAATCTGGCCAAGAAAATCTTAGGAAAGGGTCTCCTAAGTCAGAGTTGACTTGAAGTCATGAAATAACCAAAAAAACAAAAAACAAAAAAAAGGCTTCACTCAACATTTTTAAATGCCTGATTTTACCTTTCATTTTTTCCATGTTTCAAAGCCTCTGGAGCAAATTGGCCCCTGGATTTGCCAAAAGTGGATTATTCCCATTCCATAGTAGTATGTAACAGAGTGTAATGGTACTTTAAAAACCTATTAATTTATTTTAGCATAGGTTTTCTTGAATAAAAAGCCCATTTTTATCCGCAGATGACACATATTCATACAAATATGGGGGAAAGGCGAGAAAATGTGGAATGAAGTAAAAATGCAAAATATTTCTGAAATGTGAGAAGGTGGAAAGAGCATTATCAGCAGTGGTCGTCAGAGTAGTTAAGATAAGGATAGCTCAGCAGTTGAACACATATATAAGAGAAAGAAATCTTTATCTTGTAGACCCACTAAAAAACACATATACAGTAGAGTCTCACTTATCCAACACTCGCTTATCCAATGTTCTGGATTATCCAACACATTTTTGTAGTCAATGTTTTCAATACATCGTGATATTTTGGTGCTAAATTCATAAATACAGTAATTACAACATAACATTACTGTATATTGAACTACTTTTTCTGTCAAATTTGTTGTATAACATGATGTTTTGGTGCTTAATTTGTAAAATCATAACCTAATTTGATGTTTAATAGGCTTTTCCTTAATCCCTCCTTATTATCCAACATATTCGCTTATCCAACATTCTGCCGGCCCATTTATGTTGGATAAGTGAGACTCTACTGTAGTTCAAATATAGTCATGGTGGCGCAGTGTGTTAAAGCGCTGAGCTGCTGAACTTGTGGACCAAAAAGTCCCAGGTTCAAATCCTGGGAACGGAATGAGCGCCCGCTGTTAGCCCCAGCTCCTGCCAACCTAGCAGTTCGAAAACATGCAAATGTGAGTAGATCAATAGGTACCGCTCCGGCGGGAAGATAACGGCGCTCCATGCAGTCATGCTGGCCACATGACCTTGGAGGTGTCTATGGACAATGCTGGCTCTTAGGCTTAGAAATGGAGATGAGCACCAACCCCTAGAGTCGGTCATGACTGGACTTAGGGGAAACCTTTACCTTTACCTAGAGTCATGGAACAGGCAGCAATATTTATTGGAGAAGGATATTTATGTTTTAATAACTAATGAAATTATGCGTATACCGTTGGAGGAAAATTCTGAGAATGCCTTGGATGCAAGAAGATCCAACCAGTACATACTCCAGGAAATAATGGCCGGCTGCTCACTGGAGGGAAGGATGTTAGAGGCAAAGATGAAGTACTTCGGTCACATCATGAGAAGACAGGAAAGCTTGGAGAAGACAATGATGCTGGGGGAAATGGAAGGAAAAAGGAAGAGGGGCCGACCAAGGGCAAGATGGATGGATGGTATCCTTGAAGTGACTGGCTTCATCTTGAAGGAGCTGGGGGTGGCCATGGCCAACAGGGAGCTCTGGCATGGGCTGGCCCATGAGGTCACAAAGAGTCAGAAGCAAATGAACAAATAAACAACAAGTGTGTATACATGACATGATACACTGGAGAAAACTATACGGCTTGAGTAGGCCATGAAACTCACTAGGCGACCTTGCGCAAGTCCCATTCTCTCAACTTCAAAGGAAGTCAAGGGCAAACCCCTCTGAACAAATCTTGCCAAGGAAATTCTGTGATAGGTTGGCCTTAGGATTCTCATATGTTGGAAATAGCTTGAAGGCACCCAACAACAACAAGGAAAAGAAGAAGATGCAAATGGAGCAACTCACTCAAGAAAACTATGATCCTACATTTGAACTAAGCAGGGCTATTGGTGACAAGACATCTTGGAGGCCTTTTATTTATATGGTCAACATAGGTCTCAGGTGATGTGGCAGCAAGGAACAACAACCAAAAGTGAGTTCATAAGTCATTGTCTCTGTTCCAATCTCTGTTCATAGACAAACTGGTGAATGTGCCCGAGTTCAGCTGCCTTCCTTTCTCTTGACATTCCTTTGTTCCACTAAAGCAACTAGAAATCAGTGAAAGTGTGTCGTCATGGGAGACAGAAACGTCCCGAGGCTATTTTTTTGTATTCTGTCGTTTGTAATGTTACGTCTTATATCTATTTATTCTCTTGCATGGAGACTGTTCTGTTTATCTCTATGTAGACTTCAGAGGAGTGCTGTTGGCAAAGGATTTCACACATGTTGCCCCTGATGTAGTGGGTGACATTATTAGGCCATTTAATGGCGTAGATAGAACTAGCATCCTAGTTTGTAGCTAGATTGTTGTTTCTGAGTGGTGACACCCCTAAGTTGAATCTATCGCAGACGTTTGCTCAGTGGTGGTTTGGAGGCTGAGCTTGTGTGATCACTCAATTGATTTCTATGTTGTGTGATCTGCCACAGACAAGGACTTGCTTGAGTTCAGAGGCTGGCCATAAGCAAACATATGCCTGTCATGAATCTGTGAGAGGACAGTTATTATTGTAATTTACTTCAATGATCTCAATTGGGACAACTAGAGGTATTTGGTTATTTTCAGTTTTCTATATTTAAGTGGAGCCTCCAATGGTGCAGCGGTTTAAACTGCTGAGCTGCTCAACTTGCTGACCAAAAAGTCAGCAGTTCGAATCCGGGGAGCGGAGTGAGCTCCCACTGTTAGCCCCAGATTCTGCCAACCTAGCAGTTCAAAAACATGCAAATGTGATTAGATCAACAGGTACCACTCCAGCGGGAGTGCAGTCATGCTGGCCACATGATCTTGGAGGTGTCTACAGACAACGCCGGCTCTTTGGCCTAGAAATGGAGATCAGCACCAACCCCCAGAGTCGGACACGACTGGACTTAATGTCAGGGGAAAATCTTTACCTTTACCTTATCCTTAGGTATTATTAGCACATTAAAAAAATATCACAGTGGGTGGAATATTGTTATTTAAGATCTGCCTGATGTAAACTCATGAGTGTGATGCCCTTTTCTCTGGTGTTATCATATTAGATAGCCTTGCTGTTGATTTGATGGTCTGTTCTTGCTGAAAATTGGAAGTGTGCAATAGATGTAGCAGTCAGTGGTGCATGTATGTCCATTACATACTGAGAAAAACCAATATAGCCAGCAATCTGAAAATCCCTATATTCAGAATCTTTTCCTTTTCTTTGCATTGTTTAATTAAATTGCAATCAATCATCTGAAAGTAATACTTCTGATTTTCCTTAGTTACATTAGGGAGGCTCACAGGTTTCCAGGAACAGAGAAGCTCATAATGGCAAAGTCTGAGCGCCAGGAGAAGGAGACCTTTGTGAGCTGATGAAGTTGTACTTATTAGGAGGAGATTTCCCAAAAGGGGCCCTACAACTTTATTAACATAGCAGTAATTTGCTTTCCTTGCAGACGAACCTTTTAGGCTGTCATTTAAACAGAGCCACTAGCACCGGGTGGGCTACAAATCTAAATTAAATCCATACATTTGTCCACTTATGACTGGACTAGATGCAATGTTACTCGTTTTGCCTAGAGACATGAATTTTAGACTGTGTGTATAATCTTAGACCATGGGTTGTCACTGAATGTGACATTAGAAATACACACATCTATGATTTCTTGTGGATCCTTTAGTTTGGAGTTTGGCAGGTGAGGCAAATGGATCTCAAAGAACCAGGTAGATGTTCTTCAAATGTTAGTACTGGAGGAATGTTATTTGAAATGGTCTTGTAGTACATATGGATTCAAAACACTAAGACAAGGTCTTATATAAGCAAGAAGTAAAGGTACCATCACCAATCTTCAGCAGTCCTGAGTCCCATCACAGGTCACCTACCACCACACGACCATCGCCCAGCCCGACTGCCGCCTGGCTGACCCCCATGATAGCTGCTGCTCACCCTTGCTAACTCCATCTCCAATTGCTGGATTGGAATCGCTGGAGTAAAAAGGGGCTTCCAACTGGCCAGCCTCACCATCATGTTGCCTCTAACAACATCAAGTAGAAACTCTGACTTTATAGAAAATTTGGCTGACTTGACAGTAAGCTCTGTTGGTGAACCCGCAACACACAAGAAAGAAGAATGCCCTAATACGTGTGATCTGATGGGACAGACTTTACAACTTATTTTTAACCATATAGAGCAGTGGTTCTCAACCTGGGGTCCCCAGATGTTTTTGGCCTTCAACTACCAGAAATCCTAACAACTGGTAAAATGGCTGGGATTTCTGGAAGCTGTAGACCAAAACCATCCATGGACCCCAGGTTGAGAACCACTCATATAGAAGATCTTAATAGGAAACTGGACTGTCTATATAACTGCATATCCTTGGAAGTTAAGGACAACTTAGAACAGCTGAATACCAGGGTGGGAGGGGATGGGGGGAACAAGGGTCTCGAGGGTGATTACTGTATGGCTATACCTCCTACGGCCTACAGAGTTGACAACAGGGGGACTCGATCACAAATATCCCAGCTAGGAACCCACCCACAACAACTAGATAGGCTGGCCATAGAGATAGACCAGTGGTTCCCAAACTTATTTGGCCTAACGCCCCCTTTCCAGAAAGAAATATTACTCAGCGCTCTCTGGAAAAGGGGTGTGGCTTAGAGGGGTGGGCATGGCTCCTGCTCAAGAGGGTGGGGCTGAGCCTCTCCCCTAGTCCAAGATGCAGGGCTGGGAAGGGGAGGGTCACAAATGGGTGGCCAGGACTGGGATGGGGGGAGTTTTGAGCTCTGAGGCAGGGCTGAGCTTTTATCCCTGTCCTGCAGCGCCTGCCAGGACACAGGACGGGGCTAGAGGAGGGGGTGGGGCCTCTTCCCAAGTGCCTGATGGGGCCGAACCTCTATTCCCTGCCCCCGTGTTCTAACTAGCGCCTCAGGGGACGTATACAGAGGCTCAGCCCTGTCTCGCGCTCTTGGGAAGAGGCCCAGCCCCTAGCCCCACCCTTTAGTCCAAAAAGACCTCTCAGGAGGCTCAACCCTGTCTCGGGCTCTTGGAAGGAGGCCCCGCCACCTTCCCTCACTTCGCCCTCTGTGTCCCAACAATCGCCTCAGGAGAGGTATAGATTCTCAGCCCTGTCTCGGGCTCTTGGGAAGAAGCCACACCCACTCCTCTAGCTCCACCCCCTGTGTCCTAACAGGCGTCTCAGGGGCTCAGCCCTGTCTCCGGCACTTGGGAAGAGGCCCCACCCTTCCCCTGACCCCGTGTCCTAATAGGTGCCATCATCGCCCTCCTGGATCACTGCAGTGCCCACCGGGGTGGTAGCGCCCACTTTGGGAATCACTGATAGACTGACAACAACAGCGTAGCAGATGGATGACAACCTCGGGATCAGTGCAATTTTAAACTGCTTTATGTTTATGTCTGATGTTTTAATATTTTCATGGTTAAATTTATAATGATAGGCCACTGTTTTAGATGTGTAATGTACTGTTTTATTATTTGTGAGGCACTGGATTTTGCCATTTATTTGATGTGAACCGGTTTGAGTCCCCACAGTGGTGAGAAAAGCGGTATATAAATGCAATAAATAAATAAATAAATAAGGTCAACAGGAATGGAAAACCCCTCCCCAAATTGTCCAGTGAGCACAGAAACTGAAGACAGCAGTAGGGTTCAGTGAGAATTGCAAAATCCATATACAGAACATAGATCTATTCTCCAGTATATTTCTAATGGTTCTTATTCTGTACTACTCTTTTCAGCATTCACTACCTGAGGCAGCTGCCACAGATTGGCCCTGTGTCACCTGGAAAATGACAGTATGGGATGCCTTTCTCTCTCATAACATACCTCCAGAGCTCTTGACACTCCCTCCCTACTCGAGTCTATTAAAACAAGCAATGGGGGATGATGTGTACGGGGCCCATACATGGAATGAACTTATAATTTGCTAACAAGTCAATTTTCCCCCTCACCTCAGTACTTGAAGCTGTAATAAAAACCTAGAGATAAAGAGAAAGTTGCTGATGGAAATGGTTTCACTGTCCCTGGTTTTACATCTTCACCGCCACAATGTGCAGGGGCTGCAAATGAGGCCATAATGCTTTATGATAGTCAGAGTCATTTTTATTGCGGTGGATGGCGGGAGAATTGCTAGAGAAAGGTTAACCATATGCCACTTTTTAATTAGGAATAACCTCTGAATAACAAATGGCTGTGCTTGAATTTCATTGGGATTTTGCTGGCACGTCTGTTCGGATCCTTTGAAATTTGGGGGCAATGCTGGCCACTTGAAAGCTGGCACCCCCACTGCCTCCCCTGCGAGATGCAAGGCAAAAATGGATCCCTGCATGAGCTTGGAAAACAGGAATAAGAAGGCACAGGCTAATGAATTTATTTATTTATTTCTCACATTTATATCCCGCCCTTCTCACCCGAAGGGACTCAGGGTGGCTTACAACAGTGGCAACAATTAGATGCTCATACAAACCAATATAAAACAGCACATAAAACAGTTAAAACTATTAAAATACATTATGAATTAAAAATATATGTGTAACACACACCTTCAAAGCAAGCAAGGCCCCTTACACACAGCTGTATAAAATCCACATTGAACTGGAATATATGGCAGTGTGGACTCAGATAACCCAGTTCAAAGCAGTGGATTATCTGTCTTGATATTCTGGATTATATGGCGGTGTGGAAGGACCCTAAGGAGGACTCTTATTATGATTATTCTTTGTTAATGCTCTTGGGTTTTTTAGTGTAGATACGCTAAGACCATGTTGCTTTTCCAATATAAGTAGATCCCCAGCATCCAAATCTCTGGAACATTTTCCAAACATAAATGCCAGAGATCCATTGATCCACTTAACCATTTGTCTCTCAGATTGGGCCCCATTTGCAATGTCATCTCCCTTCAGTATACATACTATGAGTTTCTAGGACTCATGGTTGTTTTATAGGAATGTTACTTCTGCATGTTTGCCATTAAAGATACTTTGACCTCTTCTACACCGCCATACAATCCAGATTATCAAATCAGGTAATCCACGTTATCTGCTTTGAATTGGATTATATGGGTCTATAATCCATTCAGTGCAGATAATCTGGATTTCATATGGCACGGTAGAAGGGACCTTTGTCAGTGAGAATGTGTTGCCTTAATATCAAAACACTGAATCTCTTTCATGTTTACAATGGCTGTAACACTCAAGGTTAGGTTGCAACTAACAGTAGGAAGATGGCCTTCTACCCACTCAACAGGAGTTTTCATCACTCCCTGCATACATATGTGTACATAAAAGCTTTCTGCCTTGGCAGAGAGTACTGCTGGTTGGATCTCAATATATTTCCGTGGCATCATAATTTTTTAATGTGTGTCTGTGGTCACAATGCAGGAGAAAAGACCTTTCCCACATGAACATACGAAGTAATATTTGCACAGAAAAAAAGAACTCCATCTCCTTACCACTCAAATTCTATTGCACTTTGGGGATTATGCCCTAAAACTATATACTGCCATTGGCAATAAAGGGATAGCCAACTTCTATATCCCTCATATTTACTAGACCAGTGCTTCTCAACCTTTGTCAGCCGTTGGCTGGGCTTCAGTTCCTGAACAGTGGTGAGAGATTTTATTAGCCAAAGCTTAATATATCTGAAGAAGCAAAGGTTGAGAACCCCTGCTTTAGAAAAACTTCTAAGTTTGACTACTGCAAGCAATGATATGTTCAACATGAAGTATTAAGACAAACAGAACTATACTCACTTGAGAGTTGTAAAGTATCACTGCTGTTATTGCTGTCTCTTGATGCTGTAAAGATCTGGAAGGAGACAGATAGTACCAATTTTTGGAGCTCTAGTTCTGCTGGTGATGGACAACCGTTCTCAAAATCATGAGTGGGGAAAGTATGCTATTTGCATGATTTCCTCTGGAGGAAGGAGGCTCTGAGGGTTCTTTGAGGAGAACTAGTGAGATGTAGTATGACTCTTAGAAACTAGAGTTTGGTTTCCCACTCAGTCATGGATACCCATAAGTTAGAATCAACTTAAAGACATATAAAAACCACAACAATGGTAACAGGTCCCTAGAATCCTCCATAGACAGTCACTGGTGCTATTCAGTAGGCACTTCTAAGTACTTCACCAAACTACAAATCTTGGGATTCAATCATGTGAAGACATGCAGTCAAAGTGGAATCAAACTGCTATAACTGTGCAGTGTGAATTTCTCAGGAAGTTCATTCTGCTTGTGTCAGCCTATCAGACCATTGGAAATGAGGAGTTTTACCAATAGTAATAGTTATCTGCTCTTCCAATATCTTTAACAACCTGGGGCAAAATAGGAATGAGTCAGAAGAGAAAGATTAGGAAGGCAAGAATTAAAGACAAAACATGGCAGGATCTGCAATGGTGGTACATAAATGGGTGGGAATGGAGAAACAGACCCAAGGTCAGCTTAGGCAGGGATTGGTAGCATTTCTTAATTGGGCTATTATAATTATTTTCTATACAATGTGTGGCATTCATACTGCATGTGTGTATATATGCACATATGTATGTGCCCACAGGAGTGTTTCACTCTCCTCACCAATGGGAGGGCATGTGGATGAAATGCATGGTCTCACTCTCTCATCTGTCTACCCCATAGACACAAACACAGAAACAGCCGTAAAGGGGAAAAAGGATATCCCTCATGTGTTACTAGAATGGGAAGTAACTGGTAGTAAAAAAAGAAGAAAAGATGTGCATGTGCATGTGTATGTGTGTGTCTTGAGATGTGTATGTGCTTTTCTTCCCTAATTTGGAAAAGGCCAAGATAGGGCTGTAGTTCTTATCATTCTAATGTACAGTACAATCTTGTTGGTTCTGTGTAGGGTGACTAAGGTGGTGTCTTGGCCCAAATGTATGAGCAATGAGCAATGTACTATTGTTCAAGAAATGCATGCATTTCAAAAGCATTGATCTGGATTCTACACACGTGGACCATGGGGCAATTTGGTAGCCTCCATGGTGAATTGGCAGAGCAGTGGGACAATCCCGGTACCCCCTCACCCATCACACATGGAGAAGTGTTGCTGCGTGGCTACCCCCATGCTGGCCCCGTTGTTCCAAATGGAACACGGGAAGCCTCCCGTGTTCTGGTCGTAACGTCAAAGAATGCTTGCCTCCCAGTTCATTGACAGATCCCCATAAGAAGTCAGCCTGTATCGTGTGATAGATGGCATGGAGCTCTGTTAATCAGCTGTGTTGCAACTGTCCAATGACGCTTGCATCTAATCGTGTGATGAAGTCCTAAGAGAACATCTGTGAAGCATTTATACTATTGAAAAGAAAGGATACACAATCGGTTAAGCCATTCAATCAATAAATAGGAATTTTTCACGTGTGCCTTTTCTATTCAGGATACAGCCACAGTGGCTTCATGGGTGGCCCAAAAAAGAAATTTAACAGAACCTTCCCTCTCACACGCTTCTTCTGACACTGTTGTTATCTGCCTTCAAGTTGTTTCTTATGGTAACTCTAAGGCAGCCCCATCACTGTTTTTTTCTGGCTCCTAGACGAATGGGAGTGCCTTTCTCCACTCCACTTCCATCCCAAAAAACCCCTACGTGTGGCTCCTTGCTGAGCAATGTAGTGCTGAGAAATGTGGGGGGGGGGGCGGTATATAACTCCTCCGAAGGGCTTTGGGCTTTGGTGTGTGGTGGACGAGGAGGAGGCCTCTCTTGGGCTGTTGGTGGCTGTTCTCTTCAGGACTTGCTACAACACCAGCTCATCCAAAATAGATCCTCTCCACCGCATGCAAATGATACAACTTTTCCACTTATTCAGATGGTGGAAATTACATCACTGCAAACTAGGGCACAATGATTCAGTGAGAAAAACAGTCGCGTTCTCACCTATTTCTCTTTTCTGCCATTGCCTCTCCATCCGGCCCTACTTGGATGAGCCAAGTTTTGGGTGTAATGCGACAAATATGCAGAGAGAATTTTGTTTCACTTGTATTGCTTGAAAACCATCTCTGTTTAGAGAGAACAAAAATACCCTCTAAGGCTGCAACAGCACAGACCAAAATGGTACTTTCACAGAAGTTCGGGTCAGACTATTACTTGAGGTGGGCTGAACTTTAGCAAGGAAGCAGATTGACTCTTCTCCCATACAAATACCAGAAGTCTGCAAAGTCTGGAGCAGATTTTAGCACAAGTTTACTTTCGCACCCACCCCCTACCCCCTTCTAATGAATTTTCATGGCAGCACTCACCCCAGCCGCCGCGATTCATAAGAGAAAATTAAAAACCTGCCTTGAAACCTGGATGACAATGCAGCTAACATCTTGCAGTTGCTGGCATTATCCTTTTGAGAACCTTTCAGCTCCATTTCTATGCCACATTGTTTTCTCTCACAAAAACATATTTTAAATATGAAACATTGAATGTTCATTGCTTCTTTATATCATTTTTTTATTCATTATGTGTTGGAGGCAAAGGGCATGGTTTTATATAGAATCTACACTGAACGTCTGATTTTGCAATTTTATTTGACTGCACTGATTCTCCTAGTCATTTATTTTATTTTATTTTATTCAAATTCAGAAGTTATTCTGGGAATGTAACAAGTTTCTGTTGGAGTTGCTAGGTTCCCAAAGACTTGAAAATAAGAGGGCAGGGCCTAGATCCTTTGGGATGTTGAACAGATGGGATTTTCTTTTCTTTCTTTTCAACAATTCCTTAACCTCCTCTTCTAAGCTCTAGTTTCAATAGTACCATTTGTGCCAGGGATGGGGAAACCTTCAGCCCAGCAGTTGGTTTATACTATAGTTCCCATAATCCAGTGGTTTCCAACCTTTTTTTGACCAAGGACCACTTTGACCAGAGACCACTCTCCAACATTAGTATCAAAAGGGTTACAGAACAGTTTTTGGTCAACTTTAGATTTGGTTTGGTTCAGAAAATTGCATTGGTTAGACCACATCAGCTCTAGTTTCTGATACAGAAATATGCTATCCAGTAGTCACCAACTGCTCACCCACAAAAAATCATATTTAATAATCTAGAGCAGATGTGGTTTAGCCAATGCAATTTTCTGAATCAGCACCCCAAATAACCCCAGGAACAGGCCTGAAAACAAAGACACCAAGGCACCCCCGCTTCCAGGCACCACATGGCTCAACTCAGGGAGAGGGAAGGAGGAGGAGAAGCAGCAGTCAGAAGGCTTGTTATTTCATGGGTAATCAGCCTCTCCTCTCCCAATAATTTATTGTTATAACCCGCCTCCATTTCTCTAAAAGGACTCAGGGTGGCTTACATGGGGAACAAACTCAGAATACAAGCATACAAAATATAAAATAAAACAAAAAATAAAAGCAACTAACAACAATATCATAAAAGCAATTAACCACAGAATAAAAAAATCCAAATACATTAATAAGCATAGAAGAACCAAGTAGTGAGGGAAATAAAATTGCAAGAGAAAGGGCAGGATTTGTGCAAAATGCATGATAATAGGACCAGGAATAGAATAAAGTGCTGGAGGTCAGGACAGGAAACAATTTAGACTGGACAGTGATAAATTATAAGATGACCTGTTGTTCAAAAGCACATTGAAACATCCATGTCTTCAAGTCTTTACGGAATATGGACAGGGTGGGAGCTCATCAACTCCAGACCTGAAGCAGAACCTCCCTAAACCAAGCAGCACACTTCAGCATACAGACATGTGCCACTAGCAGAGATCAATACCTAACAAACTGCATGGAGAATAACTAGCTCATAATGATACTAGCAACTGCTAAGTCAAGCTACGGGTGACAGGGAAAGTCAAACACGTATACGCAAATTTATGCAGCATGTTGGTGAGGAATTCAGAATGAGGCTTGCAAACCCTTCCACAGAAGTTACCTTTAAAAATGCCACCTTAAAAAAAAGCCTCCAGTAGCCTGCGAAATATCAAAGCAGGTACATCAAAAGTTTATCAAAAACAGACAAAAAATATTCCTTCTCATCCAATTCCAGAAATGTTCTTAGCTGTTCCTGATCGCAAATTGTCCCAGTGGGGCAATTGTAACCTGATTTTTACGAGTGTATTTTTCTAGGAATTGTAACCTGATTTTTACGAGTGTATTTTTCAATTTTTGGCAGCTATGAGCCAGCCCGACTGCTTGTCTGCCTGCCTATTAGGGTCATCATCAAGCCACCAAAAGGAGACTAGCAATAGCAATACCCGTGGTTTTCACCAGCATTGCAGCCACCGGTGGCGTAGTGGGGTAAAGCCTTGTGACTTGAAGGTTGGGTTGCTGACCTGAAGGCTGCCAAATTCGAATCCAGCCTGGGGAGAGTGCAGATGAGCTCCCTCTATCAGTTCCAGCTCCACACGGGGACATGAGAAAAGCCTCCCACATGGACGGTAAAAACATCAAAACATCCGGACGTCCCCTGGGCAACGTCCTTGCAGACGACCAATTCTTTCACACCAGAAGCAACTTGCAATTTCTCAAGTCGCTCCTGATACACACACAAAACAAACCCAGCAGCATGTGGGGTCTTTCCTGCAGCCTCAGCTACAGTTTCTGTACTCCCTCCCAAGTGATGCTTTGCAATGCCTGAATGGCCTTTTAGAAATTATTTCAGGAAAATGCTTTGGTTAGTCAAGAGCTGTTTCACTGAACTGTTTTCTCCCCGTTTTCTCTTTTGTCTGCTTTTAATAAGTTTTTGACTGCAGCTGTATTGCTGCTGTCTTATTTCCTGATACTATTTTAAGGTTTGAATATTCGGCAGCAACTGATGCCTCCAACTGTTACTTTATTGTGTTTTCAGTTATTCCTTGAGCTTACTTGAGAAAAGGCGGGGTATTAATGCTTTGTGCACATTTACAATGAGTACTGTTCTTCATGGCAATTGTAGACCTCCTTTGTGCGTGTGGCCTTAGAAGGACCAATGTGGTGAATGCCTTCTGTAAGAAAAGCCCAATACGGTTCACTCTGTTCATAAATAAATTGTGCATTTCTGTAGCCTCTTTCCCTCCCCTTTCCTTTTTTCTCCCACCTCTGCATTTGTATTTTACTAGAGGTGATATTCTCGAATCCCCTTTCTCCTGTATTTCAATCTGCAAAGGCAGGCACCATGCAATTAAATGTCTGGATCAACTCAGCCAGTGGAACATACCATTCAGCTAAAGGTAAAAAATAAATATACATTGGCTCTCTAGAGTCTTCAAAATACACATTCCTAAGGTTTGCTCTACTATGTTTCCTCTCCAGGTTTTGTCTCCTTCTCGTGCAGATATTATTCTCTGCCTGGATGCTGATTCATTGTTTTTCAAAAACGTGATAGGCCCTGTTTATAGGGTTACAGTCGCATTACGGAAGGCACACTAAGATGAGAAAGGAGGAGGGATAGGAAAAGGAAAGGAGGAGGCAGGACAAAGCAAGGCTCCAAAGCGCTGTACTTTTAGGAGGTGTGTGGATTTCATAACAGAGCAGGAAGGCTGAACGTCAGGCGAGAGTTCACTCCATTGCCTGGCAGCCCCAGTGAGAAAGAATAGACGCACAATACCTAACTAGAAGTACCAGAGGAGCAAGGGCAGATAGAGAAGAAAGAGATAGCACTGTGCAAGCATATGAAAGTACTTACAAGGGGCTGAGCGAATCTAGGAAGAGGAAATCAGAGAAGAATCTTGGCATTGGTATGCATTGCCCGTTTCCTCAAGCCCTGAGGTGTTTCTAAGCAATTGCTGGCCTTGTCTGGATTAAAATGAACCGAGTCCCATTGTCATATGCAGGAAAAGTAGATGGAGGAGGCAAAAGAATGGTCTACCTTGAGGCAGCATTCTTGCACTGACCTTGTTTAACATTTTTACTAACGATCAGCCACAGCCACCATTCACAAATGTTATCATATAAACTGATGACCTTGGCCTAACAACACAAGCAAAAGACTTTGAAACTGTTGAAAACCAACTTACTAATGCCCTGAAAGATCTCTCCAGCTACTACAAAGATAACCACCTGAAGCCTAACCCTGTCAAGACACAAGTGTGTGCTTTCCATCTACATAATCGTGAAGCCAACAGGAAATTGAAGGTTACCTGGGAAGGCCAAGAGCTTGAACACTATTCCCATCCTAAATATCTCAGCATCACCTGAGATTGAACACTAACATTTAGGAAACACTCTGCGAACACCAAGCACAAAGTAGCTACACGTAATAACATCCTGCGGAAACTTACTAATAATGGAATTAAGTAATTTATATGTTTTTAATGCTTTTTAATGTTTGTATAATGTATTATACTGACTACTGTTAATGGTTTTAAATGTGTTGTTTATTTTATTGATTGTTTGGCATTGAATCTTGCCAGGTGTTGTAAGCTGCCTTGAGTCCCCTCGGGTGAAAAAGGTGGGGTAAAAATGTTGTAAATAAATAAATAAATAGCACATGGGGTGCAGACCCAAAATTAATAAGAAAATCAGCCCTGGCCTTGTCTTACTCAACTGCTTAGTATGCCTGCCCCGTCTGGCATAAATGTGCCCATGGAAAGCAGGTGAATATAGCACTGAATGAGACATGTAGAATAATCACAGGATGTCTTAAACCTACACCTGTTGATAGACTCTATAAGCTAGCTAGCAATGCCCACTGATGTACGATGGGAAGTTGCTGCTGTGAGAAAAATAAGGTTGAACACTATAAAAGCCAGCCACTGTATGGCTATCAGCCTCCTCCTAGCAGACTTAAATCAAGCAAAAGTTTCATGAGAACCACCACTCCTTTAAATGTTCCTCCAGCAACAGCAAAAATATACCTGTGGGCAGAAAAAGCAGACAATTCCAACTGGATAGCCCCTACGAGGGTCTTCCTCAAGGGGCAAACAAAGAATGGGCAACTTGGAAGTCCCTGAACAGACTCAAAAGTCTGGCAGATCAAAATACAAGCTGGTTTTTTTTTTTTTTTTTTTTTGGTCAGGAGCAACCGGAGTTGCTTCTGGAGTGAGAGAATTGGCCGTCTGCAAGGACGTTGCCCAGGGGATGCCCGGATGTTTTGATGTTTTACCATCCTTGGGGAGGCTTCTCTCATGTCCCCGCATGGAGCTGGAGCTGATAGAGGGAACTCATCTGCACTCTCCCCAGGTGGGATTCGAACCTGGCAGCTTTCATGTCAGCAACCCAACCTTCAAGTCACAAGGCTTTTATCCCCTAGGCCATTGGAGGCTCTGACAAGCTGGTAAAATGGCACTACCTAGAAGAATCCTCCACCTTGTGCGACTGTGGAGCAGAACAAACAACTCTGCATCTGTATGCTTGCCCACAATGCATTCCCTGATGCACTGAGGAAGAACTGTTTAAAGCTACAGACAAGGCAGTTGCGGTCGCCAATTTTTGGTTGAAAACTATTTAGCTGTTTGTGCTCCCTTTATTTTATCAATTTTAAACTTATGTATTTGTGTAATGCTTTTTGCATAAATTACATAAATAAATAAAATATGTACTTTCTTTAAAGAATGTGCAAAAAGAGCATTGCTCGAAGCTCACCAGAACCTCCTTGAAGGATTCCTAGTGAGCAAGGAGTGTGTGTGCCCCATGTCAGCTGTTTCTATCCCAAAACTCCTAGTTATCTCTCTCTTTCTCCATCTCTGTACTCTGTTGTTTCCATGCTCCCCACCAACACTGAACCTCCCTCCTGTAGCCTTGAGAATCTCTCCCTCAAAGCTCCTGAGATCTCCAGCAATTAGTAGGTCAATTCCTGTGATTCGCTTCAGCTGATAAAAAAAAAAAAAACAGCCATCATCCCCAACTATTAGCAAAGAAAGAAAAAACCAACTAGCAGCAATAACTCTAAAACACTGATGAGCAGAGAATACTGACCATGGGCAGCAGTAAAGGCGGAGCGGGAAAGATCAAGGAGGAAGAATGTTGCAATGCATTTATGCTGGCAATACAGTGCATAGTACAACATCAGGAGCAAAGAGGGTGGATTTTATATACAGTAGAGTCTCGCTTATCCAACGTAAACGGGCCGGCAGAACGTTGGATAAGCAAATATGTTGGATAATAAGGAGAGGTTAAGGAAAAGCCTATTAAACATCAAATTAGGTTATGATTTTACAAATTAAGCACCAAAACATCATGTTATACAACAAATTTTACAGAAAAAGTAGTTCAATACACAGTAATGCTATGTAGTAATTACTGTATTTATGAATTTAGCATCAAAATATCACGATGTATTGAAAACACCGACTATAAAAATGTGTTGGATAATGGTATCCATAGTATGGTATGCTATGTATTAGAAAAAACCTCAGTCTTTCCTGTTGTTTTTATTAATGCTCCCATTAGAAAGTGCATAAAGATGTGGGTGAACTACAATTCTCAATATTCTTGGGTCAATCCTCCCAAAACTGCCCCAATATTCTCAGTTGGCCATGGAGTTAGTGTGCCAAGTTTGGTCCAGATCTGATGTTGGCTAGGTTCAATGTTTTCTGAATAAGGGTGAACGTAACTCCTGAATGCCAAACTCAATCACCCCCAAACCCCGCCAGTATACAAAGTTGGCTGTGTTGGGTCTGTGTGGCAAATGTGGTCCAGATCAGTTGTCAGCTAAGTTCAATGTTCTCTAGATAAGGGTGAACTACACTCCCTTTCCAGAGTAATCTTCCTGAAACACCTGTCAGGATTCGCAGTTGGGCATGTTGAGTCTGTGTGGCAAGTTTAATCGAGATCCGTCATCTGCTGGATTCGGTATTCTCTGAATACGGGTGAACTATAACTCTCTGATGTCAAGGTTAATCACCCCAAGTTGGCAGCATTGGGTGTGTGCCAAGTTAGTTCCAAGTTCATTTTTGTTGCGGTTCAGTGCTCTTAGATTGCAGGTGAACTATACATCCCAGTCCCTACAACTCCTATAAATCATGGTGTTCAATTGCTAATTAATTCCTCTGTTTGCTGTGTTCCGTAGGAAAGGGTTAAGGGAGAGGCAGTGGGCGGGGTCATACAAATGGAGAGAGAAAGGAACACTCTTGTTTAGATTGGCATGGATATATCTTCTGGCCATGCTCATAGTTGGCGCGATTCCCCCAATTTGTGAATAAGAATCACTTTTTCTGCAGGTCCAGATTAAGGAAGCTGCAGCAGTTCCAGGAAAGAAGCACACAATTTGAATGAATGAACAGTTCACAAAGTACAAAAGGCAGAAGAGGAAAGGGGGGAAAAAACTCCTACGCCAATACATTTTCAGCCTTTCAACTTCAGTAAGATTATGCCTGATCCCACATGCTAATACCGAAAATGTTGATGATAATAAAAGCAACAATCCATCTCAACACATTGAAAAATGGGATGCAAAGAACAAAAATGAAAAGCTAAGCATTTTAGGGAATGTGGCATCATAATTCTATCCTCACCTAGAAAAGCAGTCACTTAGGTAGAGAAGCTGATCCAGAGATATTTTAAAACCAGCCCATAACATGTTAACTGCGCGCTACCCATTGACAGGTCTACACAAAAGTAAAAAGGAGACAAAGCACAGTACAAAACACATCCTTATGCTTCTCTTTTTAGAAATAAAACGAATTAGACTACTTGGGGGAAAGCATGGGCAACCCTGGATGTTAACAGAGCATTTGCAATCCATTCATTTGCAGAGAATAATGTCAATGACAATAATTAACATAATAATAATAATAATAATAATAATAATAATAATAATAATAATAATAATAATAATAAACTTTATACCCCGCCACCATCTCCCCACGGGGAATCGGGGCGGCTCACATGGGGCAAGGCCTGACCTGCATAATTTACAAAGACAACAGCATAAATACATTGCACAATATACAAAAAATAAAACACAGTAAGACAATAAAACAGGACTTAATACAGCGGTAATAGTATCAATCAACCACCAAGTACAATTCAGTTGACTTCATTGGGACTCTATGATATATCCATTGCAAAACTATAGCAAAAGGTGCTGTAGGATGTCCCTCCCGCAAAAACAAAGTTTTTTGCAGTTTAATAAACCTTTTCCATGACTTTATGATAGAACCAATTAGGAAATGACATTTATAACCCATGAACAAAAGTCGTGTTACATAGTAATATTATTTCATTATCCACTTCGTTTTTAATAATAATAATAATAATAATAATAATAATAAATTCTTTATTTATATTCTCTCTTTTCTCCCACACGGGACCCAAAGCGGCTTACGACATATTAAAATCACATAAACAACAATCAGAGTACATCAGTAATATAAGCATAATAGGACAAACAGATTAAGAAAAACAACAACAGTATACATGCTATGCTAATTATATATATAAAATATAATTTACAATAATAGATAATATAATAAATTGTATATACATATAATATTGATAATGTTATATTGTAATACAATATAATACTAATTAATACAATATAATATTAATTATATATTATATATTACATGTAATATTACTAATAATATTAAAATTTATTGATATAGTACAATATAGTAATTTAATACCAGTACTGTGCTATGCTAATAATATAATATTGTATGTAAATTTAATTTGTAAGTCGCTCTGAGTCCCCTTCGGGCGGGATATAAATGTATCAAATAAATAAATTCAAGTTCATGAGGCATCATATAGAGACATATATTGCACTCTACTCCAGTCCATAACATGTGATATTCCGATCATTCCTGATTAATGTTCTTTGCTAAATGCCTGTTTAAACAGGAAGGTTTTTAGTTTTATCCCACCTTTCTCCTGATACAAGGACTCAAGACAGACAATAATAAATACAAAGCAACGCTAATCAAAACAAATACTCTCTCTCTCTCTCTCTCTCTCTCTCTCTCTCTCTCTCTCTCTCTCTCTCTCTCTCTCTCTCTCTCTCTCTCTATATATATATATATATATATATATATACACACACACACACACACACACTAAATGAGGTTAAAACTTTCAACATTAAAAATACTGAAATGCATTGAAATGCACATACTGACCTTTCCTGTCCCTCTAATTTTCTCTAAGCGGGATACTGTTTGCTCTTTTTCCTGCTGCTTTCTTACTGCTTTGCAAGGCACAGGTGGTCCCAGTTGAACTGATGGGTTGGGGATGAAAAGTCCTTGTTCCAGTGGCTGCCAATTTTACAAAACGAAGCTCAATATATCAGTTTGTGGAAGGGAGGTCCAGAAACTCATCCTTCTCACCTGTTTTGCTTGCTCTTTCTTCTAACTTCTGCTGAGCTGAAGTTTGGCTTGTCACTATGCCTGCTCTGTAGTCACTACAGGAAAATTTTGAGCACCAGACATGCTGCCCGGTAATCCCCCAACCAGCAATGGAGAACTTGGGAGAATGAGGAAATGCCTAAATACAAAAAAGACTCAAATATTTTACCCTTTAGCACTTGTCATGGTTTGCAAGGGCACTGTGCTGTGTGTGTGCTAACTGGAAAATGAGGTGCATGAAGCCGATTGGCTGAGTCTGCAAAGACCTGGGAACTGATTCAATACTGTTTCTGTTCTGCTACTGCAGAACCAGTTTGGACAAGTTTTTCAGTGCTGACTGCGTATTGCTGATGAAGAGAGCAGTGTGTACTCAGAGAGGCCTTGCTATTTCGAGGCCTGTTTGCTGCTGAGAAAAGATGGTGAAGAACCAGGACTGTATTCTTCTCTGAAGCAGATTTGTAGACTGAGAAGGGACTATTTATGGCTGTGGACTTCTGTAAGTGATCAGCGGGACCATTGTGAATATTACTGTTTTTCTTTTGATGTCTTGGAATCAGTAAAGTTCCTGTATTTTTGGGTTGTTGTATGTTTTCCGGGCTGTATGGCCATGTTCCAGAAGTATTCTCTCCTGATGTTTCACCCACATCTATGGCAGGCATCCTCAGAGGTTGTGAGGTATGGAGAAACTAAGCAAGGAAGGTTGAGATATATATAAACTTTCCTTGCTTAGTTTCTCCATACCTCACAACCTCTGAGGATGCCTTCCATAGATGTGGGCGAAATGTCAGGAGAGAATACTTCTGGAACATGGCCATACAGCCCCAAAAACATACAACAACCCTGTGATCCCGGCCATGAAAGCCTTCGACAACACATTCCTGTATTTTTGTTCTGCAAACCAGAGTGTCATGTTATTGTTCTGCGGGTCACGCTGGATCGCGGGCACACGTACAAGTTTCCATTTCTCATCTTCAATCCATAATAGCACTGACGTTTCACCAGCTTCTGTGGCTGGCATCTTCAGAGGATTCCTTGAATATGCCAGCCACAGATGCAGGCAAAATGTCAGGAGAAAATGCTGCTAGAAACCACACAACACTCTAGTAATTCCAGCCATAAAAGCATTTGACAATATGGCAGTTATAAAAATTGAGTCTGTGACTTGTGTTTTATTAGGGTTTTGTGTCACAAATTCGTTCTCTGAGACAATATTTACAAAATTATTTAATCATGCCCTTCTCTAACACCTCGACCTTTCCCCCTTTTTTGAGAAGAGGGGGAGAAAAAGAGAAAATGTTTTGACAGAATCAAAATAAGAGGATGGATGTATAGTGAAGTGTGTCCATGACAGAACTGTGCTGGATAGTTTATCCAGCTTGATTTCTTTTCAGAAAACATCCACTGCTATCTCTGCTAATAATTATGCGGATGTTCATTCCATACCTATCTTCTGGTTTACCACCCTAATCTGGCATCCAATACAGCTGCATATTATAAGAGTATTAAAGCATTAGGTTGGCAGCATTCAGCCTTCTAATCCTTTTAGATTGACTATCAGCGTTTTGTGGCTCCTGCTTCTCCAGATGCAGCTATTTCCCTGCTAGTTGACACCTTTTAAAGACTTTGATACTTACACATTGGGAGATCCAGTGTGATGGAGTGGTTTGAGTGTTGGATTACGGGCCCTTCCACACAGCTATATAACACATAATATCAAGGCAGAAAATTCCACAATATCTGCTTTGAATATATGGCAGTGTGGACTCAGATATCCCAGTTCAAAGCAGCTATTGTGGGATTTTCTGCCTTGATATCCTGGGTTATATGGCAGTGTGGAAAGGCACTATATCCTAGGATCCGATCCCAGGTTTTCTGCTTTAAACTGGATTATATGAGTCCATACTGCCAGATAATCTGGGATAAACAGAAAATCTGGGATCAGATCCTGGAATATAGGGCCTGTCAGGAAGGGCCCTAAGACTCTGGAAAGCGGAGCCCAAATCTTCACTCAGCCTTGGAAATATTACCAAGAAAACTCTGTAATAGTATCACCTTTAGGATCACCATAGGTTGAAATGCATAACAATAAGTTATACATTGAGGTGCTATTTGGAATTTTCAAAAAACTACATGGGATAAATACATACACACATACAGTGTTATTGATACAGACCATGATATCTTTCAGTGGCTGAAATCCAGCTCTCACAATTCAGGCAGCACCATAAGAGTTTGGCAAACGTAATTGATTCAGTTGTAACTTACACTTGGTTTTAGGCTATTATCTTTTCACCTGTATGTATAGAGTATACATCAGGGGTCCCCAAACTAAGGCCCGGGGGCCGGATGCGGCCCATCGAAGCTATTTATCCGGCCCCCACGGCACAAGGGCAGAAGTGGGTTGGGCTAAATGACTCAAGGGGTTTCTTCTTCTCTTCTTCTTCTTCTTCTTCTTATTATTATTATTATCATTGAGGCTGGGTGGCCATCTGTCTGAGATGCTTTGCTTGTGCTTTTGGTGCACAGAGGCAGAAGGGGGTTGGACTAAATGGCCCAAAGGGTCTCTTCCAACCCTCTTTTTATTATTATTATTATTATTATTATTATTATTATTATTATTATTATTATTATTATTAACATTGAGGCTGGGTGGCCATCTGTCAGGGGTGCTTTGCTTGTGCTTTTGGTGCACAAAAGCAGAAGGGGATTGGACTCAATGGCCCAAAGGGTCTCTTCCAACTCTCTTTGTTGTTGTTGTTGTTGTTGTTGTTGTTGTTAATATTAATTATTATTGCTTGGTGGCCAACTATAGTCCGGCCCTCCAACGGTCTGAAGGATCGTGAACTGGCCCCCTGTTTTAAAAGTTTGGGGACCCCTGGTATACATCATACCAGTTCAGTTTAATCAGGGGATATGCACTGCAAATCCTGAAGTCAGTCTGTCTGTCCAGTTATTGAAACGGACACCTTTCTGTTACATAACTTGTTGCTGTTTTACAACCAAGATACTTCATATTTATGTTTTTTGTGCGGAAACATTTATACCCTGAAACTTACCTTTATTGGGTTGCTGTGAGTTTTCTGGGCTGTATGGCCATGTTCCAGAAGCATTCTCTCCTGACGGTTCACCCACATCTATGGCAGACATCCTCAGAGGTTGTGATGTCTGTTGGAAACTAGGCAATATGTGTGGAAGGTCCAGGTTGGGAGAAAGAACTCTTGTCTATTGGAGGCAAGTGTGAATGTTGCAAATGGCCAGCTTGATTAGCATGCAATGGCTTTGTAGATTCACTAGTAGCTCAGAGAAGGGTTTGTAGAATTCCTTCACTTAGGGCAGATCTGTATGATAAGCTTATTTACATCTTGCAAAGGCTTCCTTGCATTCCACTCTTCTACCAGGAATCAAAAAGTTGGGATTCTTTTCCCTTATGACAAGACACAAGGGCTGAATTGGCATTGTTTTATGTCTAAAAAGTTTGCTGCTTAGGTCCTTACCGATTGTTGTTGTTATTGTTTATTCATTGAGTCACTTCTGACTCTTCGTGACCTCATGGACCAGCCCTAGCCAGAGCTCCTTGTCAACCATGGCCACCCCCATCGCCTTCAAGGTCAAGCCAGTCACTTCAAGGATCCCATCCATCCATCCATCTCGCCCTTGGTCGGCCTCTCTTCCCTTTTCCTTCCTTTTCCCCCAACATCATTGTCTTCTCCAAGCTCTCCTGTCTTCTCATGATGTGACCAAAGTACTTCATCTTTGCCTCTAATATCCTTCCTGCCAGTGAGCAGTTGGGCATTATCTCCTGGACTATGGACTGGTTGGATCTTCTTGCATCCAAGGCACTCTCAGTTCAAGGCACCACAGACCAAAAGCGTCTATCTTATGGTCCAGTTCTCTCATCCATAGGTTATTATGGGGAACACCATTGCTTTAACTCTGAAGACCTTCGTTGCCAGTGTGATATCTCTACTCTTCACTATTTTATCGAGGTTGGTCATTGCTCTCCTCCCAAGAAGGAAACGTCTTCTGCTTTCCTCGCTGCAGTCTGCGTCTGCAGTAATCTTCGTGCCTAATCTTACCGAGTATGTCTCTTTTAAAAAATTCAGGCATGGATCAGTATGTTCAGTTGGCAAAGGGAAAAATAAACATAAAACCTAAGGAAGTTACCTGCTTATAAAATACCTGTTCTCTTCTCCCAACTTTCTCAGTGCTTTCCTTCTTCTCCCCCGCCCCTGCATTTTGGTATGAGACAGTGTGATTCCAGCCTTCCAATTCCTTTGAATTATATTTCCTTGTTAGGTCTCATCAGCAAGTGAGTTATAACAGATCAAAATAAGACAGGGAGATTTGTGGCATATTTCCCATTGCTCTGGAAAGCTCCTAGCTGAGCTGTACCACTTCAAATTGCACATTGGATAAAATTGTCTTTCACTTAAAGACTAATAATAAAACTACCTACAGAACATCAGCATGCCTGGGAGAAGACGTCTTGGCTAAAACCATTAGCTCTGACAGGTCAGATTTCGAGGTATAGTAAGTGTTTTCCCTCTGCCATACTAACAATGGGGTGGCTGGTGACTTCCATGGCTGATAGTGGTTTTATACTTTACATTTTCCTTAATGCAGTGGTAGCAAAAACTTGGTTCACAAAGTCACATATTGTCATGTGTGAAAGTGGCACAACTCTCCATTGTGCAATGATAACATACTGCACTGCTTTCAAGTTTTGCTGGGATTAGTAATACAAATGTCAGCCTGCTGAAAAGAAGGGGGGGGGGGGGGCTATTGCAAAGAACCAAAAACCTCCTATGCAATTTTTATATAATCTTAGTATTCAAGCCTCTTTAGGAAATTCTAAGGGAAAACAGAAGCCAGTTTTAAAAGTCACTTTAAAAAAAAAAGGCACAGTCACCAGATTCTTTGTTCTTAGAAGCTTTCTTGTTTCCAGTTCTCTTGATTCATCTGTTTATATTATTAACCCGGAAAAGGGGAATTAAAGCATTAAGCGCTTTATCTACCTATGTAGATTTAGCTAAAAGTGCAACATACTTGACAGAAATCCCCTTCAAAATTGCTGTCTACCCAGATTATCATTTAATATGTGCTAAACCCAACTTAATGTTGCCTGTGCCTTGGGTATAAATGTCAAACTCTGTGTATATATGTCCCGGATTTTCCTGAGCACTGAATATGTTTTAATGAATACAGTCACAACCTTGATAGATTTGAAGACCTTCTCGTGCTCCTGCATTGAGGTTTCATCATCATTCGGCTTCTTCATTTAATACTGGAAGGGAAGAAATGCTTTATTCATAATGGAATTCATAGTGGGAAAATATCTCTTTAGCGGCTGCTGCGTAGGATTATCTCTCCCCCCCCCTTCTCAGGAGAAATAACTTCTATGTATGCCACCAATGCCTCTCGCTTTGTCTGTATGTGTCTTCAATTTGCCTGTTGACTTTGGCCAACACTATGAATTTCATAGGGGTTTTTTTTAGTCGGTGGGTGTTATGAATGCAATTTTCCTGCTTCTTGGCAGGGGGTTGGACTTGATAGCCCATGAGGTCTCTTTCAACTCTATGAGGCACTATTATTCTAGTGCCACTTAGAGGTAGTTTGGCCAGCTCCTTCCTCTGAAATAGTGTCTTTTGTATAGCCACAATCTCTCAAAAAGTTGACAAAGTTGTGAGGATTTAAACATTTTGTTATAATTGTAGAAATAAATATATAGAAGCTTTACCAGTTTCTGAATCAAGATATACCCTGCAGTATAATAAAGTGTCACTCAGGCTTGTGTAACAAGTAACAGTATCTTTACTTCAGTTCAAAAGATCAAACAGGGTAACAATATATACAGCAGTCTCTCTGAATTCACACAGAGAATAGAGGGAATGAACTATCCCTTTAAACAGTCTTAAAATATGCCTCATCTGCCTTATAAATAATCAGGCTTCAGAGAGTTGTCAGCCATTTCCTTCCTGACTATTTCACTCTGCACTCTCTTCACTCTCTGAGGTGAAAGTGGCAGTTACAACCGTTTGTCTCAGCAGCAAGCTAGAGACAGCAGCCAAATGGAATTCTGGCTCCTGACTGGTTCAGCCAATCAGCTGCCAACACATCCCTTTCCAGTCAACCCAGTATATCATGGTGCCTTTTTACAAATCTCCACACATTTCCCCCAAAGGAGCCTGATTGCCAGAGATGGCAAGGGAGACCTTAACTGTTTTTATTCAGAAATATGTGGCAGCATAGTATTGTGTCCATTCAATTGAATCGACATGGTGGCTGCACATGTGCAGAATGTTTCCACAAGCAACTCATGCATGGGCTTCTGCCTGAGCTAGGATTTGGGTTTGAGCCCTCCTGCACTTACGTAGAACCTAAACTTTGCATTGGTGATGTGCATGTCCACTAAGAAGACTACATCCAATTCTCAATTACCTTCTTCTTCAAAAGAGAAGCCTCATTATAGCCCCAGTGTCAGCCTGGCTTCTGATCTGTATTGTAGTATGCATTACAGCAGAAGCAAAAGGCCATGAACTTCACCCAGCAGTGACAGATGTCAGTACAAGCTGTTAAGAAGACAACGCAAAGGAGGGGAGGGTTGTGAGGTCAGCACAAAGGTTTGTGTGTCTCCATGTGTATCTATCCTTGGAGCAGCAGCCGTGTGTTTGTGAATGGTACAAAAGTCTGCACTTAAATTCATCTCTGGCCCCTTCTACACTGCTATATAATCCAGATGATCAAAGCAGATAACCCACATTATCTGCTTTGAACTGAATTATATGAGTCTACACTGCCATATAATCCTGTTCAAAGCAGAGAATCTGGATTTTATATGGCAGTGTAGAAGGGGCCTCTGACACATGTGGCTAAAGTGCTCAGTTATACTACCTTATCCTAATTTTGCTTTACCGGTTGAGCATAACCTTGGGACAAGAAATGTTTTCATATTCATTTCTTCCCCCACAGATTTTGAAATATCTGTATTTGCATATACAGTAGAGTCTCACTTATCCAAGCTAAACAGGCCAGCAGAAGCTTGGATAAGCAAATATCTTGGATAATAAGGAGGGATTAAGGAAAAGCCTATTAAACATCAAATTAGGTTACGATTTTACAAATTAAGCACCAAAACATGTTATACAACAAATTTTACAGAAAAAGTAGTTCAATATGCAGTAATATTATGTTGTAATTACTGTATTTACGAATTTAGCACCAAAATATCATGATATATTGAAAACATTGACTACAATTTTTTTTAAATACCAGTAGCCAGATTTTGTTCATTTTCATGGTTTCCTCCTTTCTGTTGAAATTGCCCACATTCTTGTGGATTTCAATGGCTTCTCTGTGTCATCTGACATGATAGTTGTGAGAGTGGTTCAGAATTTCTGTGTTCTCAAATAATATGCTGTGTCCAGGTCTTCTTCATGTACACCTTATACCAGGGGTCTCCAAACTAAGGCCCAGGGGCCGGATGCGGCCCTCCAAGGTCATTTACCTGGCCCCCGCCCTCATTTATAATATAATATTTTTATATCAGTTTTAATAATAAAATATATTATATATACATATGATATTGATAATATCATGTTATACAATGTAATACTAATAATAATACCATATAATAATATTAATTACATGTTATATATTACATATAATATTACAGTATAGTTCAATATAGTAATATATAATGCTAATATTGTGCTATGCTAATAATATTGTATGTACATACAGCTGCTCTGAGTCCCCTTCGGGGTGAGAAGGGCGGGATATAAATGTAGTAAATAAATGTAGTAAATGAATAAATAAATAGTTTTATACTTAATCTTTCCCAAAGTCTGAAATGAATTGAGGGCACACAACAACAACAACAATCCTAATTAACTTGACTATCTCATTGGCCCACTCTTCCTATTGAAATCCTGATATGTTTATGTTGGTTAAAATTGTTTTCATTTTTAAATATTTTATTGTTCTTTCATTATTGTTGTTTTGCACTACAAATAAGACATGTGCATTGTGCATAGGGATTTGTTTGTATTTCTTTTTCAAATGATAATTCGGCCTCTCAACAGTCTGAAGGATTATGGACCGGCCCTCTGCTTTAAAAGTTTGAGGAACCCTGCCTTATACACATAGACTGGAGGTAATTTTATACAAAGTAAGTGTGTGCACCTTGAACAATCAGAACGCAAAGGTGTCTCTATATCAGTCACCTATGTGGACAACTTTGGGAATTTCAGAATTCTAGATCAGGAATACTCCACCTGTAATTACACACACTTGTTTCTCTGTGCAAAGGGAAATGTGCCTTTCTGAGTGCCCAGAAGGAACTCTTTGAGCAGATGAGGAGAAAGGGCAGAATTTAAACATTGGCAGTCTTATTTGAGAGTTTATTAAGTTACAAGGCTAGAAAGGGAAAGAAAGATACATTGTCAAAGGCTATTTTCTCCCTCTGCAGTTTATTTATTGTTCAGTCTGTAGTGTATGGTTTGCGTATTGGACTAAGGTTCCAAGAGACCAGAGTTCAAATTCCTGTTCAGACATGGAAACCCATTGGGTGGTCTTGGGCAAGTCTCACAATCTTACCCTCTCAGAGGGCAGGGGCAAACTTCCTCTGTACAAATCTTGCAAAAAAAATATGTAATAATGTCAAAAATAACTTGAAGACAGATAGCAACAATTATTCTGAGCCCTTTTGAAAAGGGAGTACCCTGTAAAAGGACCATAGGAACCTCCCCCCCCCCCCAATGGGAGGTAAATAAAGAACAACTCGAAGGAACAGAGCTTTCCAAACTGTGTGTCAGGTGCAATGTGTAGGTTTCTTTTTTTTTCTGTGACAGGAGCGACTTGAGAAACTGCAAGTCGCTTCTGGTATGAGAGAATTGGCTGACTGCAAGGACATTGCCCAGGGGACGCCCAGATGATTTGATATTTTACCATCTTTATGGCAGGCTTCTCTCATGTCACCGCATGGAGCTGGAGCTGATAGAGGGAACTCATCCGCGCTCTCCCCGGTTGGATTTGAAATGGCAACCTTCAGGTCAGCAATCCAACCTTCATGTCTTCAGTCCTGCTGGCACAAGGGTTTAACCCACTGCACCACCAGTGTAGGTCTATTACGTAAACAGAAGGAGAAATGACTAAATCTTGGAAATGTATGCTGTCATCTTACAAATCATATAGTTTTAAAAATATAAATGAAAGGTTTTAATGAGATACATTGTGTCCCCATACATTTTATGTGTCCATAAATCTTATATGGGATTTGTTTAACTTCCAGTTTGCTAGTCAAACTCAACTTATTATGTCACCGAAAAAGCATTTCACCAACATGTTCAGAAATGTTTTGAAAGCTCTGTATCAGCATTTAGCATTAATACAATCAGAAGAAGAGTAATCCAGTTACCTGATTTAAAATAATAGGAAGAATTTACTCAGTTTGGCTAATAGTACCTAGCAAAAAGACACTACCTTCTGTGGACAGTTGTAAGTTTCACTTCTGCAGATTTGATTGCATATTCATAAATTTGATTCTATGGTCAACTTCCACTTGAGGGTTGCACTGCACGATCTAGAGATTCCCAGGGAGTAAAGACTTTCTATATATTTCAGATTTCGATATTAATGTCAAAAATACATAGTATGACTTTACATAGGATTTCTGTTACATTAGAACAGTAAAGACAAATAACAACAAAGTAAATTAAACATTAAATATTAAATAACCAAAAAATAAAAATAAGGTGTAAACACTAAACTAATCTGGGAATCTGCTATTGCAATACATCCAATGAAGTGGTTTAAAACCAGTATAAAAAAGGATTAGGACCAAGTACGTTCCAGTCTACTTGGAATGTACGAAGCTCATTCCAGAAGCATGTTTAAGAACTGGTCCAAGAATCCAGAAAAGCCTTGACTCCCAATTTGGCCACCATCCCACTTTCTTTGCTAGGCATTGTTTTTGGTCCCCAGATGTTTTTGGCCTACAGCTCTCAGAAACCCCAGCCAGGTTTACCAGCTGTTAGGATTTCTGGGAGTTGAAGGCCAAAAATATCTGGGGACCCCAGGTTGAGAACCACTGCTCTAGACATTCTCTAGGCATTTGTTGGTTCTCCAATGAGATTTTGTTGGAAGTTGACCATAACGTCATGCTGGAAGAGAGTCCTACAGAAATGTTATCTCAGGTAAAAATAATAGCGTTTTCCCTCTACTTTCATGGAGGTCCTGCACCCCTTACCCCAGTGAATGTGAAGGGGTGACTGTAATGTATTTCTCCCTCCCACTCAGGAATTTCAAGAGGTTCAAAGAAAGCATAACAAATGGCATTTTAAACAATTTACACGCATCCTTTAAAATCTGTCTGTAAATTCTCTACCATAAGGCGAATAGAGTCCATACAGGGAGCAGAAGGCGGAACATATTCCAGGTAAAGGGGCATCCCTGCAGGAGGGGTTGAAAAGGAGCAAAAGATTACAAACGTGACTTGGCTGTTGTTCTTAAAGCCTTTATTTTAATGCAAAATAAAACTGTCCAACATTTATATGGTGATATATAACAAAAACAAAATAAAAGGTCTAATTTGATCTTGTGGTAACAAATGTACTTCCTCCTAAAATAAACTTTCCGAGGTTTTAAACAACACAATGCACACAAATGTAGATTAGAAAAACAAAACGAAAGTATAGATAGGGTGACAATGTGCAAACCGGAGCCACTCTTATTACAGTTTGAACTGCCAAAAATCAGTGGGATTAAATTCAAAATCGCCTGAAAAAGTCATCTTGTGAATTGAGGATTAAATTGTTACATTTTGCATTGAGAAGCAAAACAGCACTTGATTAAATATAGTAGGAATACTCCTGCAAAAAGTTATCTACTTCAGTGCCTGATGTGGGAGAGCAAACAATCAACTCTTAGTTCCCACAGGGAAGAGGGAAATCACTCCAGACTACATACAGAAGACAGCGAGGGAGGAAAGGAAGATGGAGGTAGCGCTTTCATATTATACAAAAAATATGCAGCAGGTAAAGCTGTTTCTGGTTAACATTGTGAGCTAGAACGCCTACTGTCGGCTTCCTAATTCCGTTCCCTGGCCTTTAGGCTTCCCAGAAAGCCACCTTCTCAACTGCTGTGCTTAGTGTTAATTCCCCATTTTATTGCAGTCTAATACCAATTAGTGATTCAGGGAACTGCTGGTATTAAACCTTTAGTTGTTCATGTACAATTCACTTGTTTAAAAAAAGCAACTGGAGTTTGATCCAAAGTACACTGGTGTTTCCAGTAAGTTTATTGGGCTTTCAGCCAAGTCTCTATTTCAAGTGTAACGCTTAAGTTAAGGAATAACACCCAAGGCCAGAGTAAGGCACTTGACACCTCTGGTCTGAAACCAGTGTTGGTAGCCTTGCCCTTCTGCTACCCTGATGGTTTTCCACCACCAATCTGACTATCTCGGCATATTTTAAACAGCCAGTCTTGAAAGAATGCCCATCATGGCTGTCTAACATTTTGTTTAGCCATATTAGGGGGTTGAGCTGGAAACAGCCCCTAATGTGGGTAGATTGAGATGACCATGTTTTGCAGCTTGCTACTTCTTACTGGTCATTCTTCCCTGCTTTTTGGCAGGGCATTAAAAGCTAATTTGGTCACCAATACAAGCAAAGTGGCCCATTACCTTTATTGCTTGCTTCTGGTTTTTCATCAAAAAGGAAAAAGTAGCAGAGATACCAGGTAATGTAGGAAACGGGGATCTGAGTTTGCATACACGACTATGAAGGAGATACCAAGTCGAAATGAGTCTGTAGAGAAAGATATTGCTTTGCCTGGGATCCCAGGAAGACATCCCACCTTTTCACAGAATTGATAGACTTTCCATGCTGTGGACATATTCAAGAAGGGCGACCAGTCATCATCTTGAAACAACCTTCAGCAACCTTCCCAGAAGTCCAAATCTAAACTATCCCAGAAACCAACATTCACCTTGGAGATTTCTACTGCTAGATTGGCACATTTTAACACAAGTTGAATAAAGGCATTCTAGAATACAAGAGGACCTTTTCTGATAGAAACATCTCCAAAATATAGGAGCTCACAATAGGGAGGAAACAACTCATAACTCAGTTTGCATGCATTTTGTTTTTGCAAGTGGTATATTTTAATCCATGAGCGATAGCACCTTAGGAGATATGTGTGCACTACATATTTGTCCGCAATATGGTGTTAAGAAAGCTTGTTTGACATTATTGCAGAGAAGGTGTCCCTTTCTCTCTCTGCATATGTGCACAGCACACACATGTATATTTAGATGCACACACACAGATCTACCCACCATGATGAGTCAATTAAAGCAGTCAAGTGCTTCCTAGCTCCTCAGTCAGAAATTTGGCACTTTGGATTGATGAGGGGAAATTCATTTTGTTCTTGTCCCCACAAGAGGAGTCAAGAGTTTTAACCCGCTGCCCCACAGCTATCTGTAACGTATGAAGCACCTGCATCTACTCAGTTGTGTCTATGCGGGGAGAGAGGAAGTTTCCTACTGTTCAAAACACAGAACTACTCTTTAATAAGCCATCGACTAAGATTAATGGTTGAGAAGGTCTCTTTTTGACCTTCCTTGCCCTACCAGATGGCGCCACTGCAGTCAATGGGAATTTTACAGGGCACTTCGGGTTACATTGAAACAACTGAGCCTTGAGCAGCAAAAGCCGTAAATAACCTAGACAGGTTCTTGCCACCCAATCTGGATGCCTCCCTTGCTTCTGAAACACTGTCAATTATCTTTGCAAACTAGAATGATATGGCACAAGAAAAGGTTAGGAGGCAGCAGTTTATAAGGCAGAATTAATTCTTTTAATTCCGTTGAGGATAGATAAAGTCAACATAATCGATATTGGTTTCTTTTAATGAAGGATCCCAATCTATTGTAGGGTTCTGATTACACAAAAGCAAAGCTATTTTTTCTGTCCTCACTCCTTGAGGCCTTTTTGTCTTTATTGTACAGCTGCCATTTTTTTCTTTGTTAATCTCAGTTTATGTGGTTTATCCTGCAACCACCACAGGCATAGTGTGATACCCCAAAGGGAGTTGTAAAAGTGTTTTTGTTGAAGAGCCTCTCTTATAATATCTATCCTGCTTCTTATGCAAAGTTGAGGTATTTTCCATTGATTGCTTCTCTGCATGTTCCTGAGGCCTATTTCTTAAAAAAAAAATTCCAGGGACAAGGTCTAAGATGATATAAGAGAGTTGAAACACAGGGAACAGACTCCAAAATTTGCTTACATGACCCTGGTCTGATAGAAAGGCAACTTGGCTCTACTTGACTAAGAAAAGTCAAACACTAGCCACTCAATGTGGAGAGTATTGAGTAATGGGTCAGTGTTTCCAAGCAAATTATAAACACAGCAAATACCTGACATAGTTTGAAGTGGTAAAGAAGGCAGAAAGTGTCAAACAGTTTGTGCTCTTTTCAAAATGTGCTGCATACCTTATCAGAAGGAGCTGAAATGAGACCAGAAATAAAAATAAAAATAATGCAAATTCAATTATAAAAAGAAGGTCTTGTATAGCTCCATAAGGTTAGAGTGGGAAAACTTACCACAGATCAGGATTCATCAAATACCTACTTTTCAAAGCCCATTTGACTGTAGGTACCAGCAGCTACATTTTACATCAACATTGTTCATGTTCTTTTATATTTTCATGTTCGATATATTTCATAAAATATCCTATTTAAAAATGTCACTATTTTCCTTCCATACTGTAGTGGTCTATCTCAGTTCAGATACTAAACAAGATACAAGAACTGAGACCTATCAGCAACTTACCATTCACTTCAGACTATGTAAACTAATCATGTAAATTAACATGATAGTCAAATCAGTTGCCCACTTAAAAGTGGATCAAACAACTGAAAATAACTCATAAGAAAAGGCAACACAAGAAATCACATCTTGCAAGTCATTTCTAGCTACTCATTCACAGCCACCTGAAATTAAATTCATTTCTTGGAAATAGTTATTGTCTTTGATATGAATATCTTTCACATTAGGGTGCATTTTTAGAAATAAATAACCAAGGAATAATTACATGGACAATTCATTTCTTGTTGACTTTTCCCTGTTAAAATTAATCACAGAAGCATGTTTGGTATTTTAAGCCATTGTCCTACTTCTGTTTAGCAATGTATATGACATTGAAATCTAGGAAGGATAGGTCACACGACCTTGGATTCAAAACTCACTAATCATTACTCGAGGACTTTGAATCTGAGGCTGCAAGTTTGGTTAAAATTCAATTACTTACCTGAATATTAATGCTCAGGACAACAATGCAGGGCCTGTGGATCCCATATAAAACCGTTGAATCTTTCATGGGGAGTAAAAGAGCTGACACTCTGAAATGCAGCAATGCAAATTTGTGTGCGTGATAGATTCACTATGCGCCATGTCTCCTGAGGCCACCCGGTATAATGAAGCCATTTCAGAAAGGCTAAATGATAAATGGCTGTGCCTGGTAGGTGACCCCTCAGTGCGATATATAATAATTATGAGATGACCTATGTAATGAATCCTGTTAATTTGCTGCATACCAAAAGAAAACCAACCCATCGCCTCATACATTTCCGTGGCTAGACCCAAGGTCTTTCCCTCCCAGAAAATGGGCTGAAGCAGAGGCCTGAAATGCCTCTGATGTCAAAGTCTGTGGAATTAAAAAGATATGCTGAATTTCTTCAAAATGCTGGGGTCAATCAAGTTAGCCTTGGTGACAAATGCAGGTCTAGAATATTGAAAGGACTCCTTCCTACATTTCCCATGCAATCATTCTTTGTCTGCCCACAATGTCCAACTTCCATTTGAGTAGAACCTTGTTCATCTCCGTTCTCTCGTCATTTATTTTTGGAATGACTGGAAGTTACGGTATTTAAGGAGAAACATATGTACTGTATCTCATAAGCCCCAAAGGCTGCCACTTATTGCCATGGACTTCTTGGACATTTAGCCAGGACGTCTTTTCTGGGATTGGTGGGAAGCCAGCTCAGCCAAGCCACATTTTGCTAAAACCAGCACTGCAGCACAATGTTGCAAACACACTCAACAATTAATCTCCTGGGAGAGCCAATTTCAGAGGAAGATGGTACACCAGCTTTGCATAAGTATGCTGTCAATGGATTGTATGTATTACTGGTGGTGACTGCTTCTTCCCTGCATCCTTCTTGTCTAGGGATGGGTATTGGCAATGGTGAAGACCAAATAATGTCACACAAGGGGTGAATCTGGCTTTCCATGTGCTGCCAATTACTAGTATATAATTATAAGCTGAAATATGGCAATGTCACTAATGGGGAAGCAGCTCTCACCAAGTCTCCCAGCCCAAAGGCAAAAACATCCTATTCTCAGGAAATAAGAGGCTGCATATAGGGCTTTTGTATATATAATTCCTGGAGGCATCACAAGTCATTGGTTTCAACTAAAGATTATCAACCCTCCCCCCCTCCATTTGTCTATTATTTGATATTAGAAAACTGAAGGCAGGAGGGAAGAGAGAGAGAATCATGATATGTGTCCAATACAGAAGAAAAGACAGAAATACAATATCCCCAGAGGGGCAACTAAGAAGGTCACTGTGAGGGTTAAAATGTGAGTGATAACCCCTGATATAATGGCAACAAAATAATTTGCACCATCAGTGAAATACATTTCCTAACATAATGAAGCCCCTTGTGAACCTGCCAGGGGATCCTGCAAGTTGGAGATTCTCCAGTTGAAGGTGGTCTACATAATATACTAAGTACACACATAATTGCACTGATTAGATAGATGCCTTTTCTGAAACTTTTCCAAAACAAGAGTCTTGGAATATGTGCTTATGACAGTTGCAAACAGCCCTGAATGGCACTTTGTGATGTGCTTGGAAATTCCACTTTTTCTTCATCTACCACCTTCTACGTACAAGCAACTTTTAAAAAAAATACTCTCTGATGCATTGCTACCTAAAAATCACGTACCACGTTGTACGAGCATGTAATACATTTAGGAATATATCCTGGATGCTGACTAGCCACAGTTAAAGGACGTCTGTCTTGGGGTAGCCAAGCTCGGTGGTGCCAGAAAGATGATGTCCATTTTTTCTTGTTAGATGTGAAGAAGAGTCCACCTTTAAGCTATACAGCTGCAGTCATGGGATCCTTTTGTCGTGGATCTTGATGCCTATACTGATAGTGATCAGGACCAGCTGGACGGGAGGCCACTCTTCCCATTTCGTTGTAAGGTAGAACCCTGTGGCCTTGAGGAGGTGATGGAGGTACGTCTTGCCGGAGGGGTCCTTTATGCTGGGACACTGGTTGTGTTGAGTAATACTGAGCATACCATAATTCTGCTGGCCTCGAGGCATCATGTGGATGAACGTAGCTCCCTTTAGAAGGTTGACCTGTTGGCTGGCCTCCTTGAAAGTAAGGAAGATCTCTCTCTTTGTAAGGTGCCCGTAGTCCCGTTATGTACTCCGCTGGTTCTACAGGTCCATGCCTGGGAAGGGAAATAATTTTTTTAAAGGGTGTGTGCACGTACAGCTGTAAATAGAATTCCTAGCATCATTTTCATTTAAAGTTCTCCCTTTGCCTGGGGCAAGAAATGCCAGCCTTTGTAGCAAATAGCCCATGTAAGTCAAAAGAGAAGAAAGGCTTCCCCAGTCTCATGCTGCTCGATAGGCAAAACACAGAAGATGTTGGGCGGAAAAGTCCAGCATGCATAGCAGCTCCTTGACAAAAAGGCACCACTGGAGTCCCCTGGCTCATCATGCAAAACTACTCATGATCCCTCAGCAATAATGGAAAGCAAAAAATCCTTTCTGTGGTATGGCTCTAACTGTGGCTTATCTGGCTTAAGGATAAACAGATGAGTTCATTCAGCATCCCCAGCAAACCTCCCAAGGATTCCTGTATACCAATATTCACACCTCAGAGCTGTTTGGCCAATTTTCTTGTCTCAAACATGTCAGTTTATAAAACTTTCTTAATCCCCATGGCTGGAAAGTCTGGAACACTCAGAAGAAAACATGAAGAATATGTAGTATCTGTGTTTAGTGGGCCTGCTGCCAGTAAGGTTTCAGGATGGACACACACACTGTTTCTCTCTCTCTCTTCCTTCACATGTACACAGGAAACTGGGAAAGCTAGAATCAGGGATCTCTGTAACTTGTCTGCTTCCAAAAGTATTTGTCGAGCTCTGATGCATGAGGGGGAAAGGCAACCCATGTGATAGTGTAATGTCAGGGGGCCTGATTATGGAGTCATTTCTGTAGTTTCTCTGTCTTAATTCTAGGATTTACATTAATGAGGGATTCTCTTCTAATAAGGATAAAGCCAGGATAAGTGTTACACAGAATAAATAACTGTTGTATGTAGATGTCAACTCCGAAACCACAAATACTCCAAGCGATTAGGCTAAAATATTTCCACGCTTACAGAAACAATAATGGAGAAATTGGCTGATGGAAACATTTTTGTGAGATGCAAAAATAGATACTGTGTTTTCTAGTAGGTCTTAGTACAAACTGAATTTAGCCCAAAATGCTGATGTGTGATACATCCTTGCATGTGTGCTCCAAATACATGTTCTACCTCTGTGTTTTTTAAAAGTGTTATTGTTTGAAATAAATGCTGAATTTGTGAAATTGCACACCTTTTCCTAACCTCCATAAATTTGATCCAGCTTGCATGAGAAAAGAGTGGAGCCTTGGAAGACAGCCAGGTTTAGTTTCTGCTCAGCGAAATCGAGGTGCATGGCTGCTCAGATGTAACAACCAAAATCCACCTTAAGCAAGTCGGGGAAAAGACTTAGATAACAACAAAAGAGAGACAGGACTTTGGCCAGTGTGACAATTCAGTGTTTTCATTCAGACTGACGGTAGAAAGACTTGCGCCATTTAAAATGGGCTACAAAATTAATACACAGAGGAAGTAGCACTCAAACCACACAATCCCATTCTTTGAGTCATAATAGCTGAATATGAAAAACCAAACCCATAATGATACTTCTCTTCCAAACACATCTTTCAGTCATATTCCACAGGAATATTTTGAGTGTTGGGCTATGGATCTGAAGACTAGGGTTCAAATCTCTGCGCTACCATGGAACCCTACTAGGTGGCTTTGGGTAAGCAACACTCTTTCAGCCTTTAAGTAAGACAAAAGCAAGCTCTTCTGGACAAATCAGGCCAAGAAAACCCCATGATAGGGTAAGGAACAACTTGAAGACAGACAACAAGAAAACTCCAGAAGTGAGGATCAACTTTGTTAGGACGTATCCAGTTGCAGCCTTTTACATTCTGCATTAGTGTTGCAAGATTTAATTAAAGGCATGTGAAAAGTTGGGAAAACCTCCTTGGGCAACCCTGAGTTCACTCACCCCACTCTGCAAATTGGTGAAATCAGTGTAGATTGGTGGGAGTAGGGGAAGATGGATACACTGACTGTGGAACCAGGAATGGTCAGGGCAACTGTGGGTATCCACTGATTTGGCTCTCTCTGAATCCAAGATATTGGCCACCACCACATCTTGTGAATAATTTAAATATGAAACAATGTGCGAAGGAATAGGTTTTGTTTTGGTAGGTCAGTTTCATTCAGTTTTGAGTCATGGTTATCTACACCAGAATCATATCAGCAGCAGGCTAGCTAGGCTGATTTTGCACAATCCCAGTACCTTTTGCACTACTCTACACAGGAGAAAAAACACCAAAAGAGGGCAAATTGTGGTTTCTGGAAGTCATTTTCTTTTCAAGCATACAATTCATGCTCCCTTTAGGAATTTCAAAAGAACGCCTTTTGGAAAACCAAGAGTGAGTTTTGAGACATTCCTGGTTTAGTATCCTGTTTCCATTTTTTCCCCCCAAGGGAAGCAGTGTTGTTCTCATATGGCCTAGTAGGTGGGAAACTACCCTATGGAGTTTGCCAGCTTCTGTCCCACACAACATTTAATTTGTTATACTCAACATCTTCCATATCATTTCTCTGCTTACAATTTTTAGCTAAAGCTCAAAAAAGAACCTTTTTCATAGGAGAATTGCTTTAGTGTTATAGAATCGTAGAGTTGGAAGAGACCTTGTGGGCTATCCAGTCCAACCCCCTGCTAAGAAGCAGGAAATTCTCATTCAAAGCACCCTCAACAGGTGGCCATCCAGCCTCTGCTTAAAAGCCTCCAAAGAAGGAGCCTCCACCACAGCTCAGGGGAGAGAGTTCCACTGCTGAACAGCCCTCACAGTGAGGAAGTTCTTCCTGATGTTCAGGTGGAATCTCCTTTCTTGTAGTTTGAAGCCATTGTTCCGTGTCCTAGTCTCCAGGGCAGCAGCAAACAAGCTTGCTCCCTCCTCCCTATGACCTCCCCTCACATATTTGTACATGGCTATCCTGTCTCCTCTCAGCCTTCTCTTCTGCAGGCTAAACATACCCAGTTCTTTAAGCTGCTCCTCATAAGGCTTGTTCTTCAGACCCTTGATCATTTTAGTCGCCCTCCTCTGGACGCTTTCCAGCTTGTCAACATCTCCCTTCAATTGCGGTGCCCAGAATTGAACACAGTATTCCAGGTGTGGTCTGACCAATTCAGAATAGAGGAGTAGCATGACTTCCCTGGATCTATACGCTATACCCCTATTGATGCAGGCCAAAATCCCATTGGTTTTTTCTGCTGCCGCATCACATTGTAGGCTCATGTTTAACTTGTTATCCATGAGGACTCCAAGGTCTTTTTCACACATACTGCTGTCAAGCCAGGCATCGTCCTCCATTCTGTATCTTTGCATTTCATTGTCCTGATACATTTTCCTTGCCTCTTTCTGCTTTTCCACCTCTTTAACTAAAATTATTTTTTGAGATATGGGAATGACCCCTCTAACCTTGCAGATCATGGAGAGGGACATCCTGGTCAGGCACCATTTCCCTATGAATGGCATTCTTATTCCCAAGAGTATCCATGTGAATTTCACAGGCACTTCAGCAAGTCACCTGCTAGGAGTGTACAGTGTTACGATGGGAGGGACAGGAGACATTCTATGCACATGCCTCTCTCCTGCTGTTTGAAAACGTATGGTATAAAGATTTATTAAAGCATGGTGCCTAGATCCAGTTGGAGGGAAGACATGGCAGGTGTCATACTCAGCTGGGTTTCCCCATATGGAGCCATTGAGTGAGGGCACATGGAGCCATGCCTGGGGGGAGGAGGAGGGGGGATGCATTTATGCCCTGCCTTCAAATGACGGGGAACCATGCACTGGCATCCAGCCATATAGCATCCCAAGTATGTCACCCCAAATAACTCCAGGCAGCAGGGTAGATGTTGAATGGCAGGCAGGTAGATTCATGCCTGGATCCAGAGCCAAGCTGTGGCTACCCTGCAGATTGATCTGATTCAGTTTTGGGCTTCAATTAGCCATGTGAGCCTGCTAGTGCCTTGTGATTGCCACTCATTTCTTTGTAGCTTCAATGCTGTCTTACCCCAAAGGAAGGGAAAAGGCTGAAAGTCCAGCTCTGGTTCAGGTATGATTAAAGGTCAAATTTTTACTTGAGAAGTCTGAGATTGTTCCCCTCCCACAACCTCATCACATTGCTGAAAATAAGCATCCTCGGACGCTTAGAGCCTTCTTTGGGGACGGAGCCCCATGGCAGCCATCATATGACATCATCCATCCCCAACCAGGGTGAAAGCATTGCCGGATGCTGTCCCTGCAACATGGGAGGGGGGCTCCCCCATGTGATAAAGTCACCAGAGCCAGGAAAACTGTAAATAACAATGGATGCCTGTCCTTGGGCTTAAGGTGGACAACATCTGAAAATGGTATCAGTTGGTTACTTCAAAGAACGACCAGCCTGGCATTCAGAATATCAGGGGGAAACATGTTATTCTATTATTTAACACCTCAGTGATTTCATTCATAAACTGGATGAGATTTGCTCCTTCATCAGTGGAGTAAATGTGCTCTTTAGCCAAGATGAATCTTCCCAATTGTCTCTTCAGGAAACCCTCAATAAAAAGAAGCTCAGTCACCACAGAGCTATGGGCCTAAAATCGAGATAATTTCCAGATGACTGTGTCACAGCTGTGATCAAAGCAAATTTTCAGAATCCCAAAGAAAAGCCAAGCGAGGAAAAATCACAATGGAACTGAAAAATTCTGATGCATTAATTCCTACACATATCTACAAACTCTTTGGTTAGCCTTTCTTCCCTTCTTAATCTGCTGACAGAAAGCCAGGGACTTATGATCAATATCGTTGGGAGAGTTCCTGTGTAATGCCCCTGATACAAGGATCAGGAGATGATGCAAGATTATCACAGAGTGCTTCTTTTGGCAGATCTTCCCACTGGGATCTGAAATGTCCAAGTAGCAGTCATGGCCTTAATATAAATACCACTCAACTTGTTCAAGGCCTAAAGGCCTCTAATCCTAAACACACTTTAGTGCTTAAAGGGACTTCTTTCTTCCAAGAAGACAGACATAGCACTGGGCCAAGAAAATATTTCCTCAGCAATGTGCAACAGATAATTTTATTCCATTAAGTAAAACATCAAGATCAGATGCAAATAAATATGCAAAAAGTATTAATTTGGTAAAAGCCACAGATGCAGAAGCTGTAGATGCTTTATAGGATTTGTATTTAAGGATTAAATCGCAGAGGTGTGATACAGATAAAGTGCTTGCTGTTGGTCAAACAAATTCTTGTTTATTAGATTGCTATTGCAGTTTCTATACTGCACCTGGGTGGCGAATCAGTAGTATTTTCATATTATTTTGCAAGTCAGTACAGAACAGCTGTTAATCCTGCTTTTCTTGACTATACATATATTCCCCAATTCAGTAAATGTATTTGTGGGTATTATTTCTTAAATAGAAAATGTGATATCATAGGCAGAAAGCAGTTCCATCTGTTTCACCAAATTTTAATTTAGAACTAACACTATGCACACAAGAAATGAAACAACTAAGTCAGGTAAGCCCTGCATGAGTAAAGAAAACCAATTTGAACCTTCTAAAGATAATCTGAAGTGGTTTTTTCCCACATTGCCTCCAAAAATTACTTTTTCTTTCACCAGCCTCCACTTTTTTATTATTTCCATTTTGCTTGCCATTTTTTAAAATGATTAATTTTATTACATTTCAATTCCATTCCATTCCAAAATACAATCTCTATAATTCTCTAAAAATCTCGGTTGCCATATTTACAGATCAACATTTTCTTCTAATCCAGGATGGGAGGTAGCTGGTTTGGGATGCTTATCTGCTCTTTCCTTTTCTCTCTCTGTTATATTGTTCACACATGTTCTCTAAAGGATTCTAGAGGCAGCTGCTGCTTTCCTTGCTTGTTGTAGGCAGGCACATGCAACTACAGCAGGATCATTATTTTCCAGGTCAAGCTTTATTGCACTGTTTTCTGCAACCCAGCATTATAATCTGTGTATCTCCAGTCCTCCTTTAACATTCTCTCAATGCAAATGCTGTTTTTAAAAAATCCATGTAGGCAGGGAGGAAAAGGAAACTGGACAGATTTTAAAAAGAGCATCTTTGTTAGACTGAAGGATGCTTGTAAAACATATCTAATCTTAAGGACAGGCACTTTTATTTTGTGCCATAAACTGTATGGCAGAAATAAAGTCAATTTGGTGGGAGTAACAGTTCTAACACCCATGGTTTCAATGTCCTGTTAGTATCTCTGAGGGTGGCTTCAGGTCCGTCAGCACTTTGTCTGGTGTTTCTCATGTGGAACCGGGAGGGCCTGTCTTTTATAATGTTCTGTTTTAAAAGTGAGAAATCTCTGGGGAGAACAAGGGTCCTGAAAGTCCAAGGCCTGGAATTCTTCCTCTCTCCCTTTTCCACTTTAAACAGGAAACATTTGTACTGAAGAGTCCCGAGAGAGGGAGTGTAGGTTCATTTCAAAGCAGATAATATTTGTACATGGCCAATGTTGGTGATTTACCCTACAGGCTTAAGGGAGTGAAGCAGGAAAAATAGTGCATATTGAATTTTGATTCATGCAGAACAATCCTAGAGGAATCTGGGGAGAGTAGGTTAAACATGAGTATCCCACCTGGAAGCACTGCAGCTAGCTAGACTTCATTCTCAAATACAGAGCAGAGTTAGAACTACGTTTTCAAAAATGTTGTATCAGCAATGTTTTTTTGTTTGTTTGGGATTATGGAATCTATAAGAATTCTATGCATATCCGCTCAAAAGCCATTTCTTTATAGGCCTGTACCTAGACATTCTATGTAGAACTGCAGAATTTCATTGTTTGAAGGGCTGAGCAATTAAGAGCATTTTTTTCACAGATCTAAATGGCAATACTATATTTTAAATGCATAAAGAAACAAACAATAACCATCACCTTTATTTTCCTGAGATAGTTCACCTACTGGTTTCAAACCCTGGTCTCCCAGAGTCCAAGTGAAACACGCAAACCACTATACTATACTAGTTCTCAATCAGAAGTCATCTTGATTAATCATTGCTTTGGTTTGCTTCCTGCTGAAAAAGTGGGTGGCAAGAGGAAGCACCATGTCTTATTAAAATCTTTCTTAAGTGGTGCAGGCAGGGAAGAGTAGAAACCGACCCCATTTTTTATGGAACATAGCCTGGAAAGAGCTATAAGACTACTAAGGTTACAAGGACTTCCAGGATGTACTTTGCAATTATCCTTCTGGGTGGTGGAGCACTTTCTCTTTACCCCCACATTTCAATTTTGAAAAGAATGTTTTCATACCAAATTGTTCATACAGACATTCAGCTGCTGCTTCCAACACTGGTTGAAAAAGCCAAAGTAGCTGAAGTGGGCATATACATGCAGTTTGGCAGTTCTCAGGTTTCATGTTTACCTTTTCAATGGCTATGGAGCCATTGATGTGGATGGGTTAGAGCAGTGGTTCTCAACCTGGGGTCCCCAGATGTTTTTGGCCTTCAACTCCCAGAAACCCTAACAGCTGGTAAACTGGATGGATTTCTAGGAGTTGTGGGCCAAAAATATCTAGGGACTCCAGGTTGAGAACCACTGGGTTAGAGGAAATGTACCTGACCACATCAAAGCATGGAAAGAAGGATCCCCTTAAGGAAGAAAACCCTGAAGGGATGGTTTAGTTTACAGATCTTGATTAAGCGTAATATGTAATTCTTCTCTCCAAGATAAAACTGAAAACTCTCAAAACCTGGATCTCACTGAAACTAGAGTAAATACTGAACACACACCAACACCCACACAGAATTTACATTTGCCTTTCCAAACACAAGCAAACAATGCTGTGTTTTCTCCTTGCAGTAAGGACCACCTCCAAGGAGCTCCTAATTAATTTTGTTCTCCTTCCTTCTTGTTTTTCTTGGCTCCTGAGAGGCATAGAGTTCAGAAGCCTGGTTCATGCCTCCCCAGTGACCCATGGCTTGGTGGGCATATATATCTGTCAGGCAAACTGAAAATTAGTGACCACTGGGACTCATCCGAACTGTTGACCAGCCACTCGTGAAAGCATGTGGAGAACATTTCCCATAACAGGAAACGATAGAAAGAAAAGGGCTAACTTAAGCACTGATACTGGATCCAGGCCAGAAAGAATTTGTCTAGACACTCAATAGGGAAACCTATGTGATCTTCAATTATATTATATTTCATTAGATCTTGAGTGGCAATTCTAACAGATAAGTGGTGACTGAGTCGGGCTAGGAAGCAGTGGGGCTGAAGAGGAAGATATTGTGATGATACAGATCCTTCACTATTGGATGTGCCACTTTGAGGCTCCCAGGACATTAGACTTTCTCATGTAACAAACAGTGCTCCTCACCTGCTCTATAGACAAACACAAATCCCACTGGTGCAACTTGTGTTCCTCCAGCATTGTGATGAAATAGAGAGAATCATGCAACCATAAAAATATCTCTGCCCATTATGTGTATGGTGTGAGTGACTGATCTTAATGAATGCAGCAGAAAGTTTGGAGGTGTTGTATGTTGTACATAATTTATATGCTGAACTTTCAACATAAAATGTATGCCTTCAGGCTTGCTAATGAAGTAAGAAGAAACAAAAGTACAAGAAAATGAAGATGATGATACAGTAGAGCCTCGCTCATCTGAGTTAAATGGGCGGGCACGATCTCGGATACCGGAAATCTCTGATAATAGAGGGCGCCTATTATCCAAGCGTGGGGAAGGTGCCTTGAGGGAGGGAGGCAGGCTCCGGAGGAAATTCTAATGGTGGATTTCTTCTCCCCACACCTTCCTTTTCACCTTTGAGGAGCTCAAAGGCTCCCACCAGCTCCATTAGAACTTCCTCCAGAGCCTGCCTCCCTCCCTTGAGACATCTTCCTTGCGGCCCTGGCAAGCCCCCACACCTCGGATGATACGGACACTCGGATAAGCGGGGCATGGATAAGCGAAACTCTAGTGTAACTGCAACAACTGAACTAGCAACAATGGCAGTGGCATACTAATGCAAAGAAAGCCAATGCTTGAAATAAATGTTCCAGGTAGAAATCCCTGGGAAAGACTCTTTTGCTCTCCTCATTCTCAAAACTACATTTGAACGGCATTGTTTTTTTAAAAGAGATTAAATCAAACGGTATGCTATGATCTCAGCTCAAGATACAGAATTCATAGCTACATGGCAATATAACTAATTTTAAATATTTTTCTTAATGAACCTTTAGTGGCTTTGGAAATTGAGGTTCATATTCTGATGTCAGATATAATATAACTGATTATGTAATTTTAGGTTCTATGTTATAATTTATTGTTAGATGTTGGTTTATTTTGTGATTTGGGTGGCCTGTTTTTGTATCTGTGTTCATGGCTGTTTCAAGGCATTGAATGTTTGTTTGCCTTTGTGTTTTTGTCTGTTAGAATCTGCCCTGAGTCTCCTCTGGGAGATAGGGTGGAATATAAATGCAGTATTATTATTATTATTATTATTATTATTATTATTATTATTATTATTATTATTATTATTATTATTATGCCTGTTAGCATATTCATCACTGTGTCATTTTTTTAATAGGACCAATGCCTATAAACTGCAGGAATATGTTTGGTCATTGCTTGTCCAGCTAGATCAAAGGAGAAGAGTGGGATAGATATCCAAACCATTTGGATGAATGGATTCATGGGAAGCAGCCAAAAAGAATGTGAGTGAGGTGGGGCATATGGCAAGTATAGTCCGGCAGACAGAGAGCTTTGATCTTGGATCTGGCTGACCTTGGTTCAAGCCCTACCTGGGTCACGGAGTCACTGTGGGGCCTCTGCATCAATCTCTCTCACATCTCCAGGCCCCTATTTGTAAGATGGGAAACCTCAGGGGTTTGTGAGGGCAAGCTCACTAAAGATTACAAAGCACTTTGCAAATTAAAAAAGTTACAGAATGATAAATAGGGGTAGTGAAGCTAATCCCTACTTTCTCATCTTCTCTTTGGTGTAAAGAAATGAAAGACTGCAACAGATGCAAGACACAAGATGTTTTTCTTCAGGCTGACTTTAGCAACAAAGAACTTCAACTTCTAACATTTTTTAAAAATGCAAGTGTTTCAGTTGCATTTACTCATTTCAGATCATCCACTGGAATTACATAAAACTATAATTAGATGAAAATCTTGAACAATAAAATGAGAACGGGGTGGGCAGAATCTTAATCCTGAACAATTCCCCCCCCCAAGGGAATTTTTATTAATAATTATTATTTTATAATACACTAGCTGTGCCCGGCCACGCGTTGCTGTGGCGAAGTATGGTGGTATGAATTGGTGGTCGTTAAGGTAAAGGGTAAAGGTTAAAGGTTTTCCCCTGACATTAAGTCCAGTCATGTCTGACTCAGGGGGTTGGTGCTCATCTCCATTTCTAAGCCGAAGAGCCAGCGTTGTCCATAGACTCCTCCAAGGTCATGTGGGATGATTGCATGGAGCGGCATTACCTTCCCGCCGGAGCAGTACCTATTGATGCACTCACATTTGCATGTTTTTGAACTTCTGGGTTGGCAGAAGCTGGGGCTAACAGTGGGGGCTCTCTCCGCTCCCCCAATTCAAACCTGCAGCTTTTCGGTCCAGAAGTTCAGCAGCTCAGCACTTTAACACGCTGTGCCATCAGGGGATATTATTTCCTAAAGGTTGTGAATATACAATATTTCTGATTGTTTTTTTGTCTGTTGGAGGCAAGTATGAATGCTGCAATTGGGGAAAATGATTAGGATGTAATGGCCTTGCAGCTTTAAAGCCTGGCTGTTTCCTCCCTGAGTGAATTTTTTGTTGGGAGGTGTTAACTGGCCCTGATTGTTTCCTGTCTGGAATTCCCGTTTTCAGAGTGCTGTTCTTTATTTAGTGTTCTGATTTTAGAGATTGTATTGTTCTGTTTTATTATACCACATTAATTTTTATATATTCTGATTTTAGTGTTTTTGAATACTTGGAGCCAGATTGTATTCATTTTCACGGTTGACCGCAACACAATAATAATAATAATAATAATAATAATAATAATAATAATAATAACAACAACAACAACAACTTTGGTAATACACAGTGCTTCACTCCCTTCTCAGCTTCCTTTCTGGAAGAATCCTTTCTTGGGAGGTGTTAGCTGGCCCTGATTGTTTCCTTTGTGGAATTTCCAATTTCCCTGCTTTCAGACTGTTGGTCTTTATTTACTGTCCTGGTTTTAGAGATTATATTGTTCTGCATTATTCTATCCCAGTAATTATTTCATATTAAAGTAGAATCTCACTTATCCAACATTCGCTTATACAATGTTCTGGATTATCCAACGCAGTCTGCCTTTTCATAATCAATGTTTTTGTAGTAAGTGTTTTAAATTCATTGTGATATTTTAGTGGTAAATTTGTAAATACAGTACAGTAGAGTCTCACTTATCCAAAATAAACGGGCTGGCAGAATGTTGGATAAGCGAATATGTTGGATAATAAGGAGGCATTAAGGAAAAGCCTATTAAACATCAAATTAGGTTATGATTTTACAAATGAAGCACCAAAACATCATGTTAGACAACAAATTTGGCAGAAAAAGTAGTAATTACTGTATTTATGAATTTAGCACCAAATTATCACGATATATTGAAAACATTGACTCCAAAAATGCGTTGGATAATCTAGAATGTTGGATAAGTGAGACTCTACTGTAATTACTACATAGCATTACTGCGCATGGAACTACTTTTTCTGTCAAATTTGTTGTATAATATGATGTTTTGGTGCTTAATTTGTATAACGATTACCTAATTTGATGTTTAATCGGTTTTTTCCTGAATCCCTTCTTATTATCCAACATATTCACTTATCCTGCTGGCCTGTTTATGTTGGATAAGTGAGACTCTACTGTATATTGATAATCTTATATTATCTGCTTAGAACTGGATTATATGAGGCCCCTTTTTCACAGCTGTATAAAATGCACACTGAAGTGGATTATATGGTAGTGTGGAGTCAAGATAATCCAGTGCAAAGCAGATAATATAAGATTATAAATGGGTTATATAGCTTTGTGGAAAGGCCTTGAGTCTACACTGCCATATAATCCAGTGCAAGTTAGATAATCTGTGGAAAGGCCTGAGGCCTAAATCTGCCTGTCCCCTAACTGAACCCTGGCTGTCCCTTGGCTGAGTTGGTTGCTAGGAGACCAAGTGGGCAGAGATTAGCCCTCTAAACTGGCAGCAATTGGATAAAAACAATTATTGCTCTTCCTCTAATTAGGACTTCATTTTTCTTTTCTTTTTGTTGTATCAATCTAGAGGCGTGGATGATGGGTTGTGCTGTCAAATTTCAAGGTTGGGGGGGGGGCCTGTAGTTTTGTTGTTTTGTGGGTCGCCATGATGCCATCACTCATTTATATATATAGATGGCAAGTTGTTAGGTGACAACACTGCAATAGCAAATATAAAACATTAATGTAACATTTAAGATGTCATTTAATTTCCTATGGCCTAACTTCAGTTGTTAGTTCCAATCAAAGCAAACCCATTGAATCATTGTAACTGACGTAAGTGATGTCTTATCAAGTTCATTTTCCTTCAATGGGGCTAACAATTTGATTTATTTCTAAGTGGTATTATGTATGCATGGAGATGATTAATGTTTTATCATTCCTAATGTATTAACAGAGCATCCTTAGCTTGAAACAAGTTATAAGCATATTGTTTATTACTAAAGGGAAGTTACAAACTGTATCCACTTAGATGTTCTAAAGTGCTCTGCTGAGTAGTAGAACATTTGAGTGATTTAAATTATAACCATTGTTCACAAAAATAATGTGTGGGAAAACTCATTTTGATCAGGTTTTTTATTGACTGACTTAAACCAACCATTTAAATTCTCTCAATTTAAACCAGTCTTAGGCTGGCCTGCCATGGTGGCTTGTAGTTTCCAAAGTTGGTGCCTTTTCTAGTTTATTCCCCAATGATCCAACTGCAATTATAAGTATTATGTATTTGAACAACAAACTACATAATCTGATAAATTCACAGCTAGTATGACAATTCATTCTTTCATCCAGTTAGTATAGTAGGTTCTTTGTCAATTGTATCCACGAGAAGGGAGAAGAAATTACAGTTTTCTCCGTCTATCTCTTGTCAACTCCTCCTATCCTGTTCCTGGTGAAAGAGCAAAGCCCCTTCTACACTGCCGTATAATCCAGATTGTCAAATCAGATAATCACATTATCTGCTTTGAATTGGATTATATGAGTCTACACTGCCAGATAATCCAGATAGTCATTCAAAACAGATAATCTTGATTTTATATGGTAGTGTAGATGGGGGCACAGGGGACTCAGCTCCTGAAAGGCAAAGGTTTTCACCATACAATAACTATCTGGCTGAAGTTGACTATATAGTTGTACTGGAGAACTGAGGCCCTTTCCACACAGCTGTATAAAATCAACATTGAACTGGATTATATGGCAGTGTGGACTCAGATAATCCAGTTCAAGGCAGATATTGTGGATTACCTGCCTTGATATTCTGCCTTATATGGCTGTGTGGAAGGAGCCCTAGTGATTCCTAAAGAGACCTTGGGCTTGTATATTGTCAAAAACATGGGGCTCTACATGGAGAACTGACTGTCTTCATGATACATAGCTACTTCTGATGAATATCCCAGATTTTTTAGGCAAAGTCAGGGGATACTTAGAAGTTTTCTGGGAACTTTGGGGAAGAATGGCAATCTGGATTGTGTCATATTTGGCCCAATCCACTTCCAGACAGGAGCCACGACCTTTTCCCTGCACTCATCTGCATCACCATCACTGCCACTTCTAGCTGGCCCTGGAGCTCTATGAAAGCTCTTGGTTGATTTAGGCCCCTTCTACACTGTCATATAATCTGCTTTGAATTGGATTATATGACTCTGCACTGCCATATAATCCAGTTCAAAGCAGATAATCAGGATTTTATATGGCAATGTAGAAGGGGTCTCTGCTAACATCAGAACCAGCATGAAGAAAATGGGTTACCATGGTGCCTTTGACAATGCCAGAAGGGGATGCCAACACAACCAGGAAGGGGGGATATTCTTCATGCTGTTTACACAGCCACCCTGTTTTGATAACAGCAAAAGCCAGGAGCTCTCATGGAGATTTGTGGCCTGCTAGGATGGGCAGTGACATGGACAAGGTAAGTGTACGCTTCCCCAGAGGAGCAACTGTGCTCCTTGGTTATGTAAACAACAATCCCAGATTTCGTACAATTGTGCTGGATCAGGGGCACCTTCACACAGGACGAAACTGCCCAGTGTAGATGATACCCATATTAATCATACCTGCAAATAGTCAAATCAGTGAAAATTAAACCTGCCATTATGAAAAACTGACTGTACTAGGAATTTTGAGGGACATTTCTAATTTTAAAAACTCCTTTTTGCCTGGAAGTACAATTAGTACTGCAGTTTGCTCAAAGGAACCCATCTTCATACAGAGTGGCTTGGTTGGGGGAAACTAGTGAAGAAAATGACTCTTTTGTAGCTGCAATTTTCCAGTGGTGGGCCAGGACCTGTCAAGGGGGCAAGGAAACCCTTTTGCAAGCACTGTCAGGCACCAGCTAATTCAAGCATAGCAACACAAGTGTCCAAGGAACTTCTCTTCTGAACAAAGGAAAATTTCCATGGATGACCCTTTGTTAGTAGAAAAAAGGAAATCAATGGTACGGATGGCAGTGGGTGGGCAAGCATGCAAGCGTGTGCAAGGAAATTCTACTGGCCACGGCTCATTAAAATCAATTTAGCAAAGTAGAAGACTCTGGAAATATAATCGCTATTCCCTCAAATGTTCCTTATCTTAGTTATTTTAAAACAGCATTACCGAAGAGCAATATGTGCTTGCATTTCAAAAACACAGGAAGTGACTTAGAAATTTATAAAGAAAACACAGCCAGTGATGCATTGTTCTTTTTGCTACTGTTGATGTCAAAAAAAAAGAAGAAGACAACTTATAGTCCCAAATGGCAATGCCACACACAGGTTATTTATGTGCTGCTCTGGCTACACTGCATTCTCCTCCTGTTCTTCATCAACAATGCATGACTTTAAAAATCAGATAATGTAAACTAGTACAATCTCTGAGCTCTACTACAACACATGCCTTTGCAGCAGGAGCTGTTTTTAGTCTGAGAAGTGTGTTTCAAATTCCTTCAGTGTCAGATTTCCAGTTACCAGACCTTACATTCCAGGTCCAGGCACGGCTGTGGTTGAACAGGATTAGCAGACTACTCTGAGACGTTATGAATTACATAGCTTTTACTTTCCAGGCTTTACAGATCCATAAAAAATAATGATCATTTGATGACCTAAGTTACTGGGTGGAAAACAAATATTGAAAAAGAAAAGCCTTCACTTACGCTACTAGTATTTGCTTCAAGCTGTGCTGAGCTCAAGGTCCTTCATTATTCACTGACTGGATGATAACACTTTCTCCAAAATGCTGGTTGATAAGGCAGGGCCAACTCTTTCTTTTTCTTATGCAACTGTTATGAACACTACAGTCAGCCTTCCACATTTGCTGGGGTTATGGGTAAAGGAAGTGGAAAAAAGTGACTAAAGAAATTCCTTTTTTTTTCTTTTACCTGAGAGAAAACCTTACTAGGAATTTCTAAGTTGGCATGAACAAATATAGGTTCTGCTCAGATTTAAAACATTTTGCATCTTTTAAATCCTTCTGAACTAGAGGAAGAAAATGAACAATGCTCTTCTGGGTTAGAAAATTCCTACTGAGTTTACCGGGAATATCTGGTGCCTCAACGAGGCCCCCCCTGAAATGGGAAACTCAACCTCCAGTGATGACTTTGCTTCATATTAAGCATTATCAAATACAAGCAACTAACTTGGCTGTTTTAATTAGTTGAATCATTCAATTAAAAAAACCAAGTGCAAAGGCCCCTTCTACACTGCCCTGTATCCCAGGATCTGATCTCAGATTATCTGCTTTAAACTTGATTATATGAGTCTCCACTGCCAGATCATCTGGGATAAGCAGATAATCTGGGATCAGATCCTGAGATATAGGGCAGTGTAGATCCAGCAACATCTGGTCAATGAAGACAGGTGGGAGAACACTGGAAGACAAGTGGGAGAACACAAGAATAGGAGAGGAACTGAGCTCCTGTCACTTGATTTTGTAGAAGAAAGAATTTCTCTCTTCACCACAGCTGTTGTTGTTGCTATTGTTGCTTCAATTATTGCCACTATTACTGTTAAAGGTTTGGCCATTCTGTCCTATTATGTGTTCAGTCATCCTGTTTTCCAGGAAAGTTGCTTTCTGGTTCTATATGTATCATGCATACACAAATATTTACAGGGCATAATATTTTTCCAGGGGGTTACAGCCACAACTAATGGTTTCTCCCTCCTGTAGTATACTCTGCCAATAGTCTGATGTTAAATCACTTTTCTTCCCCAGATGCAAACTTTTGGCTTAAATAGTACCCTGTAATTGCCTTGCTAAAACAAAATGGTTGTCTGCTTCATGCTCTTGATGGTTCTCATTCAGCGCAGGGGAATATGAGATAGTGACTCTAACATGTGACTATGAAAAGAATAGGAGAAATGAGTGTAAACAGGAGTGGCAGCAAGTGCCATCACAGAATGTGTGTCAAACTGGTAAAGTTAAAAAATTGTCACTAGGTGAGCTGAATCAGCAGTCAAGTGCCCCAAGGGAAGAAAGAGATATGGATAATACTGCAGTTCTATGCACATTTCTGTGGCTACAAGTCCCACCAGAGGTGAGAAGGAACATATTAACTTGCGTTTTGGAGATGTAAACTTGCATCTTAATCTACACGCATTGTGTTGGGCTGCCAGAACAGCAAATGCTTGCAATAAAGGTGGGGATATATGTGGTTTAAAGTAGGGGTGTGTGAAATTCCATTGGTCGATTCAATTTTGGATAATTTTGGAGATTCAGCAGCTGAGCCACTAGAAACAGACCAGGAAGGACCCCTTTCCATGAACAAAAATGGACCGCCTAATCTTTCAGCTAAAAATTCGGGAAATATTCGTTGATTTGGACTAACTTTTCATCATTAGTATTCTGACCGTTCATTTGTTTTTCAAGAACAAGTAGCAATCTCTCCATGGTGGGGGCGATGGGGCTAAGAAGTGGCAAACACAGTCATACTTGCTGTATCATGTTTCTAAGCCAACCAGAGGGCTGGATTTCCCCACTTGTGGCACACACTGTTTTGGACTTCAAATCCCATAAATCACTGTTGTGGTTTTTAAAAAATGTTATTGGTAAAAACTTTAAACATTTCCCAAAAAAAATCAGTGGATTTGCAAAATTATGTGAAACTTGGCAGGCTTATAGTCATAAATGTGTCCTACAAGTGTGGCAAGTTTCATCCTGATGGCCATAAAAATGATGGAGAAAGACACCCCCCCCCCCGAATGTTCCTGAACACACAGCCAGCTGCATCACATTTCTCAGCCAATCACAGGCCTGGTTCTGTTTGTTCTCCTCCCCTCTTGTGGTATGTGCTGGTTTGGACTTCAACCCCCAAAACCCCTCTTCTGGTTTTTAAAAAAATTATTGGTAAAAACTTTAAATATTTCCCAAACATCAGTGAAACTGGCTTGTAGTTGTAAATGTGCCCTACAATTGTGGTAGGTTTAATCCTGATAGCCATAAAAATGATGGAAATACGAGCCTTGCCAGTTTCCCTATTGGTGCCAATGGACAGAATCTTCCCAGAAAGAAATCGGAACTCTATATTTTGAATTACGGATTGAAGCCTCCCGTCCCAAATCTCCTGAATTTTCCTGAAAATGGATTGGGGGGATAAAAAAAATAGAACCAACGACAATGGATTTCTGTCATTTCACAAACCCCTAGAGGAGGCATTTTCCATGTACGTAAATTTTATTTCAGTCCCTGCATGTGTTGCCCACAAAGTTCCTGATGTGGCAGAAAATGGGGTGAGTGTGATGCTGCCATTCCCCTTACTTCAAGCAAAACAAGAAACCAAATGGAAAGCCTCAACGTGGAGGCCCCTCTTATTGAAGTCTAACAACTCAACATTATGGTTGCTGGCATACTGTCATGATCCACAATGCAATGCAGACAAGAACAAGATTACACAAACAACACAATAGACTCTCTCTCTCTTTTTTTTTTTACTAAGCTGTGAAAGAAAGCAACCATGCAGATGACCTTCCTTAGCCTACGGTCTCTTTATATTCAGATCATCTCAAGCAACGCCAGCGTTTCCTCTCGCAGGGTGCATGGAATTAAAGAACCTATTGAGAAACACGCGGCTATTGCGTGACCTTTTCAAAAGTGAAAGAGGCTAAAGCAGAATGTAATGACTTGCTACTTAAATTAACAACATGTGTCATTCTGTATGTTGCACGTTTTCCAACACAGCATAATACCTTGAGAGTCATTAACCTCTTGGCACCAACAGCTCCTGCCTCCATGCTAAGTAGTCATGCCTTTTGTGTTGCAACCTCTTTGCCCTATTAAGAGAGCTTCGGATTAGGATTGGGGTCTCTCTCTGGTCTTTTGTTCCTTGGAACAGCACGGGATGAAGGTTTTAAGCAAGCAAAAACAGCCTTCTGGAAAGAGGGCTTTGCATCCCATTGAATTAACCTATCTGATTAGGCTTGAAATGGAGCTATTTGGAAAAAGCTTACAGAAGTCCTTGTGGTACAAATGAAGCTATTCCTGCTTTACATTCTAGTAGATGGTGACAGGAGTAGTTGATGGAGGACTTTTTCCCAACTGAAAACCCTCCTGGAACAAAAGTTGCTTGGTTAATGGCGGGTCAAAGAGCCTGGTTTTGTGAGGAAGGCTAACCTACAGCCAGTGGCAACAATACAATAATGCAGTACAAGACAGCATTATTTGGTATGGTGCTTTGGGTCCTACATTTGAAGAAAGGTAGGCTATAATCAAATAATTAAATAGATAGCAGATAGCAACATGTTGGTCTTTGGTTCTACAGTTCACCAAAAAAAATTCACTGGGAAAACATATTTATTCATTTACTTATTATTTGATTCCACTTTTCTCCTTTATTTTCATGTGATGAAGTGTCTTCATTCTCTTTTCCTTAATGGAAAAATATATACACAAAATTTTTATCTAAGGGAAGGTCTGAAAACCAAAGTATCTGACGAATGGCACAGAGACCTAGCCATGGGAAGGGAAGACAGAGAAGCAACATGGGAAGCATTTTAATCTCTGCAGGGAAGTCTTCTAGAAAATGCAGCATGCTTGTTTTCTCTTGCTCCAGCAACTAGAATATAATGCAGTGGATTAAAATAACAATGAAAGAAATTACATCTGAATGTTAGGAAGTGATTTTTAAGAACTCTGTAATAGTGGAAAGGGCTTCTTCTTCATTGGAGGTATTAAACAGAGAGTGGGTAGGTGTCTTTTAGGAGTGCTGGACTTGTGAATTCCTGCACGGCAAAGGGTTGGACAACATAGGCCTTGTGGAGCCTTCCTAGTCAGGATTTTATGATTCTAATATCTAAGTGGAAAAGAAACAAAAAGATAATTTCTGTTGGCATGAAGGATAATGGCTTCCATAAAGCCGAATTGTGCTGGTGAGATGACGAGTGACAGAAAACACATTTAAATAGCTTGTTTGTAACTGCCAAGGTTTTGAGGTAATTTTCCGTTTGTGCATCTGAAACAAGACATTCTGATGTCCTCACAAAATATTCTTTTGTGTGATGTAATGAAAAGGAGAAACTGTGCCAGTTCCAATGACTGGAACTGCAGAAAAACTCTTGCAATCACCTCTCTTTTGCCTGCAAATTCACTGCACTACAAGTATCCAAAGTGTTCTGGATCCACTCTGAAAGCCACATAAAAATACATTTTAATCAGTTCTTATTCTACACATGTAGTGAAATTAAAGCACAATGAACATTCAATGACATTGTTAAAAGATTTCCAACAAATAACAGAAGCCATTAGAGAGAGTCTTCTTAAGTAGTAACAACTGGTGCAGAGGTTCTAGCTATTCAACTGTTAGATTATTTGTTTGTAATGAACAGCCTAATATTAAAGTCTGTGTGAAATGCTATGAGAGCATGTTATTAATGCTATTACAATTTTTATTTTTAAAATTATCTTTCATCTAAATTAAAGCATTCTTTGTTGCATCTCCCCCAGCTTTGCTGTGTTCACCTCTTCACTTATATTATGTGATTAAAAATATTCCTCAGTGAATGACAAAGATGCTGAGCCAGAACAAATTGTATTTTCCTTCTACTTTTTACATTTTATTTCTAGACAGAGTAACTTAATTGAACTCACTGAAATGTGCCTTTTTATTTTCCATATCCAAAGCTCCAACGGAATTTCACCATCTTAAAAAATGAAAATGCTTTGTCATTGGTTTCATTTAGATGATATTTCAATTTATACTGTTGCTTAGGTCTAAAGCATACAGCTAAGTTCTCGAAAAAGGTAACCAAACTAGTAAATCATGTCTTTGGTTTTGCAAATTTTCAAATCATTCCCATTTGCAGGAACATAAAAAGGTGTTTAATATACTGTATATATATATATATATTTAAAAATATTGAATAGCTTTACCAAAATATCGTGCCTTCCATGATTTTGCAGACTAAAACTGGAACACATGGGCAAAAAATATCAGAGTATAAGGATGTAGCGATGAGCAGGCAAAAGTTAGTAATGAGGATAAAACACATAAAACTATTTTAAACAGAGAAACTCTTATGTTTATGTGCTTGGTTTAGAAAGATTTGACAAAATGTGGGAGATCCCAATGAGTCCTACTAGGAAGAAAAAGACCTTTTCCCTACTCTTCTTCCTGCTATTTAATATGAACTGGTATGAGGCAGTGAGGAGATGACCAACCTCCTTGGTGGCCTATCCACCTTACAGTTATGATCTGTCATAATCTAGTGAGCAGCATGCTCCCAGATGATGCCAATGATGGAAACAGGTAGGGTTCAGAGTATTTAATCATCACGAGAAGATGGTACATCGTTGCCCCCACATTGAATGGAGCAGATCCAGCATATCATGCTGGCCTGTTTGTCATATCTGCCAATTTTATCCCTGTGTTTGGGAGAGTCTGTCACAATCATCCCAAAATATGTAATCCAGTTTAATCATTCAATGTCACGTCTGGTCAAAGTGCATTCAGAGGAGTCAAGTCATCCTCATCCCAGTGCATGTCATGTTTGGTAAAGCAAAAATGTCCTGCTCCCAGTTATGGGTGCAGGAACATTCCCATATTCCGTTGAAATGAAGTCTTGGGTTGTAACACAGTCCTGGACATTAGACTGGTCTGATGTCACAGTAATTCAGTTGGTTTTTGTGGTCGGTGCAGTTCCACACTAAGTGAAGTAGCTGCACTCATTACCAGCGGGACATGAGAAGGTGGAAGAAGCATTATTGACACCAAATCAGTAACTAAGAGAGCCATAGTTACTCCTACTGGTAACTACTTTTGCCAGCGGGACTGTGTTTGCAGCAACTGAAGCATAGCAAGAAAGGCAGAAACTAGGAGAAAGAGAGAGCAGTAGAGCCATTTTAAAATTAGATGAAAAAATGGGAGAACTGAGCACTAAAGTGGTTTGCTCCTCAGAGAGTTAGAATGTATGAAACATTCTTTGGTAGTGTTTGGTAGTCTGGTTGTTAAGACCGTAAGACCACTTATTACAGAAAATCGATTGTATCAATTGGCAATTGGAGGCCAATGTTTATAATGATTAACAATGAAAGTCCTTGAAGAACATCAGTGGGGATATGATTGGCAGATATAACTTCTCATTGGTGACCAATATCATCTGTACAAACTAATGGAGGGTTTTTTTGTTGTGGTTTCCCATGTGAGGCTATTCTTTCACAAGTGTGTGTGGGTGTGTGCACTTTTCCATCTCTCTTTCCCTACTTTGCCATAGGATCACTTCCATCTCTAGATAAAAGACACACAATAAGTCTTTCAAACTACTACCATCCAGCTCTTCCCTTCTGCCATACTCCACACTCATCTCGCCCCCTATTTGCAGGATAACTAATGGACTTCCATCAGTTTTAGTTCTCATCTTCTCTATCACTTTGCCAGTATCTCACCCATGTATGTGCAAGTCTAAAAATGATGCTAAAAGATACCAAATATATCCTCCTCTGAACTGACTTCGTTAATTTGTCTTTCTATGAAATTCATGGGATCATCATAAGTTGACTGGTAACTTGAAGTCATATATTTCCCCCTCCTTTCCTCCTCCTTCAGTGTGACATGATTTCCCCCTTGCCTTTTGCTTCTATGGCAAGATAGTCAAGAGTAAGTTGATGTGCAGAGGAAGACAAGAAGAACAGAAGCAAAGTGCAAGGATGCAGGGAGACATACAGCCTTCAAAGCACTGCCCTTCCATTTCAGTCTCTCTTCTCTGCGCCTGGTCTGATGTCAATGCCTTCAGAGCTCAGGTTGCAAATAAAAAAAAATCACAGGACTCATATATGGAACACTAGACTCATGTGGCCGACAACCTCAACACTGGATTACTGCTATGCGCATTACAAGGGGTAAGCTTGAAAACAGCACAACTTAATTAATGGCAGTAGTTCTGTTTTACCATGACATTAAAAAAGTCTTGGATGTCTCAGACTAGCGGATCAGAGCATTTCTCTTATTTTTAGTTCAATCTGCACTGGTTACTTGCTTATTGGCAGGCCCAATTTCAATTTCTCATTCTTACCTTTAAAGCCCTAAATACCCTGAGTGCTGTGAAGACTGCTTAAAATCAGCAGGACATGGAAATGCTTCACTCTGAGTGGATTTTTCTATGTACATTCATGTGATTTCAAAGGGATTATTTCAGATCCACTGATGTCGCTTTGAAGAGGTTTACTTGTGTTCCTAGATGGATTTTCTTAAACAACATTTCAAAAAAGGGGGGATTTGCTTATAATATAGACTCTATATTTTCTCCCTACTTCAAACATTTTGTAGATATTGCATTTACTAAAATCTTCCCTGGCAAACTGTTAATAAAATGTGAACATACTTTCCATTTTATTCTGTGTTGCACAAACTTTTGGCAGCATCAAATGATCCGTCCGTTTCCAAAAATCAAGGAATCTTACTCAGAAGTAAGCCCAATTTGAGCTTAGTAGAATTCAATCCGGGGTCAAAATGTCAGCTGCTGGGGGACTCCATGTTTTAAAGCAACATTAAGTAGAAATGTAATAAAATTGACCAAGCCCAAGTTATAGCACCCATATCAATTGGAACGTGCCTCCTTGCATATACTAATATATTGTAGTATCTCATAGAAATATAGGCCATACACATGCAAGTGGGAAAAGTTTCTATATACAGTAAAGCCCCAGTTAACCGAGCTCTGGTTAACCGAGGCTCTGTATTATCCTAGGTGCCACTGGGGGTGCCCCTCCCTCTCCTTCTCTCGAGTTCAAGAGAAGGAGAGGGAAAGGGAGGAGAAAGCGCCCCGCAATAGCTGCTGCCTAGCAGCAATGACGATGCGCTTCCCAAGGGGCGAGGGCTCACAAGGGACGTCCCTCAGTGAGAACGCCATCGCGGCTGCCTAGACAGCCACGATGACGAGGCGCTTCCCAAGGGGCGAGGTCTCGCCAAGGGACATCCCTCGGCAACACGTCACCCTATCCGAGCCGTTCAAGTTATCTGAGATGGAGCCCACCCCTTTTTCTCGGATAACTGGGGTTCTACTGTACATAGAAGGCAGGAACCATTTTAGTTTCTTCTAACAGCACTTTGCAATGCAAAGGACAATATTTGAGAGCCCTACCCTCATCCAAAACATAGGAGGACTTTCATGAGCTACTGAGGGTTGCAGCTAGAAATCCAAAAGCTTCTATGTACAGCTGGTAGACCTCCATAATGGTTTGGACTTCACCCATGGCAATTTGCTTCATAAGTACACATGCACATATGAATACTATGTCTTATTCCTAGGTAGGAAAACTAGTGTGGCAGATATTGTCCCAGTGTGTTCAAAATCTTGTAGTGAGAAAATAGATTTTTGATCCCCCCATCCCAAGAAAGCATTAATCTCACATTCATGCCAACCTCATCAATCCTCAGTAACCTAAAGATGGCAATGTGAAGTGGTTTTATTTCCTAAGCATAGTAGGGTTGCTACAGAAATTACAGAATAAAGGAGAGAAAGGAACAGAGACAAAATATAACCCAGAAAGAGCAACTGTTGCTCCTGCTAATTTTTTCTTTAATATTGGTGGCGTCCTGTTTATTTATACTGCAAAACATGGATCAGCATTCAACAGTTCCACAAAATTTAGGAACGGTGCCAAGATTGTTTTTCATTCTTGAATAGTGCCAGCAAATGACATAACTGCATGTATGATTCCCATATTTCTCCTCTTCCTTCTCAATCAGCAGATACAAATGTTCTAACAGGGAAATTCAAAAATGTGTCTATTCAGAATTAAATCTGATTGCTATCAACAGGTCTTACTCCAATCTAAGCAGGACAAAGGATGTAGCCAAAACTCTTCGGCAATGGCATAATTAAAATCAATGTTGTAGAACTTTGACTGTATTACCCCAGAAAAGAAATGGTGTGCTTTGTTTTAAAATGTTCCTTCTTTCTAATGTATGAAGTTATATTCTGATACTATTCATAATTACATTATATAGAATTTATTAATAAAAAGAAAAACATAAAAAGTTGAATCTTCTTTTTATTTGTCGTTTTATTTCTAATGATCCTTTTTGTATTCTTTGTGCTTTATTAAAAATCTTAATAAGTGTCACCTCAGTGCTTGACATTATATATAGCCTGAGATTTCCTATACTGAGCTGTGCTTTTCTGTTTCAGAAAAGAAAAACTTTTCTTTCACAGTAAAAAAAAAATCCTTAATCAATGCAGTTTTTATAAAAGAAAGAGCAACCCACCTCAAAATTCCTGGGGGAAAGATGACATAAAGCCAATACTTAGTAAGAATCTCCTAATTACTTCCCTCATGGCTAGAACGGAAGCCTTGCTGTTTGGTGGGTAGAGTTTTTTTTTTACCTTTGCAACACAGATATAATTTCAAGTTATCAAGCTTTGCTGATAGAATTGGAGAGGTAAGGCATCCTGCTATAATTCAAGAACTTTAAAAAGCCTAAGGACTTTATCATACCAGTATGTGGTCTCATGGCAATTTATGGTTTTTAAACAAACAGAAATTTACAATTTTTGGAATAACCACTTTCACACAATTTGCACAATGCTGGCAGTTTGTTGATGTAAATTCCTACAATCAGGATTCTGCACAGAATTTCTTCCTACTCACATTAACCCTTCCCAGTGTTTTCATGTTATTTTGCAGCAACTGCACAGTTGTATAGTTTCTGTGTTCTCACAAGACCTTCCTCCACTTTGCAATATCAGGATTGCAGCAGAAGGAAAGTGTCACACAACAAAGAATGTTGGAATAACAGCTATATTAGAACCACTGACAGGTTTTTCCATCAATAAAGAGAGATGATCCAATCACAAGGAGAGATGCTGATGCACTAGAGTCCTGAAACACCTTTTCACTACAAACCACATTCTGTCCAGGTAATTCATTAAGTAAAAGTTTATTTAAAGAAGAATATATATAAAAAATAAGCAAATGCAAAAGAGAAAATCAAAGTTTAAAAGGTTATTTCCTAGATAGCCGAGAGTCCAAAATCTTTTCAAATATAGTCTCCAGAATCAATCCACAAGAATACCCATTAACAAGATAGCATGAATCCAAGGCAGACAACCTAAGCCACACATGAACTATAAGCAAGAACAAACTTAGAAACGGTACATGAATTCCAAGAACATAGGACCCAAAAAACAAGAGCTGTTCACATGAATACAATGTTGCTCTCACAAAGAATTGTACCAGCAGGACCACTTTAAAAAGCCTCAATTCCTCTCATAACATAATTTCTCATGCACCTGCTTTTCTTCTCCTTATTTCTAATTCTCTGGGAAAAGCAAGTTTGCCTTTGTTGCATGCTCTGTCTCCTCAATTCCAATCGCCTTGACCTAGGCAAACATTCTTCTCCCACATTTCTCTCAGCCTGCACTTCTGGCAGGTTCTCATGAGAACTGATATCGCTTTCTCCAGTCTTGCGGGAACTGCCAGGAGTTTCTAAAACAGCTCTCTCCAGGCCACTTCTATCCTCTTCTGGGCCCATTGAATCTATTCTAGCACCCTCTTCCCCATCTCCTGAGCACTCAGAATCTCACTAGGCTACAACAGATACAACTTTGTGCGGTAGGCCCCATTCAAAGGCACTTTTATCTTGCCACATCTGTACTTTAGCAACCTTGTGTGATAAAGCCCTATCAGGTTTATAATGAATTTTCTTTCCACTTGCTACAACAGAGTCAGAATTAGGACTATACTGCACAACAAGGGGTAAGACTTTCTTGGAATTCATTATGGCAAATGTTGCTCTCTTAGAATAAGAAAGGACCTTACTCGTCATAGGCTTTATCAACCTAGCATGGGCTTTGAAATAATAAGGCTAAATATTGATAAGTTTAATCAGAAGCAAAAAAAGAGTTCAGTTTTAAACAATAAACAAATGTCCTCACAATTTGTTTAGTACTATATTTGTGTGTATTTCTTTTCAAGCCATCTGTAGACTTATGGAGACCCCATTAATTTCATAGGCCTTTCTTAGGCAAAGAGTACTTAAGAGATGGTTTTGTCAGTTCCTTCTTCTGATATATAACCCATGGTTTCTAATATTTGTTGGTGGTCTCCCATAGAAGTACTAAACAGAGTTGAACCCAGCTGGCTTCCATGATCAGATGGAAGCTGGTGCTTTTAGGGTGTTCAGGGTAAATGAATATAAACACAGCATTATGGTGATTTAAGGAGGAACACAACTTCTGTGCTTTCTACAGCATCATGGTGAGAGTACGGAACTGTATGATTAGGAGTATAGGTGAAGCAACAATGTCTCTTTGATAGCACTGCAGCCATGCTGCCAATGTGATTTTATGCTGTAGGAAGATTAGGGTAAAACTGCCTTCCCCAGCTAAAACAGTGCCTTGCTGTGCTACAGATTGCATTGACAGAATTCTGTCTGCTTTGATTTGCATTGATCACAATGTTGCTACTGTGGTTGTCTTGCTACCTGTAACTTCCCGTGCTACATTATCAAATGAACAATTCTTTTCTGTTATCTCCAGATGCATCTGAGAGGTAACAATACCTGGGGTTCCCTGTCTGTCACATACCTAAAGTGAGCTTTTAAAAATACTTCATAACACAATAAATTGTGTTCTAGCATAAATGTGTCATATTGGAACAGGGAGATCATAGGTAAGATAAGCAAGACAGAAATAAACCTCCCTAAATCTTGCTGTAACTAAAGGATTTGGGTCACATGAAGACTTAGAAAGTTGATTTTGACAGGCAGTAGTATTTTAACTGTTTCCAATGCACACTGAGCTCTCCTCACAAACAACTGTGACAGGATTCCTGTCTACACACAATTTAGCTTCACGTTTTACCTTCCTTCAAAAGTGTCCTAGTGCATAAATTTTGCATAAATTGAGAATAGGCAATACAATAAATGTATTTACTACTGCCTTCTCAGTGATGCAGTTATCAACTAATGACAGACAAGAGTTTTGCTAGTTGATGAAGGATGTACAGACAGAGACCTCTCTGATCTTATTTAGATTCTTTTTGCTTACGTTTTTTAGTTAAGCAGAAAGATGAATTAAGAACTAGAAATTAGATTTAAATGCATTTTGTCTTTTTATTAGGCTTTAGATATTATCCACACTAAAATACATAGATTCCTGTTTTTGCTGCTATTTAGTTAAAAAAACACCTCTACTTAAAAAAAATAAATGAAAATTGATATATAAAATGTCAAACGCTGTCATATAATACAGTGGCTGCTGACACCATGATCCAAGTAAAAAGTCATTTGCACGGAGTTTCAACTGTGAAATCCTACTGAGATTGCTTATGCTTGCCAAATTTTGCTGCTATCTGTAGCAGATTATTGCTCAACAGAGTACTTTGTTTCACCCAGAAAGCAAAAGTCCTAAAGAAAAGCAAAACATTTCAATCTGATATCTCAAGATACACCCCGATCACCTGGATCTTTCTCTAAGCCCTCCCTTGTATCAGGAACTGCTGAGAATTACCCCACCTTTGTGATTTTGCTTCCTGAAATGATGATGTGCCACCAATTTCTAGAATGCAGCCTAAAAAAAAAAGCTGAATGAGCAAGTCCCCATTCTCCATACTAAATTAGCTTTGAAGTGGAACAAAACTGGTGGGTAACTCACTTTTCCTTCAAGGGTGACACCCTCCTTCCTCTCACTTCCTACGGCTGTAATGTCGTGTTGAGCATGTTCTGCTGTTTTTTCAGCTGCACCGGATATCAATTACTTCGTGTGCGGAGGATGCTGACCTGAATAACCGTTCTCCATTTAACATTACTTCTCACCTCCTATCAACTGCTCTGCCATTTAAATTCATGCCTCCTGGACCTTGAATTAGGACTTCATGACTTCCCTTTTCCTTTCATTACATGGTTCAGAGGGGATTAACTCTTTTAAAACTAACATTTACCCAGGAATCTCACAGGATTGCACATATTTCAGCCTTTCAAGACAAAATAAGGAGTGAAAGGCTAATAATGCAAGACCTACATTAGTATTAGAGATTAGAAGTTAGCGGTAAGGTACAATTTTGTGCAAAACATGCGTAAGGTGGACAATGTTACCTTTTAATTTGCTATAGGCTGCTAAACATATTTCAGTGCAAGTTCGTAACTGCAAACAAAAACATCTACAGTACCACAAATCAACTTAGAAATATCTTAACACAGGGTTTAGATCTGGGTTACAGTATTTAAATCTGAGAGAAAACAAGAGCCTAAAAAAAATAAAAATCATATTTACTAAACAGAAAATTCTCTTTCTCGTCAATGAATATTTTGCAGTCATTCACTATGCAATCTTAATTTTTTGTGGCTAATAATAATAATAATAATAATAATAATAATAATAATAATAATAATAATAATAATAATAATTTTTATACCCCGCCCCATCTCCCCGAAGGGACTAGGGGCGACTTACATGGGGCCAAGCCCAGGCTAAACAGACAATGTAAAAACACAATAATAAAACAAATCAATCAACAATAAAACAAATCACAAAACAAATGAGGTCATATAAAATAAACATACTTTGATAAAATCCTGGGTTGGCTCCTAAAAGGAACTGGGACAAAGAAAGTGCCAGTAGTGTCAGATACAATTGGGGAGAGGACGATACCAAAATTATTGTCCTATTAAAATGCTGGGGAAGGCGTAAACAAGGAAACTATGGCTGCAGTAGTGCAGTAAAGATAAAATAGGCAACAGGTCAGTCCTTTACTATGGAAGTCAGTCGCCAAAGGCCTGTTGGAAGAGCCAAGTTTTCAGGCTCTTCGAAAAATAAGGAGGGTAGGGGCTTTTAATTTCAGTCATGGTTTACAACATAGCTTGATAGTGCTTGGAATTCCTACCACATAAAAATGTTATAAAATCAAGTTAAAATTTATATCAAATATAAAGTTTTATTTGAGATAATTAATTTTAGGTTTCTTTCACACTATGTAAATTTTCTTGTAACTTGGGGTGATCAGTTCTTTAAACATTATTCACCAAGGCTAAAATATCTTTTGGTGTACCACTCACTAAAAGATATTAAATTAAACAGCTTTGGAGACAAGGTCCCTATAGCCCTCCGTGGCACAACAGCCATGGGGCTCAACATGAGTCTTCCATTTATCCCACAGTGACCCCCGCAGCTACTACTGGATCACTCTTTATGTTTATCGAGCAACTGGATAGCCTACTCACAACAAGATATGCCTCTGCCCAACCAACTTAGGTTGCATTCACATTCCTACTGTAGATAAAATGTTTGAAAGTCAATGCACTATTAGAGAATTTGTGGTATAGGAAAAAATAGATGAAAAATGTTGATCACAACATTTATCTTGCCTGTTGCAAGCCAGTACAGACAACTACAGTGGGATTGGCTAGAGTGGAATCCCATCCTTTCCCAGCTTAAGCTTTATTGTCTTTTTAATTACAGACACATTACAGAAACCTGATACTAAAAGTCTGTATTTCTCCAGTTTTCCTTTACTATCCTCTCAAGGCCAACGCTGCCAAGAACATCCAAAGGATGAGGAGGGGAAAGCAAAGGGATGGTCAGGCATAAAAAGGCTATCAACCTCATCATACAGACTGATTTGCCCATCGTACATCGCTTTCTTATCCCTTTTGCCACAGAGCCCATTACAAAACACATATCTACTTTCAGTTGGGCAATGTGGTGAAAAGGGAGAGGAAGCAGTGCACACCACTGCAGCAGCAACATGGGAGGCTTCCCTTGTTGCCTTTGCTACAAAGGGGGGGAGCAGTGGAGGCTTCCCCCGTGGGATGGGGTGGCGGTAAGTTGGGCAATGCGGAGCGTGGGGCAACGGTTTCTCCACGCCTCCCGCCAGAACCTCACGGATTCGTCATAATGTGTGACAAACTCCTCACTTAATGTGATAAGGTCCTAAATGAAAAAGTCCTTCCCTGTTATTAAGGCATGCCTGTTTGTGCATGCACGTAGTTTAGAATTACAGTGAGGACTTTATATACACATATCAAAAACTTTACAAAAGAGGAATGTATCTTTTCTTATTTTCTCAGTGGTTGAGTTTTTAAAAAAGATAATATATTCAAACTGTATCCTTATTATCAACTGTGTTGTTGCCATTGTCATGTGCCCACAAGAAATTTCCAATTTATGATAAATCGAAGGTGACCTTAGAAAGGTTTTTTTAGAGGTGGGTTGCTTTTGCTTTCCTTTGAAGCAGAGAGAGTTTGATTTGCCCAAGGTCATTCAATGGGTTTCCATGGTATAGAGGGCATATGAACTCTCTATTCCTTGCTGGTTCTCATATAACAACTGATCTCCTGCTTCCCCAAGAAGACTGCAAAAGCCAAAAGCCAGTCCTCTCTGAATACATCTCCAAAGGTTTTTGATCAAGATTAGTTACTTGAATCTTGTGGTATACTGCTCATCACCTGCCCCTAAGATAGGTATATAAGTTCTCATCTACCCTTAAAATGGATTAAGGCCAGCCTCGCCCTGACTAATATTTCCCGCCCCTTGATCAAAGGCTGTCACTGCAATTGGTTTTTAACTGAAATTGCTGTGTTTTATCTATGATGTATTTTTGTTATATTTTATTGTATGTTGTTCTGTATTTGTATTTGTAGTCTTTGGAAATGGCCCTGAGTCCCTTCGGGGAGATAGAGCGGTATATAAATACAGTTTTTTTTTATTATTATTATTATTATTATTATTATTATTATTATTATTATTATTATTTATAAAGTATGTATTATTCTGGGATAACTATGGTATTTTGAAATTCTACAAGGTTCACTCTGTGCCTGTTTGTGTGTGCATACTTAAATGCAGATTTTTTTTTCTAAAAAAGACTCTCATTAATGTAAGTGTGTGTGTGTGTGTGTGTGTGTGCGCGCGTGTGTGTGTGTGTGTGTGTGTGTGTGTTTCCCTTTGCCAAAATTTCTTTAGTGACTCCCTTGGAGATTAAAGATCTGGTTCGACAGCTGCACTTCATGACTTGGTGCCTTGACCTCCTGACCTTTTGACTTCCTTAAAAAGAATGCATTTCAGTATAAAGGACCTTATTTGGCTTTCAGAAAATTCAACTTGTTAATTATAGGCTTTGTTGTGCTTCATGTGAAGGAAGCACAAATTATTCCTTTTCACTATCAAAGCCAAGCTTTTCCCCTTTTCTGTATTTGAAGAAATTTCCACTTCTCATTAATAAGAGTTCCTATGAATTCAGATGTAAATCCCTGTGATAACAGAGGTAGGAAGGTGTGCACCAGATTTCTCAACATCTTCCCCATCTTATGTTTGATCTGGATGTACTTTAATTTTAGAAACACCCTGGAAATTTGTCAGTTTGACAATTCAAGTGTTCTCTCACTTATTGCTGGGGTTAGGTTCCAGGACCACCTGCAATAAGTGAAAATCCGTGAAGTAGAGACACTATATTTATTTTAATATGTATACATTATTTTAGTAGTTAAACCCTATTTTAAGTCTTTATCAACCAATCGTGTGTTGATAAATCACCTCCTTCTCCTCCCGTTGCCGCTTGGGCTCCTTTTCTCTCCCTCTGGCTTCTCCTTCCTCCCTTCCTTAGGCTTTAAATTGTAATTTTTTTATGATTTATAATAGTCTTTTAGAGTTCGTTGAAAAACTGTGAAACAGTGAATCCGTGAAAAGTGAACCACGAAGTAGTGAGGGAACACTGTAGTCTGATCCAGAACATGTAATCCCTACCATTCGGCAAGCAGATTGTGGTCTAAATTCAGTTGTTTTAACCCAACAAGAATACATTCATGGAATCGATGGGATTTATTTATGTACTAACTCACCATTTAACAACTGATTGAATAGGTCTACTCAGTTTCAACTAGTAGTTGGATCTACACTGACATATAATCCAGTATCTAATCCCAGATTGCTTGTTTTGAACTTGATTATATGAATCTATACTGTCATATAATCCAGTTCAAATCAGATAGTCTGAGATCACATATTGTATTATATGGCAGCATAGAAGGCAGCATGTGACTCAGATATATTGATGAGAGCATATGTACGTCAGAAGTAAACTGGGACAGACATTGTCAAGCAACACCAGATTCTGGTCAAGGTGGCTAAATATATTAATGAGAAAGAAGGCACAAGTTATGAGAGGCTACATCTGTTTGATTTGTCTGAGCTTCCTAGGAAGGGCAAGGTTCCTTTTCCCTCTTCATTACTCACTGAGTTGAGTGCACACAACTTTGAATCCAATTTACAACAATGGAAGAAGGATGCTGGCAATGTCTGAATGTGGGACGCAAGGTATGGAAAACTAGAACATTTTAAACACAGGTCAAGAAGTTTGAGGGCAGAGAATTACTCAGGATTACTAAAAGATGTAGAGCTGTTTTAGGATACATGAGAATGCAGACTACAATAAGCAAATTGCCCTAAACCACATGTGTCAAATGCAAGGCTTGTAGGCAAAATCTAGCCCTCCATGTCATTACTGCCAACTAATCTAGGTGCACATAGCATTTGAGCTATACAAACTTTACATTATTGTGGGGTTGTTGTGTGTTTTCCAGGCTGTATGGCCATGTTCCAGAAGTATTGTTTCCTGACGTTTCGCCCACATCTATGGCAAGCATCCTCAGAGGTTGTGATGTATATATACAGTATATACCTCACAACCTCTGAGGATGCCTGCCATAGATGTGGGTGAAACATCAGGAAAGAATGCTTTCTGGAACATGGCCATACAGCCTGGAAAACACACAACAATCCTGTGATTCTGACCATGAAAGCCTTCAACAACTTTACATTATTGTTTTCCTTTTTGACTACAATTACCAGAATCCCTATTGGCCATGCTGGCTGGGATCTGTACTTCAAACAGAGAAACTTTTCAGAATCTCTGTATATTAATCTTTTTCAGCATGTCCTCCAGAACTATGGCCTGAAGATCTTCCTGTGTTTTCTCAACAAGACTTAATGGATTTCCTACATCAGAGGAGTCTCGTTCCCAATAAAAGGAGAAAGCCTTGGCTGGCATATCTACACCCAATTTTCCAGTCGGGAAGTGGCAGTATTTCATCCTTTGGCAATGAATTTTCAGAATGAATTGCATGATTTCCTACTGGCAGAGGAAACACCTTCTCCCCTACCAAAGGAGACATTCATGGCTGGCATGTCCACATCTAATTTTCCAGTTTTGAAATGGCACTATTTCATCCTTTAGGGATGAATTTTGAAATCTATGAAGATGCAAAGGTATAATCAGAGTCTCACTGATTTAAAATCAAAGTACTTCAAATAATTTACACTTGTATTTTACCTACTCTGGGGGCCTTTCCTATTCTTTACAGTTTTAACAAAATGTACATTGATCTTGCACATCAAATATTTCTTTAATTCATTGATCTTGTTGCAGCTTTAATTCTCCTCCTGCAGAAGGGCTATTATCTTTCCACTGCCTTTCACAGTGACTCGGGGTGGCTTTGTTTTGTAATTACAATGGGTCTCTTATCAAAGGTATTTTCCCCTATAACAGACAACTTCTCTTGAACAAACCCATTGCATTCTTAGTTTAAAGGTTTATTCAAATTGGAATCAGTTTGCTTTGACTTTACGAGATGCCAAAGATAAGGTAGCAATCAGGGGTTAAGTAGTTTCCTTAACAGAAATGAATAAAGAAGTACTTTATTTAATGTGAAGTATTTAATATAATTAATCTTAATTGAAAAAAAACTACATGCATGCACCCCTCAAAGTCAGCAGGAAATCGATGTGTTCAGGAACACAGAGAACAATCTGCACTTCCCAGACAAAATCTAAGAAGAGACTTTCACTTGGATAGCTCTTAAGACTGGAAACTATACATTTTGAGGATGAACCAGACTACACTATCAATGATATAAATGAGACAAAGGCCCAGGACCCTCAAAGAGTAGGGGCCCCATGCTACTGCTGCAGCATAAATATCACATATAGATATAAGTTTCTTGTAATGCTACTGAATAGAGACAGGAGTGTAGACCTCTTCCTCTTCCTCAAAAATGATTGAGTTAACTGTCCTCTTCAACTTGATTTGTCAGCTGTAATGTGGCAGGAGAAGTTGTTGACACAATGAAATCACTACTTCAGAGACTGATCTTGGTCACACTAGAAATGGGATGTGTGTGTATGCCCAGAGTCAGAACCTCTTTCCTGTGATCTGCCACAGTGCCAACCTATTCTTCCAATGGGAAGCTCATGTAGGTGCACAACGGGGCATGCTTCTGGTATTGTTCTGGAGCCCCAATTGCTTTGAGGTTGGTTTTACCTACAATGGACAATACTTGGTCCCATGTCTGAGATTTTTCTGAATGGTTGGAATACAAATGCATTATAAGGATAGTGGACCCTCGATATCCACTGAAGTTTGGTTCCAGAGTTCCATGATACTCCAGGCCCATTATATAATAATGACATGGCAAAATGATATCCATCATAGAATGATAGTCAAGGTTTACTTTTTTGTGGGAGGTGAGGATGGTATTTTACAAGCCATGGATGGTTGAATCAGTGGGTTCAGCATTTGTGGATATGGAAAGCCACCTGGACATGATATTTAAAGCTCCTTCATTCCATGCCTATATTGTGCATCATAAATTAAAATGGATTTACCACTCCAAAGAAAGGGATTGCACTCTACTGCTGATTTATCCCTTTTTATTCCCGAACAGGACTTTGCCTACACCTCTCACCATGCTGGTACGGATTTTCTTTGGCTTGACTCCTTGAAAGCCTGAGGGATGCTCTTATATGGAGGAGGGGAAGGGAGGGATCATGGAGAAATCCTCCTTTCCCCTGCAGCCCTTTGAAACGTTGTTATTGTTTATTTTTATGTTGTTAAAATATTTATAAATTGCTTTCTATCCCAACAAGGAAATGTTTAGTAAAAATGATCATTAAAAAAAAATTGAGCAAAAACATTCTGCAAAAACGAGCAAAAATAATTTAAAGAGTGAAAGGTCTGACAAAATGATAATGGGTTTGACTGCCTGTTAAAATTCCATAAGAAGCCAGCCTGACATCCCTTGGAAGGAAGTTACAAATTGGAAGTGTTGCTACAGAAGAACCCCAGCCTTAACACCCACCAACCTAATCTCTCAGAGTGGGATGCGAGGACACAACACAATGTGTGCTGGAAATGTCAGGATCATATGGGTGGAAGTAGTCTTTTAGACACACTGGGTCCAAGATTTTAACAGATTTATAGGCCAAAGGAATTGCCTGGAATTGAATCAGAAGCAAAGTGGAAGTACCTACATCTAAAACGTACAACAGAAAACTCTCTAGTTGCTACATTTGCACAATTCTATATCTTCCAAACATTCTTCAAGGGCAGACTTGGATAAGACAATGTTTCAGCAATCTGACTGACAGGCAATTCAGACATGGCTCATTGGTCAAATCTGCTTTCCCTAGAAAGAGATGAAAATGATGTGTCAGCATAAAGAGAATCAATGGTCTTCTGCCCTGCTCCACCTAGAATTGCTCCAGAGGTGGCAATGTACTGTGTTGCAGGTGGATGGAGGAATCAGCCAGAGCTGCCTCTTTTCTTGTCCCAGAATTACAGTCCCTTCTGTAAACAGGAGACTTTCCCTGGGTGGAAAGACAACTTTAATCTATAATCTTTAAATTCTCATCCGGAATTGCGAAAGGCATACAAATAAAGAGTAGATGCTGAACACTGGAGTTAATATTACTTATAAATAAGCTCTGCAGCTAAGACAGAAATGGCAGCTATCTCTTACTTTCAATCCTAAAATATCTAATATTGGATGACACCTGCTCCTGATCTACTAAAATCTTTTTGTGACTTCTTACTACCATCTTACTCCACACTGCTTGACTGCCTTAAGAATGATGGGCTTCTTCCTATCTCTGAGACCTAGAATTCTATTCCACCCTCTGCAAGAATCACTGTCTTTCTGTCTTTGGACTGATTCTTAAATGGCCTAAAATCTTTAGACAAGGTCTGGAAACCTATTTCTGGGCCACAGCATTTCAGACGAACCCCCCCCCCCCATCCCCATTAAATCAGTCTTATACTATAGCCATAGGTTGTTAGCATGATGCAAATTGGGCTACAAAGTGGAGTACACAAAATGAGGATGTGGAGAAGAGCAAACCACAGATCCCCTACTGGAATGTAGTCTGAGCCTTGTCATATGCACAATGGAGGACCTTCTAAAAGCAACACCAGAGGCACTCCAAGTGGCCAGCGACTGGTCAAAGAATGTTTAGCACAATGCCAAGTTTTTAAAACTTTGTTTGTGTTTATAAATACATTACAACTGTACCCCCGGTTTCGCTTCTGATACGATAAATAAAATAGAATGTAAATGTTTATATATATATATATATATATATATATATATATATATACACACACACACACACACACACACACACACACATACATACATACATACACACATGCGCGCGCGCACACACACACATATATATACCCTCAGGACAGTTAAAATGTACAAGCTAGTATCTTTTGTAGGGTTATTTAGAGGACTTCAGTTTTCTTCTAAGCTAAAAATGCATGGCATATAGAAAACTGCTGTGCCAAGAGGAAACTAATCACAGTGACCTTTTCTGATAATAGAGTCTGCAACTCTTAAAAGTTACCTTCCAGGTTCCCCAAATCAAGAGAGACTATGTCAGAATACGACAAGACTGAGGTCCCTTCCATACAGCTGAATAAAATCCCACATTTTCTGCTTTGAACTGGAGTATATGGAATTTATAGCAGTGTGGACTGGATTCAGATAACCCAGTTCAGAAAATATTGTGGGGGTTTCTGCTTTGATATTCTGGGTTATATGGCTGTGTGGAAGGGCCCTTAGTCACTTCCAGGGTGTATTACTACAATGTTTTCTACACAGACATGTCGTTGAGAGTAATGCTGCAGTTCCTTTTTAACAGCCATGGACTGAGATTCATTGTTTGGTCAGTGGCTTCCAGAGGAGCTCCCAGGCTGACGAGTCCAAGGGGCCTTTCCTGAACTGCTAGTCTCAGGAATCCACAGGATGTTGCCAAAGCAATTAAAGTGGAATCATGGTGCTATTGTTGTGTGGTGTGAAATGTCCAGAATGCAGCAAAGAGTGTTTGTGCATGGGAACATGAACCAGTTGTGTTAAAATAGCTGCTCTGGCTTCTGCTATTTTGCAGGGAAGTACAATTTAGATTACAATAAATTTAGGTTACAATAAAAGATCATATCCTCCCATTTGATGCTGCCATTGTGCAGAGATCTACAAAAGGGAGATCCCTTTCTTCACATCAGCCATCCAAGCAGTAGCCACCTGGTTAGTGCTTGGAAGAAAGACCAGCAATGAATCCCAGATTCTTTAGGTTATATTTCTGGGGAAGAAACTTGTAAAACCTTCTCTGAGTATTCCTTGCCTAAGAAAAAGAAGACATACAACAATAAGACAAAAACTCTATGAAATTCACAGAGTTGCCATAAATCTTGAAAGCACCTACACCCAGAACATGATTGTTTGCATGACAGATCAATGGGAGAATGAAAGAGCTTAACCTTGCAATGCCTAGAGATAGCACAAATCATCAAACAAAGAGCTCAGCATCTTCTTGGGGCTAGGAATCTGAGGAATGATACATCTATTGTGCACTCGCTTATCAAGCCCAGTAAAAGGAAAAAAGAATGCAATTGTCCTAATATATTGCTAAGGAATATATATAATGAATGGGCGTAAGGGATGGAAAAATAAAAATAAAATAAAATACAGAGACCAACCGTTGCTATTCCAAGTATATATCTACATGTAACCTTGCAAAACAAAAAGTAATTGCAAACTCTGCATCTTGTTACAACCTCGAGGGGAATATTCAAAATGGGAAGGTGACTCCAGAAGACAAATGCCTTCTCCTGGGAAGATTAATTTTGCCCAACAGCGTGGGAGAGACTAGTTGGGTAGTGCGTGTGTATGAGTGTGTGCGCGCACGCACATGCACAAGAAAAAGAACATGAATCTAACAAATCTCAGGGTGGTTATGGACATGAATTAATGTATTCCTTCAAGGTTTGGGAAGGATGTTGGATTTATGCAAATACTGCAGTTGCATTATAGAAAAGAGTTTCAAGATTGTTGAATACCCTCTCTCTCCATAATTGTGAGAAATGCTGTGGCAAGTACCAATTTGCCCCCTTGTGGGAATTGCCAAACCTGTTCTTATGATCAAGATTAAATGAAGAGAATTCTAGGCTAGGCATGCTTTGAAAGGTCCACTTTACATTTAGTGGGTTTGTGAAGATAAGACTGTTGTTCTGCTTAACTGCTCCGTCCTCTCCCCCTCATTTTCTTTTCTTGTTCCCCTCCGCAGCTCTCCAAAAGTGATTTGAGCAACAAAAATGCTCTCGTCGGTCTTCTCAGTTTTACCTCTGTGTCCTTTCTGTTACGGAAATGTTCTTGAATCAACACAAGGACTAAAAGGAATCGAAACATTGATTTTTTTAGAATCAGCATTTCTTGCTCGAAAGGCAGCCAGGGCTCAAGAGATACATCATATTAATACTGATCATTAAAGGTCTCAGGAACTGACCCTTTCTTCTGGTTAGGAGTCTATTTCTAGGTCCAAGTAAAGTGACTTTTGTATCCAAAGAAATCAACACTTTCCTGACTTGGGACACTCTTGGCAAATTTATCCCTTGAGAATTAAAGGATGTGCCATGAAACCAAAATGTAAAGGGGGGGGGGGGGGAGAAATAAAACCGCAAACAGGATGATTTCAACTAGGAAGGGTTTTTTTAATCAGTCAAGTATATATATTGAATTAAAACAATTTGACATATTCATATACTAATATAATTAGAAAATAAAAGTAAGTTTATGGATGCAATGTACATACATATGTCTGTATCTGTTTGTGTGAACTGGAAATGGGTAGGAGGAGGAAAAACTCAAAATATTTTTACAGTAACTTGTACTATTGGTTCAGTTCCTCATGCCAAAACAGCATTGCAGGGTTAGCAAGAACTGTGCTATTTTCTTTCTAAGTGAGAAGCTTTAACATTGCTCAATACAATTCTGCAGTAGTTTGCCTTAAAGCCCTAGGGCAACTATGGTGTGTGAAGAACTCTATCTTCTCCGCAAATCCTTGGCTTTTGCTTTTTACGCTTTTCCTTCCTTTCTGAAGATTAAATAACACAATCCAGTATCCATCACTCCTGAGCCCTTGGGAAGATCTGACTTAGCAGAAAGTTTCCCATGAAAGGTTCCCAAATGATGACTGTAAACTTCGATTAATATTAGATTTTTCTAAAGGCTCACAAGATTGATTTGACTGACTTCTGTTTATTTTCCTTTACAGCTTTTCATAACAACAGAGGAGTCACACAGGGTTAGCAGCCTCGCAACATTAACTCTGAGACTCAGATCGAGTTACTACCACTGGACTATTAAAGTAAAATAAAATAAAAAGCGGGTTGCAAATCAAAACTGTCAGCCAATTTTAATTTATTTCTTTGGAGCTCTGGTAAGTATAGGATTCTTCCATTTCAGCTCACATGCATTAAATTTTGATAACTATGTTAGGAAAATTGTGTTAGTCCATTATTGTTCTTATAAATGATCACTTGTTTATCTGTAGTATCCACCTGAGTTTTGTATAGACTTTTCCATTTGTCTTGCATAGATTTTGATTTCACTGCTTATATTACCCTTTGTAATATATGCATTAAGTGTGTCAGTAACTTAAATAAAATAAATGTAATACAAATAATTACATGCACACATCTGTACATGGATATGTAATACATATGTATTTTATATATACACATATATGAACATTTATGTGTGTATGTGTGTGTGTACGTATATGTATGTGTGTGTACATATATATATGGTAAAGGTTTCCCCTTGACATTAATTCCGGTCAGGTCTGACTCTGGGGTGGATGCTCATCTCCATTTCTAAGCCAAACAGCCGGCGTTGTCTGTAGACACCTCCAAGGTCATGTGGCCGGCATGATTGCATGGAGCGCCGTTACCTTTTCGCACCTATTGATCTACATCACATTTGCATGTTTTCGAATTGCTAGATTGGAAGTTGGGGCTAACAATGGGAGCTCAACCCATTCGAACCACCAATCTTCCAGTCAGCAAGTTCTGCAGCTGAGAGGTTTAACCCATCTGCCACTGTGGCCCCAATATCTATCTATCTATCTATCTATTGATGTACAATACATATATATTTTGTATTCATGTACAGATATATGTGTGTGTGTATTTTATGTTGCTTTTCTCCTAGCATAACCTCACACTGGCTTATAAAGCACGTGCATATGCGCGCGCACACACACACAAAATCACATATGTATAACATATAGGTATATACACATACATGTAGGTGTTAGTGTGAATGAATGTGAATACCTTCCTCCTTATTTTTCAGAAAATGCTAACACTATTTGAGTGAGATACAGACCAAAGCATCAGTGAAAACTCATAGTAAGTCTGACCAAAAAGAGGTTAAAATCTATCTGAAGGCCTATGACAGGACAATTAATTCAGAAGAAAAGGCTTTTCTGGATGACTCTATTGTATCTGCACAAAATCATGAAGTGGAGCTGATTTGAGAGGTCTGAGATCTATTGCAATCCGGTCCAGAAGAGAATGTAAGCAATTCAACAGCTCACTGTGAAGAATTTGTCCATCAGTTTGCAAACAAAATCACAGGGATTTGATCTAACTTGAGATGCTACAGGCCTGACGGATGTAACACGGGCACCTGCTTGTCCACTTTTGATGGATACTTTTCAATTTGTTGCAGCCTGCAGATATGGACAGGATCCTCAGAGAGATGAGAGCCACCACATGCATACTAGACCCTTGCCCTTTCTGGCTAAATAAACAAGCCAAAGAGGGACTGGCTGAGGGGCTAAGAGAAATGATGAATGCCTCTACTAGAATAATAGAATCATAGAATAGTAGAGTTGGAAGAGACCACATGGGCCATCTAGTCCAACCCCCTGCTAAGAAGCAGGAAATCGCATTCAAAGCACCCCCGACAGATGGCCATCCAGCCTCTGATTAAAAGTCTCCAAGGAAGGAGCGTCCACCACGGCCCCGGGGAGAGAGTTCCACTGTCGAACAGCTCTCACAGTGAGGAAGTTCTTCCTGATGTTCAAGTGGAATCTCCTTTCCTGTAGTTTGAAGCCATTGTTCCGTGTCCTAGTCTGCAGGGCAGCAGAAAACAAGCTTGCTCCCTCTTCCCTATGACTTCCCTTCACATATTTGTACATGGCTATCATGTCTCCTCTCAGCCTTCTCTTCTGCAGGCTAAACATGCCCAGCTCTTTAAGCCGCTCCTCATAGGGCTTGTTCTCCAGACCCTTAATCATTTTAGTCGCCCTCCTCTGGACGCTTTCCAGCTTGTCAACATCTCCCTTCAACTGTGGTGCCCAAAATTGGACACAGTATTCCAGGTGTGGTCTGACCAAGGCAGAATAGAGGGGGAGCATAACTTCCCTGGATCTAGACGCTATTCCCCTATTGATGCAGGCCAGAATCCCATTGGCTTTTTTAGCAGCCGCATCACATTGTTGGCTCATGTTTAACTTGTTGTCCACAAGGACTCCAAGGTCTTTTTCGCACACACTGCTGTCAAGCCAGGCGTCCCCCATTCTGTATCTTTGATTTCCATTTTTTCTGCCGAAGTGAAGTATCTTGCATTTGTCCCTGTTGAACTTCATTTTGTTAGTTTTGGCCCATCTCTCTAGTCTGTCAAGATCGTTTTGAATTCTGCTCCTGTCTTCTGGAGTGTTAGCTATCCCTCCCAGTTTTGTGTCGTCTGCAAACTTGATGATCGTACCTTCTAACCCTTCGTCTAAGTCGTTAATAAAGATGTTGAACAGAACCGGGCCCAGGACGGAGCCCTGCGGCACTCCACTTGTCACTTCTTTCCATGATGAAGACGACGCATTGGTGAGCACCCTTTGGGTTCGTTCGCTTAGCCAATTACAGATCCACCTAACCGTAGTTTTGTCTAGCCCACATTTTACTAGTTTGTTTGCCAGAAGGTCATGGGGGACTTTGTCGAAGGCCTTACTGAAATCCAGGTACGCTACATCCACAGCATTCCCTGAATCAACCCAACTCGTAACTCTATCGAAAAAAGAGATCAGATTAGTCTGGCATGACTTGTTTTTGGTAAATCCGTGTTGACTATTAGCAATGACCGCATTTGTTTCTAAGTGTTCGCAGACCACTTCCTTAATGATCTTTTCCAGAATTTTGCCTGGTATTGATGTGAGGCTGACCGGACGGTAATTGTTTGGGTCGTTCTTTTTTCCCTTCTTGAAGATAGGGACCACATTCGCCCTCCTCCAATCTGCTGGGACTTCTCCCGTTCTCCAAGAACTCTCGAAGATAATTGCCAGTGGTTCTGAAATAACTTCCGCTAGTTCCTTCAGTACTCTTGGGTGTAGCTGATCTGGCCCTGGGGACTTGAATTCGTTTAGAGAGGCCAGGTGTTCCTGGACAACGTGTCTCCCTATTTGGGGTTGGATTTCCCCCAATCCTTCGTCCATTCCGTGTTGCTGAGGTTGAAGATGGCTTTCTTTTTCTGAGAAGACCGAGGCAAAGAAGGCATTGAGCAGTTCTGCCTTTTCCCTGTCCCCTGTCGCCATCACCCCATCTTCTCCTTGCAATGGCCCTATCGCCTCCTTTTTCTTCCTTTTTCTACCAACGTAAGCAAAAAAGCCTTTTTTGTTGTTTTTTATGTCCCTGGCAAGCCTGAGCTCATTTTGCGCTTTAGCCTTGCGAACCTTTTCCCTACAGGTGTTGGCTATACGTTTGAATTCTTCTTTGGTGATTTCTCCCCTTTTCCACTTCTTGTGCATGTCACTTTTGAGCTTTAGCTCAGTTAGAAGTTCTTTGGACATCCATTCTGGCTTCTTTGCACTTGTCTTATTTTTCTTCTTTGTTGGCACTGTTTGCATTTGCGCCTTGAGTATTTCACTTTTGAAAAACTCCCATCCATCCTTAACTCCCTTGTTTTTTAATATCGGCGTCCATGGAATGCCGCTCAGTAATTCCTTCATTTTTTGGAAGTCAGCTCTCTTAAAGTCCAGAAAGCGTGTTTGACTTGTCTTAGTTTCAGCATTCCTTTGTATTGCAAACTGCAGGAGCACATGGTCACTTGCCCCTAAGGATCCAACCACTTCAACTGTATTGATCAGGTCTTCCACATTTGTTAAGATTAGATCAAGAGTTGCTGATCCCCTTGTTGCCTCTTCTACCTTCTGGACCATAAAATTATCTGCAAGGCAAGTGAGGAATTTGTTGGACTTTGTACTCTTGGCTGAGTTTGTTTTCCAGCAGATATCGGGATAATTGAAATCGCCCATGACTACTATATCTCTTCTTTGTGCCTGTTTGGTCAGCTGTTGACAGAAGGCTTCATCAAGTCCTTCATCCTGACTCGGAGGTCTGTAGTAGACACCCACGACAAGATCTTTTTGAGTCCCGGTTCCCTTGATTCTTATCCAGATGCTTTCAAGCTGGTTTCCCGGATTACAGTCTTGCATTTCTTCTGCAACGTAACTGTTTTTGACATATAAAGCTACTCCCCCTCCTCTCCCCTTCTACTGCAAGGGAAGGAACCAACATGCCTGAAAAAAATGTGGAAAGACCTCTTCTGAAAGAACTTTTGCTGGAGCCTCCTATATGCTAGATACCCACGGACCAGTGGGTATCTAGCCTTCCGTTTTTGGGCAAGACATTGGATTACGGGGTGGCTTCTACACTCTAGAGGCGCCTGGATGAGGATTACCTAGACCAGTGTTCCCCAACCTTCGGTTCTTTTGGTTTTGGACTTCAGCTCCCACAATTCCTAACAGCTGGTAAACTGGCTGCGATTTCTGGGAGTTGTAGTCCAAAACACCTGGAGGATCAAAGGTTGGGAAACACTGATCTTGACACATTTCAGACTTGTCTAATGCCTGGTTAAGGGAGATAGTTTCAAACACATTAGTGGATGACCAGCACAGGGACATGAACAGCGTGTACCAGTGAATCTCCTGGACCCCTTGGTAGCTTTCATCAACATGGTATCCTTCTGAGTTGCCTCTTTGGGATGAGGCCTGGAGGCCCTCTCAAATAGACAGGGGAAATTCTGTGGCTATCAAATTATTGATTCTCTTTAATTCCAAAAATGTGCTGAGAGTAGACAAGGTAACATGAAGTGTCATTGTCTCAAGCATTTCTCTGGTTCAGTTTTGCCTAAAATGTAACTATTTCACTGTATATTTACCAGATTCTTTGCACTTGCTTTGAAGCAGAGCATTATATGCCAGAAATAAATTATAATTGTCCTAAGAAACCCTAGCGGGTACAGAGCCACAATAAAACACTAACCATAGTTCTATTTTTTCAGTTAATTCACTAACCTAACCACATTCATGAGCACTCCAGCAGTGATTTGCAAGAAATATTCAAAGTGTAAGTCAAAGATTCTTGTACTGAAACAGAGATCCATGCACATATAAAAACACGCACATGTGAGAGCCCTGATTGGACTGTGGAACCATTTTCCAACAACATATAAATAATATCCACCTGACATTCACATATTCATGTAGATTCTCAAGGGGTAAAAATGACACATTTCCTGAGAAACAAATCTCAAAATGAATCTCAGAAATCAAAATATACTGTTACATTTTGGAGACATATTCTGTCCCATTTGTCTTTAAATTGGATTTCAAATATGACTAAACAAGACTCTTGCAGGTATTTTAAGAGGAACATACTTTTGTGTCATAAGCATTAATGAACTAAACTGCATTCCACCAAATGCATTTACTTACTTACTTAATTTATATCCAACCTTTGTCCCAATAATGGGACTGAAGGCATATTTCAAAACAATACAGATTAAAATCTGTAAAACCATTAATAAAAGTGTAAAAATAAAAGTTTCTACTGATGTATTAATTTCCACACACAATCCCTTACCCCATCTCTGCTTCTCCAAGTAACTAGCCCGTGGCTAATAGTCAGAATCAAAGAGCTGTAGCCAAAGGCCTCTTCTACACTGCCATATAATCCAGATCACCAAAGCAGATAATCCACATAATCTACTTTGAACTGGATTATCTGAGTCCCCTTCTACACTGCCATATAAAATCCAGACTATTTGCTTTGAACTGGATTATATAGCACCGTAGAAGGGGACTCCGATAATCCAGTTCAAAGCATATACTCTCGGTTTTATATGGCAGTGTAGAAGGGGCCAAAGCTTCAGATCCTGTCTGAAGCTGTCAGGTTTGGATGGGCATCCAAGGTCTTAGATAATTTCTAGGGCAAAGGCTCTAATACGTTTACTGGTGCCATGTGCAGCCATTAAAAATAAGCATGCAAAGTGCCAAATATGCATGCACACATCTACGTCTATCAGGTATATGCGCAGTTCAGGTTAAATGCCTGCCAATGTAGATCATCTGCCAGCACAAAATGAGCATTCCTAGCCCTGAGGTGCAAAGCAGGCCACTATTCATCAATGAAATTTCTTGCCTGTCACACATTAACACCTTCATACACAAAGATACCTGTGAAGGCTTGTGTGGCAAGTCATCATTCTTGCCATAAACACTATCCAAATTAGGACATGACCCAACCAATTCCCATCCAGAGAATTATTTTATCAATAAGACAGATGGAAAAGCCAAGAGAACCCACTTTCAGTTCATTTGCTGTTTTGTAAGGCTTCTTCTAGATCTAAATTGTCCTACAGACATTTGGGGGTGCCGACTGTTCTGTTTATTTGTGCATGTGTGTGGCATGTACCATATTGTAAGGTCTCCTGGTAAGGCAGCATTTCACAGTTGCCACACCTGCCTTAGACCACACAGTGCTTCTCACAGAATTCTTACATCGGTTAGAAACCCAATCCAATATCCCACTAGATCCATTACTTTTTCCTCAGTGACCTCCCACTTTTTACCTCGACACCTATCTCTCTGCTCTCATATCTCAATATATCATATCCACAGCGTTTCCTCTTTGCTGTCCAGTCAGAAATTCTCCCCAAAACATCTTTGTGGCGCCACATCTCTCGCCTGTCTCAAAATCCACCCTTTCCATAGAAGCTTTAGCTTAATCCTTTTATCCTTGCACCCTACAGGAACCCTCCTTAGGAAAACAAAGCTTAAGTAGATGAGAAACTGAGTTTGTGCAGTTCTTTCCTTATCCTGAACTCAGCCATCTTCTCATTGCCGAAATGCCAATATTTAGGCTGCAGGATTCCTGGGACAGAACTCATCTTTTTCACTGATCATACTTAATATAGTGCCATGTACTCTGATGGCAATATACAAGCAATTATAATGGACTACAAAAAGATGTATCTAGAGGAATTCCTGCAATAAACAACAACGTGTTCATTGCACAAATACATAACAACCCGGGAACACATAAATCATCCTACAAACCTTAATCTAGACTCTATAACAGGTAGAGTTATAGCTAAACAGCTAAAGTCTATGTGTTTAAGAATTGGAGAACAACTTCAATAGAAGTTGCTTAGTGAATTCCACAGTCAACCTATGATCTACAGGACTAGCGCAGTTTAAGGACTCAAGTCAACTGTGACATAATCTACACTTTTCACTGTCTTTATGTGGCTGGTGTTATTAAATATAAATTGGAGATATGAAAGGGCCCAAATATATTGAAGAATATAGACTATAGAGCGGGGGAGTGGGTGGTGGATGGGTGGGTTAGAGATTCAGGCTGATGTTCTAGGTCTTGGTGTCCTTATTTTTAGACCGTTTTAGCATTCAAACTGAAAGTTAATGCTCAAGTGTTCCTGCACTTTCTTCTTGCCACACCATCACTGAACAAGAATGTAACAATTTGCATTTTGTGAAATATCAATTTTCAGAAATAATGTATCTGCATTAAAAAGGCTTCAGCAAAATAATAACATTCAGTTAAGACTGATGTGTTTATTTAACGGGTAGAGTTTGAAATATTGTATAGAACCTCAAGGCTGGCATATGCACCAGTCTCTAATTTTTCAGCTGATAAGAAAGCAGAAAAGAAAGGGTTTTTATGCTAGCAAGTATAAATGTTCCAGTCTGGAAGTTTCCCATTCAAGTACTAACTAGAACTGACCATGCTTAGCTTCCAATATCAGATGGGAGCTGGTGCCTTTAGGGAATTTCGGCCAGCTCAGTAAACAAAACATAGAGATGGAAAATAATATTGAAAATGTTCCAATGTCATCTAAATCAATAGTACATGCACAGCTGGGTACTATATTCAATTCTGATGATCTATTACAGAGCAGATGTAAAAGAAATAAGAGAGGATTCAGAGATGAGATGGAAGACAGCAGTGGTTGCAGGCTTAGAAAAAAAATGGGCCCTAAAGGGAAGACTGAATGTGTAGATCCCTTTTTAAGTAGGGAGAGGAAATGAATAAGAGAGGATGCAATAAAGGGACGGAAGGAAAAACTGGGGCAGATGGGTATATTGGACACCACATTTTCAGCTGCTCCTTTATAGAAACTTTAAATGAAGCAAGTTGTTTACAATATATAATCAGCCAATGAAATTAGGCCCTCAGATGGTTGCAGACAAAAGTTTTTAAAGATTAAAGTGAATACTGAAATGTCCCATTACCTGAGGCATGGCGAGAGCGGTGGGGAGCCACTACACTTTGAAGAAAAAGAGCTCTTCTGATATTAAATTAGCAATTTATGGCCCACATTAGTCACAGATGTGAATGAAAGAGATTGCTTGAAATGTAAAATCCCCTTTAAACAAGAGTGTGTCACTTAACAATTCCAACGTATGTTTTAAAGAACATTAAAGCCTGGGAAAGCTTTTCTTATAGGAAAGATCTAATAAATCCAATCAAATAGTCTTAATGCCGTTTAATATAAGCCTTGGGCTCTAGAAGAACCTTGCTTAAATCAGACGACATCCATCCGAACAAATGTAATGCAAAATAAAACTGTGTAAAAAACGATATAACAAGACAACTAAAATAAACCTGGCCTGTAAACAGTCATTATTACCCATGTATGTGTATTTATGGTAATTATATCACTCTCTGCAGTGAACCACATTTCGGAAACCCCAGTTCATAAAATGCAGCGTAGGAGAGGGAGAATCAGGCAATGTACACTGGTACGTTGTAATGTCGTGTTGCCTGAATGCCAGACAACATAAACACGGTGCTTTAAAAGTTTAAATATATTTACAGAATCACAGTGAAAAATATTGGTTGTCTGAAAAGCAGGAAGGTCTCTGAAGGTACCCTGCCACTTATCAGATGCCAGGGTGAGAAAAGTGCTGGTCAAGGAAACAGACAATGTATCTCCAATGAGGTGTGAGACACTTCCAAATTTGTGAACTACTCAGGAAAAGCCTGTTAGGCTGACTGATCTGTTAAGAAATACAGGCTCTATTCCATAGGAGATGCAGCATGCCAAGTGGAAATATTTGCTTCCCCCTCTTAAGTAAGGCAGCACATTCTTTTTTAATTTTTGCACAGAAACTGGATGGAGCTGCAAATCATGTGTGCTGGCTGATTGTAATGGAGAAAAAGTAAAAAAAGAAAAAGAAAAAGGAAAGTATGGTATATAGTATGTAAGTACTGTAGGTGATATAATATTATCTTCTATATAATGGAGGACAGGACAGGACACTGGGTATTTATAGGTCCAACCAGAGTTTGGAAAGAATGTCTTTAAAATCTCATTTATTACTGTTACCTCCTCCCATGCTCTTGAAGTCAGTATTATAATGTCAGCAATGTTAACTTTTTAACAGATAAATTTGGATGCACTTCATTTTCTAGCTATTTTTAATTGATCTAAAGGTAACATGCTACTAATAGTGTTCAACAAGAAACAAAAGGGAGGGGTGAGAACAATGACGGATTGTAGTGAAAACTGCCTTTTCACAAAATAATGCTAATGCTAATCGGCTTGTTTACACTGACAGAAAATTCTGTTTGGTACTTATTTTCTTGGTTTGCATTGGCGATGCAGTAACCCCATTAATGCCATACACATCATAAACATTACAGTATAATTGCAAAAATCAGATGCACATTGTTCCCTGGAAAATTCAACTCATTGCAAGGGAGTGGTCCATATTTTGAATTATTTGCAGTATTTTTGGTTACATGGCTATGACAGCTCCATTTTTTGTTTTGCCAATCACATTAGGCAGGAGTGAATTAATAACAATATATTGATATGCATCTTTCCACCAACCAGCTTTCTTGGAGAGTGGCTACACATCAAAAAACGAGCTTATCAGTAAAACTTGGAGGTAAAAGGCAATTTTTCTGAACTGGAGTAAACTGCATTCCAAGTGAGTCATCAAGAAAATAAGGTGTTCGGATCGCAGTGCCTATTTGGTGCATATGATTTTTTTCTACAGTGCAGACAAGTCCAATATTTCCAAGATACTGTCCTGAATCTTCACGCTATTGCAGAACCATGACTATAAAACAAGAGGTGGACACTGACAATCCAAAATGAACTTTATAAATAAACACACACCTTCACCGTGTATTTTGGCCATACACCCGTGAATGCTGGCAATGCCGTTTAAGTGATTGACAATACTGACATGTGTATTTCTGACATTTTTGACATGCACAACATTTGTCAGAAATGACTGTCACTCACAGAACTTGGGACATTTTATAACAGTGTATGTAAAACTGCTTATCAGCCTTGACACTGGTACAGTGACTTTAATAATGTGCTCTGACATAGCCAAAACAAAAGATAGTAACACAAGTGAAGGCTGCTTACTTATATAGTCTTCACCTAGGAAGGTAAATACAGAATTGATGCCCCATTTTTTCAGCTGTGCAAACAATGTTAAAAAGTTGGGGTTTTTACAGCCAAGTTCAACAGCTATGATTATCCCATGTCCTTCTTCTGGAAGGGAGTACATAAAGAGTGTGGCACCTTAACTGGCCTAAATAGTTTGATAGAAAAGGTAGTTTCCTGTGTTCTTATGGAAACCTACTACACACACTACTACTACTACACACACAGCTGAATAAAATCCCACATTTTCTGCTTAGAACTGGAATATATGGCAATGTGGGCTCAAAAAAACCCAGTTCAAAGCAGATTTTGTGGGATTTTCTGCCTTGATATTATGGGTTATATGGCTGTGTGGAAGGGCCCTCTGACTAATACTTTGAAGATCATGTGCTCATGATGCTTTCAAGGAATTTAAAGTGAAAAGTCCTCTGTAAATAAAGGGCCCTCTGTAAAGGGGTCCTCTGTAAATAAAAGGCCAGTTCATGGTCCCTCAGACTTTTTTGTGGGGAGGAACGGGACACGGAACACTACAGCTTAAAAAAAACATGAATTAATTCCTATGCACACTGCACATATAATTTTAACTAACATAACCAGTATTTCAATGGGGGATGTGGGACTGCCTTTGGTTGATGAGAAAATCAAGTTAATGAGGATTGCTGTTGTGTGCCTTCAAGTTGTTTCAGACTTAGGACGACCCGACGTCTAAAATCTAGGGTGGGGCTGGGGAAATGATCTTGGAGGGCTGTATTCAGTCTGTGGGCCTTAGTTTGGGGATCCCTTGTTTAAGGCGATGTTACAATGAGTACAATATACTCAAGGTGTTAATCTGAGATATTAGTCATGTTCCATGGCTTTGACATAAGATAAGTCCTTCTGAAAACTTATAATATTAGAAGAATATGGGAAAAAACTATCACATCATTTTCTCCAATTCCTCTGTACTGTTGCATAGCTTTTAGGAATAGAAGGTTATTGAGATCTCTCAAGAATTTAGTGTTAACTTAAGAAAGACAACATTTACCCTCACTCCATCTCATCCATTCACTTTCTCTAACAATTTAGGATGATAAATAATTGATACTTCTGTTCTCTCTGTCCTTACATTCCCTTTCTTTGTTTTTCAAACCCCCGAAACTGTTTTTTTTTTTTTACAAACCATATTACTTTTAACCGCTTCTACCATTGCCTGGTATCTTGGCATGGTTTCTTAGCGTTCCTGCACTGTCACGCCTCACTTATTCTTATCAAAAATTATTATCTGCTGCAGGGATTCCTAAAGTGCCCTATGGATATAAGAAACCAACTGTAATGAAGGAAGAAGCAAAATGGCCAGAAACTAGACTCTCACCTGCCATGTATTTTTGAAGTAGACAATGTGAGTATGGCTGTATATATGCCAAATCTTTTCATCTACAGTATGATTCCTGTATCTGCAAATATATGCAGTTTCACTTATTCACTTAGGGTCTTGTACACAAGCTACACTCTCATTCCAGTGGCTCTTGTCATTTGTCTCATTGGAAACAATACAGGCTGGTTATTATTCATGTGGGTTGTACTGTACTTTGAAGTATTTGTGGCACTGTAGAGATGTTATTCCTTCGAATACCTTTTTTCGAGTCAAGAGCAACTTGAGAAACTGCAAATCGCTTCTGGTGTGAGAGAACTGACCATCTGCAAGGACGTTTCCCAGGAGATGCCCAGATGTTTTGATGTTTTACTATGCTTGTGGGAGGATTCTCTCATGTCCCCACATGGGAACTTGGAGCTGACAGAGGGAACTCACCCACTCTCTTGGGTTTCGAACCACCGACCTATTGGTCAGCAGTCTTGCCAGCACAAGGGTTTAAGCCACTGCATCACTGGGGGCTCCTTTTAGAATACCAATGTTCATTCTGTGTACCCGCCACTTTTTTTAAAGTACAGACCTGCTTGGTGTAGTAGTTAAGAGTGTTGGACTATGACTCTTGGGAAAAGGGTTTGAATTTCTGCTTGAGCACGGAAACCCACTGGATGACCTTGAATATATCATACTTCCTCTCTGAAAAGCAAAAGCAACACTCCCTCCAAATAAATCTCGCCAAGAAAATCATTTGATATTTTCACCTTAGGGTCACCATAACTTGGAAACAGCAACACAATAAGAAGGACATATTTTAGCAGGATTTGTAGCTCTTCAAGGGGGTGTATTGTTTTCGATAGTGGGAAGGAGCTTGCAATAGCAAAAAGCCATATTAGATCATAGGGGAAAGAAGAGAAAGATCAAGGAAGGGGAGGTATAGTGTAAACCATTTTAAAACATTTGAATAAATATAAACAGCTACAACAGTGTATGTGTATGATTTGTCTCCTGCATTGAGTCAGAGTACACTAACAGTCCTATCAGAACTTGGAGAGCTTAGTATCTTGGACTACAATTCCCATAATTTCTTTAACGACAGAGTCCCTGCTACTTTTTTAGCACTTCCAAAACAAATGATTTGAAATCTGTCCATGTTTATTCCAATGTTTTCAAGCTCAAAAGGACATGCTCTCTACTAGGCAAGCCTAGCAGCCTTAGTGGCTTGCTGTTAAGCCTGTGAGAATCCAGGATCCTCCCAGTAGCCCTGAGCTGTGAACTTGGTTGTGACTGTTGCACTGGGAACTCCTCACAGTGATGTTCTGTCGTTCCTAGCTACGATTTTTATCACCACAGACTCTGTCTCCGTTAGGCCCTGCTAAGACCTGCTATAACTCTCCCGGAATAAGCTTTCCTCAATGTCATGTTCTTCCCCAGCAGATCATGACTCTTGCTGACATGTTCATTGAGAGAGACTTTACTCCCCTCACCCACCCCAAAATTGGCTGTCTAAATTATTAACACAGCTATAAAGATGGCACTAAATCATCAGCAGAAGGGCAGCATGACAAAATTGCAACATAATCTCTCATTTCATTGCCAGATGTCTGTTCAATGCAGATTTTGCTAAACAGTGTAATAGCAGGGGGAAAATCTCCCTGCCAGTCTGCGAAGGGGGTTTGTGTAGATGCACACCAGTGTGTGTGTATCAGAGACTGAAGGCTACAGAAATTCAAATAAATCTTACCTGGGCAAAGAGGCGTATTGTCTTTCTATGCCTTCATACTGGAGATGGTGTGAAGGCCCATCTGGAATTTTTCCAGACACCTGTAGTGAACAGCATAATTAGAGATGAAGATCAATTATTCAACCCAGTTACTGACAATGTTTCTGAAAATGATAATCAGAGAACAAATGATGCTCCAGCATGCCAAAATCAACAAAGAAGAAATGCTGGGACTCAAGAGGAATCCACACGCAGTCTTCGCACTATTAATAACATGGAAAATTACACTGAAAAAGAAGTAATGCTTCCCACTGCCAAATGTTTTGCAAGCCAAAAAAGGTGCGGAAAATTCACATATCATTTACAATTTACTGCTCTCTATATGTGTTAACGGTGCTCCATGCAGTCATGCCGGCCACATGACCTGGAGATGTCTATGGACAATGTCGGCTCTTCGGCTTAGAAATGGAGATGAGCACCAACCCCCAGAGTCAGTCACGACTGGACTTAACATCAGGGGAAACCTTTACCATTACCTTATATGTGTTAAACTACAGCTTCCATAATACTCCTTCACCACACTGTTTTGGAGGCGTAGGCTATGGGAACTGTAGTCCAAAGCATTTTAATTGTATTAATATTAAGGCTACTTATTTGACTTGGATCCCACATTTCTCCTACCATGGGATTCAAGCCACCATATGTTTTAAAAGCATAATGTCATTTTAACCCTTAATATAAAATTTAAGCACAATTAAACACATTTTCTGTTTTTTAAAAGCATGAGTTTTTAAGAGTGAAAATATGCTTAAAACACAACAAAGAGAGCTTCCAGCACAGCTCTCTGTGCTAAAACCAGCACAGAAACAGGTTCTGCGCAAGTTCCAGTCACCACCTCCAACCCAAACTTCGGGCTGCAAATCATAGTTAATATCAACCAGAGTCACATGTTTTGATATAACAATAATATGGTTAATCAAAAACAGAAATAAAAGCTTGTGATCTCTTTCTAGTAGCCATGCTGGGCCCATGGACAGAATAGCAAACCATAGTTTAGGATTATATCTGGACCAGATCGATGTTTGCTGATGGCTCTGAGTACTAAGAGTCTGTTCCAAATTAAGCAGTAATTCCTCTTTTAGCAAAGAAGGTGCAGTATTCCCTGTTCCTTATATCAGTATGAGTATCAGTATCTTAGTACTGCTAAAATCAGCAGTTTTACAAAGCAATATACTAAAAGGCCATTTAAAATCTTTTTCTGCATCCTCAGATTAATGGCAGGGAGGATTTAATGCCTTTTCAAAACACTGTTAACAATTCATTTAAAATGAAAGAATAAATAGCATCAGCCTTTCTGCAAAAGGCTTTTGTTTAAATACCATTTGTTTTCTTTCTTACTCGCTCTATCCAATGCACATGGTATAAACAATCTAAAATTAACATGTTTCACTGGTAAGAAAGTACTTTTTCCACTCTCATAAGTTAGGTACAATATGTCAGATTTTGTTGAATATATTTAAAATTCGGCATGATGGAAAGGCTGTGCAATGTGTTGTATAAAGAATCATTTCTTTCTATGTGTCATTTTCATATTCAGCATCTTTTGATCAAATTCACAATATGTGTGTGAGAGAGAATGGGGGCACTGTTCTGAAAGTGTGGGTCAGACTCATGAAGCTGAGTGAGGAAACCCAGAGATTTTAGGAGGTTCATTAAGTTCCAAGAAAGGAAATAATCTTAAATTCATCCCCTGACTCAACAGCGAAGCTTTAGCACTACAGTCATTACACTATGAACCCATGAAAGCAGTAGGGAAGGAGGGAAAAGCCAAGAACCCTCTGACAACAGCTACCCAATTCTATTTCCTTCTAGATGCCATTTCCTTGACTATAGTTTGATTTGGGAACTGTTCAAGATCAGAAAAGAACTGCAATTAGATAATCCTCATCCAAGAGTCACTGGAATTGAAGAATGATAAATTTGGAAGAAACAGAGTTCAAGAACACTGACACATATCAGTTCCTTTTGAAGTCATCATAAATCCAAGGAATTACAGCTTCATGCTTGGGTTTTCAGATAAAAACAACAACATTTTTCTATCTATACTAGATTTTTCACAAAAAAAGAGAACAACACAGTTTTTGCTATACTTATCCAATTCCGAAGAAATGACAAGTAAAGCATTGGCTTCATCCATGACTAAACAAAGTTCATGTTATGTCCTTCAAAGATACTTTCCCTGTATGTGGATTCCAAAGAGCTTACAGAGTAGAGCATAAACAGACCAAGTTATTGTCGAAGCCTTTTAAGGCTGGAATCACTGGGGTGTTGTGTGGTTTCTGGGCTGTGTGACCATGTTCTACCAGCATTTTCTCCTGATGTTTTGCCTGCATCTGTGGCTGGCATCTTCAGAGGATCAGATCCTCTGAAGATCCTTCAGTCCTCTGAAGATGCTAGTCACAGATGCAGGTGAAATATCAGGAGAAAATGCTTCTAGAACATGTCCATATAGACCAGAAACCACACAACACTCCCAACAGAACAAGTTGTTTGGAAGGACTACTTTGTGTGTTCAGATATAACAGCAGTTACTAAACATTTTTTCAGTTCCAACTTCTACCCCCCAAATTCCATTTCACAGATTCTTTTACTCCTTGTCTTTTGCCATCATTACCATCCATGTCTCTTGGATTGGAAATATGTGTCTGATATATTCCAGCATATTGCAATGTTCCACTTACCATCATTTTGTGGAACAATGGCAGCAAGAAGGTATGAGACCTGGGGCTCATTAAACCTGCTGACATTTTACAGGACTTAAATAGCATTGTTAGCTGATGATAAGACTACTGTTCACTTTATTCCAATTACACTCTGCCTAGAAACAACACTATTTTTCTATTACTTCTTATGGGAAGATCAGGGAAACTTATAAAGTTGCCTTCCTGAGACAGAAATTGAGCCTAACAAATAGCAGGTGAGACGGGTCTGAAAGAAGAGGTGGATCTATCTACAATGTCCCAATTTCACATCCTAATCATATAAGACGACTATGCATGTATCAATGCTCAGTCTTAATGGAATCCCAACCAAGTATCTGAATAGAAACAACATCCTATATTTGCCCTGAATTATTGTTGTCTCCACAACAGTAGCAACAAGTGTTTCTAGAAAATAAAGCAACTAGGTTTGTGTGTGTATGTGTGTGTGGTACATTAATGTTGACAAATTTCTAATCTAAGCAGTTTGGCTGCCTTTGCTAAAGAAGGACACTGCTTCTAAACAGCCTTCAAGCATGGTACTCAAAAGCATCCTCCACTCTTGTTCTGTATCGGTGCTCTGAAGCTAACATGACACCAACGCCGTGGAAAGACTGTTTGCTCAAAGGAGCCAATTAGTTATGTGCAGAGGCAGGGGATGTTCAGGGGAAATGGTCTTCAAAGTAACTAATTGGGTATTATAAAATGTAACAGTAGTTAATGTTGGTGATGACTTCTTGCGCCTACAGAGAATAAGAAGTCCGGTAGCTTGCAAAGACACTCAACGAGAAAGTGGGGGGAGAATGAATTTATGGTTGTTTACCAAGACAAGCCCACACAGTCGCCGTGCCAGGAGAAAGCGTTTATGTTACATGCTGTCCTGTAATAGCTTCCACCATCCAATTTCTGATTGTTTCTATCTCGGCAAGGAGGAGAGGAGGAAAAAAGAAAGAAAGAAATCCCCCTGCCAGTTGTTTGTGTATGTGCTCCAAGATGCAGTTGCCATAGAAACTGATTGTGGATACAGTTCTACAAAATTTGGCTCAGCAAAGCCAGTGGACACTTTGCTCAGGGAACATTGTCCAGTGAGCTCAAAGAGCCGGCTTCGGTTCTGTGTCTTTCATCAGAGGCTCAACTAAGCCCTTCTTCCTCGCACCATCTGTCTAGACACCAGTCAAGATCCATGAACCAGGCAAAAAAAAAAAAATCCAAATATATATATATATCTGACTTCATAAAAATACTGCAGGGGAGGAGAGGAGAGTGGCAAATGTGTGGTACTGGAAGCAACAGGTTAGTTAGGTTATTATAGCTACTGATAAGAACTGACTTTTCGATGGGCTGTCTTTACCACAATAGGTTTAATTACAAGGTGGAGGTCAAGCACACCACAGATATTAGCATAATGAGAACACCTCATTTGCTCCAGTTTATGTTTTGCTTCCATCTCTTTTATGGCACTGTTTAACAATCTTTTAATATGCTGTTTTGTATTCCCTGAATAGACAGGGGATGCAGTGGTGCAGTGGGATAACGGGGGCTGTGGTGACACAGCAGGTTAAACTGCTGAGCTGTGGAACTTGCTGGTCAAAAGGTTGGTGGTTCAAATCCATGGAGTGGGGTGAGCTCCCGTTATTAGCCCCAGTTTCTGCCAACCTAGCAGTTTGAAAACATACAAATGTGAGTAGATCAATAGGTACTGCTCCAGTGGGAAGGTAACAGTGCCCCATGCAGTCATGCTAGCCACATGACCTAGGAGGTGTCTACGGACAACGCCGATTCTTCAGCTTAGAAATGGAGATGAGCACCACCCCCCAGAGTCAGACTCAACTAGAATGAATGTTAAGGGGAAACCTTTACCTTTACTTATTCCCAGCATAGACCGCATCTATCTCTTTCGAAATCAAGTTGCTACATTAAAAGCCATACTTAGAGAAAAAAGAGAAAATACACACTATCCATGTCAGCATTTTGAAATATTCCCTTTAAGCGTTACCAAATGTCTCTTGTTTATGGAAGTCCTCCTCTCAGGTTCCAAAAAAACACTAAAGACTTTCTGTATATATTTCAGATTTCAATATTAATGTCAAAAATATGTAGTAAGATTTTACATGGGATTTGTGCTACATTAAAACAGTAAAGACAAATATCACTTAAGTAAAATAAACATTAAATAACCAAAAAATAAAATAAGGTGTAAACACTAAGCTAATCTGGGAATCTGCTATTGCAACACATCCAATGAAGTGGTTTAAAACCAGTATAAAAAAAGATTAGGACTAAGTATGTTCCAGTCTCATTCACGTGAAATGTTTTGGGGACTCAAAACTCTGCGGAATTAATCCCCCCCCCCCTTGCAATCTGACCAGAATAAGATTCAACTAGAAAGCAGGTCTAGTACTTTGCCTCTAATCCACCTTGAGATTTTCTCATACAGGGTTGGATAGAAGTATTTTGATAACATGTTTCCTTTTGAGGCATTTGTTTTGAAAAAGTGTACCTTCAGATTTCTATCCTTAACTTCTATTTGAACTCCCAACACAAGCACTTGGATGTATACCAAAGACAAGCAGTATGCACATACAGACCTAAACAAATACAAGAGCAGAACACTGAGGTGTTCCAGCTGAAAATGAATCTGTGTGGATATAAAATGACTCTTCAGAAGTAGGTTAGAAGAAAAGTGGGCTTTTAATACACGTTTCTGCAAAATGCAACAAAAGAAACATTTTATAAAAGCATGAAAGCTGAAAAGTCACATGGTAGATTCTAAAGGTAACAACTATTTTAGGCAAAAAAGGTTCAGCTCTGTTGGGGAAAGCTTAGTTTCTGTCATATCTTTTTTATGTGTTTTCTCCACAAACAGGAAATCTTTATTTTTTGAAAAGGAGTAGTGCTTAAATATCCAAATGCAAGTGGAACTAAGTGGCTTTAAGGACCACAGCTTAACTGATTTGTGGAGCAGGTTGGAAATTAGAATGTTTCAGAAATTAGGACAAATTATTGAAGAAGGGCTGTTGCAAGTGATCATTTCAGCCATTTCTCCTTCTAACCTCTCATAGGAATAAAAATGCACCCACATTTAAGGCTGAGATTCTTGTGTAACATAAAGTCCTCAGAGAGAGTTGGATAGCTGTTTAGAAAGGAAGATATTTCTTTTTGCAAAGTGCCTTTATTGGATTTTAGGCTTGTATGATTCAGCTCGAACAGAATCACATCTGTTCCCTACCTCTATCTGCCCTAATATGCTGGGAACTGTAAGGACACCCCCTTTTTTGGTTACAAGGCATTTTTTCCACCTTTATATGATACAGCTGGAATCGTCTATTTATTTTCTACGATACAAGATTGCTGAGTTTAATGCAACTTGAAAGGCCTTTAGCTCACAAAGTTATAGAAATTTGATATCACTTTTTATAGACAAGGGAGCGGGGCAAGGGACTAGAAAGTTCAAGTACAATTCATCTGTTTATACAGCACTAGCACCTCATTCACCAATCTGCACAGCTCCTTGCTTTTCAAACTATGGACTTCATTACATTATCTAAATTCCCTGTCATAGGACACTTTGTCCATGCAGCAGGCATGGGGCCCACTGGATCTGATCACACGACATACATCTACTTCTGGCGGGGCTGCATGTCATCTGCGTTGAGGAAGCACGATAGGAGGTGAAAACCTGAACTCGAGAAATTGTCCATGTTCAAGTTAGGAATTATGAGGACAACCCGGGCACACGCTGGAAAGCAAATGCTTTCCGGCATGTAATAGGTAAGTGGGTGGTGTGGGCAATGTGGGGTGCTGGGTGACAGATTTGTCCTGCTACCCCATGATTTGCCCCGCTATTCTAAATAATAATAATAACAACAACAACAACAACAACAACAACAATAATAGTGCAGTTTTCTGACATTGTATATTTCTGCTGCTTCTGTGTCTGTTCATTTGTATTTTGATTCTGTAGCCCACTTGTCAATGGATGTCTAGAATTGGCAGCATCCACAACGGTCCTTTTTATCCTGGGCGACGACCGAGCCAGTAATCCAGCATATCTATCTTGTTTGCTGTGTCATACTATGTCGTTGTGTCAATAATAATAATAATTTATTTTTCTATCCCGCCATCATCTCCTCGAAAGGACTCGGGGCGGCTAACATGGGGCCAAGCCCAGAACAGAGACAAAACATAACAAGTTAAAACAAATATCATTCTACCCCCCCCTCCCCCCACTGTTGCCTGCATCGAGGACCTCAATGTGATAAGGTCCTGACTCCCTGGATTCTGTAGGAGAGAGTCATGGAAGTCAGTATGAAGTCAAAGTGTTATTACTGTGTATCATAGATATACTTCAAATTCCACGAAAACGTATATGGAGAATCAAATACACAGCTTGTCCAGACATACCCTTCATCCTATTCCAGTGGTTGATTATTTGGTGGCTTCTTGTTCTGTTCATGGTATCCTAAGAATATTTTACTTCTAACACTATATTTAGCATTATCATTTGAAGATTTTTATGCCCAGAAAAATTCTGTGGTTGTTTTTAAAATAGTGGTACTTACCACTGGGTTAATTGTGGCATGTAAATCTGATGCACATTAAAATATTAATTTGGTGCGCTCATGCTCCCAACAATATTATTTGCAGATGTATCAACAGACCGTTTACTGTGAAAGTGCCTTCAACTCTTCAACTTCTAACCATCATTCTATTTGACTGTATTTTTCCTTATAAGCTGAACATCCCTTTAAATGCCCAAAGCTATAATATCCCAAAATCAAAACTGTCCACAGGAATGACTGAAATAGTGACACTTCTCCTTTCTAATGGTTTGACATATAAAATTATATATGTGCATAACTTTTATATGAAATATAAATTAATTGAATCTCATCTTGAAAATATCTCATTATGACTTGAATCTCATTTCAAAATATCTTACTACAGTAGAGTCTCACTTATCCAAGCTAAACAGGCTGGCAGAAGTTTAGATAAGCGAATATCTTGGATAATGAGAGATTAAGGAAAAGGCTATTAAACATAAAATCACATTATGATTTTACAAAATAAGTGCCAAAACATCATGTTATACAACAAATTTGACAGAAAAAGTAGTTCAATACGCAGTAATGTTATGTTATAATTACTTTATTTATGAATTTAGTACCAAAATATCATGATATATTGAAAACATTGACTACAAAAATGGCTTGGATAATCCAGTACCTCGGATAAGCGAGGCTTGGATAAGTGAGACTCCGCTGTATTTACATATAAGTTAAGCATCCCTTATCCAGAATTTCCAAATCCAAGATTGTCCACGTGGGCAGTGGTGATAGTGACTTCTTTGCTTTTTGATGGTTCAAAGTATCCAAACTTTGTTTCATGTACAAAATTATTTGAAATTGTATGAAATTGCCTTCGATCTATATGTATAAGATGTATATGAAACATTACTTTTGTGTTCAAACTTGTATCCACTACCAAGATATGCAAAGACATACGTAAATATGCAAATATAGTATTCCAAAATTCATAGAAATCAAAAATCCAAAACACTTTGGTCTCAAGCATTTTGGAGAAAGCATACTTCACCTGTGTTATTATTGTTTGCATTATTGCAATATGGTGTTACTGAAAAATTATGCTTACTGGCACAATTTCTCACCCTATAGACTTGTGATGTGTGTCGCAGATTGATGATGATAAATGCAAGCTCTTATGTGTGCCTGTGATCCAGAGTCACCTGAAGAACAATGACATGCCACTTAAGTTTGCAGAACAAAAATACAGGAACTTTACTGATTCTAAGAGTTAAAACAATAGTATACTATTTACAATAGTACATCTGATCATTTACAGAAGTCCACAGTCATAAATAGTCCTATCTCAGTCCATGAATCAGCTTCAGAGAAGAATACAGTCATGGTTCTTCTCCCTCTTTTCTCAGCAGCAAAATAGGCCTCAAAATAGCAAGGCCTCTCTGAGTAGATTTTTCACCAACAGTACTCAGACAGCAACGGAAAAAAATTGGTTCAAACTGTTTCTGTGGCAGCAGAACAGAAACACTATCAAATTAATCCTCAGATTTTTGCAGGCTCAGCCAATCAGCTTCATGCACTTCATTCCCCAGTTAACACACACAGCATGACAATGTGCGGGTGCATTTGTTGCCATTTAGAGTAGAAAATAAACAATTCCCCTCACTGCTGAATTGACTCCCATGCTGGAGACACAGATGGGTGCGATAGGGGTCTAAGTTTTCTATCTCCCTGCGAAACAGTACTATGAACATTCAGGCTTGGAGTTATGGGGTGTGAAAATTGCCCATCCAAATATTCTTCCCCAGTGAAATTTGGCCATAATTTCAGAATTTCTGATACGTATGGTAGTACTTAAAACTTCAGTCAAGCATTTAGAGGTACAGTTAAAGTGTCAAAAAAAAAGAGAGAGAGAGAGAGAGATGCCAAGTTACCAAGGGAAGTAAGCACAGCATACAGAAGAGTTCTAGGTGTCAATGTTTTTCTGTATTTTATTCTGCAGCATTACAAATTTGTGGAGGGCTGAAACCAATTTCATTGGTGGAAAGAATTCTAAAAGTCCCCCAGGAAAATATGTTTTTTTTTTTAAACTATTACACTACAGAGCTATTATTGCCACCAAACCATTCAAAATCCCAGAGCTTCTGGTTATGTGAATAAGTACTACACCCTTACTTAGATCTAATAGCAAGGAACAAGGTATAGAAAAGGGAAGGAGTCCAAGAGAATAAAAATGGGGAGTTTTGCTTCTTGTGTGGCGTGTAGTTCCATTATGAAGACACAACACTGTTTTGTTAAGGCATGTCAGCATGCAATAATTAGCTGAACAAGAAAGTTTGCAACAACACACAAACAAGACTGTTTCTGGTAGAGAATGTTCCCTTGAGAGCTATGTGAAATTCCAGATAAATACCCACACTATAGGTATGCATTGGAAATTCCTTTTGCATCTATAAAGGTTCAACATAATATAGGATGTGGAGATGTGGATTACTACTATCCTTAAAAGAAATTCAAGGAATTCGAGTATTTGAACAGTGAAAGGGGAAAAGAATAAATGGAATACAAAAACCAAACCTTTATTTGCTGAAATAACAGAAGAGAGGTCCTGGTAATGAGATTAATAATACAGAATATGTAGAATGAAGTCACCTTTCTGTAGAACTCATTGATTCCAGAAATCATCCAAAACTAAGAACTAAATGGAATCTACATAAAATGATACACAAGAGCAGAAGCACAAATCAGGGGTGGGAAGCCTTTATGCCTAAAAGAATGATTCCTTTTCTACTTGAGCCTTATCTTGAGCCAATCTGACATGGATACAAAATAGGTGTCCAGAAAAGTCAGATGCAGAATTGCAAAACAAGCTGCCTTTGTGCACATGCATAGCCCAGAGCTGTGTTTTCTGTACTGAAATTGGATCATGTGCAGAAATCCTTTCTCTTATCCCTGTATTTCATGATTCCAAGAGTCTAATTTAGAAGGATAAAAAGCTTTTCTTGTGGGCATTGCTAAACCAATGGGAGTCAGAACTCCTTGTACTTCACCTAGAGATCAACCAGTAGATATTAAGCTCTCTTCCTCATGCCTTTCGAATGAATGATAGGAGTCTGGCAATGCATAAGACCTGTTTCAGATGGAATCAACTAATTTCTATAAACCCAGAGTTCTTGTATAGTTTATATTAACTTTTGTGGAAAATGTGAGAGATTACAGCAGGCAAAATGTTAGTATCTTGACCTGGTACAATAACTGCTATCCTCTCATGCTAGAACACCTTCTTTTCTGCTCTTGACCTTTGAGTTTCAGTTCAGAGGACCAACCATCCTCATCAGCAACCAGTTTTATTATTATTGTGACGCTATAATTATTTTACAGTATGAAATGATCACGGGACACCTTAACACTTACATGATAACAGTTAACGATCAAGCAATGGACTGGAAGAAGACACTGAGCGAATAAAATAGGGAGAAGACGTGAATGGACAACCTGTCTTGCCATGGGTTTGCATCTATCAGCATTATTAGAAATCAAAGGGAAGGTAGAAAGATGTGTGCGGGCATGCTATCAAATTCATTCCAAGGGAAATGGAGTGCAATAAAAAGAGAGAAGAGAGAGTGGGTACAGGTGTAAAAATAAGCTATCGGCCTGTCAAATGTGATAACTGCATGGTGCTTTAGCAGAGGTCCCTAATAAGAGCAGATGATACTCTTGCTGCAAATAATCTCTCACAGCCCAACCATTATCTCTACGAGATCTGTCCAGGAAAAGGAAAAAAAATGCACCACATAAATGCATGACCTGCAGGCAAGGTAGTAAACGCTGCAAATCAGTGGAGGAAATAATATGGCACACTACCCAGATATAGAATTTACAAGCCACTAGTTACAAGTAAGGGGTTATTTGTAATTTGTAATTAATTCCCTTTTGCAATAACATGACATTTGGTGGCGGTTCTATGCTGGCAAAATAAAACTGGTACAATTCAGTGTTTTGCCTCAAAGCTGCCCCAGATTTTCCCTGTTAATGCCACACTTGCTTGTAATACACCACGACATTTGTCTTGATGGCCACACATTTCTTCTTTCCAAATTCAGATTTATCCTTTCCAGGGGCTGTCCCACATGAGAACAGCCATGAATGCAATCAATAGTGAGAGGGTAGATCAGGGCCCTCAGTCTCACATCCTCATCAGATGAATGATTTACTCATGCTATGCCACTTTTTCTCCCCTTTCACCACAAAGCCCTTCCCATGACACACATCAACTTCTTCCTGGGTTCTGTGGTGAAAGAGGAGAGGAAGTGGTGCATGCCACTACTGCAGAAAGATGGGAGACTTCCTGTGTTGCTTTAAGAGCAATGGGGCGAAGCCTGATGGCGATACGTTCCCCCATGGAATGGGGGTCGGGGTAAGTTGCACAACCTGGGTCATGGAGTGATGGGTTCTCCATGTCTCCTGCCAGGACCCCCATGCCACGATGTGTGGTAAATCCTCAGCCAAATGGGGCTCTGTCAGGGAGGTGCTTGGGAGGGATGCAGCAGTGGTACTTCAGTGGCCCTGAGGAGAAAGACAATTTATTTGGCCTTTTCAATGACGAGAGCCCCAATCTACACATTTTTAAAAATGCTTGCCACTCACTAATCTATCCCTCTCTTAATGCCACTGTTATTCAGATAGACCCACTGGAAATGTAATGGTTTTTCCTAGAAACTGCAGAGCAAAACAGAATTTTAAAAAGCATGAAAGCCTAAAATGGGTGCCTTCACTATTGTAATGGTGGTATGTCATATGCAGGGGCGGTTCACCCATAAGGCAATTTAGGCAGTTGCCTCAGGCGCCATCGTTTGGGGGTGCAGTTGAGGCTGCCTCCCGCCGGGTGAAGCGGCTGGAGAGCGCGCGTGCTGCCGCTTCCGGTGAGGTCTCTTGGAAACTAGGCAAGTGGGGTTTATATATATGTGGAATGTCAGTCCTTGAGGCAAGTGTGAATGTTGTAAGTGGCCACCTTGATTAGCATTGAATGGCTTTGCAACTTCAAAGCCTGTCTGCTTCCTGTCTGGGGGAATCCATTGTTGGGAGGTGTTAGCTAGCCCTGACTGTTTCCTGTCTGGAATTCTTCTGTTTTCTGAGTTGTGTTCTTTATTTACTATCTTGATTTTAGAGTTTTTTTAATACCAGGGGCCAGATTCCCTTTCAGTGGCCTTTTAATTGTGGATTATCTGCCTTGATATTCTGGGTTATATGGCTGTGTAGAAGGACCCACAGTGCTCTTCCACACAGCCATATAACCCACAATATCAAAGCAGAAACACCCACAATATCTGCTTTGAACTGAGTCCACACTGCCCTATATCCCAGTTCAATGTTTGGTGCTAAATTCGCAAATATAGTAATTCCTACATAACATTACTATGTATTGAACTGCTTTTTCTGTCAATTTGTTGTAAAATATGATCTTTTGGTGCTTAATTTGTAAAATCATAATGTAATTTGATGTTTAATAGGCTTTTCCTTAATCTTTCCTTATTATCCAACATTTTCACTTACCCAACGCTTTTATTTTTCAGTGATTGGTTTGGGGGGGTGTGTGTGCCAAAATTCTGTTTGCTTACACTTGAAAATTACCTAGGGTCAGCCCTGGTCATATGTTTCTACAACAATGGAATAGCGGTGGGTATGAATTTTGTCAGGTGTAGATACCAATTGTACAGAAAGCAGGGATAATATCTTCCTTTTGCCATGCAATTTTAGTATTTTTAAATGCTTGGATTTTATGAAGGGTTTGCCTTTTGTCTTCTTTTCTGCTATACATTCTCCCTCTAGATATTTTGAACTCCAAAATTTCTTCTGAATAAAATATTTTTGCACCCTTTTTAAAAAGGAAAAGCAGCACTGCTCCCCAATGATACACAAGTTCCTTAATCAAATCAAACTTCTACTTAGCAAATCTATCCAAAAAGGAAAAGAATGGGAAAACCAACCTTCGCCTTTTCAAAAGGTTATTTATATTTAGAGGGCAGTGCATAGATTGCAATCTCCTTCACAAGAAGACTGCTGAAATGACACCAACTTCAATGGGATTTTAGCAACTTAACAGTGGAGGGGATTGCAGCAATGAGAGTTTGCTACCTTTAATGATAGCCATCACTTAACTACCTCAGAGGACCCCACAGACTTTGTGCTCATCTCAAAAATTACCAGCTGCTCTTTTATACTGAAAGTGTCGCCTTCCAACCAGGGAAAGGTGACATTAGCAACTCTTTGGCGGCACGGTTTCTCTCACTTCTAGTATCTCCTTTACCTTTGCTGCACACAATAAGGATGCCCTTTCAAGCCAAGTTTCACTGGTTTTTGCCACCCCTCCTCATTGTGTTAAGGGATTTGGCCTCTGAAGGCTTCCTGACCTCTCTGCTTCAGTACTCTTTGCCTCCCCCCATTTCATGCTAACCCCTCCATACTTCTGATCAAGTGCTGAAAAGAAAAGGCATGAAAAGAACCATGAAACCATGTGGAATTTGCTCTTTGACATCTCCTCGCTCAGGTTTTTATTTCCAAACTGGAATATGTTGGGGCTGGGGAACAGAAATAGGCAACAAAGTGCTTTCCCACCCAAAATTATACTAACCATTAAAAAAAGAAAATGAGAACATTTTAATCCAACAGCACAGTGAGTGTTCAGCACAAAAACACCAATGTTTATGATTTGAAATGCTATCTTTTCTTTCTATGCTGAAAGGAGATAAACCAAATCGAGGTTTTCTCCCGTCTGCGGACCCTCAACACACTATTTACTAAATCCACCAGGATCTGCCCATTTCCCTTTTTATTGAATCAAAAAAGGTGCAAATTATAATTTCAAACGTTCTTGTGTTCATAATAAAAGAAAAGGAGGGAAAAACCCAACGCTTGTGTTTTCTTTACACAGAGGAGGGGTATATTTTTGCTTTTCTGTTTTTTGTGATCAAAGCTGAAACAGTGATTTTGCATTATTATAACACTCATCATTTTTGTCTCTAATTTGGATGGTTTTTAATAAAGCTCCATTGATTCCACTGAATGCAATCCCTCTTGGCAAATGCAGAACACACACGCTGATTGCTAAGTATGCGGCAATTATCATATTCAGCAGTACACTTTAATATCTTATTTATAGATGTATCTGTCTATAATTTGCTCTAATTAAGTTGCATTGATTTTAATGACAGGAGCCATCGCTTGAAGACAGAGCGAGGGTTATGTGATCCCATCAATACCACTGTGCTATTGTTTGATAACACAGTTTTAAGACTTCTCCATTGCCTAGAATAACTTGTCCTCTCTTTTCAAAGTCTGCTAAAGAGGTAAGATGGAGACTTTTAAATGGTATGAGCCACTGCCAAAGAAGAAGCATTATTCCTTTTGTGTTTTCCAAAAGGAAAAAAAGACATAGCCTGTATGCTGAACAAATAGATGAATCAAGTAATGCTTCAGTTGAATGAATGGCAGTTTCCCCTTCTCATGGAACATCCCAAGGCTTTTTTTTTTTTTGCTGCCTGGAGTAAAGGGCAAAATGTTATTCCTCCCAGCCACAAGATTTCTGATTACTATGGTGTTTGCTGGGATTGCATCCATATCCAAACCAAAGGTTTAATACAGAATGTTCAGGGAAGCCATATTTTAGACATTTCTTTGGTTTCCAACATAGGAAAACAAGGGAGAAACTAAAAAAAACAATACCAAAAGGCTACAAATGCCATACTTCTACTGAATCTGCCACCTAAGCTTCACTCTCTGAAATCCTGCATCTTCCCTTCTATATCTTTGAATAAACAGGAAAAGCACAATTGTGTGAGGATACCACATTTTTTACTTCTGCAATCACCAGATAATTTAACCTTCTTTTAAATGGGTAAATGGAGGAAACACCTCTGAGACATATGGCAACTTCATGCTATTGATGGGCCAATGTGTATTTTCAACGTTTCCTTCTCTAATTATTCAATCTTATTTTATCTCCATGCTGCCAGTGAAGGGTGCTTTCAATAGATGGTTTCTCTCATTCTCCATCGAAGGGCATTTTGCAGCCATTCCATCTTTTCTTTAATAAGTGTTAGGGAATCAAAAAGATGGGAGACATACCAGGAAAACAAACAATGCCTAAAACTGGAAGATGATGGCATATCAAGTTCATGCTTAGCATAATACGAATGTGGATGGCAGGAATGAACACCCATAAATAGACAACAGAATGCCTCATTTAAACTTCTACTCACACATTGATGGATGTGAGGACCCAACTATTACAAAAGGGAAATGCAATTGCTGAGAAAACAAAACACAATAAGCTGAAATAGTACATTTTCTCCATATTGGGTACCAGTATAATGAAAGTAACAAACAGGAGATGAATAGGGCAATATTATACATGATACTCTGTATTTGTAAACCTACCCTGTCATATAAAATATAAATGGACAGAAAGAGAACCAGCACTGTGGTTTTAATAATGTGCAAATATATTTAAATGTAATTCATCAGTTATAATATTGAGAATTGATCAATTAAACATTCTTTAATCACCTGACATCCCTATATCAAACACTTTGCTGGGCATAATGGAACAGGAGCTAGTTAGCAATATCAAGGGAGGAAAAAAGGTCATAAATGCAAATATTTTCTGCCACTTCAAACAGCCATAAAGGTGAATCTCAAACAAAATGCTGTTCATTTCTGTCATGTCTAAAAACACATTGGCAGAATGTTGCAGAATGCTGTCTTTCGTAATGCTCTGTTTTATGCAGTTTGATCCAGAACCAATTTGCTACTGCTGAATAGGACTTACTCTCAAGGACTTGTGAAAAGGACTGGAGCATTAATCCCTTCCATTTTGTGAGTCAAGACTCCAATTCATGATTTTAAAGTGGCTCTGATAGCAGATCCTTATGATGTCTAGCAGAATCTACCTCTGTCATATGATTTCATTTTTTTTTATATCATCATTACACCATAGTCACATATTGCTTTGGAATGCACTCTACTAAGCCAACAACAAAAACAAAGAATCTCCAACTGAATTAAGCCATTAATAGGTACCCTGGTTGAACTAAGCCCGTTATTTGAGTACCCTCCAACATTTCACAGATGAATACCAGAACACGCGAGGCAAGTGACATCAGAGTGTAATCAAAGTGGCAAAAAGCATTAATAAGGACGTACACACAAATTAGGAGAGGATGAGCTGTTTGCTTTTTCCTGATCCTAACAAGGAGATTCTGCCCTACCTTCCCTCTCTCAACTCCAGGCAAAACTATTTTTACGTTTGCAATAACATAATTAAGCTGAGGACAAAGTGGGGACTAGAGAGGAGAAGAAACAAAATGGAACATTTTAAAAGTAGTTTAAAAAATGGGATGACAAATCCTCTTCCATATCAAAACAGTTGGAACATAAATAGAATTGCTTTATTGTCATTGTACTATTGCATAACAAAATTAAATGTTTTCCCAAGCACATATCAGAAAACAACACACCCATCCCTCCACATATGCTCTTGGAGCCCAGAATCTACTCCTATTAGTTCCATGAACTATTTTATTCTTTCTGAGTGTGTAAATGCACACTATGTAGTATATTCACACAGATGGAGGAGGGAGTGTTTCCTCTGATAACTGGCTGGCAAAAAGATTTTAAGGTTAGAGGCAATCATAGACAGAACAGCCCCTTTAAAACAAATAATTCTGGCAAAGTGTCAGTGACTCAACAAACTACAAAGTTCAGATTTCAATGAGATGAAGCCTCCTAAGTTATACCAAAGTGCTATACTTGTGGAGTGTTAAGTAGGCCATGTTGCCAAGCCATTCTGGGATCACTCCCATTCCTAGCCAACCCAAGTAGCAATAGTCTTATATATATTTAAATAAAGGCTTCCAATGAGTTTGGTAGCATAAACTGAATTGTTCATCTCAAGTAAGGTAGATTCAGTGAATGAAAGTCCTGGCTAAGACACCATTTATATATTTAGGACTGTGTTGGAGTGAAATATTGGATTTAGCTCATTAAAAGTAACAAAGGCCTCATAACATGTCCTATTGCAAATAACTGCTATATACAAAATAAGTTCCTAAAAGTGCATTCTTATTTCCTAGACATATTTTGGGCATGGGAGTGACATAATGGGTTAAACCTTTGTGCTGGCTGGACTGCTGACCTGAAGGTGGGGTTGCTGACCTGAAGGTTGCAGGTTCGAATCTGCGAGATGGGATGAGCTCCCATCTGTCAGCTCTAGCTTGCAGGGACATGAGAGAAACCTCCTGGCAGGATGATAACATATCCGGGCATCCCTTGGATAATGTCTCTGTAAACGGTCAATTCTCTCACACCATAAACGACTTGCAGTATGTTTTCAAGTTGCTTTTGACATGATAAAAAAATTGGGCATGTCTTATCTATTTCTCTGTCACATGTAACAATGTTGCCCATGAAATGTTTCTCCATATATTCACACATCCAGCTGAGGAAGAGGCTCAAATACTTCTGAGTCAGAAAATATGCATCTTATTGGAAACATCTCCTTTATCTTGGATTTATGCTCATTCAGCAATAATGGGAGAAAAAAAGAGAAACAGTGTTGAAGAATTCTGACATAGCACTTTGGGATTCTTGCTAAAGTTTGGCCTGTTATGTGTTTGTGCCTCGAAAATTCACACTGGATCATGAACAGTTTGGATTAGGGAGTATGTGGGGAAAAGGAGTTTCAAGGTCCCCTTATTGAGTGTATTTGGTCACTGTCCTACACCACAGGTGCATCAATGTTGCAAATCCACTGGCACACAGCTGAAGTGTGGTACTTGGTGTTGGATGTGGATTTCAGCACCACAGCTTCAGCTATCATTAAAAAGGAAAAACCCCAAATACTTGCAGAAAGGAACATTAAGGAAGCTGGAAAATGTTGCCGTGCATTTCAGAGGGCCAGTGCTGGGTAGTAGGTTTTGATTTAAGAAAAAAAAATCAAATTGTTATCCCTGAAAACTACAGAAATATCTTCAAATAACTGGCCAAAACCATCTCAGCACTTTCATAGTTTGCAAAGCATTCTGTAAAGTTATTATAGTGGTAATGGATCAGAGCTGTTTCTCTCTCTCTAAATCTCTGCATTTTAACATACATCATCATAACTGTGTAAGCATTATCCATTCTAAAAATGCAAGGGCATGCTCTCCAAGGGGAAGAAATCCTCTAAGCTGTTTTTCCTGGTGCATTTTCAGTTTCTGGTCATCATTTTTCACTCCCTGATTACCACTATAAGTGTTGATTAATAGTCATGCTCATGTCACTAGAATGCACTGCCCCCGGGTCAGGAAAACATCCTTGAATAAAGAAACTAGATAGAATAATCACACCATCCTTCCTCTTCTCTATAAAAAAAGAGGACAACAGACACTTGGATATTAAAGTTACGGATGACCTTAGTGCCTCTGGTTAGCAGTTCTAAACACTTTTAACTGAAAAGCAATTAAGTGTACTTTTAACCTCCTTGTCTTCAACATGGAGAAAACAGAAAGACAGTGAAGGAAATATAAAAGGTAGTGCTTAGATAATGACCTGCCAATATATTTAAATTTCAGTTTTTCTCTCTGCACCAGAACCTTCCAAGATGACAGTATGTCAACTTTATTATCAACCAGATCTGCTGGGGAGCCTTCCTTTCTGTTTCACCATCCTCACAGGTACAGTCTGCCCTCCTCATTCACTTGGGTCAAAGTAAATTTGAGAAAGTGAATAAAGAAATTATTATTAAGTGACAGAACACTTTCTTAGGAAGCTCTAGGTCATCCAGCTGGAAGCTGACTTCAGAATCACATTAGAGGACATAGAGCTTCCCAGAGAGATGCTGTTTCTAGGAATCTCTAGGTCCTCCATCATGACTGGAGAATGTTGCTGCCAGAGTCATACTAAAGGACCTAGAGATTCCTAGGGAGAACAAATCCATGAATAATCCAATCTGAAAAAGTGAAAACGCAAACAAAAACCATGTCAACTTACAAAAGGAAAAATAGAAATAAATACAATCAATAAAGAAATGTCTTAGCATTTCTTACTATTGTATTAAAATTGAATAGGGACGAGTTCTTAATAAAGAAAGCAAAATGCAAATGGACATTTCTGACAAAGAAATGCCGTATTTCTTCAATTGTAGGACACCACCGATTGTCATTTCAGCAGCAGCACCACCAAAAATACCTAAGATATACCGAAGAAATATGCATCTTAGGATTAAAGAAATACAGTATATAAAAACCATCTTTCTTAGACACATAGCCGTTGAATTTCCTTAATAACTAGAGTAATTCAAAGGTTAAGGTGTTTCATGCTACACATAAGCTATATTTAATTGGGAGCAAATCCCACTGAACTTAGTGAGTTCTAAATAGAGTTGTAAAAATCCTGAATTGTATGCGATCCTACAGCACACATCACAAGGCATCCAAAACAATACTAAAGAAGTTTAAAATGCAGACCTGACTAAGTTCTGTTTTCAGAATCAAAGTCTCAGACAGCTTCTGATCCTTCTTTTTTTGTGTCAGGAATGACTTGAGAAACTGCAAGTTGCTTCTGGTGTGAGAGAATTGGCCGTCTGCAAGGATGTTGCCCAGGGGACACCTGGATGTTTTGATGTTTTTACCGTCCTTGTGCAAGGTTTCTCTCATGTCCCTGCATGGAGCTGGAGCTGATAGAGGAAGCTCATTCATACTCTCCCCAGGTTGGATTCGAACCAGCAACCTTCAGGTCAGCAACCCAACCCAAAGTCATCAGTCCTGCCAACACAAGAGCTGAAACCACTGCGCCACCTGGGGCTCTGCTTCTGCTCTTGAAAGGCTGTCTCTGTTCCTTGTGTCTAGTCCAAATAAGATCCTTTCCTCCTCTGTGGGTCCTTCTCTCTGGGTGGCTTTCCTTCTCATTAATCCAATAATTTGTTTTTGTTAATTTGACCTCCTAATTGTCTTAAATGCATACCATATTGGAGAGCCCCACCGCATTTGGAACCCAATACTGAGATAAATTAGAAAAGCAAATAGGAGGCACCTTAGCTCTAAGCCTCTTAGCTCTGAGAACACTTCTATTTCAAACAAGAGGAAAATCTTATTTTCTTTCCCCTCTTTCCTATGGATCTGGTTGGGAATATTTTGGCATTTTAACAGAACACAGCACTCTAACAAAACCATGGGAATCTAAAGAGAAGTCATTACTGAGAATGGTCAATTATCTGCTGATTTCTTTGAACTTTGGACTTAATGTATGCAATATCAGCACGGCAATCAACCATTTTGCCTCATATTAAAACCAGCTTTTTGACACTGCTTGTGATTGAGAATAAACCCCTTTTGTCTCTCCAAAGTCTCAACCCTACACCCCTCCTTTTTCTGCTATTGGTTTACCACACAGTTTACTCAGATAACCAATGCTTTCACATGTTTTCAAATCAGTACATTGTCTTGTGAACACTTAGATTTGTTATCTGAACTTTCAAGACATTATAAGTTATTTTCTCCCATTAGGTTAACTTTCAACCGAAGGAATGTTGTGTTCTTAAACATCCAGTACCATCTTTCTGGAGATATTTGTTTTCCAGAAAGCTATGCAAAAAAAGGACTTCCAGACAGCAGTGAACACTGGCTATTCAGTTACTATACTGGAGAAAAATTATCTGGACTGTCCCCTGACGCCGCCACACATACACTTTCGAACCTACCGTGGCACCACATTTGTGCTCACACAACCCAACTGTGATGAAACCGTACCAGCCCTCCAGGACCATCCTGTCACTTTCTGTGTTGCCATTGCTACTAGTAGGCAGCCACAGAGCTCCATGTGAGCTCCAGGTTGCTGCCAGTGCCCCATTCTGACATCAGCCGAGGTGTCCACATGTCTAGGATGAAACAGGAGCAGATATCCCAGTTTTCTTCCTGGTGAAATTACCACTTCTGTGGATATCAGAACAGGCCATCACTATAGCCAGTAACTGGCTTGGAGCTCTGTGGCAAGATGAAAGCAGCAATGGTAACAACACAGGACTGATGGGCATAGGAAAATGGTGGAGATGGTGGTGTTCTGTCCGGACAGTGGATTAGTCCACATCAGACCTAATCCAGCTGTCCATGGGATACTCTGAAGTTTTCAACAAACTGTAGCACATCCCCTGACTTTGTCTAAGTGAGTTTGATTGAGGAAAACATGTGGTTTTCATCAATAGAAGAATGTTGAGAAAATAGCCACAAGTCAATTCAGTATGACTCTGGGTTTTCTTGGCCATCTAAATTTACTAAGAAATAACAAGTGTATGCATATGGAGAAAGAAACTTTGGAACATCTCAGTTTATTTATTAGGATACCCAGGTGAAACCTTTACTGTTTTTAACAACTAAATAATAATAATAATAATAATAATAATAATAATAATAATAATAATAATAACAACAACAACAACAACAACAACAACAACAACAACAACAACAAAACAACAGGAAAAACTCAGCCGCTATCAGGACCTCAAGACTGAACTTCAAAGACTCTGGCAGAAACCAGTACAGGTGGTCCCGGTGGTGATGGGCACATTGGGTGCCATGCCAAAAGATCTCAGCTGGCATTTGGAAACAATAGACATTGACAAAATTATGATCTGTCAACTGCAAAAGGCCTGCTGGGATCTGCGCGCATCATCCGAAAATACATCACACAGTCCTAGACACTTGGGAAGTGTTCGACTTGTGATTTTGTGATACGAAATCCAGCATATCTATCTTGTTTGCTGTGTCATAAAATAAAATAAAATAAAATAAAATAATAATAATAATAATAATAATAATAATAATAATAATAATAAAAAATTTATTTATATACCTCTCCATCTTCTCGAAAGGACTCAGGGTGGTTTCCAACATGAGCGTATAAAACATTCAATTGTCAAAAAACACCATACAACAAAGTTAAACATAGTAAACATAATAAACAACATCATAAGACAGAACCAAAACAATTCTATTATAAACAGACATAAAATGACATATCCAAATCAATGTACACAACTGGCATGATTCAAATAGAATGGTAGCTTGAGTGCTGAGTTAGCCATGGAAACTCACTGAGTGATTAGGGGCAAGTCATACTTACTCCACCCAAGAGAAAGGCAGTGGCAAGAAAGCCATGTGATAGGATTGCTATAAATTGGAGTTGGTCTGATGGTTCATCACAGCAGCAAGTTTAACTCAGTAGTAAAAAGTGTATCCTGATGTAAGAGCATGAACATCCACCTAAATGCATACAGGTCCATGTAACCTCCAGGGCATGGAAGCAAAATGCAGATTTAGCACTGAAAGAATCATATAAAATATTCTCACAGGCAGGAAGGCACACAAGGGAGACACAGCTTCTTACTGTCTATATTAATCTTTTTTTGCTGGAGGCTCTCCTGAGTAGTAGTTGCCTCAAGGTAACACATTCTTCATGGTTGTATTATTGCACTCTAAACATTTAGGTACTGCTTCACAAGTCAGAATACCACTTTACAGGAAAAAGGGTTAGAACCAATTTCGTAAGCAGCAAGGGAAAACACCAAAGATGAATAAAATAGCTAATATTTTTGTTGTGAAATTTTAACCCAGATTCATTTCTTCGAATCTAATCAAAGAAAGAAAAAAAACAGGATGGTATTTGTGGAATTTTAATGGCTTGAGTACTAAATTCACCTTAAGCCTTTTCAAAATAGACAGGCAAGCAAGAAATGCTTCTCCCCCTTTTCACCATCTCACTTAAACAAAAAAAGAACACACTCCAAAAGTCGCCTTCAGTGTGTTAAACAAAACCACCACCAAAATCCAGAAATTCTGCATTAACATTTATCAAAGCTATCAAAAGCAGAAGATTTTCAGAACAGCGATATTCCATATGTCACACCACCCGGCTTCTTCTTCTGTTTTCTTTCCCTTTTTATCCTATTGGTCCTGACTTTTGAAATAATAACAGATATAATTTCCTTAAGCCTGCAATGGCAATGGGGAGGAGGCAACCTCTCCTTCCTTACTGATACCAATTTAGCAGCTGCTATAGTATTTCTGCGATCTGGTACTATAATTCCCCTCCTCTTTTTTTTTTTTTTTTGGATACCAGATGGATGCCAGATGGGCAATACTTTCTTCTGAGCTCCAGGGTTTTTTTTTTAAACCACCAAACAGAGGGTCAAATCTTGTCAGCGAGTCTTCTCAAATGGCACTTCAAAGCACGACAATTGAGGTGGGCGGGGAATTGAAACATCTGCTCCTTACTCCTAACGACCCTAATAATATATGAGATAGCCATCCTCACTTCCAACCAGAAGTTAATACACAGCTGCATAACAAATGGATGCTTCAAGGTTCTACTACACTTTGCCAGGGAACAAGATCTAAAGGCCAACTCTTCAGCCACCAGTGTCAGCTATGAAGGTGCAATATAGGCCATATAATCCAGTTTCAGAATACCATATAACTGAATTGAACTGGATTATATGGCAGTGTAAGGCTCATATAATCCAATTCAATGCAGTTAATTTGCATTATGAAACTAGATTACATGGCAGTGTAGATCCAGCTGAAGTCAGCCCTCTGTAACCATGTGATTCAATCATCCATGAATGTCCCTCCCCCCCCCCAGTCATTTTTATATAAGAGACTATTTTTCTAAGGTAAAGGTTTCCTCTTGACATTAAGTCTAGTCGAGTCTGACTGGGGGGTGGTGCTCATCTCCATTTCTAAGCTGCCAGTGTTGTCTGTAGATGCCTCCTAGGTCACGTGGACAGCATGACTGCATGGAGTGCCATTCCCTTCCCACTGAAGCGGTACCTATTGATCTACTCACATTTGCATGCTTTCAAATTTCTAGGTTGGCAGAAGCTGGGGCTAACAATGGGAGCTCACCCCATCCTGCAGATTCAAACTACCAACCTTTTGGTCAGCAAGTTCTGCAGCTTAGTGGTTTAACGCACTGTGCCACTGCAGCCCTTCTATTTTACTACACTATTGTAAATAATGGGATTTGAGAATCCATGGATTTTGGAGTCCGAACAGGGTCTAGGAACCAAATGCCAGAGGATACCAAGAGCCCACTATACAATCAAGGAACTCTCCTTCTGGGACAGCAACAGTGCGGAGTAGGGCAGATTTTGCATTCTTATCCCCTGCCCTTTTGAAAGACGAGAGGGAACGAATAAGAAAACTTCTACTGTCTTTTGAAAATACCCAGCATGGAGCAGAAACAGATAGAAGGAAGAAAGCAAGAGAAGAGGCCTGCAATGGGTATTAATTTTTCCTACTTCTTTCAGGAGGCTGACCCATCTTTCAAACTGGAGGAAAACCTCCAGAAACAAAACCTAGAAACAGTCATGCAATCATTCTGAAAGAAGCCTAGGGGAGCTAATTCAAACGTGATTTTACAAAAGCCTCCCCTTTATGTGGAAAAGAAAAAAAAAGTTTTTTTCAAGTGTCAAGTTAAATTGTCCTTAAGTTTAGAAGGGTATCTGCAGGAAAATACAGCTGACATCAAAGCATGCTCTCCACTCTGCAATTTGCTTCATGGAGAAGTTATGATAAACAGGTTATGTGGTTCCCTAAGGTTACCATGGAAACCTTTTCTTTTCAGGCCATCATTTCCAAAGGTACAATTTGCATTAAAATGACAGAACTTGATTTTTTTTGGCAAGATTCAAGAGGGGTCATGCTACCCTGTATTATAGCTATTATTTCAAAACTCCTGAATGTAATATTCAAGGGAAGGATCTATTAATCCCCGTAAACATCTTGATGACCAAATACAATTTAATTGCCGGCATGTCAGGTAGCTCTCTGACAAATTATTGGGGAAAATTAAGCCTCTAATATAAGAATAAATATTAAAGTTAATTCATGAGTTGAATCTGAAAGCGACTTTTTCTTCCATTGCTTTGTGCAACTGTTCCACATCATGTTTTGTGCTCTAGTTTCTAAAAGATATTAGGGCAGTAATGGAACATGTGGCTCCATCTCTCTCTTCCTCTCAAGGAGATTCGTATTTCTGAATCAATAAACTGGGGGGTGGGGAAAGGAGACCTTTCTTAATCTTGTAAATTGAAGCATTGTTACAAGAACTCAACATCTACAGTGCTCCAGGTGATCACTTTCTTCAGATCCTATGGACTGCTGAATGTGTGTTCAATGTACACACAGAAATATGATATATAATCACCTCTGTATATATATTGCAAGAGTGCACACCTTTTTCTGGTCTTAAATGCTACATATGGCCCTGAGGTCAAACATGCATTCATGTATCTATACACACTGGGAATGTCGTTCCATATATTTTAAATAAATTATTATTAGATTATCAAGTGCATTATGTTCTTAAAATACCTCTTCTCCTGACCCAGCATAAGGTCACAGTAGCTCTCCAAGGGAAGCTCATTAATTCAGTAGAGAAAACAGCCGAGGAAACTCTCTTCCAATGAAAATTAATGTGGCAGATCCCATACAAGGATACTATGTGTAAACTGAGTGAATGAGCATGTAATCGTACAGATGGAACAGAAGTGGAAAACAACCATTCATCCATGGCTCAGAGGAGTAACAACACCTGTACATCTCTCTTACTAAAGCCATAAGAGCACTGAGGATGGTTCTTTCTAGACATTTGCAAAAGTCGTGGAATATGCTACACATGTACACACCTGTCCATTTTACCAGCTCCAACAATGCATTTTCATCAGAATACATCTAACTATGATTTCTGATTTGCATAGTATATACTGCTCTGCATCGTACACTTCGGAGGTCTGCTTCTTGGCCACACACGTCTCATAGCAAACATGCGAAAGTCATCTGCAAGAATACTGCAACAATACAAAAGGTCTGGCTTTCACCAATATGTGTTTTGCTTTTCATAATAAAGACAGTTTGGCACAAAGACACAGTACTGTTTGAATGCAGAATACGTTTGCTTAAAAAGACTGAAATATTGCAAAAGAAAACGCAGGATATCTTGTAAAGCTCTTTCAAATAAGAATGAGTCATAGGAAGATTCATTGAAAACATGTCAGAGTCTTGGAAAGGCGGATAGAACATTTGAATTAACATTCAAAATGACAGAATTGCAACTTTCAGCTTGAATTTCATTTATTCACAGACCAGCAACAACTCTAACAATGTGCATTTTAGGTGGTGGGCAAACTCCAGAAGAAGGTATCCATTGTAGTCTATAACTAACTCCTTCCCTCAACAATCCAGGGAAAGAAGCAAAAGAGGTACTGTGAGTGGTCATATAATATCCCCACCCTATGCGTATCATGGCACTAAAATGCTGTAATTACTTTCAATATCTTTGGCCTTGACATGTCATCATCTTTAGTCATTGGTAGGCTTGTGCAACGCGGCTGGAGGGCTATCGGTTTTTGGTATCCAAATTTCATTGGGTACCCAGATCCGTTTTTGGGAGCCTCCCGAATATCAGCTAATGGAAAAATCTGTTTTCAGTTAAGCAGGCAAAAGATCAGGGAAGATCCGGCCCATTGGCGGCAATGGGGAACTTACGAGGATCCCTTTTCTGTTCCTGTGCTCTTTTTCTTTCTTCCTTTCAAGGGAGCCTGGGTTTGAGGAATGGGGTTAAGGAAGCACCCTTCTGTCTCTAGAGCCAGGACACAACTGAGAGCAGTGAAGGTGCTCACCCCATTAAATAGACACAGCTTGCATAAGACATGTCAAGACAGTCTTCTATTCTGATTGGCAGGGCTCATAGGGAAACCTTGTGCAAGCACGTGGTAGCCTCTTTACATGTTGAGTGATGCTGGAGAGGAGAAGAGGAGCCATGACCGGCTGCCGCGTGGCCCGTTTCAGTAAAAAAAACAAAAAACAAAAAAACATGACAGCAGATCCCTTGCCATTATGGCCAGCCAAACAAGCCAGATTGGCTGAAGGGAACCGACCAAACTGAATCTGTGCACAAGCCTAGTCATCGGCTAAGTATTTCCTTCACATACACAGAAAAGCTGCAAAGATCAAATACCTCTTTTTTGTGTATATGAATGAAATGGTCACCTAGTGACTAGAGATGGTGACATGCCAAACAATAGTACTGAAGGGCATAACTGCCTATATCTATAAACCAACCTTTCACTTGCCCTCATGCAGCAATGTAAAGCTATAACTTCTTCCTCAAATACTTTATTCACTTTGGCCATGGGAGCCTCCGGTGGCCTTGGGGATAAAAGCCTTGTGACTTGAAGGTTGGGTTGCTGACCTGAAGACTGCCAGGTTCAAATCCCACCCGGGGAGAGCGCGGATGAGCTCCCTCTATCAGCTCCAGCTTCATGGGGGGACATGAGAGAAGCCTCCCACAAGGATGGTAAAACATTAAAACATCTGGGCGTCCCCTGGGCAACGTCCTTGCAGATGGCCAATTCTCTCACTCCAGAAGCAACTCAGGTTGCTCCTGACATGAAGAAAAAAAAAAGACAACTTTGGCCATGTTTATGTGAAGGGATTGAGGGTGACTTTGGATATCTGTGTGTGTATACACACACACACACACACACACACACACACACACACACACACACACTATAATACAGAGACTTTGTTAAACTGATGGGTAAAACTCATATCCTTCCAAGAAGTTACTGATCTTTGAGTTAGGGGGAAGTTTTTTTATTTTATTAAAGCAATGACATATACCTATAAGCCCAGCAACACAAGCCATTTTGAAATGTTGTTGTATTGTTAAAATGTATATTCTTATTATTCTACACAGATTCTTTCTCATTCTCTATCTATCTCTCTATGCCTAACCCCAACCTCAATTTCTGGAAGAATGCTTTAAGTATAGAAAGTTATTTTAAAATCCAATTTATTCAAGTACACCGGCCACCTAAAAAGATTTTCAGAATTAGAAATACAAACAAAATGGAATTATCTAAGAACCTGAGCAAATGCTTTTAACACAAAACAATTGTTGAGTTAAATACTTTTAATTAAATAACTTTTCCTCCATTCAGCATACTTTTTCACTAACTATTAAATCTATGGGCAAGAAAATCATACACACAAAAGATGACATTTTGACAGAAGGGCCACGTTTGTGTAACACCAGAGGTTGATTTAGCAAATGAAGTTTTCTTCTGTCCTATTTTGTTCTGTACTTTAATGCATTCTTATTAGATTAGCATCTGCACTGTAGACCTTGAAGTGGGAACTAATAAAGTTATCCACACAATCTCTAGGTGTCTGAGCCACTGACTTTATTTTTCATTTAAAATAATTATAACAGTGCGACTTGTTTGTTAAAAAGCTTTTTTATATTCACAGATAATTGCTTTATACAACAGCCAGCAATGCATCCTAATTTTCACATCTTCGGTGAGAAATGGAGGAGGAACCTTAAGCTCTTTAAAGTTTGAACCAACTTGACAACAATGTCGTCACAATAGTTTTAAAGCCTTGAAGTTAGCAAGAGCAGAAACCCTTAAGTGGATTAACAAGCCAAAAAATAACAGCACTACAACATTAATGGTTTACATGTTTTCTCAGGTACAGGATGATTATTGATGGAAATTTATGTCCTGACCAATTCCAAGGAGTAAACATAACAAAGAAGAGGTTGCTCTGATCCTTCACACTCACTGTCGGTGCTATTGTTCTTGTTTAGCATTCAATCCAAACTGCGTTTTAGCTAAAGTCATCAGTCTATTGCAAATCAATACCCCGTATGATCAGCTGAGAGTCAAGGCAACAGCACTGCACCGATAGCAGTCTCTAAAACTTGCTGGTTCTAAAGAGGAATCTAGACTGAAACCATCTCTGTCTATGACCAGTAAGGGGTTTCCTCCAATGTCCTGGGATTTTGCTTCACCAGAGAACTCTTTTTTAAGTTGCCTCTAATGTTGCTGTAAAAGCTTCATCTCATCTGGCTATCTCATAACTTGGGAAATTACTTCTAAAGAACTGCATAATTAAACAGGAAATAACACTTTCAAATCAGGATCAGAGTTTTTTTTTTCAAATTTTGAAATGCAAAGATACAGAATGGGGGAAAACTGGCTTGACAGTAGTATGTGTGAAAACGGCCTTGGAGTCCTCATGGACAACAAGTTAACCGTGAGCCAGCAATGTGATGCAGCGGCTAAAAAAGCCAATGGGATTTTGGTCTGCATAAATACGAGTATAGTGTCTAGATCCAGGGAAGTCATGCTGCTCCTCTATTCTGCCTTGGTCAGACCACACCTGGAATACTGTGTCCAATTCTGGGCACCGCAATTGAAGGGAGACGTTGACAAGCTGGAATGTCTCCAGAGGAGGGCGACTAAAATGATCAAGGGTCTGGAGAACAAGCCCTATGAGGAGAGGCTTAAAGAGCTGGGCATGTTTAGCCTGCAGAAGAGAAGGCTAAGAGGAGACATGATAGCCATGTATAAATATGTGAGGGTAAGTCATAGGGAGGAGGGAGCAAGCTTGTTTTCTGCTGCCCTGGAGACTAGGATGCGGAAAAATGGCTTCAAACTACAGGAAAGGAGATTCCATCTGAACATCAGGAAGAACTTCCTCACTGTGAGAGTTGTTCTGCAGTGGAACTCTCTTCCCCGGACTGTGGTGGAGGCTCCTTCTTTGGAGGCTTTTAAGCAGAGGCTGGATAGCCATCTGTCAGGGGTGCTTTGAATGTGTTTTTCCTGATTCTTGGGAGGGGGTTGGACTGGATGGCCTGTGAGGTCGCTTCCATCTCTATGATTCTGATTTTGACACATAGTGTTATTGGTAATCAATTACCTCCAAGCATTGGCCTTCCCCTATTGCCTGTCATCTTCAAACCATCATGCCTATCTGAATGGCTAAATGTGGGGGTTTTTCACTGCTTACCTTTTTTTGTTTGAAAACCAGAATAACTTTTGCTCCTTGTGGCATTTTTCAGCCCTATCCCCTGCCCCTTCAAGTCTTGTTCAATATATATAATCATGTGGGTGTTCTGGATTGCAATGGATTTTCCAAATGCATTTTGCAATCCATAGCCTTCTGTTTCCTCCTCCTCCAGTCTTTCAAATACATCTTTTTGATTTTTAAAACTTTTCTGTATCCTCTAAGTGCTAAAGTGTTAACCTGGTAAGTGTCCATAAACTCTCCTTTATCCCACCTGGAGAAATGACCAATTTGACAAAAGGACAGGGAGGGAATCAACAGCATAATTGAAACGTGCCTAGTTAGTACTTTACTAATAGGGTGGAGGAGACATTAAAAAAATGAAAAAAGGCATTTGTGGGGAAGAAAGAAAAGTAAACCATGACTTGCAAAGCACATCTGGATAAAATGGCAGGGTGATGAGATTGGACGTTACATCCTAAAATCATGCTAGTGTTGCTCAAAATTTCCCGCCCATTTCCTTCTGGATTCCTCCTGCAAAATCCCACTGGGTTTCCCTGCCTGTACAAGAACTAATCGCTAGATAATATGGAGAATGTGGACAGAGGCAAGATGATGATGTATGAGAAACTTCTTTGCGCTCATCTCAAATAGGAAAAATGGCAGCATAAAAATAGGCCTAGTGATTCTTTCAAAAAAAAAACATGCCAGGAAATTGAACTGGTAGCTGAGAAAAGTTTATAGGGAATAGGTTTCTTCACCTCTTGGTAATTGTGCATAAAAATCTGTAAATTAACCCTGAATCTGAATTTTAATTGTAATTCTTTAGGATTTGTACCTGAGATTAAAACGAGGTATATATAAGATGGGTGGGTGAGAGTCAGCTGGTGCTCCAGTTCATCCCTTTTGACCGTCATCCAATATCTACCATGTACTGAATCCAGGCATCCATAATTTGTTTTTGGAAAGAAGGCTGGGTTTTCTGTTGTTTTTGGAAAGGAGGATGTGTTTTCTGCAGCATCGGAAAGGCTAGTCTGGGTTACCCTTGGCACATGTAATGACATGTATATTCATGGCTTAGCATGCGCAGACACTGGACTTTGTCACTTGTTTTAACCGTTGGATAATGGAGAAAGGGTTTAGAAAGAGCATGTTTTTTCCTTTTCCTTTCTCACTTCAGAAGAATAGGGTCTTATTCCTAAAGTCACTGGTGGGGGGAGATCTTTCTGCTCTGGGGGTGGGTGGAAAAGGAGGTGATGGTTGTCAGGCATTTAAGAAGAGCTCTACTTTTTTTGTGCCATTGCAATCAGAGTGTCAGAAGGAACTATATTTTATCCTGTGGCATAAATGGCATTGATGTGCTGGATGTCACAAAGGGAGCTGTCATCTGGGCGTCTATTTCAAATAGGCAAGTGAAGGTTCAAATGGAGAAATAGTAGGTCTAGTTAATTCTCAAAAAAGGTTTAATGTTAAAAAGACCTTTTGCTGTCACCGTGATTCATGCTCTCCCCTGTTTGCACGGACCATTTCAGGTTTGAAGTCAGTGGAAATGTGTGTTTCAATCACGTTAACAGAGGCTGGGCAAGTACAGAGCAAATTCTTTTGGGACTCATCCAATCACACAAATATACAAATGAACAAAGAGCCTGATGATGTGGCCAACGGAGCAGGAACAAAGCACAAAATGGGTTTTTTTTCAAGGTTTTTGTATCTGGGCCCGGCTCCATCTGAGCGCTGGTGCAGCAGTTGCCATGGGTATGTGAGTGGCACTTGTTGTGTTGGTGCCAGTATATGAAACTCAAAGTGCCGTGTTTGGTCTCTCTTGTGCCCTGTGACTTCTGTTCTCCTTTATTAAGTGAAAGGAGCTGGATGGGACTCATTATGAGGCTTTGAGTAATCAATAAAGGGCTTGATTGAACAGTGGGTGCAATTTGTGTGCTGAAGGAAATAGTAAAGAAGCAATTTCTAGATAGAAAATGCAGGAGCCCATTTCAGCTTTATTTTTTTTTATATATAAAGAGTTTGGTCAGAATTGGATGGGGGAGAGGAGGCCAATTCTCTGCTCTTGCTGAAGCTCTCAATATGCTGTTTTCTATGGCAAAGAATGAGTTACTGGCACCAATAGTATGCTATCTGCCCAAAGCAAATGTCTCATTTGGGAAAGAGTTTTGCTGGGGTCATTTTAACCCTTCTCCTCCATGGTCCTAATTCTGATCACATGTGTATGTACACAAACACACACACACACACACACACACACACGTGTGTGTGTGTGTATACATGAATATGATCACCCTTTCAATCTTGTTTGTAGCTTGAATCTGGGTTTTCCATTACTAATCTCTTCCTCACTCCTGCTGGATTTTAAAAGTACAATTCCAAAGAAACAGAAATCGAGATTGGTGAGGGATACAGAAATGAAAAAAATGGGAAGAGGTATATACTGTAGGGCATTAAAACTTTCTCTCTGATTTGTAAGCTGATCACATTTCTCAAAATGCCTGCTCTTAAATTTAGCCTTTATAAAACGCACATTCATGCAATGGGATCTTATAACCATTGAACAATAGAAGGTGAATGCTTTCCAACCTTGAAGCAGAAGAGTTTTTCTTAACAATAGTAAAAGCACACCAGGTCCAACCACATTGACCCTCAGTTCAACCCCATGTCAAAGGAATGTAATATAAAAGAACAGGTACATCTGCACATGTCAAAGATTCTTCTAGTGCAAAATTAATACCTTGTAAAAACAGTCAACCACAAAAGGATTAACCACAGAACACCCCCATAACATGTGCCACAAGGAAAGCAGTGTCTACATTACATTGACAACCTTTAGTTAAAACAGACATTTTCTTTCTAAAAAGGTCCAGGTCACCCGAAACATCAATTTTTGAGGGACCAAACATAATTTTGCATTTAAGGAGATTCTTAGATATGGAAGCAAGGGCAATTTACTGCTGGCTAATTTGCAAAAAGAAATCCAACTCTTTGTTCCACTCATGTCTAAATTTGTTAACATCAAATTAAGTGCTGTCCAACAAACATTTATAAATTAAAGTTTGCTTCATTTTCTTTCAGAACATGATTACCGTTTTCAACACAGCGTGGGCGGCTTGGACATTCGAGGGGAACGCTACACATAAAATCACTAAAAGGTGTCGCAACTGTGAATTCTGCCACACTGTACCAGCATATAACTGAGAAGCAGACTGCAATGATGGCAAAAGTTCTCAGTCTGTATCAGTCAGTTGAGGCAGTAGATGTGACTCTTAATGAGACATGCCACATCATCCCAGGATGTCTACACCCTATCCCACTGGAAAAATTATACTGTTTAGCCGGTATTGCACCATCTGATATTCACCGGGAAGTAGCAGCCAGCAATGAAAGGACCAAGGCATTGACATCTCCGGCCCATTCTCTGTTCGGATTTCAGCCCGCATGCCAACACCTTAAACACTGAATAGCCTTGCAGTTGCAAAGTTAATCAGTGAGGGTATTTGTTGGCTGTTGTTGCCTGGAAGCATTCTTTGTTTAGGAGGTGTTAACTGACACTTGATTGTTTGTTGTCTGAAATTCCCATGTTTCTGAGTAATGTTTTTTATTTACTGTCTTGATTCTAGTGTTTTTTTTTTTAATACTGGTAACCAGATTTTGTTCATTTTCATGGTTTCCAAATTGTCCACATGCTTGTGGATTTCAATGGCTTCTCTTTGTAGGCTGACACGGTGGTCGTCAGAGTGGTCCAGCATTGCTGTGTTCTCCAATAATATTCTGTGTCCAGGTTGGTTCATCAAGTGACTTCTCTGGTTGAATGAGTCTGCAGTGCCTTTCACGATCTTTGCTTTGTGAACCAGATGCATAGCCATATAATCCAGATTATCAAATCAGATGATTCAGATCAGATGGTTTGAATGGGATTATATAATCATATAATCCAGTTCAAAGCAGATAATCTGGATTTTCTATGGCAGTGTAGGTGGGACCTTAGTCTTTGGTAAACAGAAAATAAGCTTGCTACCTCCTCACTATGCCACCCTTTCAAATGGGTTATTTCCACCCAGTCTGTCTTGCCCTTTCTTTCAAGGCTTCTTTCTTGCACCTTCTTTCAATTCTCTTTCCAACTCTCTGTCCAGTCAACAAGTGTCTTTGGGGATTAACTAGGAAGACTCCACTAATGGTTCTTAAACCTCCCACAGATTTCAACCTGGGGTTGAAAACTTGAATCACTGAAAAGGGTTTCAATGTGATTTCTGTCTTTCATACTGGTATTTTCAGCAGCAGTAACATTAGCAAAAAGTGTTTCTTTCTGCTGTGCATTATATTTGGCAGCAAATCCTTTTTTTTTTTTTTTTGGTTTCAAGATCTTGAAAATTGAGGTGCACATTAGATTCGATGGCACACTAGATTTGTGGCAGCCACAAAAATGAAGTTTTTGGAGTATAGCAACTACTTTCAAAGTACTTACCACACACTTAAATTGGAATAACACTTTCAAACCAGGAACAGATTTTTTTTAAAACAATTTGCTACATTGTGTAATGGGAAAGGGCCCCCAAGCCAAACAGGGGTTTCACATCACAGGCATCTCTGATTGCCTGGCTCCAGAAACACAGATTTCTCCATCAGTACTCATTAAGCAAGCTATCAGCCAACTCAAAAAACAAACATGTTTTTCCCTTCCTGAGAAACAAAAGTAACATGTCCCACAGTGTCATTCTGTAGCAACGCTAGTCATAAGTTATCTTCATTAAAGTGAAACCGTTATGGCATATTTCAGAATTTGAGGTTTCAAGTATTGCTTTTCGGAAAAATGAGTGAAGGAGAATGAGAATCATCCAATTGACTTTGTTAGCCAGAGGGCTTTCAGAAAAGCTTGAATTCATAAGGTGGTTCTGTGGCCAGTTCCCGCATTACATAAAGTTGTCATTTCTCCCGCTGCCCGAGAAGACAGGAAGGCTATTACTCTCTATAAGAAGGAATGTTGTTTTTTAAAAAAACCATGATCCAATACAAACGTTTGTGGTTTTGGGGAGCCTAACCTACTCTAAACTCAACATCCTGAAACTGGAATTAATTGCTCATTAAATGCACAAAGAGTTCCTTTCTCAGTCCAAAGTAAGCACAGAACCTTTTGACACGTTATGGAAAAATAATGCAGTTCTCAGGCTTCTTTTTCTCCCTTTGACTCCTTTGGAGTCTGGATCTGTGCCAGGTGCACAATAAACTCCTTGGCCTTTAACACAAGCTAACATGATTCTTCTCCGTCTTTTTGTAACTTTAATTGGGAACTGACAAAGCCGTAGTATGTTACCAAAGTGTTTGTCGGAACCTGTTGACAGACCATACATTCAGGCCAAACTCCCCAGGTTTGAAACCAGGACTGGCTGGGAGCAGATCAAATAACAAAACATGTGATTATTCTAAATATGTTATTTATCAACCTTTAAATCTTACTTACAAAGGAAAAAGAGGCTGGTGGAGAAAAAAAGGGTTCTGAGGATTGATGTAAACAAGGCATTATAAAAGGAAATTGTCATGTCGTCTGCCTTCACCCTCCCAGTGAAGAACTACACAATTATGATGTTTTATGCAGTTCTTGGAGACCAAAAGATAAGCGAGAGGGAGGAAATTAATGCCACACCAAAGGACAGGTTTTAAAGGTAACGTAATCTCTGTGTGAGATCTGCAAAGTAATCCACACAAATGTGCACAAAGATTACTAATTCCTAGTCATTTTAGGTTTTGTGTGCAGATATATGTCTATTCAGTGGTTCCAACCCAATGCAGCTTGCATGGAGCTGCCGAGGTAGTATGGATATGCCTACTTTAAAGAAATCCAAAATTTTATGTATCAGCTGTTGAGTGGGAGAATATGGAGCAGGAGATTAAATCCAGGCTCTGACCAGTTATTCCCACCTCAAAACAGCCGACAGGTGAGATTTTAGTGTTTTTTAAAGGGGGGGGGGTCATATAGTGTCAATAGCATATCACATGTGACCATATAGTGTCAATATCACATCAAGCTGATGTAATTTTAAAAAAGAAGTTGTAGTTCTCCATTCACACAAGGATGGTTGCTTGAAAAGTCTGTTGAAGCAGGTGCAGAGCCCTCAACCAGATCATGGCAATAAGCCCTTTTGCAAGCTTCAGTTCTCTTAATTTTCACATAATGTCCTGAGCAGGAACAAAGGACTCCTTCCAAATACCAAGGACCTGGTGTTTGATCAGTTTCCTGTAATTTTCTGCTTGTTTGTGAACTAAGTTAACAGAAGGAAGTGCAGTGAAATGAATAGGAAATACTTCATGGGACTTCAAACAACTTGAGATTGGATTTGTAAAAGCATGAACTGAAGCCTGCACCTAGTGTCACGGTAGACAATTTTACCAATATATATTCTTAAACGTACACATGCATTAAAAAGTAAAATGTTAGATGTGCCACCTCCCTCTAGCCAATGCAACAAAGAGCAGACAATTCCTTTTTCTCCTCTTCCTTCGTCTCTTCCTTGTGGTCCCCATGTAAATACGATAATGGTGGAAACGGATGATGAATGGATGCCTCCACACCCATCTTCTTTTCTCACCAGCAGCTACTGGGCAAGATATAGTTGCTCCTGTAGGTTGCTCATCTGCCTCAAAATCCTTGGAAGAGTTTACAGGGGCCATGCAGGAATAAACAATCAAAGCACTCCTGTCAGATGGTCATCTAACTGCTGCTTTAAAACATCCAAAATGGAGACTTCACCATGCCCGGAGGCAGCTGGACCTAAGTGCCAACCCACCATGATCAATGTCCTCAAATTCCTTTTTTCTTGTTAAAGGGGAAAATGGGGGGAAAGGGCAACTCAACATTGGATTGAAAGAACAAAAGAGGTAGAGATTGGTAGACTCTACTAATCTCTAGTCAAAAGGACGGCAGAAGCCATTCCTATCTCCCCATATTTTCTCTCTAGGCTGTATTGTGTCAGTCTCAGCTGCGGCATCCCAGCTGTATTGGCACCAATGCTGGCTTCCTTTTGATGCCAAGTAACCGTGTGGCTTTTTATTAAAGCAGTTTATTTGGGGCCTAATTGATTTAGCCCCAAATTGTTTAAAACTACCATAACATTTTAAAAACCATTTCAATCTGTTCATTGTTTTAATATCCTTTTGGTCTATGCAAATTATTTTTATTGTTGTTTTTTTTAAAAAAAATTAAAGCTGTGCACAATAACAACAAGGATGAATCGAGGAGAAGTGAAAAGAAAACCAGGGAGGCACAAAGCATGGTGGGCTTATTTTTAAAAAAATTGTGTGGGTTTTGGCCGTACTTTGAAGCATTTGTCTGTTTTCCAAAGCTATTAGAAAGCTGTTTTTCAGCTGGCACTCATGTAAGCTTGACACATTATGTCTACTTTTAAAAAAATGATTGTTCCAAATATGCTTTCTGTCAAAAGTCTAGGTTATTATAGTGTTAGTAAAAGTCAGAAATATCATTCTATGTTTCTATTATAATACATTTTAAATGTATGTCTGTGGGTATGCAAGATTCAGTCAAAAGTTTGATCATTGGAGTAAGGCCCCTTCTATACTGCCATATAAAATTCAGATTATCAGCTTTGAACTTGATTATATCACAGTGTAGACTCACATAATCCAGTTCATAATCTAGATTATATGACAGTGTAGAAGGTGCATAAAGAAGACCAAGAGCCGAATCCCCATTCAGCCATGGTAACGGATGATCATGGACAAATCATACCCTTTCAGCCAAAAACAAACTCTCTCTGAATATATCTTGGCAAGAAAATCCTACAAAATGATTGTTTTAAATTGGAGATAAAGATATATAACAATAACAAGTATATTATATTATTGTGTATATGTCTTCACATTACCTGTCAAATTTGGGTGAATCCATTCATTTCATATGTTTTTTTTAAGTCAAGGAATACACAGAGATAGTTATGCCAATTTCTTCCTCTGATTATATAATCCATCAAAAGTTAAAAAAATAGTGAGCAAGTTTGAAAGGTCTCCAAATCAGGGGAGATATTAACCATCTATCCTGGGTGCTTAGCAACAGGGAAGCTTCCTGACATTGAAGCCACGGAGTCTGCATAGTTGGTGTGTAGGTGACAATAGCACAGAGATGATTAATAAGCTTGAAATCAGACTCTACTGAATGCTGTGAAAGTTGCAGGATGCACTGAGGATATTGGCCAAAGCAACATATAATGCCCCCTCACCCCCAAACAATTTCCAAAACTGAAGCCACTATCCTGTTTGCATCCTAAGGCAAAAGAAAAACCAGAAAGCCTTTTCAGCACCAAAACCAGGGCTCAATTGTATTTTATATTAATTTTTAAAAAGCAAGTAGAAGCCAAATAGATTAGCTGGAACTGACAACTTCAGGCAGTGTAAAATTGCCTTCTTGTTGTTTTGGTTCTGTTCTTAAGCAGCAAAACCTGGTTTTTGGCTTAGCATCTATTAACACCATAGAAAAAACACAATTTGATACAATGCCATGTAATCTAGGGTTACAGTTTGGTGATGCACAACCACACTTTGGCAGAGAAAACTACAACTCCCATGATTCCACAGTATCGAGCCACATCAGTTCATGTGGTCCCAAACTGCATTAATTCTACAGTGCAAATGGATCCTTAGTTTGATGCATGTATTGCTCTATTCCAGACCTGGTTTTTCTTTTTCGGAAGATACTAACTTCATTTTCTTGCATCACATTCACACTGCAGAATTAAAGCAGTTTAGCAACACTTTAACTGCTCTAGCTCCATTCTATGGAATCCTGGGATTTGAAGTATATTGTGGCACTAGAGCTCTCTAACAGAGAAGGATAAACATCCCACAAAACTACAAATCTCAGCCATCCATGGCATCAAGATATGGAAGTTAATGTTGTGTCAAACTGCTATAATTCTGCAATGTGGATACAGCATAGGAGACTAACATCACCAACTTTGCCTCTTATTGGATGCAAACAATATTTCCAAGTTTGGAAGACTATCTGATGTGAACCCAATGAGTTATTGTTGAGTGCCAATCCATTTGAACCCTTGGTTAGCAATGTTTTCCAGTCATAACAGCAGCTGCTACATATGGGAAGGTATAGCGGAGAGATATGGCTAACTGACAAAAACACAGTGAGAACCTATCTCGTATTAAGGATCTCACAGCTGCATTGCCCCTAGAGGATTTCCAATGGAGAGGAAGAAAAATCTTATATATACTCCTTTCTCAGTTCTATGTGCCTTTTTTTAGAGCATGGAAATATGTAGATTACAATAAGTTTTCAATTTAATCACAATTATGGAATTAACCTTCTTTTCTCTCATAGCAAACAACTCAGTTATTGCTCAATCCCTGTTCCCAAAGAGCAAAGCTGAAGTCAGAAGGTCTGTCTGTTAGTGATCATGATCTTCAAGATATATTTTCAAACCATGTTGTTGACCACATGGGAAGGGTGAAATACACTGTTTATATTGAAGGTATGAACAATGTTTAAAGGGGGGAGGCATCGGCACAGTTGCACGGGCCATAGGTCATAAACAACCAGCTATAAGAATGCCTTCATCTGGATGTGGCTTCAAGACCTATATGAATTGGAACACAATGTCTTAGTATGTCACAGAGCTTAAGGCAAAGCTAGAGCTCCAAGTTTGGGGGAGTAGGAAATGTATCACAAGGGAAAAGGTGGATTACTATGAGCTAAGTGAAATGGATAGGAACAGCCAAAGTTAGGTTTATGTTCCCTAAGGGGAAACAGCCAATGAAGGAATTCTAGATTAGCTACAAAGCATCTTTTGCTGAAGTTGATTGTGGAGTACAGGAAGACCAAAACACATTAACACAAATCTGGTTTGCTGTTATTAACTACTGTCAAGATAATTTATAAGAAGAACCCTATGAATGAGTGACTTCCAAGCCACCTTGTCATCAAAAGCTCTGCTCCGGTCTTGCCATGCCACTTGTAAAGAGTCTTTCTCTTTTTCTACTGTCTTCCATCTTGCCAAGCACTTTTGTCTTTGGGTTGTTGTGTGTTTTCCGGGCTATATGGTCATGTTCCAGAAGTATTCTCTCCTGACATTTCACCCACATCTATGGCAGGCATCCTCAGAGGTTGTGAGGTATATATTTCACAACCTCTGAGGATGCCTGCCATAGATGTGGGTGAAATGTCAGGAGAGAATACTTCTGGAACATGGCCATACAGCCTGGAAAACACACAACAACCCTGTGATTCTAGCCATGAAAGCTTTCAACAACACTTTTGTCTTTTCTAGTGATGCAAAGCTTGGAAAAGATCACGATGCTGGGGAAAATGGAAGGAAAAAGGAAGAGAGGCCGACCAAGGGCAAGATAGATGGATGGTATCCTTGAAGTGACTGGCTTGACCTTGAAGGAACTGGGGGTGGTGACGGCCGACAGGGAGCTGTGGCGTGGACTGGTCTATGAGGTCACGAAGAGTCGGAGACGACTAAACGACTGAGCAGCAGCAGCATATCTTCTTTTGTTATTTCCAAAGTGCACTAGTCTTTGTTTAGTTATCTTGGCTTCTAGGGACAGATCGAATTTGCTCTAGGATTCATTTGTCTTTTTTAGAAGTCCCTGGTATCCATAGAACTCTTCTCCAGCACCACATCTCAAATGAGATTATTTCCTTTCTATCAGCTTTCTTCACTGTCCAATTTTTGCAATCACACATAGAAATGGGAAGTACAATGGCATGGACAGTGCTACCTTTAGTATCCAATGATATATCTTCACACTTCAGGATTTTGTCTAGTTCCTTTGCTATTGTCCTTTCAAGCCCTTGTCTTTTGATTTCTTGACTGCAGTCTCCATTCTGATTAATGACTGAGCCAAAGTACGCAAAATCTTGAAATAATTACAGTTACAGAGTCATAGTATTCTAGAGTTAGAAGGGGCCTCATTGGCCATGGAGTCCAACCCTCCCACCTCCCACTCAATTCAGGATTTTAAGATAAAACATCTCCAGCAGGTACCTGTCCAGACTCCTTTTAAAAGGGTTTTAGAAAAAGAGATCTGGTCCCCTCTCTAGGCAGTTGGTTCCACTGCCAAGCTACTTCTGCTATTAAGCCATTCCTCCAATCCTTTTGTAACTTAAATCCACTAGATCTCATCCTACATCTGAAGCAGCAGGGAACAAACATGCCCTCTCCTCTCTGTGACAGCCCCTGAGGTATTTGAAGAGTGCAATCCTGCCCCTTTCAGTCTTCCCTTCGTCAAGCTGAACACGCCCAGCTCCTTTAACCTTTCTGTACATATTTTGTTCCCCATAGTTCTGATCATCCTCACTGCCCTTCTCTGAACCTGCTCCAACTTGTCTTTATCCTTTTTAAAATGAGGCATGCAGAATTGAATGCAGTATTCCAGATGAGACCTGATCAGTGCAGAATATACTGGGACTGTTACTTTCATTGACTTTGAAACTATGCTTCTATTAATGTATTCCAAACTAGCATTTGTCTTTTTTTTGGCATCACATAGCTGGCTTATGATTAGATATTAATCAACAATAATCCCAAGTAGGACTTTTTTTTTTGGCAAGGAGTACTGCTGAGCCATGTATCTCCATTCAATCTTATACTTGTGCATTTTGATTGTATGGCCTAAATATAGAATTTTCAATATGTCTCTATTAAATATCATTTTATTATTTTCCGCTCAATTTTCTAGTTTATATAGATCCATTAGAATTCTGTTCCTGTTGTCTATTGTGTTTGCTACCTATATCAGTTTTGTTTCATTTGCAACTTTTTAATGTCTTCATAATCAACTCTGAAGTTATGCAAATCATTTGTTGTCTTTATGTTTGTTTTCTTTATGTTCATTTGTAAACCCGCCTTTGCCTTTTCTTCCTTGGCTTTCTTCAGCAATTGTTACAAGTCCTTGCTGTTCTCTTCAAGTAGTATCATGTTATTTGTATATCTTATACTTATGAAGTTCCTCCCTCTGTGTCTAATTCTGCTTTATATATATGATATGTTCTGTGTACATGCTAAACCAGTGGTTCTCAGCCTGTGGGTCCCCAGGTGCTTTGGCCGACAACTCCCAGAAATCCCAGCCAGTTTGCCAACTGTTAAGATTTCTGGGAGTTGAAGGTCAAAACATCTGGGGACCCATAGGTTGAGAACCACTGTGCTAAACAGATAAAATGTAGTTGTACCTGATCCTCTCACCAGCTGGAAATCATTCTATTTCGCTGATTCTCTACTGAGCAGTAAAATCTTGTACATGTGCCACAAGAGACTCCAGTCCTAGGTGATCCCCCTAGGTAACAGACAATCTTTGAGATAATCAATGGGCAAAAATTACAAGAATATAATCCAGTAAAGCTCTCCCTTTTCAGGGTATGTTTATTGAAGGGCATGTTATATTGCTCCTTGTTAAGGTTTGACATGTTTCGTATCACAAATCAAACAGCAGTGTAGGTTAAGAGGACTTGAGCTCTGATGATGGAAGCTCAAGAAGCACCTACAAGTCTCAAGGAATGTGCTAGTCCCCTCCTTACCTCCCAGATTTTCTGCATTAAAGCCATAACATTAGTGTTAGTGCAAAGGCATTTGACTGCGAAATGGAAACAATCTTGAGACTTCTGATATTAATCAGAGAGACTGAGAGCTTTAAAGCTATCTTGGGTGCTTTGATTAACAACCCTTCTCTCACAGAAAACATGTAGCCTTGGGAATCAGTAATCTTAGGGTATTACACCTAATAGAAATGGCTTAAGGGGGATTACCCAGAAGGGACTTTTGTGAAGCTTTGGAGACTATATGGGGGCATAGTCAGCATGGTAATAAAGCCCTTCAAGGTTTGATAAGAAATAGGAATCCTCATCCAGCCCTCCCAAAGCTTCATTGACCAGGTCTGGATTATTTGCCAGGATATCAATTATTCTTTAAACATTTACCTTGGGGGAATAAGTATGTTATTTAAAAACATAGCTTGGAGAATAGTTTCTATCTCTCTCTCTCTCTCTCTTTCTCTTAAGCACCACAGTTCTGTTGGCCAAATCAGGCTGACTTAATGAAAGGGTATGTTAAATTGATTTATTGGGAGGGAGTTCCAGCAACTAAAGCTTTATCAGAACCAACTTTTAAAATGCACCAAGAGAGGACATTGTTCATAAACAATCCAGGTCCTGAAAGCTTTTTGTATCTGCTATGGTAGACTTAGCAGCAATGTCTCAGAATATTGCCTGACTTCCTTTGTTGTTAACAGCTCAGATTTTAGCATTACTTTAAAGCTTTGGTCCAGGGAAGTCAGAATTGGATATGCACTGAGCAGACAAGGGTAGATGTAGCCGTGAATAATTAGCAACTCTGATTTTTAATCCAGCTTCTTTCTCAAATAAAGAAAAGACTATTAGAATTCCCTTCTGACAGCTAGATTTCAATCATCTAAACCAGGGGTCCCCAAACTAAGGCCCGGGGGCCGGATGCGGCCCTCCAAGCTCATTTACCTGGCCCCCGCCCTCAGTTTTATAATATAATATTTTTATATCAGTTTTAATAATATAATATATTGTATATACATATAATATTGATAATAATATTATGTTATACAATATAATATTAATAGTAATGCCATATAATAATATTAATTATATGTTATATATTACATATTATATAATAGTATAGTGGTATAGTTCAATATAGTAATATATAATGCTAATATTGTGTTATGCTAATAATATAATATATTGTGTGTACATACAGCTGCTCTGAGTCCCTTTCGGGATGAGAAGGGTGGGATATAAATGTAGTAAATAAATGCAGTAAATAAATAATTAATTTTAGACTTAGGCTCGGCCAAAGTCTGAAATGACTTGAAGGCACACAACAACAACAATCCTAATTAACTTGACTATCTCATTGGCCAGTAGCAGGCCCACACTTTCCATTGAAATCCTGATAGGTTTATGTTGGTTAAAATTGTTTTCATTTTTAAATATTGTATTGCTTTGTTGTTGTTGTTGTTGTTGCACTGCAAATAAGACATGTGCAGTATGCATAGGAATTTGTTTTGTTTTTTTCAAATGATAATTCGGCCCCTCAACAGTCTGAAGGATTGTGGACCGGCCCTCTGCTTCTAAAGTTTGGGGACCCCTGATCTAAACACACCACCATAACCTATAAAACAAAGATATTTGAAAACTTTTCAGATTAAGAAGGAAAAAAAATGTAGAAAGGTATCAGGAAAACCACAAATAAAAAGCAGCACATTTAAAGTGACTATACAAGACTGCAATTTTCAAGATGTTACATTTTCAAAGACAGCAAAACTACAGTTAGGGCAACACAAATTACATACTTCTCCAACATGGGCACACCTTGTATATAAGTGGCCCATCGGGAGTGAAAACTATGGTACAGTTGCAGAACCATTAAAGAAATTTTGCTACCTGAGGTAAAGGACAAGACAGTATTCCCTCCCTATGCAGTTTTATATTGTCTTACTCTGAAGTTGAAAAAATGTAACTTGTCCAAAGAGACCTAGAGGGTTTCCATGGCTGAACAGGGATTGACATCCTGACCTCCAGAGTTGTAATACAACACTCAAACCATGACTACACCATTATGGCTCTTTTAATGCTTGATGAATATTTATTAGACATTGGATGAACACCTACCCAGTGCTGATCAGATGGCCTTCCTCGGCTGTCATTTTCATCATAGAAAGGTAAGCCTTCTCGCCTTGCTTGATGGTATTCTTTCCGTAACTTCTGGATGCGTTCTGCAGTTCCAGCACTAGGGCGGTCACTAGATAAAAGAGAAAAATGGATAAGTATCAATCAATATTATCTTCAGCTGTTACAAGCAGGGGATCACATTTATTTTAAAAAGTGAAAACTTTAGCAGTGTGGGTCTTTAGTTCTCATGATCACCACTTGAAAATGTACACATACGTACCTCAATATGCTTTCTTGGGCTTCCAGTTATAGTATGATACTTTGCCATAAAGTCTGAAGTTTGAAGGAATAACATACAATCATCCCTCCACATTTACAGGTATCACTTTTGAGAATTTTATTATTCATAGATTTGATTAAAATGCTGCTCTAGGGATCTCTAGGTCCTCCAGTGCTATTCTATGGCCAGCCTCTGCCAGAAGTTGATCAAAAAGTCACACAGAAGCACTTAAGAAGCATCTGGATAAGAATCAAGGGAACTGGGACTCAAAAAGATCTCGTCGTGGGTGTCTAATACAGACCTCCAAACCAGGATGAAGAACTTGATGAAGCCTTCTGTCAGCAGCTGACCAAACAGGCACAAAGAAGAGATATAGTAGTCATGGGCGATTTCAACTATCCTGATATCTGCTGGAAAACAAACTCGGCCAAGAGTACAAAGTCCAACAAATTTCTTGCTTGCCTTGCAGACAATTTTATGGTCCAGAAGGTAGAAGAGGCAACAAGGGGATCGTCTACTCTTGACCTCATCCTAACAAACACAGAGGACTAGATCAATGCAGTTGAAGTGGTCGGATCCTTAGGGGAAAGCAACCATGTGCTCCTGCAGTTTGCGATACAAAGGAAAGCCGAAACGAAAAAAAAGTCAAACCTGCATTCTGGACTTGAAGAGAGCTGACTTCCAAAAAACGAAGGAAATACTGAGCGGCATTCCATGGACGCCAATATTAAAAGACAAGGGAGTCAAGGATGGATGGGAGTTTTTCAAAAGTGAAATACTCAAGGCGCAAATGCAAACAGTGCCAACAAAGAATAAAAACAAGACAAGTGCAAAGAAACCAGAATGGATGTCCAAAGAACTTCTAACTGGTCTAAGACTAAAAAAAGACATGCACAAGATGTGGAAAAAGGGAGAAATCACCAAAGAAGAATTCAAACAAATAGCCAACTCCTGTAGGGAAAAGGTTTGCAAGGCCAAAGCACAAAACAAGCTCAGGCTTGCCAGAGACATTAAAAACAATAAAAAGGGCTTCTTTGCTTACATTGGTAGGAAAAGGAAGAACAAGGAAGTGATAAGGCCTCTACGAGGAGAAGATAGGGAAATTCTGACAGGGGAAAGGGAAAAGGCAGAACTATTTAATGCCTTCTTTGCCTCAGTCTTCTCACAAAAAGAAAGCCAGCCTCAACCTCAGCAACATGGAGTGGATGAAGGATTGGGGGAAATCCAACCCCAAATAGGTAAAGAAGTCATCCAGAAATACCTGGCTGCTCTAAATGAATTTAAGTCTCCAGGGCTGGATCAACTACACCCAAGAGTATTGAAAGAACTAGCGGAACTTATTTCAGAACCACTAGCAATCATTTTTGAGAGTTCTTGGAGAACAGGAGAAGTCCCAGCAGATTGGAGGAGGGCGAATGTGGTCCCTATCTTCAAGAAGGGAAAAAAGGACAACCCAAATAATTACTGTCCGGTTAGCCTCACATTGATACCAGTCAAGATTCTGGAAAAGATCATTAAGGAAGTGGTCTGCAAACACTTAGAAACAAATGTGGTAATTGCTAATAGTCAACACGGATTTACCAAAAATAAATCATGCCAGACTAATCTAATCTCTTTTTTCGATAGAGTTACAAGCTGGGTAGATGCGGGGAATGCTGTGGATGTAGCCTATCTGGGTTTCAGTAAGGCCTTCAACAAAATCCCCATGACCTTCTGGCAAACAAGCTAGTCAAATGTGGGCTAGGCAAAACTACGGTTAGGTGGATCTGCAATTGGTTAAGCGAACGAACCCAAAGGGTGCTCACCAATGCATCTTCTTCATCTTGGAAAGAAGTCACGAGTCAAGTGCCGCAGTGTTCCGTCCTGGGTCTGGTTCTGTTCAACATCTTTATTAACGACTTAGACGAAGGGTTAGAAGGCACGATCATCAAGTTTGGAGACGACACAAAACTGGGAGGGAGAGCTAACACTCCAGAAGACAGGAGCAGAATTCAAAATGATCTTGACAGATTAGAGAGATGGGCTGAAACTAACAAAATGAAGTTCAACAGGGACAAATGCAAGATACTTCACTTAGGCAGAAAAAATGAAAGATACAGAATGGGGGACGATGCCTGGCTCAACAGCAGTATGTGTGAAGAAGACCTTGGAGTCCTCGTGGACAACAAGTTAAACATGAGCCTACAATGTAATGCGATGGCGAAAAAAGCCAATGGGATTTTGGCCTGCATCAATAGGGGTATAGCATCTAGATCCAGGGAAGTCATGCTACCCCTCTATTCTTCCTTGGTCAGGCCACACCTGGGATACTGTGTCCAATTCTGGGCACCGCAGTTGAAGGGAGATGTTGACAAGCTGGAAAGCATCCAGAGGAGGGTGACTAAAATGATCAAGGGTCTGAAGAACAAGCCCTATGAGGAGCGGCTTAAAGTACTGGGTATGTTTAGCCTGCAGAAGAGAAGGCTGAGAGGAGACGTGATAGCTATGTATAAATATGTGAGGGGAAGTCATAGGGAAGAGGGAGCAAGTTTGTTTTCTGCTGCCCTGCAGACTAGGACATGGAACAATGGCTTCAAACTACAGGAAAGGAGATTCCACCTGAACATCAGGAAGAACTTCCTCACTGTGAGAGCTGTTCAGCAGTGGAACTCTCTGCCCCGGACTGTGGTGGAGGCTCCTTCTTTGGAGGCTTTTAAGCAGAGGCTGGATGGCCACCTGTCGGGGGTGCTTTGAATGAGATTTTCCTGCTTCTTGCAGGGGGTTGGACTGGATGGCCCGTGAGGTCTCTTCCAACTCTACGATGCTATGATACTATGATTCTAAGAGATTTCTAGAAAGGTGTTCTCTCAGGTGAAAACATAACAAAAAAGTGTAATTTTTTACTTTCAGGGAGGTCCTGTGCCCCTAATCCCAGCAAATATGGGTGGTTTACTATATTTAACACGTTAAAGAGACACAATTTAATACTGATGGTCCTAGTTTCTTTATGGGTGACTGTAGCGTTTAATGTACAACAGCTCAGTTCAAGTATGGGTGGGGCAGCAAATCTGTGCTTCTCTGGATTCAACTTGTTCCTTTCTAAGAAAATACTGACTTTCCTATTATTTAGAAAAGGGAGCATTGTGTTTGTAAAATGATAACAACGATGACAATGACAATGAGGATGATGATGCAAAACAGTCAATGGCATTGTTTCCAATGGCCCAACTGTGTGCCATCTCTGTTAGTCCTCTTGGTTTCTTTACTATAGTCACTATTTTGTCCCTTTAATCCTCTCTTCCTTTTTTCTTTCTTTATCATTTTGCCCATAGTTGAACCCTGTAAAAGGTTTGTTAAATGGGAACACATAGACTGGTACAATAGAATAGCAGTGTTTGCCGAGTATGATTTATTGTGTCGCTAAATTACAGTAATGTTAAGTTTGTGTTATATTCATGCAGAGAGGCCAGGGGGCCAGTGGGAAGGACTGTTTGCTGGGCAAGATTTATTTTTCTTGTCTTCTGTGGGTTTAAATATAGGGATATTAAAATATTTTGATTCACAGTGACATTTATGGATGCCATATACATTTCCTACGTCTGTCCAAATGTAGGGATTATATATCAAGAAAGAGAGAATAATTTCTGCACAGGGTGAAAGGGGCCTTGTTGGGGGAAAATATAGGCAAACGATGGGAACAAAATGCAAGAATACATAGTGTGCAAATGGGAGAGCAAAGCACTCAGCAGTATGTAATACAATTTAATGAACTGTTAATAAAATGGAGACTATTTACAGCAAACCACAGAACCTAGAAGCAAAGTTCCACTGCTTCCAATATTCATATGTGAATAATTGTCTGGAAGTGGCCACCTAGGATAAATACTTCCTGACACCCAAAATGTGTGCAACTGAGAGGTGTTATAGCCACATATGAGATCCATTACATTTTGTTTGGTTTTTGCCACATGGAAACACCGAAACATTTGAAGCATCTCTGAACCTGTTTTCAGTTCACACAACTTCTTTACTGAACAAGTTTGCATAATCCATCTCATTTTTGCCTTAGTTTTTAGTTATCAGACTAACTCTACTTCTTTACAAGGCCAGATACTGTCCTCAATGGAAGTGTTGTCTATAAAACCCAAAGATCCCTCAATAGTGACTTGTGGGGTGCCACAGGGTTGTGTCCTAGACCCAGTGCTGTTCAACATCTTTATTAATGACTTGGATGAAAGCTTAGAGGGCATGCTTATCAAGTTTGTAGATGACACCTAATTGGGAGGGATAGCTAATACTTCAGAGGACAGGATCAGAATTCAAAATGACCTTAAGAAATTAGAGAGTTGGGCCAAAACTAATGAAATAAATTTCAACAAGAAGGAGTGTTAGGCAGAATAAAATGAAATGTAAAGCTACCGAATGGGTGATGCCTGGTTTGACAATAGTGCATGTAAAAAAGATCTTGGGAGTTTTAGTGGACAACATGAGCCAGTAATGTGATTCAGCAGCTAAAAAAGTCAATGGGATTTTGACCTGCATCAAAAGGAGCATAGTGTCATGACCAAAGGAAGTCATGGTGCTTCTTTATTCTGCTTTGATTAGACCTCACCTGGAATAACACTGTGTACAAATCTGGGCACCACAGTTCAAAAGAGATATTGACAAGCTGGAAGGTATCCAGAGAAGGGCAACTAGAATGACAAAGATCTGGAGACCACAAATCCCTATGAGGAGTGTCTTAAAGAGCTGGATATGTTTAGCCTGCACAAGAGAAGTTTGACAGGAGACATGATCACCATGTATAAATATGTGAAAAGATGTCATAAGGAAGAGGGAGCAAGCTTGTTCTCTGGAAACTAGGTCTCAATGGAACAACAAGTTCAAATGATAGGAAAAGAGATTCCACCTGAACATTAGGAAAACCTTCCTGACTGTAAGAGCTGTTTAGCAGTGGAACTCTCTGCCTCAGAGTGTGGTGGAAGCTCCTTTCTTGGAGGCTTTTAAACAGAGACTGGATGGCCATCTTTTGGGGGTGCTTTGATTGTGATTTTCCTGCATAGCCGGGGGGAGGGTTGGACTAGATGGCCCATGTGGTCTGTTCCAACTCTACTCTTCTATGATTTTACAATTTATTTTAGTGACTTTTGTGGTGCTGCAAAGATATCCTCAGTAAGACAATTGTGAGCCCAAACTTATCAATAGCCTTAAATCCTGGGGGCAATATTAAAAACAATGCTACAATGTGCTTCATAATGAATTCAGAGAGTTTTCTTCAGCTATAATTTAGCTGAGTCCATGGTAAAACATGCTTTACTAAAATAAAGAACTAAATTCTTCTCTGTATGTGTAATTTGTATGATGAAGTCAAATCTTTGCAGTATGTTCCCATTCCTTCCATCCCAAACATAAAATACCAGACACAATATTTAATGACTTTTTTCTCAGTAACTGTCCATATCAATAGTTAGAAGTACTGGCTTTTAAAAAATGTAAGTCTAATTGAGGAAAGAAATATGAACAATGTAACAAAAAAAAAACAACCCCCAACCCAAGCCTGCATCAAGTTCCCAAGCAATGTGAAATTATTGCGATGCCCAATCATTTAACAGTTCTGCATTTTAGCTTGGCTCCTGACAGTTACATGAATATATGAACCACATTCAAACTACCAGATGAATTCAATCAGGCCCAGGCAAATATCGCATACATAATCTATTAGTTTACCCCAAAGAAAGCGAAGCATTGAATTCAAACAGAATGAAGTCATCAGTAATAATAAAAAAAGAAACTGATAAGGCAATATTAAAAAAAGACCACAATTTTCTCACATTTACAGGAGGAAAAAAAACTTTGACTTCAACCTATTTTCGCATCTGAGTATAAGTACATATATTTCAAAATATGGGTTTGATCAGATAGCTATTCTAAAGCAAGGAAATGGAGGAAGAAATAAAATCCCAGGTGCATGGGATGAAAAAAACCATGTTTGTATAGAAAAGAAATCAGAATGCACAAAAGAAATTTTAAAAAATATACTACCTTAAAAAAACTTGCATAGGAAATATTTTCAGTGAAATGCATCTGTAAAACTTGTGAGCAGTGTTAAAATTATAAAATGTTTGAGGGAATTACATTACCTCTTTGTTTATAAGACCACCATGAAACTGGAACTTTCAAACAGAAGGATTATGGCAGACCTGAGTAAGTTTTGTATCTCCAAACTCGTTTTGGTCTCTCCTAAATCAAACAAGCAGTGAAAACACTAGCACCACATAAACCACTTCACAGCTTGACTAGTTAGACAAGAAAATTCAAGGCCTGCCAGAAACAAAGTGGAGGAGTCTGATCCTGGGGTTCCATAGACTGATAGAGATGTGACTCAAAGGTTCAAACAGCCAGCATAAAGATCACAGAAGCATCCATAACAGTAGGACTAGGGAACATATTTAGCTGACAGTTCAATGCAATCACTGCCAGTTCATCTCTGGAACCAGAACAGTAGTGGAATACAGGGTAGTTTCAGAGAAACACAGTTGGAAGGGACTCCAGGGGCCATCCTGTCAAACTCCTTCCCATGTAGGAATATGTAACTAAAGCAGTTCTGTAAAATGCCCATCCAACCCATGCATCCATGGGTTTTGTTATCCACAGGAGTTGCTGGAACCAAACCCCAATGGAAGCCAAGGGTCTGCTGTAAACAACATTCCAACTTCACTCTTTTACGCCTGTAATTAACTTTTTAGGATGAAGCTACGCTGCCCTATATCCTAGGATCTGGTCCCAGATTATCTGTTTATCCCAGATAATCTGGCAGTGTAGATAAATATAATCCAGTTCAAAGGAGATAATCTGGGATCAGATCCTGGGATATAGGACAGTCTAGATCCAGCCTTAGGGCTCTTCCAGGATTTTGCTGGGGAGGGCATCTAGGCAGCCCCCAGCCCCCCATTTCCCCTCTAAATTTAATGGAGGGGCCTGGCTACCCCACTCACCCCTCCAAAGCCCCTGATGCATCAGGAGCTTTCTCTGAGGGACCTGAGATAAAGCCAGCCCCCTCCAGTACATTTAGAAGGGAAATAAGGGGCTGGGAGGGGAGGATGGGGTGCCATCCCACTCCTCTTAGAGCCCAAAGAACCAGGCTGGCAATGGGAATTGACTCTCAGGAGAAAATCCCCACAGGCCCAAAACCTCAATAGATCCGTGCCTTGCAGTAAGATCCGGATCTACTGAGGTGTTTTTTAAAAAATCTGGAGTAAACTGGAATATCTCAGTTTATTCCAGATTAAACCGGATTAATTTGAGGCATTGTTTGGATGCCTCTGGTTAATCTGCAACCCATCATGGGTTTTGGGCCTGTGTGGAAGGGCCCCTAGCTACTTTTACAGTCGAGGCGGGGGAGGGCTCCGTAAAAAGTGGAGGAGAAATATAAAATGATCAAATGTTGGCTCATACTGAGGGTCATGCAGCAAACCCACACTTTGCTGTAAAGAAGAGGGCAGTGATTTTTTTTACCATGGGTCAGCAGCATTCAGGTATTATAATTACTTCAGAAAGTAGAAACATTACTTCTCAAAATGCAATGAGAATGTCAATCAGTTACGGTTCTGAATCGTAGGACTCTAACCAATTACTCTATTTAAAAAGCACCTTTCCAAATTCTGAATTTAGAAAGTATGCAAAATCAGATTTGATTTAAGACTCAATATTTTAAATATTTCAACGAAGTATATGGTAAGATATCATTTCCTTTTGAAGCATTTTGAGCATATGGAGAAATAATCAGTGAGGCAATGGCACTCCCCTTCATAATCCAGATGCTTTTCTTTCATGCTATCATTCCAATGTCAGGGGCATACAATAAATATCATGGCATGCTTCAGGTACTGCACAAAGATACCTTGGCTGCTTGACCTGAGTCTCTGATTTGAACTCCAGTCAACACAGTGGTGTTCTTGTAAGGATTGATGTCTTACTGATTTTCATTTGACAAAACAAAATGTTAATCAAATGGGCTTGGTCACATCCTGTAAAGCTAGGCACTTTGTCCCCTTCTATACTGCAATACAATATAGATCAGTGGTTCTCAACCTGTGGGTCCCCAGGTATTTTGGCCTTCAACTCCCAGAAATCCGAACAGATGGTAAACTGGCTGGGATTTCTAGGAGTTGTAGGCCAAAACACCTGGGGACCCACAGGTTGAGAACCACTGATCTAGATTATCAAAGTAAATAATCCACATTATCTTCTTTGAACTGAATTACATGAGTCTACACTGTAATATAATTCAGTTCAAAGCAGATAATCTAGATTTTATATGGCTTTGTAGAAGGGCCATTAGTCTGTCAAATAGTAAACATTCCATTTTAATTGAATTCGTATTGCAGAAGACATTTTTTCAGCCTTGGACTACAGTTGCTGGCTGCAAAATTCTGAGAGTGGAGTTAGGTCTGCATTAATTGTATATAAAGTGAGGACTGACAAAAAAAACATGTGGAGAAGAAAAGAAACCTGACCCTCTACCACAACTTATTTCTGAATGCCTTATTTCTCCTAGATGGGCTCTGCTAAGAGGAAAGCTCCTGAGAGAAGGTGATAGGGAGCTACCTAATGAGTGAAGGGTACCATGCTCCTCTCTTCCTCTAAAACAGAACTCTCAGAGCACAAGACAATGAGAAAGAGTGAAGATCCAACTAGGAAGCTATTCCTGCCACAGACACAACCAGAACCTGGTTTAGAAGAGAATCACTGGATGCATCTACATTGTAAAATGAATGCAGTTTAACAGCACTGTAATGACCACAGCTCAATGTTATGGAATCCTGAGAGTTGCAGTTCTGCAAATCTTTAGCCTTCTTTGCCTCACCAAACCAGGGTTCCCAGGATCCCATAGTATTGAGTCATGGCAGTTAGTGGTATCAAACTGCATTCATTCTACAGTCTATGTGTACCCACAGATTGCCCATTTCACTGTCAGTGTTGGATTAACTTCTCCATTGAGAGCAATGGGCTGACAATCAGATTCTGTATCTTCACCTGCTGAAAAGGGATTACCAGTGGGAGCTTGAAGAAGGAAACAAAAGTTTAAATGTAAAAAACAAACAGGATCTCTGGTCTTCTCAGACATAGAGACTGAGCAGGCCCAAGTATAAACCCACAGCTGTGCTGCCAGTACTTAGTAGCTGAGCTTCGACTATATTCTCCCTAAGAGCTATACGGTGGCCAGGACTCTAAACATTAGGTAAGAAGTAGTTGGAATCTCATTCCTACCACCAATTGTAGACATTGTTTGAAACTAATGGGTAAGTCAACCAAAACACAACTGGATCTACTATTAGGAATATACTCATCTTAAAACATGTGTGAAAGCACTACTGTGGTATTGTTCATTTATGGTATCATTTGCTTCAAAAATCAAGACCGAAATATTTCAAAGAGTGTCTAACAAAAGCAGCACTTACAACACCCACATTTATTTTCAGAACTTGCATGCTTTACTGAGGTGGCTTAGCCTCGAAGAGAAGAGGGGAAAAAAAAAAGAATAGCTGAAAAAATATGATAAAAATAAACTGATACCAAGAACAGAACTCTGCAATATTTTAAGCTTTCATCTTTGTCAGCCAAAGAGGGGAAAGAGAGTTTACAAGGAAATAAGCCTTTGGTGTTTGCATCTCTACTTGAGCAAATGAAGGATATTCCAACAGAAGGCTCTGACAATTCAGCAAGATAACAGAAGTTAAGATTCAAGCAGGGAGGGCTTAAATATAAAAACACAGCATGCACATTTTGCAGATGAAAGCAAACTATCTATTCATCCATCCATCTAATGATGTTTCTATGTGTCTGAATGCCTGCCCTTCTGCCTATGTTCATATGCCCACACACATTTGTGTATCTTAATATAAAACCAACCTCCCTCTTTGTGTATTTGATCCTGGAGTAGTGCACAAACTGCTTTACAAGATCAATATAAAAAAGAAGAGTTCCATATTAACAAAATGGAGATTTGCATCTTGTTTCATTATCGACATGGCAAACCAAATAATTACGATGTAAGGTAGGATAATGTGGAGCCACATATTATCTGTCTGATCTAGGAAATAGCAAGATCCTGACAACTATTACAAATTAACCAATCAATCCATCAAAAAGCAAGTATGACTGTAGGATGTGGGTGATCCCATTCATGCAAATGAAAGAATGGGAAGACAATAGGTTATACAGAAAATATACATTGGCTGATCTTGGAAGTACAGACATTTTTGCTAGTAGGATGGCTGGCTGAAGCTGCTTTATTCTGTGACAGATTAATGCTTCATTTAGTCCAGCACTTTTAGACTGAAAAGCTTGTGAAGTACTGCGGAAAAGGTTTTTTCAACTCTGGGCCTGAAAACCCCAAACCTGCCTTTTTCCCCAGGTTGGGATGCAAGACAGTTTCCAACAGAGAAAAACTAACAAACATATACCTAATATATATACCGAATATCTATCTCTCTTTCTAGTTAAAATTCACAAATTGAAAAGTTAAAAGATGACAGAATGATGTAAACTTAAAAAAAAAAAACCAGCACAACAAAATTAACAGATGGAAAGTCCAGCACATTTTTAGAAGGAATAGGCTTTGAATGTTCTGCCCCGAAAGCCTTGTGAAATAGAAGGTACTAAATCAGTCTGCAGAATGACATTTAGGGGTGTGTTTGTAAGTTTAACATTTCTTGGGAGTTCTAAGGCCTGGAAGCAGCCAACAAGAGAGCCCTGTTCCACTAGAAGTACCTGTGAAGGTTATGGCAGAGAGAGAAAGATGTCCACAGCTGATCTCAAAACATGGGCTGGTTTGTACAGAACATAGTTCTTCAGTAACCTGGGGCTAAGCCATATTGAGTTTTACGGGGCAAAACCAGCACTTTATATTGCACCCAGAAACAGTCTGGCTGCCAATATAGCAATGTGAGAGTTGTATGCTCACTGTGAATTGCTCCAGATAACAATCTGGCTTAAGCTTTTTGGGCCAGCTGAATATTCAAAATGCTGTTCAAAGTCAGCCACTTGAAGAGTGCAGTATAGCAATCTAGCTGGAATATAACTAAGACATGTACTGCCTTGGCTAGACCTGACTTCTCAGGAAATCCTTTTAAGTATGATGTTAGGAACTGAATGTCTGACTGCCATGGCTGGACCATGAAAGAAAACTTCCCATGTTCTGCCCTTCCTGACCAAGGGAAAGATGTAACATCACTAGCTTCCACTCCTTGAATGCTGTCTCTTCTAAATAGTGCTGGCTAAGCAAATTGAGATCAAGGATCCAAATGTCACTAGAAATTTGTATTTTCCTTTTCACTTTCTGTGGCAACCTCACACATTTGGACTCAATTAGGATGCTGCCTAAAGGCATAAATTACACAACTCCCATGATTCCATAGCATTTAGCCATGGCAGTTAAAGTGGGGGTCAAACTGCATTAATTCTACCATGTAGATGCACCCCAAATTACATTATTACTGTAACACAATGAAGGAGAAGTTTACTCATTTATGATATGCTTTTAACAATAAAACTATATTTAGTAATGCGTGTCTGTGGTTTTGTTGAATGGTGGTGGAGGAGGATATCACATGGGTCAGGTGTTGACTCATGCTGTGTCTCTTATTTCTGCCTCCTGTTCTTTTGTGAGTGTTGAAAACAAAGTAGATAGAAGGAAAGTATGTTTTCTCTTTTGTTTTCAAAATTCAATTGTGGATGAAGGTCAATTCACATATTTGTATCGCAAGTAACAAAAAGTAACATTGGTCAAAATGGGAAAGTATATAACAATTCTAACAAACTATGAAGTTCAAGATGGCTTGAAACCATAACCAGTTGTTGTTGTTGTTATTAGAAAGCAACATTCTAAGCTCTGCCTCATCAGAGAAGCTCACAGACTGAGATCATTATTAGAGTTCAGATGAATCCAGCTCTGCTTCCGCTAACTTCCAATGAATGAACTGTGGATTTCAGCCGCTGCTGTCGAATTTGTAGTGGCATATATGAATATAGCAGAATGGCTCATACAATGCAGTCACTCATAAAACCTGAATATAAAACAATGTTTAAAAGGCACCAATCAATAAATGATATAATGTGGGTCAGCTTCCTTTCTGCAAAGAGTGCTGTTTCGCATTATGGCAGAATTTCAATGCTTTCTTACCAAGAAGCAGGATGAAACTGAACTAGAACCACAGAACCAGAAAAGAAGAAAGAGGTCACTAGGTTACATCATCTATAATTCCAGGAGCCCTACGGCCATATCAGCTGTCAATTGATCACCTACCTACAAAGCGAGGCAGTATACAGATGGGAGACAAAGCTAGTGTTGCTGAAACATCACATACAATTTTACGATAGAGTAGCTCCTGTGGGGCAGGTTATACTTTGAAAATGCGTATGCAAAGGCCAACTTAGGCAAAACACTTTGGGAATTCAGGAAGCCTTTGAAATGTAAACTGGCAGGCAGGGCGGAAAAGCATTTCTAGATGCAATTTCTCATGTCGCTAGCTGTTCTTGTGTCAAACCTTTAAAATATTTTTTATAAAAACAAGGCAGGGATAGGTCTCTGTGTGTGAGTACTAAAAGTGAAGCTCTTGGAAAATGACTTATCACTGCTGTCTCATAGTCCCTTTCAGCAAGATTTGAAAATACATCTCAATAATCAAGAGAGCAATAAATTTCCATTTAAAGATGGATATCTGAGAATGATTGGGACCCAGTAGGGTAGCCCTAAGTTAGAAACAGCTTGAAGGCATGCAACAACAGCAATGCATAAAGGTCCGTTCATTCACGTTCAGGCAGTCCCCAAGTTACAAACTAGATAGGTTCTGTAGGCTTGCTCTTAAGTTGAATCTGTATGTAAGTCAGAACAAGTACATTTTTAATAATAATAATAATAATAATAATAATAATAAAATCTTTATTTATATCCCACTTTTCTCTCTAAATGGGACCCAAAGCGGCTCACAACATTATATAAAAGACTATATATATATATATATATATATACACACACACACACACACACACACACACACACACACACACACAATAGCTTATAAAAACAAATTTACAATAATAAATAAACACATTTAAAAACATCAGTCTAAAACAGTTATTCCAAGCGACTCAACAAGATAGATGGGGATCTTAGCACAACAATAAAAGTTAGCCTTCCTGTCATTACAGCTAAGTGTCTTCATCAAAAGCTTGTGCGTACAGGAAGGTTTTTAGCTGTTTTTTAAAAGATGCCAGGGATGGGGCTGTTTTAACCTCCTTGGGGAGGGAGTTCCAAAGAGTTGGAGCGGTCACCGAGAAGGCCCTCTCTCTCGCCACTGCCAACCGCATTTGTGATGGTGGTGGCAATGAGAAGAGGGCCTCGCTAGAAGAGCTTAACATTTGGGCAGGATGGTTAGAGGAGATGTGATCAGATAGGTAAGTAACTGTTTAGGGCCTTAAAAGTCAAAACCAGCACCTTGAATCGGACCTGGAAAAGAATTGGCAGCCAGTACAGGTGCTTTAGTGGGGGGGGGGGTAGTATGCTCCTTGGGTCCAGCACCTGTTTAATAACCTGGCTGCAGATCTCTGAACTAACTGAAGTTTCTGGACACTCTTCAAGGTCAGCCCCAAGTAGAGCCTATTACATTAGTCTAAATGGGATGTAACCAAGGCATGGACCACCAGCTTCTCGAGATATGGTCGCAGCTGGTGCACAGGTTTTAATTGTGCAAAGGACCTTCTGGTCACTGCCGACACCTGGGCCTCCAGGGTCAGCAATGAGTCCAGGAAGACCCCCACACTGCAGACCTATTACTTCAGAGGGAGTGCGACCCCATCCAGCACAGGTTGCCACCCTATATCCTGATCTGCCTTCCAACTGACCAGGAGGATCTCCGTTTTGTCTAGATTCAATTTCAATATATTAGTCCTCATCCAGTCCACAACAGCTGACAGGCACCGGCTCAGGGTCTGGGCTGCTTCCTTGGCTTTTGGTGGAAATGAGTAGTAGAGTTGGGTGTCATCTGCATACAGATGGCACCGAACTCCAAAACTCCGGATGATCTCTCCCAGCAGCTTCATGTAAACAACATGGGGGACAGAACTTAAGTGAAACTCCAAACAAAAAGATATAGATATAGATACAGATACATAGATACATATATACATATATACATACAGTAGAGTCTCACTTATCCAATGTAAACGGGCCGGCAGAATGTTGGATAAGTGAATATGTTGGATAAGTGAATATGTTGGATAATAAGGAGGGATTAAGGAAAAGCCTATTAAACATCAAATTAGGTTATGATTTTACAAATTAAGCACCAAAACATCATGTTATACAACAAATTTGACAGAAAAAGTAGTTCAATACGCAGTACTGCTATGTAGTAATTACTGTATTTACAAATTTAGCATCAAAATATCATGATGTTTTGAAATCATTGACTACAAAAATGTGTTGGATAATCCAGAACGTTGGATAAGTGAGTGTTGGCCAGCTTGAATTGCACTGAATAGTCTTGCAGCTTAAAAGCCTGGCTGCTTTCTATATAGGGCATCCTTGCTAGGCCAGGTTGAATGGGACGGAGTAGCCTCGTGGCTTCAAAGCCTGGGGACTTTTCACCTAGGGAAAATCTTGGTTGGCCAGGTTGAAAAGCACTGAATAGCCTTGCTGCTTGCAAGCCTGGCCGCTTTCTACCTTGCGGAATCCTTGGTTGGCCAGTTTGAATAGCAATTAATAGTCTCGGTGTGGCAAGTATGAATGCTGCAATTAGCCACTTTGATTAGCATTTAATGGCCTTGCAGCTTCAAAGCCTGGCTGCTTCCTGCCTGGGGGAATCCTTTGTTGGGAAGTGTTAGCTGGCTCTGATTGTTTCCTTTCTGGAATTCCCAATTTCCCTGCTTTCAGAGTGTTGCTCTTTATTTACTGTCCTGGTTTTAGAGATTATATTGTTCTGTATTATTATACCACAGTAATTATTACATATTATATTTATAATCTTATATTATCTGCTTAGAACTGAATTATATGAGGCCCCTTCTACACAGCTGTATAAAATCCACACTGAAGGGGATTATATGGCAGTGTGGACTCAAGATAATCCAGTTCAAAGCAGATAATATCAGATTATAAATGGGTAATATTGCTATGTGGAAGGACCTTGAGTCTACACTGCCATATAATCCTGTTCAAATCAGATAATCTATATTTTATAGGCAGTGTGGATCAGGCCTAAGTGCACTCTGCCTGTGCTCTGGGTGGTCTTTTGGCTGAGGGAGTTGCTAGGATATGAAGGGGGTGGGGCCTAAAGGCAGCGGGGGGTAAAGGCAGCAGAGCCTACCTTTCTAACTGGCAGTTGGGGGGAGAAAGGCTCTTCCTCATTCTCTGCAATTTGGACTATTTTTCTAGGGGTTTTTTTAAATTGAAAGACGTATTTTGGATGACTATGTCTTTCGTGGCCAAATTTGGTGTGATTTGGTTTAGTGGTTTTGTTGTTTACTCCATAGTAAAACAAACATTACATTTTTATATATATAGATACACACACACACACACACACACACACACACACAAGCTTTGAATAGCACAGGGAAGGGCTGACACCCCCGTGGTGCTTGTTTTGTTGTCTGTGCCCCTGTTCAGAAGATTTCACCTCACTTTCTGTCTCTGTGGTAATTCGATTTTGGAAAAACATGCTTGTTGTGGAAACAAGAAATGGTGAAAAAGCTTCAATTGATAACTTTCACGAATTAATTTCCCTTCCTAGGGGTAGATTTATCTGACCTCCTGTTGTCTCATCCCTGTTCTTAACTATGAGTAGCTTGTAAGTCAGATATTTGTAACGCCGGGACTGCCTGCAGTTATAAAAGGCCAACACTTCTGAAAAAGAAGGCTAACAGAAAAGGAGTCTAATGCTTAAAGCTTGCACATCCCCACAAAACAAATGAAGGCTGAGGGGTGGGGGGGTGGGAGCTAAACTTGCATAGAAACTGATCTGTAAATAGACACTGGCTCCAACTTCAAGTTGAAATATCGACTACATCATTATATAGATTTAAATAGTTTTTAAAAACCAACAAATAAGGTTTTTCTTAAGCCAAGCACTCTGACCTTTTAGTCCTGCAAACTTGCATAAAAGAGTTACAACCCCTTCTGTTCCAAAGGTTAAAGATTCCTGAAGCAACACATGACTGTCATTTGTCTGGATGAAAACCGAGCCCCTGTGACCCTGAAACCGTCACTTGTGACTCTTTGACTCTAGAGGCAGCTTAGTGGAAATGAAGCAACTAATATTATTTCGGCTTCCAGGGATTAATTAAAAACCAATTAGGCCCTTCTGTTATACCTGAATCACAGCACTGAGCCAAATTAAATGCCTGCTGCCTCAAATGCTTGGCAGCAGTGTTTCTGCAAACATCGCAGGGTCTTTTTCTTGCCTTCTTTTTTTAAAAAAATGTATGACTTAATGTGGGCTGAATAATTTTCTCAAGGGCCCATAACATATCTATTCAATGCAAACACACAATAGAGCTCTTTACTGAAGCTCCCCCTGCCCTGCTCCCTGTCTACATCTCATGCCCCTTGGTTCTGTAGCTTGCAGCTGCTCATAGGCTTCTCTTTCAACTGACACCTTTAAGAGGAGGCTACAGGAAAACACATTTTCTCAAGACTGGTTTAGGTTAAGGAAATTCCATGTCTTAAAGAGCAAGGATTGTAGGTTTTTTAAAAAGGGGAAAATCCTTAACTAATACAGGAAAAGGTTCCCATATGTGCAAACATAACAAGACTGTAAGACTCTCACAAGATAAGGGAATGGAAGATTTTCTTGTGCAAAAGTTGTTACGTATATATTTTTTGTACTTTAAAAAAAACCCATGCATGGTTTACAAGTAAATGTAGCAGTACATTCCACCTTCTATTGTTTAGGACTCCACACCATCATTCTCTTTAATCTTGACATTACTACCTTGGAAAAGGTTGTATTTAGTTTTCCAAGGTTGTATTTTGTAGTCATCATGTATATACTCATTTCCATTTGGATGATTTTGATATGTCTGTTTGGTTTCTTTTTATTCATTCCTTAATTTATTTTGGATACTTCATTCCTTTATTTATTTTGGGTTGAGAACCACTGCTCTATGCCTCCCCTTTTCAAGGGGTAAGAGTTTCATGCATGGGCGGTTGATGGTTGCAGAGATATAAAAATTTCAATTCAGGTCCATCTTTTGCAACACCCTGTACAGTATTTTGTTGATATCATTTCTGCAGATGCACAATATACTCATGTGTAAGTCTAGAAATTTCAGTCCAAAAACCAATTCCCAAAATATGGGTTGGCTTCTATTATGAGTCAATGTAACTTATCAAAAAAAGAACACTTCTCTTTGCTGAGTAGAGCGTAGTCCAGGGGTCCTCAAACTTTTAAAGCTGAGGGCCGGTCCACAATCCTTCAGACTGTGGAGGGGCCGAATTATCATTTTGAAAAAAAAACCAAAAAAACAAATTCCTATGCACACTGCACATCTCTTATTTGTAGTGCAAAACAACAACAACAATGAAAGAACAATACAATATTTAAAAATGAAAACAATTGTAACCAACATAAACCTATCAGGATTTCAATGGGAAATGTGGGCCTGCTTCTGGCCAATGAGATAGTCAGGTTAATTAGGATTGTTGTTGTGTGCCTTCAAGTCATTTCAGACTTTGGGCGAGCCTAAGTCTAAAATTATTTATTTATTACATTTATATCCCGCCCTTCTCACCCTGAAGGGGACTCAGAGCAGCTGTATGCAATACAATATATTATATTATTAGCATAGCACAATATTACCATTATATATTACTATAACTATACCACTATACTGTAATATTATATGTAATATATAACATATAATTCATATTATTATATGGTATTATTATTACTATTATATTGTATAATATTATGATATTATTATCAATATTATATGTATATACAATATATTATATTATTAAAATGATATAAAAATATTATATTATAAAACTGAGGGCGGGGGCCAGGTAAATGACCTTGGAGGGCCGCATCCGGCCCCCGGGCCTTAGTTTGGGGACCCCTGGCGTAGTCTGTCCCTAGAGAACCTATAGGCAGCACCGACTTCTTTTATTTTTTTCCCTAGCCTTTTTAAAATGTTTGGTGGTGATGGTCAGGGGCATTGGTGTTTCCATTGAGTGACTTTCAACTTATCCATGGGACATGACAAAATCCATAATTTTCACCCCAAAACATAGAATCATAGAATAGTAGAGTTGGAAAGAGACCTCATGGGCCATCCAGTCCAACCCCCTGCTAAGAAGCAGGAAATCGCATTCAAAGCACCCCTGACAGATGGCCATCCAGCCTCTGCTTAAAAGCCTCCAAAGAAGGAGCCTCCACCACGGCCTGGGGGAGAGAGTTCCACTGCCAAACAGCCCTCACAGTGAGGAAGTTCTTCCTGATGTTCAGGTGGAATCTCCTTTCCTGTAGTTTGAAGCCATTGTTCTGCGTCCTAGTCTGCAGGGCAGCAGAAAACAAGCTTGCTCCCTCCTCCCTATGACTTCCCCTCACATATTTGTACATGGCTATCATGTCTCCTCTCAGCCTTCTCTTCTGCAGGCTAAACATGCCCAGCTCTTTAAGCCACATGTCCCCACCTTAAAGTTGACTATGAGTATATACTGTATATTATGCTTGATCTTAGCTAAAAGGCTGAGAAGTGATTTGTATCATTTGTCTGTGTACTTTTTTCTGTCTTTATTGTTGACATGGTCAGTGGATGAATCAATAAGTAGATCTATCCATCTATACTGCATATAGCTATATCTATCTATAGAAAGGAGAACTTCAGTATATGTGATGCTTTTCAAGCACTAGAAAATGAGCTGTTGGAATTTAAAAACCATCTAATTATTATGTGTTTGATTTTAAATAATTAGGTGTTTAGCAATGTTGTACCCCATCTTGAGCCATGAGGAGAGGCAGGTAAGAGATAAAATTATTGTTGTTGTTGTTGATGATGTTGTTGTTAACATCTAAAGACCTATCTCATCCGGCAGGCCTACCCAGCCAGTTTTAAGCATGAATTTTAAACTTGTGTCCTGTGTTTTAATCTCTGTCCTGTGTATTTAATAGGTATTTTATAGAAATTGGCAGAAAAAAATGAAATGCAAAGATACAGAATGGGGGATGCCTGGCTCGACAGCAGTACGGGTGGAAAAGATCTTGGAGTCCTCGTGGACAACAAGTTAAACATGAGCCAACAACGTGATGTGATGGCAAGAAAAAGCCTGCATAAATACGAGTTTAGTGTCTAGATCAAGGGAAGTCATGCTACACCTCTATCCCGCCCTGGTCAGACTACACCTGGAATCACACTGTGTCCAATTTTGGTCACTGCAATTGAAAGGAGATGTTGACAAGCTGGAAAGTGTCCAGAGTAGGGTGACTAAAATGATTAAGGGTCTGGAAAACAAGCCCTATGAAGAGTGGCTTAAAGAGCTGGGCATGTTTAGCCTGCAGAAGAAAAGGCTGAAAGGAGACATGATGGCCATGTATAAATATGTGAGGGGAAGTCATAAGGAGGAGAAGGAGCAAGCTTGTTTTCTGCTGCCCTGCAGACTAGGACGCGGAACAATGGCTTCAAACTACAGGAAAGGAGATTCCACCTGAACATCAGGAATAACTTCCTCACTGTGAGAGCTGTTCGGCAGTGGAACTCTGCCTCGGAATGTGGCGGAGGCTTCTTATTTGGAGGCTTTTAAGCAGAGGCTGGATGGCTATATGTCAGGGGTGCTTTGAATGCGATTTTCCTGCAGCTTGGCAGGTGGTTGGACTGGATGGCCCACAAGGTCTCTTCCAACTCTGCAATTCTATGAAATATGATGTAATATGTATTTTTTTTATAGAACTACATTTTAATGTGTGTGTTTATAGCATTTTTGCAATGCTTTTTTGTTTTAACTATGCCATGACCCACCTTAAGCCACGAGGAGAGGCAGGTAAGAAAAATATTACTACTACTACTACTAGAAACAAGAAAAAGGCAATGTTTCATTTTCTCCTTCTCTGTGTTTCCATCAGAAACATAAAAAACCCACTTTTATAGTAAAAAAGATAAGAGTTCTTAAAAATTGTACCCATGTAAAGTTCTGTGATGAAGAACAGTTCAATGTTCCTTGCATCACTGAAAGCAACGAAGATTTAATTTTAGTCTCACTAAAACACCAAGAGCAGAAAGGAGGAAAATAAAACTCCGGGGAAAATTGGTTGTCTGTGGTTATACAGATGAGAAAGAGAGTCATTTGGGGAAAGATATTACTCGTCCTGAAAGGTCCTTAGCCAAAATGTGCCTTCAAGGGGAAAACAGTTAAGATTTTCATTAAAATAATATAAAAAGGGTGAATTTTGAACTAGTAAAGGCCAACAATCTGAGCTTCTATTGTTCTACATATGAACCAACCTAGAAAAGACTACAAAAGGCCAGGAGTTTACAGGACGTGGTTGCTGACAACAATTGTATTTCCCATAGCTTCCACACAATGGTAAACAGAAAGAAAGAAATAATTTTAAAAACAGGCTCCTATTTCCCTCAGGCAATGTTAGGGGTTCTGTTTTATACCACATGTATGCACATACAAATGACATCTATTATGTCTTCTTTCCATCAGAGGATCGTAACAAGATATAATCATGAAGGGCAGTATCTATATGGCAATTTTCTTAGGATACTCATAGCAGAATACTTAAAATTCTCTTCTTTTGGCACCTTCTCATCTTACAACGGAATATATATATGCACACATACACTTCAATGAGAGGAAGCAGCTGGCATATTTGTAATATATAGGTCACACCCACATAGAGTACAGATTTCCACCCACCGTCACCACTCATTTTACAACAGCTGTAACAATTCAAGCAAATACTGAATGCTAACTCACTGCAAAGGATTGCCTTACTTACATTTCTTTAGATAGACCTAAAAACATTTACTTAGAAGTTAATGTTATTTACTCATGTTAAATCAGCCTAAGTGTTTCATATCTTAATGCCTGTCACACCTGTATGCAACAAACATTGCCTCATGATTTTGTGAACTGTTTACTGCTCAGCTCTACAATTGGTAGATTGGTAGACTCTAGGGCTGTAGGAGAAGGGGGGTCACGATGATAGCTGTAGCCAAAGCATTGCATTGAACTGCTATCAGATATGAATCCCTTTCACATAATGGTAAGGCTGAAGAACATAGAATCACAGTATCTTGTAAAGCTGGAAAGGAACACAAGGTCTACCTAGTACCGTGTTTTCCCGAAAATAAGACAGTGTCTTATATTAATTTTTGCTCTAGGTTTTATTTTCAGGGGATGTCTTATTTTTCCATGAAGAAGAATTTACATTTATTGTTGGACCAAAAAAATAAACAAACATTATAGTTGTCATCATAAACCAGCATAACCAGACAAACTGAATCCTATGAAGAATTTCTTGTTACTACCAATATTTCCATTTACAACACTTTATGGTACGTAATTTATCAATCCTGCATGCTGTGGTGTTCTGTTTAACGGGCATGCTTCCAAACAAAAACTTTGCTAGGTCTTACTTTCGGGGGAGGCCTTATATTTAGCAATTCAGCAAAACCTCTACTAGGTCTTATTTTCTGGGGATGTCTTATTTTAGGGGAAACAGGGTATATTCCCCTTCCATGCAGGAATATACAACTAAAGCACTCTAGAAAGATGCCCACACAGCTGCTCCTTGAAGACATCCAAAGATGGAGAATCCACCACACTCCAAAGCAGTCCATTCTACTTCTGAACAGCTCTTACATTAATGAATTGGAATCTCTTTTCTTATAATGTGAATCCATTAGTTCATGTCCTAATCTATGAAATGTCAGAAAACAAGCCTGTTCCATTTCCTACATGTTATCTGTTGATATAGTTAAAGGTGGCTATCAAAGAACTTCTCCGTGTTTTTCATCAAGCTAGACATAACCAGCTCCTTCACTTGTTCCTCACACAACTTGATTTCCAGACAGTTTATCATTTGATTTCCTTTCTAAAGGACGTTTTTATGCTTGTCAGTATCTTTCTTGATCACACACAACCTTATCACATGAGGAAATTTCCGTGTCCTAGGATACTTCTGCCCCAGTTGAGCAAAAGAGCCCCATGCTGCCCATCAAATGATGTAGCCTCACTTCTGGAGGGGCTCCGTGGCTCAACTGGAGCATAGAATCATAGAATCATAGAATAATAGAGTTGGAAGAGACCTTACGGGCCATCCAGTCCAACCCCCTGCCAAGAAGCAGGAAATCGCATTCAAAGCACCCCTGACAGATGGCCATCCAGCCTCTGCTTGAAAGCCTCCAAAGAAGGAGCCTCCACCACACTCCGGGGCAGAGAGTTCCACTGCCGAACAGCCCTCACAGTCAGGAAATTCTTCCCGATGTTCAGGTGGAATCTCCTTTCCTGTAGTGTAAAGCCATTGTTCTGCATCCTAGTCTCCAGGGCTGCAGAAAACAAGCTTGCTCCCTCCTCCCTATGACTTCCCCTCACATATTTATACTTGGCTATCATGTCTCCTCTCAGCCTTCTCTTCTGCAGGCTAAACATGCCCAGCTCTTTAAGCCACTCCTCATAGGGCTTGTTCTCCAGACACTTGATCATTTTAGTCGCCCTCCTCTGGATGCTTTCCAGCTTGTCAACATCTCCCTTCAACTGCGGTGCCCAGAATTGGACACAGTGTGATTCCAGGTGTGGCCTGACCAAGGCAGAATAGAGGGCTAGAATGACTTCCCTGGATCTAGACACTATACCCCTATTTATGCAGGCCAAAATCCCATTGGCTTTTTTAGCTCCTGCATCACATTGTTGGCTCATGTTTAACTTGTTGTCCATGAGAACTCCAAGGTCTTTTTCACGCATACTGCTGTCGAGCCAGGCGTCCCCCATTCTGTATCTGCAGAAGCATCCTACGACGCTGAACTACCAACACAGGAGCCTTTCCATGTTCTATTAGGAACAACTGGGCTACCGTGGAGAGGAAGCTGCTTGGCAACCCTTCCCCACACATGATGAGGAAGTGTTTGCTGCTGATGAGGTGGGGTGCAGGTCACTGGGATTGCCCTGCTGCCCCCCCCCCCCCCGATTTGCCGCAGAGGCTGGCAAATTGTTCTGGAGGACCTCATCAATGTGAGGAGGTCCATGCATGATTATTTAAATCCATGAGTACCGATTAGGGGGTGTATGTAATCTATCAATATATTACTGATGGCTAATGAAATCTTTGTATTGCTCTCACTCCAAATTGAGGTGGTGGTGATAGGAATGCTTAAATATTTTCATTGCTGAGTTGATTATGTCAGTGATTCCTCTTGTTCCATTCTAGTGATATGGCACAGTTAATTCTGCCAGCAGCCAACTTTAGTCACATACCTAGGGGTACATTATTCAGTGGTTACCTCTATATGGTTGGGTGCACTACAATGTACTCATTTAAATAAGAAACATCTTTGGTGTTTGTAAAGGGACATTTTATTAAAATCATACCTCCGTGATGTGGAATATAAATGGCATTCTACTCATAGTTAATGTGCTTTTACTGACGCAAAAAGACTTGTTCTCCAGTGCTGGAAAGATAAACATTCTCCACCTACCATTCAATTGTCAGTAGATCTTATTGCTCTAGCTATAGACATTAGTTTCATGAACACATATTTTCAGAAACATGATCACTTTATTTTAGGGTATATGCTGAGCCCACACTCACATCCCATTTGCTCCCCCCTTTCTTTGCAATGATACTATTTAAAATGATACTTATTTTTTTTTTTTTTAAAAAGTCTAGTCACATGTGTATTTAAGTGCAATAAAACATCAGTAGGGAAGTGTGTTTTAAATTCAGACTGCCAGACATATTCAGCCACAATATTCATCAATCTGACTTCCTCTAGATGAGGATGACAGCACATCATCTGCCTCCCTTGGCAACTGGAACATGGTCCCACTTTCTAACTTTGTCCAATTATGTCATTTCTTTTTGCTAACAGCTATAGGGGAAAATCATTAGAAAAGGGGGGTACTTTTTTACTGGAAGTGGAAAGTGGACTCCCCTTCATACTTTGTTTAAGTGTATACAAAAACAAACAAACATCTATTTCAACCATGGCAGAATGTTTAAAGATATTATTTCCTGGCAATTGACTAAGGCTACCAGGAGTTAAACCTCCAAACATCTGGAAAGTCAACAACTGAGAACTACTTTTCTAGCAGACAGTAAGCAAAATGCACTTTTCAAGTAGGAAGCTTAGTAAGTGCCACTATTTCTTGTAGCATCTGTTCAGTCATCTGAAGAAACATTGCAATGGAAACCTGTCAACACCTGTATGTTCAGCAACAAATGCTGGAGCAGATCCCTATTCAGAGACAGCATCTAGGAAATAGTGTTGCCCATATAAATTCTATTCCATGAACAACTTAGAAAAAGCAATGCTATGAAAACAGCATTTGAAGTTTGCTCACATAGGGAAGCAGGGATTTTTTTAAATATATTGCTAAGAAAGCAGAACATATATCACTTCTGCTACTCAGCATGAGGGAAGGGACCCTATTAACACCATTTTTTCAGCTCTCTTTTAATCAGCATGTACAAATGATCATATATAGTAGGCTCTTAATTTCTGTGTGGGTTAGGGGCACCATATCTTTGTGAAAATTCTGAAACCACATTTTTTTTTAAAAAAAATCAGTAACCTGAAAGAACCTTTTTAGGAATCTCTGTGTCCTCCAGTGTAGTTCTATGGTTTACCTCCTGCAAATGTTGGTCGCAGAGTTGCACCGGAGGTCCTAGAGTTTCTTGAAGAGTCTATATTAAGCAAATCTTTGAATAATCAAATCCACAAAAGTTAAACACACAAATGTGGAGGTGCAAGTGCACACAAACATATCTCCTTCCTTGTCAGAAACCATATTCAAGAGAAATATGTTTTTCATAACACCAGTGGTTACTATTTTATAATCAGAAACTCATAACTGCACCAATATTTTTGTGTTTATTTTTGGAAAGACATCACAGAATCTAATCAATTAGGACTATTCCTGAATAATAATCTTAAAAACGGAGATGTCAAAGTAGAGGTTCCCCTTATATGTATTTCATAGAAATACGTTTTAATAAGTATCTTTTATAGAAATATAATTTAATATATGTATTTATGGTATTTTTTGCAATGTTTATGTGCTTCAATTATTCTGTAACCCACCTCAAGTAACGATGAGAGGCAGGTAAGAAATAAAATTGTTGTTGTTTTTGTTGTTGTTATTATTATTATTATTATTATTATTATTATTACATGGTATCATTAAAACCCTAAATCATGTTTTTTTATTGTTCTAAAAATCAGTATTACAGGCAGATGTTCCAATGCCTGTTTTTAACAAAACGTCGCCTTAGGCAAAAACATCAACAGGGTCTCAGGCTTAAATTTTAAATCCGCTGTTCTGGTGAACCTGAAGAAATAATTTGCTTCTCTCTTCTTCAAAGGTTATTTATAGGCTGCCTAGAATGTCAGAGGGAAGTAGATAGATCATGTGGTCAAAAAGCATCCTTACAATAAAAGAAAGCTTTTAATGGATGATGGCTACTGGGATAACATTAATCCAGTATTAGGACTTTTACGGGAAAAAAATACAAATGTAATTTATCTTTTTAACTGTCAGCTGCATTTCTAAAGCTTTAAAATCTGTAGCTTCCAGGGGCCTTTTGTCTTTCTGCCATGGCAGGAAGATCTTGGACAGCTGTAAGAGCTTTGTAAGCTATCTTTCTCAAAATCCATTAGCTAATTCAAGGAACCTAATTAGAGCTGCCATTTTGATGAAGCATATCGAATCCACAGTATAAACTACTAACACCATCAGTGTTTATTAGAAGACCACAAGAAACAAAACCCCATTAACTATAATAAAAAAGTGATGGACATAAGCAGACAGTTTACGGAAAAGTGTCTATAGAAACTGATACAAAGGAAATGAATCCACATGCCTTGATAGTATATGGCTAAACACTAAAGCACTAAAAATCCATATACAAAATTAATAATCTCAGTGGAACACTGGCACAAGGAAAGGATGCTTTCTTATGCTTACCTCTAGATTTTAAAAGGTCTATAGTTTACATTTGAGAATATATATTTTAGAGAAAGAAGAATTAATGTGTTAATGTGTAAAAAAAGCCACAAAACTATTTTAACATCTATACAATGGGACTAAGACAACAATATATTGATGGGATGGTAGTCTGATGTCAGAGGCTGAAAGACAATTCCTAGTCCCAACTAAAGTCGACCCAAGAAATCAACAATGGAAATGTGGAATATTAGTGAATACAAACATTGCATGGTATGAAAATAGAGGTGAAACATTTCCATTGACCCTTCATATCCATAGGTTCTGCACCTGTAGATTCCACCAACCATAGCTCAAAATATTTGGGGGGAAATATCCAAAAGCAACCTTGATTTTGCCATGTGCCAAGTACTACACTAGTGCTTAGGTTGTAGCCTCCTGTCAGAGAGATCATCAGGTTATCTCCGGCATCTGTTTGAGTTGTTTGCCATTATTATAAGAGACACCAATTTACGACATCATTGTATATATTGGACCTTGAGCATCCAGGGATTTTGGTGTCATGGACTAAATGTGTGTATATGGGGAAGTGGGCATTGATTCATATATGCTTGCGTTTTGCTTTTCGCTGCCACTGATTGGGAGCCACATCACACATGTCACAACAGAATTCCACACTTGGATCTTCCAGCATCTTTCTGAAGGTTAAAAACAATGTTAGGGAGGTGGACCAAACTGAGGTGTTTGATATGTGGAGATTAATGGCATGCTATTTCTAAAGGCATTCCCCTTTCCTACTGGGAAATAAAGCCAGATTTCCATATTGCATGCATTCCCCCCCCCCCCCCCCCCCCGTCTGTAGCCCTTAGTTGCCTTCTGGGTGAGGGCAAGCTATATCAGCCACAAGTGTTTTAAAAAGTGCACCTCCTCCATCAGACAGCTTCCCCAAGTTGCTTTCAAAACTAATAAATAAATAGTTAAGTCAGCAAGCAAGCAAAGACATCTTATGTAGTTCGGCATTTCCACAGCTACTCCTCTGGGATTTTTCCTTTTACAAACCGTATTACTTTCTCTCTAAAGCAGTTCTAATTGGACAAAGCTGCTATTTATAACACTTTAATAAACTAAAAAGAAAGTTATACAGAATTTCCTTGCATATGTTTTCCAATCCAGATCCCTCATGTTGCAAACAATGAAAGGCATGGCATATTGTCTTCAAGCGCTGGTTCTGAAATGCCTCTCCCCATTCTTATAATTATATCTCCATTCCACTTCTGTGTTCAACCAAACAGATGCAAAAACAAAACCAGGATCTTTTCTCCAGCAGATGTTCTAGTTAAGCCACTAGTGAGTCGGAGGTGAAAGGTGCAAGCCTTACAAGGAAAGAATGAAGCATTCTAACGGAAATTTAACGAGGGACAGCGTAAACAGCAAATGAAATAATTTGTAGAGTATTTCATTAGCTGTCAGCGCAAGAGGCTAGGCAGGATGAAAGTGTGCTGGCTAGTAGCTATGCATGACAAAATAGCTTTTTGAGAACACAGAACTCCTCAGAGAGGTATACGTTTAATCAGTATTACAATTATTGTGATACTGCCTCCGGAGTCTGAACCACAGGGATCAGAAATCATTGTGTTGGGCACCATTCAAAAAGATCGCCAACATGATTTGCAAGAGGGCATGCAGATGGGGGGGCATTATTCTGAAGGAACCTCTGGAATTTCAGAAACATAATGTATTAGATGGAAGAAAATGACATCTGAATTATTAAGGAAATTACTACAGTGGGGTTGTGATATTCATATAACACAGATATTAATGCAATTAATGCCTAGACAAGGCCAGCAAAACAATTGACCTCCAGGGCTGCCTAAATCAAATGGGTTAGATTCTGTCCAAACACAGAAGGTTATAAGGGGCTTGATAATCATGTTTTTTGCTGCCTAGAGCTATCAAGTAACAGACAGATTACCGCAGTGGTATGTCACAAGTTTCATAAGCTTGGAGTAGGCTATTTAGGAGATTTATTTTTTAAACAAACAAACAAACAAACACTATTTTACTAGATAAAGGTTTCTCCAAACAGAGCAAATGTGTCAACAGGTTGTAGTCTTTGTTGCCATGTCTCTTGGTGTTGGCTTGTTTAATTCTGAAACATCCAAACAATGTTTCTGATACACTGGGCTACCTTGTTAAACCTCAGCACCATCAATGAAATAACATTTTTGCACTATGATATAGGCACCATCTACACCATTTAATGCAGTTTTAAACTGCAGCAGTCAGAAAAAAAATTCTACAAAAACCTGAAAAAGAAAGCTGTTAATGTACAGTAGTTTGCTGTGGTTTGTGTAATCCCAATCCGAGGGCCCTTCCAGACAGGTCCTATATCCTAGGATTTGATCCCAGGTTTTCTGTTTTTGCCAGATAATCTGGGATAAACAGAAAATCTTGGATCAGATCCTGAGACATAGGGCCTGTCTGGAAGGGCCGTGAGTGTCAAACTGGTTCTAGGATTTCCTACATAATCACCTGTAAGTGAAACCGCTTCCTTCAATACCAGTGTTAAACTGCATTAAATGGGCAGTGTAGATGAGGTTGTTTTGGAACAGTCCTGGGGCAGATTGAAAAAAACCATGACAATCAGCCTTCCAAAGCAATGGACATGAATGACAACTCGCTAAAGTGAAGGGCATATACTCTTGAGAAATCATGCTATTTAAAACTAACCTGGAATAGCTGTGAGATTTGGCCCCGAAAATGGATTTACTTATGTGCATACCTGGTTTAGACAGAGAACCTTAATAGCAATTTTCATCACAGTTATTGGCATTTTTGCCTGAGGTTTGTAATGTAATTAGGCAAGAAGCAGCTTGAGGATACAAAAAATGGTAAATCCAAGAGATAAATAATTCCTTTAATTTCATGTTCTTAACCCTTTAGAACCCACAAACACAGGATTCTCCCTTCTGTTTCCTTTCACAATATTTTGGACCTGGTAAAATATTTGCAGGGAAAGTGTAATGGTAGATACAATAAAAAGGAGCATGCCTTTTCACATATTTACTCCTCCTTTTCTTTTGCGCCAGATCTCTCCAGTTACCTTCCCGATGCGACTAAGAAACCACAAATTCTTTTACACACTACAATCATATAGCTATTCATATTCATATACCCATGATCCATCTTTGACTGCCATGGGATCCTCCGGTAGCACCAGAGGACAATTCTCTGGCTATGGATCCCAAAAGCTCTTTTCTCAAAATGCCAGTTCTATAGGATATTGTCATGGGAGATAAAGTGGAATCATAGTGCTATAACTGTGTAATATGCAAAGGCTATCTATTCATGGGAGTCAGGTTGAGGGGAAAGCTGCCAGAGAAAAGCACTGAGTGGGCAAAGAATTGAGTGCCCCTTTCTGCCCACAACTTCTGCCCTCCAGACAACCCTCCCTTTTCACTCCTTCTTTGATGTTGCAAGCAAGTCCACAACCCCATATTAGCTATCAAGCTTTTTGTTCTTCTCTCACACACACCGCTGTCCAGGTGATTGATACAAAACAAGTCCATACCTTCTGGTTATTTTAAGGTTGTTTTTTTTTATCATTTCCCCCTAATTTTTGTTTTGTGTTTATAATGAGAATTTTATATTGATCTGGCAATTGCCTCAAGGTCTGACTAAAATCACAAAAACTAATAATTAAAAAAAATACATATTACAAATACAAATATGGAGATCTTCCTTTACCTTCATAATCTAAGATGATTAAACTGAAAATACAGATTTCAGCATTTAACTCTATGTATACATGCAAAAAACATTTGGAAATTACATTATGTAGCAAATTTTGAAGAAGAAAAATCTGTTCCTGGTTTGAAAGTGTTATTCCTGTCCAATTGTGCAGTATGTACTTACTTTGAGAATAGTTGTTACACTCTAGAAACTCTGTTTTTGTGGATCCCACAAACTATGTTGAATTGGTTGCGACTCTATGAGACATTCATTAGAAAAACCCTAACAAAATATGCTGGAGCATGTCCTGCAAAAACAAAGTTTTGCAGTTTAATACACTTTTCCCATGTTTTTATGATAGAACTAATCAGGAAATGACATTTATAAGCCAAGAACAAAATTATGTTACATATTGTTATTCAATATTTGTTAGAAAAGCTACATGTGTCTCTGTATCTTTTTTTAAAAAAAGCAACTGCGATCAATGAGAATACATTCCCTCTTTGCCTGCATGGAAATGGAGCTATACTATATCCTGGATGACACATATAGCTATAATCCTGGAAGTAGTAGGATTTACTGAGTCTATCTAACATTGTCTTTTCTCAGGAGTACACTAGGAATTTTAAACTGACGATTAAAATTCATTACTGCATTATCAACTCTCTTTGTTCTGGGTGAGCCAGAGGGCAAAATAACAAAAAAAAAAATGGTTTTGCTCTGACTGATGTGGAACTGACCCAGCTGGGTAACTTCTACAGAAGCTAATGTATTAACAAGACCTGGAGTGAAGTGTAAACAGCCGTTCCCCTGCTCTCTTGGCTCTGCATCCCACAAAGCAGACAATAAGCCCCAAATGCAGATTAGAACCCTGCACTCTTGCTGTTCTTTAGTCAGAAAGCACTTTCTTTAAAGCCTTTCCCCTTCTGCTCTGTTATTCATGTGCTCAGCATTGTTCCTTGGCAAAGCTAACAACAACAAAAGGAGAGTGAGAGGCAAATCGCCTTGCCTAGATGCCTGTAGAGGAAGTGTATTTGTTTCTTTTTGCTTGCCCTGAAGGTTGCCTCTGCTGAGAAACAAGTGCTTTGAGTTAACCCTTCATACGGTGGGACTCATCCATTTGTGAGAAAGTTAGGAAGGGAATAACTCCCATCTTCTCAAGACAGTCTGAATGCAAGAGAGCTGAAAATCCTTCAAATAAAGAGATGGAGTGGAGGAACCATTGGTCATATTTATTCATCCTTATATGGATCCCTGAGCTAGCTGATTCAGGTCTTTGTGGTACAGTCAACCAGAGAAAAAAGAGAGAGGAAGTACTGGCTGGAACACATATAGAGCACATAGAGGAAAACATTGTCTATGTATGCATTTCTCAAAGACAGCAGGATGAAACAGGACATGAATAGAAAGTGAAGAATATTTGCTTCTGGGTTTCATTGCTCCCTCTCCCTTTACATTTGAAATGTGAAAGTGCTTAATAACATGCTCTTTAAATAGTTCTACATCTGTTGTATATGTAGTAGTGAAAGGAGTATGGATTAAAACCAGTCCTAATTCTTACCCAGAAGTGACTGGGGCTGTGCTGGCACAACGGGTTAAACCGCTGAGCTGCTGACCTTGCAGATCAGAATGTTGATAGCTTCAATCTGTGGGACTGGGTGAGCTCCCGCTCTTAGCCCCAGCTTCTGCCAACCCAGTAGTTCAAAAACATGCACATTTGAGTAGATCAAAAGGTACCGCCACATGACTTAGGAGGTGTCTACAGACAATGCAGGCTCTTCGGCTTAGAAATGGAGATAAACACCACCCCCCAGAGCCGGAAGGGAAGGCTTTGCCTTTATCTGTATTACGATTGTTTCTAGGCATTGAATGTTTGCCTTTGTGTATGCTGGAATCAGCCCTGAGTCTCCTCAGTGAGATGGGGGGAATACAAATAAAGTGTTGTTGTTGTTGTTGTTATCAGAATCATTACAATAAACAAGATGGTTCCTGAACCCAAATAATGTTTGGGCTAAAATCAGGGCCGTAGCCAGAAAATTTTTGGGGGGGGGGTTTGAACCCCTGACCCACCCGCCCCCCGGGTTCAGACCTGTTAATATCTGCTTGAGATAGTGCCTGGAGGGACTCTTAATTTCTTGCGTCTCATAGACTTAGCATGGGAATTTGGTTAACCAGTTAAAATTCATGAGTAAACCAGGTATTTTTTTTTAACCTAAAAATTTTCGGGGGGGGGGGGGGGGTTGAACCTGGCTAAAATGCAAGTGTTACTTCCAGTTAGAGTAGGAATTGTTAGTTCCAAATGTATCAATTAAAATTACAAAGAGCTGAATTTCCTGGTTCCTACTGATGTGTATTCCATTTTATGTATCATGTTTATTAAAAACTTTTAAACACATAACATATAAAAGAATTGAAAAAGGAGTAAGTTTTAAAGGGGGGGGGGAGAAAAAAGAAAACGAAAAAAGAAATAAAGGAAGGAAAAAAAGGGGGGGGGGGGTAAGTCTGTGTCCTTCCAATCTTCTCCATCACCACTTTAAATTTGGTTTCTGTATTTGAACTTTCATCGACTCCTACGGTATGCTTCCTCTATTACATATGTCCTCTCCGCCGGGCAGAATTCTTTTAAATTAAAGCCGGATTGGTTATATAATAAAATTCCCTTTCTCCCATTTCATAAAGTTTTAAAAAGTTGCCAGTCTGTTTCTTTATTTGGTTTTCCTTGGTGCTTTTTAAATAGTTGTCTTAACTTATTCATGTTCATGATTTCACTATTTTAATTAACCACTGATTGATAGAAGGTACTTCTTCTTGTCTCCAATGTCTTGCATAGACTATTCTTACTGCCGTTGCCAGGTAGTTGAAGATTACTTCACCCCCGGTAGCGTAGTGGTTAAAGCCTTGTGACTTGAAGGTTGGGTTTCTGACCTGAAGGCTGCCAGATTCGAATCCAACCTGGGGAGAGCGCGGATGAGCTCCTTCTATCAGCTCCAGCTCCATGTGGGGACATGAGAGAAGCATCCCACAAGGATGGTAAAAACATCAAAAACAACCGGGTGTCCCCTGGGCAATGTCCTTACAGATGGCTAATTCTCTCACACCAGAAGCGACTTGCAGTTTCTCAAGTCGCTCCTGACATGAAAAAAACCTTCTTTATTTACTTCCATTGTCCTACTGATGTGTATTCTGATTGTGACTGAGAAGTGGATTTAGTCCTAAAACTAAACTATAAACAATTAATATAGTAGCAACTGCAGATATAAATGCTATTCATATACTTAAAGTATAGGCTTTCAGTATCTACTGAGTGAAATTGCCTAACTAGTTAGGTTAAGCTACATAAAAGCCATGGGACTGTAAATGGAGCAAAATTTTGCAAGGAGTGAAACAGTCACTTCAGCATGATGCTATCCATAAGGGGTACGCAGACATGTTTTTTCTCATAGTATCTGTATCATCAATGTCACACAATTCAGCCCTGAGATGAGTTTAAAGGTTTCAAGTGCTCTCTATGAAAATGCAGGCAGACTTTGCCCCCCTTGGTTTCCTCAGGAGATCAGATGAGTGTATAACTTGGGGAGAAACAGAAGGATTGCAGAAGAAACCAGTTAAGATCAGGAATCACCATTTTATCAAGATTGTACTGCCAAGAGAGCTTTTCTAGATGGCAAGGAGATTATCACAGTCTAGTCCCCAAGGAAGTAAGGCATTAGCCATGACAGCTTGTTGGGATCATTTTCTGAGGCACTTTGTTGGTGAAGGAGGGAACTAAGACAGAACAAATTATTATTTCAAACTGAATACATAGTCCTGGCACTGACCAGGGGTTTATTTCTATGATGAAAACCTGCATGCAATCTCTGTTCATTTCTGGAAGTGTCGGGCCATGGTGACATATATTTAGTTTCATCTGGATTATAGTAATGCACATCAAACTCTTTAACTTATTTAAAATTCTGTAGCCACACTTTGACTGGTATTGCTTGCAGAAAACGTATAGCCCCCAGTTATGACACATTCACTGGCTACCAGTTCAGTTCTCTGATCCATTCAAAATGATGGTCATGACTGATATGAACTTGGGCCCAAATTACCTGAAAGGCTATTTTCCCCATTCAAGCCTCCTTGGACTTTCAGATATTTCAGATCTTTAGTTACAGACAGGAAAAAGGAATTTCCTTGGTGGCTGTTCTCAGGTTTAGGAACCCGAGCAGTTATCTAACAGCCAAATTATTACCTTAGGGAGTTAGGCTGGCTTCTTCTTCCCCATTGCTTTTCCTCCAGCTGGCAAAGGTATTGTAATTCAGACAGACAATTTACAATTGACATTGCAAAAGGTGCTTTTAACTGTATGGGTGCTGAATTTTCCATTCACTGGTGCATTTTAATTTTAATTTTTAAAGCTTTTCTTTACAGCATTTTGACGGCATTTGTATCATTTTACTGTAAGCCACTTGTAGGGGAGGAAGATGGGATCGAAACAGAGTAAGGACATAAACTGAATACTTTTTTTCCTGAACTGGAACAGAATCCAGATTGTCATCTTGCTGTCACTGTTGGTTTATTGTAAAGGATGTTCTACTTATAGGTCTGTGGGTTCCTGTTTAAAAATTATTTGGACATCCTTAATGTTAGTGCTAAGTACATTAGATTACATTGAAAGATGAAACAGATAGCAAGGAAATTATCCTATCTAAAAGAGGGAGCTCTTAAGGTAAATCTCTCCCTCAGAACAAATTTTATTAAATTGGTTAAACACACAAACACACTTGATATTAACTCATCACAGTTAATTTCTGTGACTATTTACCAAGCTCCTGGTTGCTGCTTTTTTGCGATAATAATAATAATAATAATAATAATAATAATAATAATAATAATAATAATAACTTTATTCTTATATCCCGCCCCATCTCCCCGAAGGGACTCAGGGCGGCTTACATGGGGCTATGCCCGGACACAACAGCACAAAATCAAAGCAAAAGCAATAAACAATTCACCCAACAATAAAACATCAACATGGATAAAAACAGTCATAAAAAAGTCAATATACAAAATAATGTTAAAAACATGAGTTGGATCAAAAGATCTGGGCAAGGTGCAGAAAAAATATCCTCACATGGTGCTTCTTCACTTGTTATTTATACTCCTGATTATTCAATTGTAATTTAAAAATAGATAAAATAGACATTGGTTTGTTAAGACAGTGGCATTTTTGGGTTATACACAGGGTTGGTCGTATTTATTGCTAACCTTTAGATGCTGAAGAGTTTATCATCTTTTTCCACCTATGTGTGCAAAAAATAATGTGCCTGATATTTAAATTCTATTGTGCAGACTGAACCTGTGACTTAAGTGTGTTGGACGACTTATTGAAATATTTTGGCCTGAATCACATTAAAACTCCATTTAGCGTTTAAGTGGCTTGACTCCCTCTAATAACATTGGCTGGGGGTACATATTAAGACTAAGATCAATGGCAGAACACCAAGGAGGGGTTTGCTTATCTTGAATTACTGGACAGGTTTTCAAGAAATGGCTTGTAGGGTTGAGGTCAACCAAGCGGTTGATTAAAAGTGCCCAAAGGAGGCCTAGCCTCGCAGGTAATGGATGAGGATGTCTCTAGTATACTGATGGAGACTTCTACATGAAAACCCATTGTACCCAACCTGTACCCTTTGGGAATATGTTTTACGCATACTTTGGACTGCTAAAGAGAATAATAAATAGATCCCAGAACAAATCAAGACTGACCTCTCCATAGAAACCATTATACTTTGGCCACACCATGAGAAGACATGACTCACTAGAAAAGACAATAATGCTTGCTAAAGTAGAAGGCAATAGGAAAAGTGGGAGATCACAAAGTGGGTGGATAGATTCAATCAAGGGAGACACAGCCCTGAGTCTGCAAGAGCTGACAAGGTCAGTTGATTACATGGAAGTGTCTCATTCATAGAGTCACCATAAGTCAAAGTCAACTTGATGGCAGCTTATAGCATATTAAGATGTCTCTGAAACATAAATGAACTTTATGTTTTGACTTAGGCCCCATATACACTGCCATATAATGCAGTTTCAGAATTCAGATTAATTGCATTGAACTCATATAATAAACACATATAACCCAGTTTAATGCAGTTCAATCTACATTATAGTACACTGACCTTTATAATGCAGTTCAAACTGCATCATATGACAATGTAGGTGGGGCCTTAGTACCCATATCCACTATATGTCATTATGTAACAAATTCAGATATTCCACAACTCTCCCAAAATCAGAAATCAAAAGCACTGTTGGCTCAAGCATTTTGGATAAGAGATATGTATAATGACATATTAATAAAAAATACAGAAATAAAGACATTTTTCTGCATGGCTTCTCCCTCTCAATATATTCTTTCATGATACTTATATAATGCATGTTACCATTAGTTACACATATGCATTCTACCATGGAGTCTATACTAAAAACAACATGAAGTGCAAAATAGAAACAAGGCTTTGGGGTACAGGTTTCTGTTTATATACAATTTTATTTCTTGACAGTTTTCTTTAAACAGTAGCCTCCAGCTCCTCAGCCTGCTCTATCACCCAGCAATGCTGCAAAGGAAATAGCTTTGAATTGCCAGAGAAAGCTACTGGAAGAAAGAGATTCTGGTACAGCATGTCCTATTAAAATTTCTCACAGCCCTTGGTACTCAGAAATAATGTGAAAAAACAAAACAGATAAAGTCCTTTAGGTTTCATTAGGCAAAGAGTAATTGGGTCTGGAATAGGCTTTGCAATGAAGGCACCAGAACCTGTTGGATCTCAGAAATTAAGCCCTGATTAGTACTTGGGATGGGGAAACTACCAGGTGCTGTAGGCTTATTTCAGGGGAACAAACTGGCAAAATACCTCTGAGTATTTTTTGCCTAAGAAAACCTTATGCAATGCACAGGGATGCCATAAATTGAAAGGCAAATCGTATGTACACATACATATGGGTCAACTGCAGCCTTATCAGTGGAACTTAGAATACATTTTGATGCACCTACTATCCTCTCCCCCTTAAACTACGGAGCCTTGATGGGGCCTCTGGGCACTCCGAGAATATAAACATAAAACCTCCATAGTTCTGCAAAGAGCCTCTGTGAGTAGATAGCTCTCGTGCCTGTGTTCCAAATGAAGCTGCAGCCAGCTTAATGAGATGGCTAATTGATGAGCACTACTTCCTTCTCTCCTCCATTAAGGTAAGTAGAACACGTGGGCATCTCCGCTCGTCAAAGACAAGAAAAACACATTAATTTGGAGAGTTGCAGAGCTGTTAATAAATCTGACACTGTCTGGCAGATTTTCTTCATTTCCGCCTATTTGATGGACACTGTGATCACAAGTTAAGAGGATCTATTTTCTCCCACAAAATTGCTACTCTAGGACTTGTTGTTTTCACAAAGAAAGTACAAGGAAGGATGGGAACACAATGGCAAGATGGTGTATTTCCTCTTAAGAAGCCTACTTAAGCAACTACTTGCTAGTATGAGCAACCTACTAAGTCTAACCCACATCTTACTGTATGTGTTAATGTTATTATAAAAAATAAACAGACTCTTTGCTTTGCAGTTGGTATTCTGTTCGAAGGCACTCCACACAGCAAATCCCTTTTACTCTACTTTTTTTCTTCCATGTGAAATTTGTACAGGCTTGGCTGAGCTATTTCTAATAATTTTTTCATTACTAACAGATTTTTGTGTGTGTGGCGGTGTTATGCCTTTGCCTTTTGGATGGGGAAAAGGCAAAGGGCAAGGAGAGAAAGAGGCTTTAACTGCCCTGAAAATGATCTTTCTGAATCTGGGCCTCATAAATCCTATTAAATGTTATATTTCATCAGCAGACTGGAAAAGCTCCCCCTCCTGCCCTCCCTCTGAGCAATGATGAAGCCCAGCCTTTAAATTTATGGTTTCATTTTAGAAATGGGCTATAAAGAAAGCTTGGCTTTGCTGTCTGTCAAAGAGTGACTTCGACAGGCCCAACCAAGGTGCGGTTTTGAAAAACAAGCTTCTTTATTATAGTACGAGGCTCACAAACCCAGTGCAAACTGGGGACGCAAACTTAAACACATACGGGTAGGGAATATTTTTCTCTCTCCAAAGGACTTTACTCTGCTTCTATCAGCAAGGCGTCTACAACAGTATCCTTGCTTACTCAAGTAGTAAATGGGGAAAAATCTTTCAGTTAAATCTCTTCAGTCTGTCACTTCTCAATTTGCCCCTTTTACACATGACTAGTTAGCCTCTCGAACTTCTATAGGATGCTCCTGTATGGTGTACCCTTCCAAGCTCTTCCCCTTCTTTCTGCAAACCTGATGATTGCTGGCTTTCCATTTTATGGAGTCAGTATGATTGCTGCAGCAAAACCAGGGTTTTGCACATTAAAAGATGCTCAAAAGGGAGCTGTGTCTTCCAAAATACCAAGAGGCACAGGATGGTGGCACAGGGGAGTTCTACTTGGGCATGGGTCCCTGGCGCAGGATGATTGTAAGCTTCTCTTTCACTTTTCACATGTTCGCTGTGAACAGCATCTGTGCACAGCAAAGAGGACTCCTGTGTAAAATGAAGAATATATAATACAGCAGCAGATCTGGGCCTGAATGTCCTCAAAATATCTTGTCTGGTTTCTTCCAACTACAGTAGAGTCTCACTTATCCAAGCTAAACGGGCCGGCAGAATGTTGGATAAGCGAATATGTTGGATAATAAGGAGGGATTAAGGAAAAGCCTATTAGACATCAAATTAGATTATGATTTTACAAATTAAGCACCAAACCTTCATGTTATACAACAAATTTGACAGAAAAAGTAGTTCAATACGCAGTAATGTTGTGTTGTAATTACTGTATTTACAAATTTAGCACCAAAATATCACGATATATTGAAAACATTGACTACAAAAATGGCTTGGATTATCCAGAGGCTTGGATAAGTGAGGCTTGGATTAGTGAGACTCTACTGTACATTGGTTGCTCTTAGAGTTCAGGTCACCCAACATAGCTCTGTTTTCAGGACTGTCTCCAACACTGTGGTATTTCAAACAGAAACTAAGAACAAATCCCAGGGGGCAGAGGGCTCAAATGCGCAACATGTCTTCACTCTTATTTTCACATATACCATTCCATATGGCAGTATCATTTCACTCTTGATGGAAGACTTAGGTTTAAGAAGAAATTAAGGAAAATTATGCTTGTCAACATCTGGTGACATTAAAGTAGCAAGTTTTTGCATTTCAAAAGTCAGGGCACCAGATGGAACATTTTTTTTGATGGACAGAATTAGTTAACTCTTCGGGCAGAAAGCTGAATATTTTGGGGCGGAGAACCCTCATGAATTGCATAGTATAGCACCATTGTCTCCTGCTTTTCATGTAATTTTAGCCGACTATGGTAGTACTGATACTGATATTATCTCCCCCCCTTCAAATCATTAAACTGGAGTTGTATCCAATGTTTTTTCTTCATCTTCTAGTTTGCTACAGACACAGTCCCTGCTGCTGAAATAATTTTCACCTTTTAAAAATTCACTAGCTTCTGTCATTACTGCTCTGCCCAAGTCAGACTGGAAAAAGGCTTTGTCTGTTTTTGAAAAAATGGAGGATTTATTAGTGTCCTTTAGCTTGTTTTAAGCCCCTTTGTTTAAAGCCTTTATGTTCCTGGCTATCTGATTTGTATTGATAGCAGACATGTACACACAAACACACACACGTACTTTGTTCATAAATATTTGGTGCCTGCACACATTACTCAACATACCAGCCTGTGTAAATACAAAGAACTCTGAGATATGCAGGACTGGCAATTCACTCTGTAACTGCCCAAGCAGACATTTCTAGAAAATATCTAGAGCAGGAAAAATGATGATTTTTCCTGCTCTAACACTGCCTCTAATTTCTCTCAGTGAACCCCTCAAGATATGAACAGATATACTTCTAAAATGTATTTTTAATTTTTATTTATGTCTCACCTTTCTCCCAAAAAGGGACCCAAGGTGGTTGACAACACAGATGTTTACAAAACAAAGGTAAGAAACCAATAGATACGAGGAAATGCCACATAACATAATTAAACTATTTTTAAAAACTACTTTAAAACATTTAAACATTTTAAAACACTTTAAAACATTTAAAACATAACACTGAGATTCAAAGTGCAGACCTCCACATTAGAAGATGCTCCCCTAGCAACTACATTGTAGTCCCAAATCTGGAGAGGTCTTTGCCTGCTGTGGTAAGCAGAAATTACATGAGCATTCATAGATACAAGAGTTTACAATATAGCTCCAATGTTTACTCCTCAGGGTAATGTGGATGTACCCTGAGACAAATCCCCAATGAATCTAATGGTCCCAGGAAAATAAACTTCCCATGTCCATGTATGTTTAGGCCCGTGTGAATGCAATGTACATTTTGGGTGTCCAGATTAAACTTCCAACTGTTCAAAGGGAGGAAGTAGCTAACAATATGCAAGTCATAAATCAAGTTCTTAACATATGCAAAAATGTAATTTGTATAGTATTGAAGGACTCCAATCCCGAGCATTGTGCAAAAAGATAAAAATGTGGAGCTGTGAGGAACTACAATGCTATTGTCATATGAAGTCTATATTCTTGCACACAGTTCTCTCCCTCACCCACCCATCCTAGATAAGCACTGTTATTATTTTCCAAACCCATGCATTCCAAGTAGCAAGGCTGCCAGAAAAAGCCACATTAGTATGATAAAATAATGTTTATGGTCTCACAGATGAAGGATTTCTAGGCTTGGTTCATAACTTTAGGGAGAATTCAGCAATTTGCATCCCATTGTTGCTAGGTGAGTGAAGTACCCCATGCGCTGGCACCACAATAATGATGGTGGAATAGAAATTCATACAGTGGAGTGGAAAAGATTCTAGATGGAATTCCCCTTTCCTGTTATCACTTCCACATTCTCTACTCAGTCAAAAAGTAAGAATAATTGTGGCACAAAAAAGCTGTTGGTCTTCATTATAGTGAGAAAGTAAGCCTTGGGGGGCCTCTAGTTGAAGGCAAATACCGTGAATATAAACAGATAAGAGTAGTCTTAGAAAAAAATGTTCTTGGGCATCAGTCAGAAAACAAAGACTAGCCTCTTTTTTCTGTTGCCAGAATATATATAGGTGGAACTTAATGCTGAAAACTGGACTGATAATGCAAAGAGTGAAACATCTATTTAATTAAATTGAGGTTCCCAAAGAATTATTTGGATTATCTGTAGCTGGGGAATTCTGGGAGTGACATATCATTAAATACCAAAATCAGAATTATCCGGGACATAGTATTTCCCATTTCTATGCACGGCTGTGAAAGCTGGATATTGAAGAAAGCTAACAGGAGAAAAATCAACTCATTTGAAATGAGGTGCTGGAGAAGAGTTCCATGTGGATACTATGGACAGCTAAAAAGACAAATGAGTGTGTCTTAGAGCAAATCAAATCTGAACTCCAATTAAAAGTGAAGACAATTGAACTGAGATTGTCATACTTGGACATATTGAACATCGTGACTCACTGGAAAATATGGGAATGCTTGTGGAAACAATTAAGAAGGAAAAAGACCACAGAATACTGGATTGATTCAATGAAGGAAGCCACAACCTGAGCATGGCTGTTGAAGACATAATGTCTTAGAGATCTTTCATTCACAGGCTTGGCATAAGCTGTATCCTATTTGACAGCAAATCACAAGACATGCAATTGCTATTGTCTAGGCTGCAAGGGACAAAAGTTGGATTCAGACAGGGCTCTCTTTCATTCAGGGGCTGGATCTTGTGACCCTTTATGTTCAAACCTTTAATCTACTACTTAGCTGCAGCTTTCTCTCTCCCAAAGCTGCATGTGAAACAATACTACAGATGATGTGGTCTTGCTCTCCTATCAGATGCTTTTTTCCAATATTCCTTTGGTATTTGAAATAACGAACACTCTCACACTTGGGTTGTCTACTCCCATTTCTTCCTTCTCCCCTCAGAAAGGTTCTTCCTGATACAAGCAGTCTTGGATTCACAAAACATAATATTTAATACTTGCTTTCAAATTTGCTTGATTTAATTTTCATATTGATTTGGGAACTGGTTACCTCAGCTTGTTATTTCAACAGTCTGCCAACAGAGCACAAGAAAGTGTGCAACATTTAGCACACAACCCTCTATCCAAATGCTTCTGAGGTCTAAGCTTGTGGTGAACTACTTAGGTGATGGTTTACTTTGTGCAAATTGAAGCTTATTTAACCAGGGACTTGGAGTTGGAAGGCCAACTTCTCTCTTTAAAGGAATCTTTAAAAACCAGTAACATTAGCATTATTAGTTGTTTTCACCACTTTCAACACACATTAATTTTAGCATCAAACTTGATGTAGTGATAGTCAACTATGTTTGCCTGCATTCATACAGGCAAACATGTACACATAGTTTTGGGTGTGCATGTCCAAGTCCTCTTATCACCTGGCCAGTGTCATAAGCTAGAGGATGCCTGCTGATGTTGCTTCCCAGTGGAGAACTGTGGGGGGGGGGGGCATTCAGACCATAGAGAAGCAGCTATTCTCAGCTCATTGAGATGGAGGGAGAGAAGAAATGAGTGTGTGCCTTCTAATGGCATCCTGTCTTTTTCTTCCCCCAGGGGCCCAGTGGAGCCAGATTTTCATGGTCTGAATTGCCTGACCATTCTTGTCTCTTTCAGTTCCAGCTACACCAACCATCTAATGCAGTTTCAAATTGGTATCAAAGAAAGTACTTTAATTGTACAGTTGATTACATAGGGAATCCTGGAATCAGTTTGAGGCTTGGACGGTAATTAGATTATACAAATCACAGAGCAGTGATGCGCACTGGATTCTTAATACATAATAAAAGAGGAGCCATGAATTCTTTTTTTTGCTTTTTGGTACTTCATCACTAAATCCCCACTCCAAGTTTCAGGTTAGATGACAACTTTGCTGAGGGAGGGATAATTGAACCAAACAAATTGCTGAAGGACAGAGCAAAAAAGCGGAGAAAAGTTCACTCCTCTCACTGGTGTATATTTTGATGTAAAATTCAACATATCTATCAAAGAGGTGAAAAATCCTCTCTCAATGCTGCTGCATTTCTGCAAATCCTGTGAGTTTTATGCTTCCATCCTTGGCAGGATTAGGATGTTAGATTTTATTTTGAGTATCCACATGGATATTTTCATTGGATTTTTTTGCATGGATTTTCTTCAGCCTACATATTTTGGCAATCGTTTTGCCCACTGACTATCAAAAACACATCTGTGTATTTTTAGCAATCCACATTTTTTAAAACATGTATTTGTAGGTGTTAATTTTTCCAAAATGTACAAGTCTCACAAATGTGTTGAATTCCTACTGTCTAGTACAAAGTCTTGGGGAGGGCAGAGCAGATGCTTTCATTGCAAATTTAAAGTCCCATGAAATTATTTTCTATCCCAAATCCTCACCCCTCTTTGCTGTACTTGTGAAGGACAGACTCATGGGTAAATAATGTGGCAAAATTCATTTCATTTAGTCTTTAGATCGCTCCATCACAGAGCAACTCAGTACACAAGGAGCTACCGTGTTTCCCTGACCAGGCAATAAGACAGTGTCTTATATTAATTTTTGCTCCCAAAGATGTGCTAGGTCTTATTTTCAGGGGATGTCTTATTTTTCCATGAAGAAGAATTCACATTTATTGTTGAACAAAAAAAATGAACATTTATTATATACTGTACAGTAGTTGTCATCACAAACCAGCATAACCAGACAAACTGTGAATCATAACAAGAATTTCTTGTTACTACCATTATTTCCATGTACAACTGGTGTGTACATTTACCAATCCTGCATTCTCTGGTGTTCTGTTTGGTAGGCACTGGGCATGCTTCCAAACAAAAAATTTGCTAGGTCTTACTTTCGGGGGAGGCCTTATATTTAGCAATTCAGCAAAACTTCTACTAGGTCTTATTTTTCGGGGATGTCTTATTTTCGGGGAAACAGGGTAGCTAGTTTTTATTTTTTAACAATTATACTGTATATGAACAAGAATCAATGACAATTATTGTTTTAAAAAATTAACATCTATGCAATATGAACCATGTTTTATCCAGGTTTAACCATGTATCAATCATAAATTCAACCCCTGGAAAAACTGGCTTCTCGTTCCTCTTTGAAGCCATGGTTCTTGGCCTACTTCCAACTTCCGAGCAATATCTCATCAGAAAAATTAAAGAGGCATTACAACAGGACTGGGAGAGGAAAGCCTAAGTACAAACTTCCATAACCAGAACAAGGATTCATATTGTAGTGTGTAAATGTGGGTACAAGGGAGGATTAAGGGTGTGACAGGGTGGAAGGAAATGTACCAGGCATGGACTTCATTCTCAAGATATGTAGGTTCATCACTGGTAACAACGGAATCATATAGATATCAATTTTGAAGAACCCATTGCTATCAAATACTTTTGTGTGTGCATATGTCAAGTCACCTATCAACATCATATTATTTTCTTCAGCTAGGAAGACTCAGAGGTAATTTTGCCAGTTCATTTCTCTAAAATCAGCCTACACATCTGATATTCATCAGCGGATTCACATCTAAGTATGAACCAAATCAGATGCAGGCAGATCCCAAATAACGAACAAGATAGGTTCTATAGGTTTGTTCTTAAGTTGAATTTGTATGTAAGTCAGAACAGGTACATTTTGAAAATGTGACTCCAGCCAATATATCTCTATCTCTATCTACCTATCAATTTTAGACAGCACAGGGAAGGGTTAACACTAATGGTGTGTTTCTTTTGCTGTCTGTATCCCTGTTCAGAATATTTCACTTCATTTTCTGTCCCTGTGAGAATTGGATTTTGATAAATGTGGAAACAAGGATTGGTGAGGAAGCTTCACTGAAGACACCCTTTTCCCCATGATAACACTTTCAGGAGTTAATTTCCCTTCCTAGGGGTAAATTTCTCTCACTTCCTGTTGTCTCAGTCCCGTTCCTAACTCTGAGTCATTTCTAAGTCAGATGTCTGTAACCTGTATTTCAAATCACTCTAGAAGAATTTCTTGTCTATTCTAGTCACAGTTGTCTCTCTTCCAGTTTGAGATTGTGTAATTGTGTATTTTCATTATGAACATCTTATTTGTTCAGTATCAATTAAAATACTATTTTCCCCAGTGATGCTGAAAATGATGATACAGGCCAAATCAGTAGTTCTTTTCTCCTTGGAAGTATACTTTGACTTTCTTCTGTCACTGGGTACCTTTCTCGGGAAAAATCTTCACTACCCATGCTATACTATATATCATATATTAATGCTAACGGTAAAACGCAATCCTGATAAGTAAATACCAAGTAATCTAACTGCACTTTATACAACAAAAGGAGTAGAAAATCTGGTTAGAATGATATTTAAAGCCTTTTCTCTAAGGAGATGAATGCAACACAAAGCCCGCTCTAGCATTTCTTGGCGGCAGAGTATCCATTCCTTCATTTCCGAATAGACGCACATATCAGCGTGTTAGTGATGCTTTCGCAAAGAAGGTTTGACAACAATAGAGAGTCCCCCACCCACTAAACAAGAAGTGACAACTCCATCTGAAAGCTGTCCCTGGATGTGTTTTATGTGCAGAAATTATCTGTGACAGTTCAAATCAAAACAGAGTTTTCATTTCACATGGGAGGTAAATGGACGAACGAATAGGTTGCTTTAAATGCTACGGTCTACTGCAATTAATGTTGCAGAAAATTTCTTTTGGGTAAACTGCTCATTGCTTGCTGAAAACTCGAGGAAAAGAATGTAAAAAGTTATTCTCTCCAATAGCTACACTTTGAAAGATCAAATTCAAAGGTAATGTAATGATAAAATAAAAAGAAAAAAAAACTCCAAAAACCCAATCCTTTTCAGATACTCTGTCAATGCAGGAAAGCAAAAGGAGAAAAATGAAGCAGCTTCATCATTACTGTAGCAATTATATTATTCAGTCAACTGTCTGAGCACACATTTTGTGTGATTCTAGGAAAACCACTTGATTTCCAAGGATTTTGTTTCCAATAAACAAGAAAATAACATGATTTCCTTCTATCCCTCCTGCAGGGAGGGAGAAGAAGCTCAATGGCAGAATGCATATCTTTTCATCAGAGCTGGGGAAAGTTATTTTGTTGGACTATAGCTCCCAGACTATAAAATGAACATGTTGGTTGGGGATGCTGCATGACAAGTCTAGCATTGAGGAGCTGGTGACCACACAAGACCTACTTGGGGATCAAAATGCTGTATCTGTATGAAAAACAGTGCTATAATGTTGGATAATAATCACCTATCATTCGACTCGCACGGACTTCCACTGGTCTAACTTCTACAGATCTAAATGAAGACTTGCATTTACAATCTTTAATATAAAGATTATTGTAAAAATATGACGGTAAACTGAGTTAATATTTAGGATGATTGCATCATCTTTGTGACCCAATTCAGAGAAACCATAGGGTTTCCCCCACTCTTCCCTGACTACCTGAGTCTGTACAAAGATATTTAGGGATGATAGTTTCTACTGTGCTTCTCTTTGCTTAATGGGCCACCTTCTTTAGAGAGTGTATTATACAACTCCAGAAATTTCTGTATAAAGGTATGTATGTATTTATTGTATGGTAAAGACCCAAATAGGGTCCCCTTAGCGCAATGTTTGGGTCACAAAAAATGTGGCAGCACAAAAACGTTTCTGAATGCCACCTAGACATTCGCATGAATCTGATAGTAACAACGTGCAGTGCTTAGTAGACTCTACAGAAATTGCTTCAATTAAACTTCACAAAAAGGAAAATCAACCAGTTTAGCAAGTTTTGCAAATGCTGATTAATTATCACTAAATGTTTGATTTGTATACCTATTTCATATATTTATAAATCTGAAGCCCTCAGAGCCCCTGGTGGCACAGAGGATTAAAATGCTGAGCTGTTGAACTTGCTGACCAAAAGGTCAGCAGTTCGAATCCAGGGAGTGGGGTGAGCTCCTACTGTCAGCCCCAGATCCTGCCAACCTAGCAGTTTGAAAACATGCAAATGTGAGTAGATCAATAGGTACCACCCCGGCGGGAAAGTAATGGTGCTCCATGCAGTCATGCCGGCCACATGACCTTGGAGGTGTCTACGGACAACACTGGCTCTTTGGCTTAGAAATGGAGATGAGCACCAACCCCCAGAGTCGGACATGACTAGACTTAATGTCAGGGGAAAACCTTTACCTTTACCTATAACTCTGAGGGCACGTGAAAATTTCTCAGGTGGAAAGGGGTCAAGTATGGAAAAGGTTTACGAAACCCTGATGTAGAATAGTGTTATCTAAAGTCCTAGTTGCTTGCACCCAAAAACTCCTTTAAGGGATTGCCCCAAAGGGACATGATCCCCACTATGATTATCTGTAGTTCATAAAGGATAATGCACTAGGAATGAGAAAAATGAATGCCACTTGCACAGTCCTCCAAGAAACCCAAGTAGAATTTGTTATTTTGTAAATGAAATCATTATAGAAACATTATCAATTATTAGATAAAGTTGTGGGATCGAATGCTGTATCTTAGAAGTGTCCAAATAAGTAAATAGCATTTTTTTCAAATAATAGATTCTGAAATGTTGTTGCTGTTAGAACAAACTCCATATTTGTACCAAAAGTCACATATAATAATAACATGAACAGCAAGGAGTGTCAAGTATTGTTCCTGAGAAATATTCCCAATCCTATGATATTGACATAGTCGGAAAACCTTGTTTTATTGCAGCCTAACAAAATATCTCAAAATAGTGAACAAGTTTTCAAGCCCTTCATAACTCTTCATCAGGCTAGATGTCAGACTAAGCACAAGCAAGAAAAACAACAAACTGGCATGATGTTGACACTACAGAAACTGCTTCAACATCATGGTCTTAAAATGGATGTGCTGAAGTCTAAAAGCTTCAGACTTCATCTAGAACTGCTAGGAGAAAGAAGCATACTAAAAGCTGTTTTTGCCACTGGTGAACATTTAAAATCCAGCAGGCATTCAGGTATGTCTCAAGCCTTAAGCAAAACATATAGGGCCTTTGTTTAGTAGATAAAAGAAATAAAGATAAACATGGCAGTTTTTATATTAGCAGATTAATTTTAGGCAGTGTACTAAGTCAACAGAAGTAAAAAGGAATAGTATTACCTAGTGGCTGGAGGGAATGTAACCCTGAAAAATGAAAGTGCCTTTTTTGAGTAGCAGAAAAATGATTTTCATAATGATGTTTACTTTTTAAAGCATTAATGGCACTTCCCATGCATCATCTCTGCAAGAATACAGATACAGTATACTGTTATTTAATATTTGAACAATCCTTACAAGTGTTCTGAAAGGTTGAGGTCAGTGTCATTTCAATGCTGCAGCTTTGAAGAGGGAAGCTAGGGCAGAAAGAGCAACTTGCTTAATGCTATTGAGTGCATACATAGCAAGAGCAAGGCTTGGAATGAAGGACTTCCCATCTCAACACTTTTACCTACAGTCATTTCTGTGGTGTGAGATGGGGGTTCATCTACACTGTAAAATCAATGCAGTTTGGCATTACTCTAACTGCCATGGCTCACTACTATGAAGGCACCAGTCTCTTTGGCAGCGAAGGCTAAGGACCGTGTAAATCTGCAACATGGCAGTTAAAGTGGCATCAAATTGCATTTAACTTCTAACATTGTAGACGCAGTCAGTGATTTGTAAAAAGTATTTTTTTTCTCTTTTGGCATCGGCATAACAAATGATAGATCTATTATTCTATTATGTCTCAGACTAAAGGAAGGTAGGAGGATACATGTGTTGACACCTCAATGAAGGTGTTCACAAAGACCCTGAAGACCGACTTAGTTCTAGACTGTTCTAGGGTAAGCTCTTTTTAATAAAAAATGCTAGAAATACCTTTCTTTGTGTGTGTGTGTGTGTGTGTGTGTGTGTATATACATACACACACACACACACACACACATATACACACACACATACATACATACATACACACAGGCCACTTAATGTAATTAAATCTCAGTGCATTTCCCAAAAAAGACATATATAAGACAATTTAGTTGGAAATATCTGATAACTGTGTTTTCAATGGGCTACAACATTTCTCAACCTAAAGAAAGGGGACACAGTTGCCTCCTTGATTTTCCCCACACACTCAAATTGTACTTTTGCACCAAGAGAGTTTGCAAAACCAAGAAGCACAAGTTTCAGTCCAAAAAGGGTTGAAATTATGCAACTATTAGAATCGAAGTCTTGCAAAAGTTCCAGCTTTAAACAAATATCCAATGTATGCTCCTAAAATGCACCTAAAAGCCTCTTCAAATGTACATGATTGACAGGGGAAAATGTTGGCACTTTCCAGGGAACTTGCTGACAGACCCACTGCTCCTACAGGAGGTGGGACCAGTGGGCAGTCTCAGGATCCACTGCTCAAATGACACTAATAGTATCAGTTACAGGAAAATGCTCAGTTGGGACCCACAGAGTACTTACAACTTTATTACAGATTCTATAAAAATTTGCTTTTCTGGTACTGTGGCAGGACTTCCTGAGAACTTTTAGGAATCAATAGTCTGGAAAATCAAATTACCCTTCATCTGCTCTCAGGACATGGAAAGATGGTCTTCACAGGATTGAAATCAGGAGCTCTGCTTGCAATCATATGAGTAGTGGTGTTTTTTGTTACGAGTGACAGTATTCAAATAGTTACAATATTCTTGAGAAAGTGAATGAATCTCTCCACCTTTATGTCAGATAATTAAAACCCATTTCCTACTGACAAGTCCAACCTCATGTTTTTGGAGTACACTGTATATCAAATGTATTGGCAAAATGGTTTCCAGACCCAAGTTTGCAATAATGTGTAATTTTCAGCACTTCAGGAGAGTTTTTTCTTCTTTTCATATTGTGCTTTGAATTCACAGGATGACTCCTTGCTGGTTACTTCTGTGCCTGTAAAGAATAGCAACATCTTCTTTGAATCCTCACCCAATTAGCTTCACAAGGGATCTCTTTCCCAAAAGACTCCTGGAGTGGCAAAGAAGGATTAATGTGACACAGAGCCAAATGAGAAAAGGAAAGATCACAGATCAAAGAAACTGAAAGAAGGGTGACTTAATAAAACTATTTTTAAATTGGCACACCAATCTTAAGACACATTTACACAGCGGTAAGTAGAGTTCACTCCACTGGAACTTTCTACACAGTAAAGTATATCAAGAGGAGCCATGTCAGTGAAGAAGGTTTAACTGGGACTGAACTGATGAAGATATTTACAAGAAGGCATCAAAACTCAGGAGATGGGAGGGAGTCCTTTTTTTACTGTTCCACTCTCCAGAGATCACCTACTGAGGAAGGTGGAAAGTGCTTTTTAAGTTGTGGCAGATGGGGGGTCAAAGCATCAAGGCTGGTTCAGACTGTGGCATTTACAGGGAAAAAAGCAGGAAAAGATCAGCTTCCCTCCCCTGTGTTATTACCCCCACCCCACACTCCTTTCTATCCATTTAGGTGCAGCAGCTGCATAACCACTGCTATTTTCTTCCGCAAAGGCACAAAATAGCCGCTTCTGTATTCTTAAAAATCAGGAGCGGCATTTACTGAAAATATCAAAGAAAGAAAACAAGACTTCCTTCAGGTGAGGGACTTTCTCAGACTACTTCCCTGTAATTTGTGCACTTAACAATCAATAACAATTAGGGACAAGGCCTGTTGCTGATTTAATGCTGCTCCCCAAAGCCCTCTTCCCACCCCACTAACCCAGACCCCTCTCCATCATCATGCTGTAGAAGTGGCTACTGATTTGTAAAGCAAGGACTTGCATTGCAACAAGCCTTCTCTATCATTACCTGTGAATGGATCAGAAGCACTTCAGGTCCCCTGGTTAGCAGAACACTTACAGCACAGAAGTGCTCAATTAAAGCAGCCCTTTCAGGCAATTATTGAGCATTACAGCCGCTCAGAAACCGAAAATAGCACTCCCCTTTACTCCAAAAGAGAGTGAATTTTTACCTCTTCCATATGCCATTCCCCTCCCATCCCGTTTTCTCTTTTTTTAACCTATGTATTTTGTGACCACTTTCAAGATTTGCTTCAAAATGCAATAGTTGATTTTGCAGCACTTTTGGTTTATATCCTTTAGTCATGTGCAAATGCTTCTCTCAAATCATACACCATTTCAATAAATTAAATGCACCCACTTTGACATGTTTCAGTCATTGCAGAAGGGGCCTAACTACCTTCTTATCATGCAATGTTGCTATAGCATGATATTCCAATTTAAATGCAATGGCAACAATATTGTTGAATCGTGGCATAGTGAGATTATTAGACAATTCTAAATGGCAAATTCCAGGATCCCACAGCATGTTGCCATGGCAGTTAAAGTGGAATACAGTGCTATAACACTGTAATGGGATATTAGGAAATAAACCCGCAGCTTGGACTGAATATGTTGAAGAGCCCAGAGGCAGAAGTGTTTAGAGCTGATAAATTCAGAAGCCAACTAAGGCTATGTTTTCAGTTGATTATTGAATTGACAGACATCACCCCAAAGAAACTATTACTCTAGAAATTATAATGTATCATCATTTAAATTTTAAATGAATGAGAAGAATCAAGCTCAACAATGGGCTGTCAGAAAGGCCGATTATTAAGATTATTTGTATAGACGGTAAAATATTGGCACCTCACTGTCCTTCTCTCCATTGTTAAGGTATTCTCCATTTCCTGGCAAGATGCTAACACTCTTATTCTGTTAGAGATGAATTGGGAGGGAGGGCCACACACTACGACAATAAAGTGTGACAGCTGCACAATGGAGGATGAAGAGACCTTTGGCCTCTGGGAGGAGGGAGGAGGAGGAAGACGGTGGGACAAGAAAAAATGGAGATGTGAGACTAAGGAAAATTGACTAAATTATGGCCAATGACATCATGACTAAGACCACATGATATTGCTCTATGCAGGCCTGGCCCGTAAGATGGTTTCATTCCTTTAGCAATTTCTTCCTCCAAGAAGTACGTTGCTAAACTATAAAAGTAACCCCACAAATGTTTTTTGGCAACAGAAACCTAATCATGGCAGAATCTTTTCATAGGTCAGTTGGGTCAAGAGAGGTTAAGGGGAAGTAGCATTGCACAACTGCTCTGCCCCTGACACGGCAGTCTCCCGTATGTCCCACAACTCACCCCATGTTGAGTTTGAGTATGGATATATTGGCTTAGATAAGGCCTCTAAGTGCACTGGGCTAAGTGATTTCAAAATTATTTTGGTTCTAGCTTATCTGAGTTTCAATTTGTGGATATCACAAAAAGGAAAGGCGTGCAACCTGGGGGCATGGCACCAGCAAAATTGTCCCTATTGACTTTAATGATATTGCACCCCCTTTACCTTACAAACGTGTGGAAGAGCTATTCTTGTCTAAGATGCCTGAAAACAGGGCAGGGAGAAGGCAAGGAAGATATACAAATACTTTGGGTTGTAATCCCAATGCCAAGCATATGTTGCTCAAAAAGTTTAATACAACATTGGAAGCAGCAGATATTTCCCACTGTAGGCCCTTAAGCAGCTCCAAAGCTTTCACAGCCAGTTTTTTTCACAGCCAGTTGTGAGAATTGAGAAGGAAGAGAGTTATGTAACAAGTGTGCCACAGTGAATTGAAGCCTCTGCCTTCATGGTAGATTATATTGGAAAGAAAATTGAAAACCTAACTGGGTTTTCAGGGTTGTTGTATGTCTTTCGGGCTGTGTGGCCATGTTCCAGAAGCATTCTCTCCTAACTGGGTTTTGTTTTTTTTGTTTTTTGAAAGGGTATCTTAGATACTATGAAATACTGAGATATTTGCTTTTTGGTGATTTCATGCACAACATTATATAAAATTGCCTTTAGGATATATGTGTAAGATATATATGAAATATAAGTGACATTCATGTTTAGACTTGGCTTCCATCCCCAATATATCTCATTATACATCTACAGGCAGTCCCCAAATTAGAAACAAAACAGGTTTTGTAGGTTTGTTTTTAAGTTGAATATGTATGTACGTCGGAACAGGTACATTTTTAAAGTTAAACTCCAGTCCAAAATATATATTATTTAGCTTTGGCTAGCATAGGGTGTTTCCTTTGCTATCTATGCTCCTGTTCTGAAGATGCCACTTCACTTTCTGTCCCTGTGATAATAGGATTATGAAAAAACTGCCTTATTGTAGAAACAAGGATTGGAGAGAAAGCTTCAGTTGAGGCACATTTTCCCCATGATAAATCTTTCATGAGTAAATTTCCTTTCCAAGGGGTAGATTTCTCTCACTTCCTGTTGTCTCAGATCCATTTTTAAGTATGAGTCATTTGTAAGTCAGGTGTTTGTAACTTGGGAACTGTCTGTATAGACAAAACATGGGGGAAAATATAAAATCTCAAACCCTTCTGGTCCCAAGCATTTTAGATAAGAGATACTTGACTTGTATTTATAATTTTATAGTTTTATTATTTGTAATTATTTGGAATGGTCAGTAGTCTAATTTAATAAACTGGCATATAATTGAATTAAATTACCTGGAATGATTACCTTAGAAATAACAGAGCTCACACTGTCTCTGTTCAAAATTATGAACAATTGCACTTACGTTTAGCTTCAAAGAATCTTACATCTATGGCCACCCATTAAAAAAAAACACCCCAACAGTAAGAGAGATTGATTTTCTAGTTCCTTTGTGACTGACCATACTTGATCTGTTCAAAAGACCTGTCCACCCATTTATCTGTGACAATATAAACTGCCTGAAACATGGTCTGGTGAAGACAATATATACATACTCAAATTTGCTTCACAAGAAACTCCACAGTCCTTCCAACAGACAATTACAATGGAACTATCTTGTCAAAATCCCTGAACAATATGCTGATATGTTATTATATGAAAAAATCCTTTAAGGAAAAACAAAGAACAATCAAAAGTGACACAAAGTTCCAAGATTTCCCACCAATATGTATTCTAGATTTTGATAGATTTATTGGATTCCCTAGGATGCAGCCATGGAACAATAGTACTATTTTATAATTACCTAGTCTAAATAGGGCTATACTAATCAGCTGTTTAGTAAGGGAGCAAAGGTTCATCACAGAGCCAAAACCACAGTACTTTCTGATGAACAGGAACAATGGCTTCATCTGTCTTAGCTTTCAAGCTTCCCTGTTCCCAATAAACATAACTGTAATCCTCCCAGCAACAGGAAGAAATGGATATCCTAAGCAACAAGCAGTATATTGTTGTAATGTATTTTGTAAAGTGACATATTTTGGGTGGCTTGGTGTACTATGACCCTTAGCTGCTCTCAATGGGGATGGAGGCCATTAGATTACAGGTATAATTTTTCACTATGTTTCTTCTGAAAACAAACAATTAATAGATTTATAAATTTTATTTCTACAGCAAGAAAGTCTTCAAAAAATCATCTAGTATTCAAAGAATATTCACAATTTTGGATGTACATGTACAGAATTTGCTCTTGGTTTTTTGCACCAAAAACTGCATATCCTGTGCAGTGAACAGCATTTTCGGTACAGAAAATAATGTTCTTATGCCCAAATATTTTTCTGCACAGAAAACTGTTTTGTGTGTAGAAAATGCTGCTTGCTATGCAAATCACCAACATGTGGATTTTGCACAGAATATGTCACCAACTACAACTTTTTGGACAGAAAAAAACATTTCTGTGTTACAATATTGTTTTTAGCACATAAAAGGTGTTTTCTGCACAAAACAACCATGTGCCAAATTTTGTGAATGTTCTTGTCTGTCCCAGATTGCCAGGGTTTCTTTGTTTTATTCTTCTTGGGGGGATTCTTTGTTTAATGTTTTGAATATTTGTGAAATATGCTTTTGATCCCTATATTAGAACTGGTTTACTGATATGGACGAATGGCTCTGTCTGAAGGTCGGGATTCTTGTCGAGGAGATACTCAGGACAAAATGTCTTATATTCATAAAACATGTCTTTGTTTTCCAGCTGGGGACCAAAGTAATATTTTAAAAACCATGTATATAAACATGTGTATGTGCAACCCACACTGTGTGCACACAGAGAGACAGACATATATATGCATGGATAGTGTCTGCAGCATAAATCATATAGTGACAGACATTCTGTCTGCAGCCCCGAACAATGCCCTTTTCTTCTAAAAGCTGGGATATGAAAAATGTATACAATGAGAGAACTGCACACTCCCCCAAGCCTTCTTAAAATCATACTGAGTAGCCAACCCAGGGGGCCTTTTTCTTAGCAGTGCAAGAACCTAGGAGGATGAGGCAGCTGCTTCCAGCTCGCTGTCATCTTAATCATCATTGTACGTGTCCTCCTTCTTTACTTCATGCATTAAGATTTTCCATCACTATCTAACAAATCTTTTGCAGTAAGCAGCATGTAATAATTGCCAGGGGAGCTCTCTTGGTTGCTCCAAGCTGACCTCATGCTTATGAGGTCAGCTGGTCAACTGAAGTATTTCTTTTTATATAGATGGGAGAACTAGCCCTGACATCCTGGCTTAATCATGCTAATCACTGCTGGAAAGAACCTGAAGTTGGAAATGGCTTGGGAAGGCTTTATACTTTGCTTCTCCATCAACTGGGGGCATACCTTGTTATCCATGTCTGCAAAGCCTCCATCTTTCCCACCTGTTGGGAATAGGAATATCTACTTTTCAGTTTTCATTATTGTTTCCGTGCTGCATTCCAGACTGACTAAAGTGTAATTTGGGCTGTCAGTTAAAATGGGTTTTCTCAAGTGATAAGTTCATGGTTTGGTAGGCATGCTCTGCCATTGACAAGTCTAATGTCCATGGGTAAAAAATACTTTAGTTGAGACAGTAGGTTATTAATTGTTCTTTATTAATAATTTAACTATAGAATTATACAGTTAGTATGATTGGTAGTTCTTCTTGAGCCATTGATTTAAAATGTCACCTACAAAATCTTAATTTTACATGTTATCAGTTTGCAAATCACTATCCATGATTGAGAAAACTGGACATCTCACAACCAAAAGTGCAGACATCTTTGTTCTCTAGTGCCATCCCCAAAATAACTTGTTTTGCATTAATTCAAAACAAGAAGCACAATGCATTATGCCCATTACTGTGAACAAATGTACACAAGCCCTGGATTGCCTTAACTACATATCCACACTAAATTTCTACATCTTGGATTTTCTCTAAGAATTAATATTGAAGATTAATTTTCTTTCAAGACAACTATGTTTTTGCATGTGTGCATGCATGCTTGCACACGGTTGATCTGCAATTCAGGTATTTCCTCCATGCTAGGACTTTTACTGCGGGGGGGTGGGGGGAGCATTTTGTCCTCAAAAATAGTAACGTTTTTGTTGCTGAGAAAACGCAATTAATCTCACCATTCTCAGAAACGCATTATTAGTATGTTAATTGAGTAGCAGAAGAACAATACATTTCAAGATTGATCATTCATTTTATATTAGACATTGAACGTTAACATATTCTGCACTAAGGTTCTTCTGGTCACACTTGTACTGGTTTAGAAACCTATGTTTTCTCAAAAAGTGTATTTTGGGGTTCAAGGATAAAAATGCTCTAAATTGCTTGCTCACAAGTACTATGTAAGGGACTGCCCTATAAACAAGATTTTAGCAGGTTCTCTTTTGAACAACTCTGACTATTTAATTAATCTTCAAGCCATTAGCCATTCATTTAAAATGCCACTTACAAAATCTTCATTTTGCACATTATCAGCTGGTTTGCAAATAGCTATCCATGAGCAGAGGCATAATGATCTCCTTCTCCTATTCTTACAGCTTACCAATCTCATAGTCAATTTTGGCTTCTTAATTACCCGCACACATATTAGCATTTAAAATTAAATGGCAGAGTTCTTTTAAAATAATGTGCATGCGCGCATGCACACACACACACACACACACACACACAGAGCAATAGAGAAAGTTAACATTCTTATTATTGTGCTTCCTGTTAAAGGAACCACAACCTACTTTTAATGAAATAACTTTGTGGAATTTTGTTCATAATGAAAATATAATCAGAGAGAAAAACATTGACAACATTAATATAGTTAAAAAGAAATTCTACTCATGTTGACATTATAAAACTTTGATCTCTTACCCTCTTAGCCACAGGTTTGATACCCATGGTTGCACTTACCCACACTTTCTGGAAGTGTTTGTGTGTCTCCCTAGGTTAGGGGCTCACATACACCACTCCAAAATCCAGTGCTAATCAGGAGCAGAAATGTTCTGGACTGGCCACAGAGGCTGCATAGGTATTCACACGCTCAATTCCTGACCCATGGCAGCAGTGTGGGTGGAGTCCAAAGGGTTGAGTTAGGCTGAGATTGATTCAGTTCAGTTTAAGTGTCATCTTTGCCTCCTTCTCTATGGTTGTGTGGGTACTTTTGCTATGATAAAAAAGGTTTCGAGTGACAGCTAGCTCTTTGGACAGGTGCTGTAGTGACAAAAACAACATAGCCCTGATCCACCCGAGTTCAGGCAAAAGGAGATGCCTGCATTAACCCATATGGGCACCAGACCATTCACATTGGAGCCAGTCTGCTGTCCAGACTGTGCCTGAAATGCAAGATTGCTCCAGAATTTCAGTTAAACTCCAGATGATTCTCCCATTTTGCTTATTGCAAAACTAAATCAGTTTAGACTGGTCTTTCTGGTTAAGAATGAGAAGTCCCTGAACATGGACAATCAGGTTCAAGTTGTGGTGCTGGTATAGGAGAAGATCTGGTTCTCTAGCGTGATTCTACAGTATAGTCAAAGTACACAGTTTGTTATAATCCATCGTTTCAGATATCCACAGTGTGTGTCTTGGAACATATCCCAGATAAGGGAACATACTGTACTAAATTTACATTCCCATTCAGGCATGAATTCATTGACTTAATTCAGGTTAAGTCCTTTGGCACAACATGCAAAATGATGAATCAGGATTTGCAAACCACAGTTTGGACTATGTTTTGACATCATGTCTGAATTGATAAATTTCCAGATGCTCCTGGAATGGAAGGTGCCAGATAAATGGAAGACTGTTGGTAGGAAACAATGGTAGATTGGTACCTCTAAACCACAATTTCTCATAAGCTTTGAAGGTTAAACCATGGTTTAAAATCAAATGATTTTTAGTTGTAACCAGGATTTGGACTGATGTCTTAAATGAGTGATTGCATAGCTTTGAGTGATACCTATTTGTGCTATGAAAAGAGTTTTGTGGACTTCAGTCCAATTTACCAGATGCAATTATTTCTCACAAGTTTTTATAAGTTCTGTGATGCACATGTTCCTCCCCAGTCATGTGGTTCGTATGTAGTACCAAATGAACATATTCCTACATATTTTGTGACATATGCCATGCTCTTCGAAAGGTATTCAGATAGTGAAATACTAAAAAAAATACTCAATATTACTTTCTATTTTCTCCTCTGACACTGAGACAATATGTGAAATGTACTATACCTACAACAACATCAACACATCTCTGCTTCCAGTATCATATATTTCTTGACATTGATGCATTGACTTTGACTAATATTCCCACATAAGTACTAATCTCCTGTTTTTTTTTTTATTGTGTCAGCAGGGAATCGAGAATATGCTGCAAGTCGCTTCTGGTGTGAGAGAATCAGCCATCTCTATAGAGACGTTGCCTGGGGATGCCTGGATGTGTTATCATCCCGTGAGAGGTTTCTCTCATGTCCCCGCATGGAAGCTGGGGCTGACAGATGGGAGCTCACCGCGTCTTGTGGATTCAAACCACTGACCTTCAGATCTTCAGGTCAGAAGTTCAGCCGGCACAAGGGTTTAACCCATTGCACCACTGTTAAAGCACTTTAACATCCAAGTTAATAAAACAAATATGATTTATCTCACACATTTATGTGGCACTCTTCCTTAAATTAGGCAAAACAACATTTTCGTGTTTCCCACACAAAATACTATAGGTGAGGATTTATTCTTCACAAAATTCACAACATTTTGGTTTAGAAACCATATTTTTTGCAGAAAATACTCTGAGAAAATTTTGTTTTCTATGGAAAAATGCCATACAGAATATGTCTTGAACTACAAAGATTCTTGTCAACCATGATTCTCCTCACCACGACTTCACAATCCTCAGGAATCAGTTTTTCAAGCATTAATCCCCCCCACATCAAATATTTTCAAATATTCTTGCCATCTCAAGTATTTTTTCAAACTATTTCTGTTCCCTGGTACCCTCTTTCAGTTTATGTAGCTGGGACTTTCTATATGCAGATGTCCCTTGACTGCACCCATGAACCTAGCTCCCCGCTCCACTTCCACACTGGTTTCAAGTAAGTGCATTACTACTTTAAAAATATCTAGCACAATTATCTGTGGGTTTCATTTACATTTCATTTACAGACCACAAATCTACTTCCCAGTGATACATACTAGGATTTACTGATATAAACAAGAAGAAAGGCGAAAGACTGTTAGGTTTATATCTCAACACAACATGGTTGAAGAAACAGTTGTAACAGATTAGTCTGAGATTCTGTCTTATTTTTTGAAGTACAGACAGGGTAATAAATATGGGGATACTTCTGTAAAAACAAAAAGTAGGGCACTAAAATAGGGCACTGTTGAGGAAGACATGGCTCATTGTATATATCAGTGCAAGATATGCTGATTAAAGCACAGAGATCTTTTATTATAAGCATTCTCATAACTTTATAAAATCATTAAAGGATGATAATACATCCTTCACAGGAAAAAAGTGATTGCTTGGTTCAATGCATGAGTATTAATTTAATTCTTGATGCTAATGTTCTATGACTGGAATCATGAGATTGAGATGAGATCATCTAGGCTTGTGTTTGTGTGTGTGTATGAGAGAGAGAGAGAGAGAGAGAGAGAGAGAGAGAGAGAGAGAGAGAGAGAGAGAGAGAGAAGGGAGTCCCAAAGTCTTTTCTTATATCATAAAATTGTTTGTCACAGATTGTGAGTTAGATGGGGGAAGAGTCACATTTAACTGAAAAAAAAATTAAGTGTGCAAGAAACACAAAGATGAAATATCTCTAAGAGCAAAGAATGAGAAAAGTATGATATGAAAACCAGATACTAAATCCTAGGTATCATAAATTTGACTTTGATTTGGCCAAACAATTTCACTTTTTTCTTTCTTTATCCTAGTCTGGTGGACAAACCAGATTTTATGGTTTGTCCTCTGAGGAGCCGTGGCACACATAACAGCTAGCACATTATTATTATCATTATCATTATGTTTATTTATACCTTGCTTTTTCTCTCAAGAAGACTCAAAGCGATACATGCAGCCCACCTTTGAACAACTTGCTATGGTGGTTATCTCCATATAGCAAGTCACACTCATCTAAGGGTTGGTACTATAAATGTTTTAGTTGGGAGAGTGCAGTGACATGAATGGAGCCCATGTGTGGCAAGGCCTATACTGAGACAGGAATTACAAGTGCAGTTTAAGGTGCTTCACATACAACAGCTGCTACATGTGGACCTATCGTGTGCTTTATAATTGGAGAATTATCCAAGTGTGTTACCCTTTCCTTAATTCTCTTAAAATGAAAATCAAACAAGTCTCCCTTTCAGCCATTATTGTTTTCAAAAGACCTGTTTGCTGAAGATCTCTGGCCATGAGACAACTGTACTAAATCTATGTAATACTGACATGATTGCTTCAAGGATCTCATCTAGAAGAGAGTGATCCAGACCCCCAAAACTGCCATTGGTGGGCACATGTAATGGTGTCTATGTATTGTTGATTTAACATTTTGAAAGGTAGTAAAAAGCAGCCAAACGTCGAGGAATTACAGCAGAAGATTCTGAGTTATATAGAGTACCAGAGTCCTGTAACTAATCAGATTTGGCTCAATATTTACTTGTCAGCTCCCCTTGCCCACCAAAAATTGGATACTTTACTCCATAAGAGGAGGTCTAAATTGGTCTAAATGGCTTTAAACCAATGAACACGGGCACCGGCCTATACTGATTCTCACTCAAAGACTTTATTGGTTTGAAAGGATCAGATCTCTTTTATTTAAATATGCAAATTGAAATATCTGTCCCTCTCCAAAGACAGTCTACTTCAAAAGAAAAGCAGGGCTTTTCAGGTTGCCTCGTCCTAGCAACTGTGGCCTCATTAAATATCCTTTATAGCCATACTATTTATTCCATTAGCAAGACGTATTTACATATGCAGTGTTGAATTAAGTGATAGGGCTGCCAACCAAGTAATAGAAAGTTCAGTAATGAATCCTTTCCTTACTCTTCTTCTCTTGCTTGCATTTGTATATCTCTCCCCAAAGAAACTCATGAATTTGCTTAGGCACAGGCAGCCCAGCTGAGCACTATGTTCTTTAGCACCCTCCAAAATGCTAGCCTTCCAAATTTCATGATGTGGCTCCATACATGTGCCTAGGAATGGGTTTTTTTTAATGTAAGCCATGCAGTGGGGGGAAAACTCTGCATTTTCTAACATTATCAACCTGATAGCCTGACAGTAAGGATTAAAAATGGCTCCTTCCTCCCTACTTGGTTATTGGAAAGGCCCTGAAAGGTAATCTGTCTTGTGAAGCCACGCTTTACAGTCTGCATAAAAGTGCCATGATTCTCAGTCTTCCTTCCAATGTAATTGAAAGCGCATAATATCACACAACAGGGGAAATGTAAACTGTAAGCATACACAGTAAATCACTGTATAAGCAAACAGTTTTTGTAGCAAATGGGCACAGAGTGACCGTGAAGGCCAAAAGAAAAACAAACATGCAGCAGATTCAGGCTGCAAAGCAACACCTTTGGAGTGGAGGAGGAAGATTTCTTATTCAGGAGCACTGCAGCTGGATTTGAGCCAGGTCAGCTCTGTCAAGCCTGTGAAACCGAGGCCTTTTTATAATGATTTCAACTTAATCATGGCCTTGAATAGTGAGACTGCTAGAAGTGCAAAGAGAAAGTAAATGTGTTGTTTCCCTTTAAGGAGCTATAACACCTTGATTGCACAAAATCACTCAATAAAATTAAAGAACAGTTGCAGCAAATTTAGTGACCAAGATCTCTTTTGGTAAACAAACAAACAGCCATACAAATACTTGATTTAGGAATTAAAAGAATCTGTAGCCTAACTCACCAATAGCCTGACAATGTGCACAACCCCTGGTTTATTTTTCAGCCACACCATAGTCTTCATAATAGTCTCATAATTTTACAGTTTGTGACAGAGGTGTCGGACTTCTGGCCTTCCAGATGCTTCAAACTCCCAGAAGCCCTAGCCAGCTTGTCTAATGGCCAGGAATTCTGGGAACGGAAGTCCAAAGCACCTAGAGGGCCACAAGTTTTACACCACCAGGTTATAATTCCACTGCAGTGGTTCCACCATTTGTTTGTACTGCCCAAAGTTGATATTTTGCTACAAAAAGTCTAAAAGGTGCTGTTGGATAGAATTAAAAACATTCTTTTCAAAATATAATCAAATTAAAACAGCTTTTTGTTTGTTTGGATGCATTACAACTATATCTGTGATATATGAGCATTACCTCTCAACAGGAGCATGCTGATGAAGTGGCTTGTTGATTCTTGCATACAGTCCTTCTAAGTGGTCCCTATCTGAAGGTGCTGGAGGGTTCTCAGATCCAAAGGTATCTGGAGTGGGTGGAGAAGAGGGCCTGTAGGCATTGGTCTTTGGATACATTTCCCGAAAGTGATTGACACGTGCGTAATTTGGGTCTGTCTCGTCATCGTCAATATCAGGTGGTGGACCCACAGGACCAATTGGATATTCAGCAGGCCCCCTGCTCTGCTTCTGTCGTAACTCTTGATGTTTTGCACCAATTCTAGGAGGCAAAAAAATGAACATTTATTCACTTCAATGCCCAGCTAAACCAAATTGAACCAGTCTCACAAGAGGGCTCACAGTTAGCTTGTGCTGAATAACAAACAACTTAGACATACAAGATGGGCGCCAGGTAAAACCTACAGATGCTTGGTAATCATGCTCCCATATTGAACTGAACATATCAAGCAAGCATGTCTGTCCGTGATTCACAACAGATGATAATTTAGTCCCTGTCTGTGTATTGGAAAACTCTGAGATCATGTTGCCATCAATAAGCATACTGGCACCAACATCACACAGAATTTTACCGAGAGTTATGAGACATTTCTGCAGCAGATCCATATTAAATACAGTAGAGTCTCACTTATCCAACGTAAACGGGTCAGCAGAACGTTGGATAAGCGAATATGTTGGATAATAAGGAGGGATTAAGGAAAAGCCTATTACACATCAACTTAGGTTATGATTTTACAAATTAAGCACCAAAACATCATGTTTAACAACAAATTTGATAGAAAAAGTAGTTCAATACGCAGTAAGGTTATGTTGTAATTACTGTATTTACGAATTTAGCACCAAAATATCATGATATATTGAAAACATTGACTACAAAAATGCGTTGGATAATCCAGAACGTTGGATAAGCGAGTGTTGGATAAGTGAGACTCTACTGTAGATGTTTATTTAGTTCTTTTTTCATATAGTCCAATTAAACAGCATTATCTGTGGAACCTTTTCCCTTTCTCCCCTATCCTAACATTCTTCTAAACGAATCCACAAACTCATTTGTGAGAAATGCAATAATGTGGCCAACATAAATGCCGAGGGGTTTGGTTGTCTGGAAAAGTCAAAGACCAGAAGCAATTTCTTGGGTCTTCATCCAAAGCTCCCGCACAACTTACTTAAGTGGAGCACATCATACCTCATTATACAGAGGCTAGGGACAGAGTAAGACAGTGAAGAAATGAATAGAAGCCTGGCAGAGATGAATTGGTACATATAAGTGAATTAAAGACTATTACTGGCAGTACTCCACTGTGATAAAGCTTTAAGTGGTATTACAAAATGCTGCTGCTAATCAGTGCCATTGTGTAATCTGTTGGGAATAGGAACAGTAAAAACACACCCAGGTATAATTTTAAACCTAGCCAGATTCCGATGATTCAACATTTGCTTTGCAACTGAAAACTTTAAACAAGACACTATTAATAATATGAAACTTAAATGTTCAGCTTCCTCACTCCATAATTAAAGCAAGAGGAAAGATCATAGCAGCAAGATGAGCCTAGTACATGGAGAGCAGAGAATGAAAAGCAAGAGAAGGATTAAAGCATAGGAGAGCTGCCAATTAAAAAGCTAAGATTTACCCACCAGTATTAAATTCTGAAGCACAGAAGATGATCCTGGAAGCGAATAGGCATAAAGGGTGTATAAAATAAATGGTAAATACATCTTGTTAAATCATCACCTTTTGCTCTCAAAAAATTTATGAAGAATCAAAGAACAGTCGACCAACAAATTAGAATAAAAATGGAGTGGAGGAAAGGGAGAAATGTTTCTGAGAGAAAAGATGAATGGACACGGGAAAGATTGAAGGCATCAATGTTTAAACAACACTTGAAATGAATTGACTTAAGAAGGGGGTTAATAAATGATGGTGAGCAGAATGAGAATGCTGATGATGTGATGAAAGGGGGTGGAAGGGTTTTTTTAACTAAAATATTGGCAAAATATGAGGCTCTTACCCTACTTTATGGATTTTAACAGAGAATGAAAGAGGGAACAGAAACTAACAAATGCCTGCAGCCTGCAAAACCACACAATTATAACAAGACAGGATTGGCTACAGTTTTTGTTTTTGTTAACAGGATACACAGTTGATGAGAAACTACTATAAACTGTATGATGTGAAACATGAGAGAGTTCTATGTGCTGTGAAAATAGTAGTCATTAGTATATTTTTATATAATTTACTAGCTTGGGTACCCAGCAATGCCTGGGTTATTTGAGAAGGTTGTTGTGTGTATTTGGATCTTAGTCAATATTGGTGTGGTCATATGTTATGCTATTTCTTAAAAAAAACTTTCCTGATTTTTTTTATGAATGCCCCCATTAGAAGGATGTGAGTGAACTACAATTCCCAAAAATCTTAGGTCAACCCTCCCAAAACTCCCCCAGTATTCCCCAGTTGGCCATGTTGGGTCTGTGTGCCAAATTTGGTCCAGATCCGTCATCTGCTGGGTTCAGTGTTCTCTGGATACGGGTGAACTACAACTCCCAGATTCCCAGGTCAATCACCCTGAAACTGTGCCAGTATTCCCAGTTGGCTATATTGGTTCCGTGTGCCAAGTTTGGTCCAGATCTGATGTTGGCTGCATTCAGTGTTTTCTGAATATGGGTGAACAGTAACTCCTGGATGCCAAATTCAATCACCCCCAAACCCTGCTAGTATACAAAATTGGCTGGGTTGGGTCTGTGTGCCAAGTTTGGTCTAGATCATCACTTGCTGGGTTCAGTGTTCTCTGAATACGGGTGAACTACAACTCTCTGGTGCCAAGGTCAATCACCAGGAAAGCCTGCCAGTATTCACAGTTGGCCATGTTGGGTCTGTGTACCAAGTTAGTTCCAGGTCCATTGTTGGTGGGGTTAAGAGTGCACTTAGACTGCAGCTGAACTATACATCTCAGTCCCTACAACTTCTATAAATCATGGTGAATTCTCCCCAAACCTCTTGTTCAGTTGCTGATCAATTCCTCTGTTTGTGCCATAGGAAAGGGTTAAGGGAGAGGCAATGGGCAGGGTCATGCAAATGGTGAGAGAAAGGAACACTGTGATGTGCTCGCTGCAACCTGCAATGTTCCTGGAGAGAGTGACTTGGTAGCTCCTCAGCACTGGGAACTATAGCCTGTTTGTGGAGGCTGGATGCTGTCTGTGTGAATGGACACCCGTGCCACATACACACATACAGATTTTCACTTTTATTATGTGTATAGATTTGCAGTCATATGTTTTCCCTAAAGAGGAAGGAATGTGAAGTCTATGGTTGCAACTGAGTGCCATCTGTTGTTGGCCACAAAACCTGGCCTGTATTATTCAGAAAGATATTTGAGGACTCGCCCAGATCTTCAGTACGCAAAGAAGTTCAAGTGAGAAACAAAGATCTCAGGCCAGGTTGAGCTTTCTGGCAGCAAGAAGGAATCACACTGCTTCAGCAAGCTTCAAAGCATGGCCTCATAGGCCTTCCCATTCTTCCACTGCCTATTCAAGAGGACCTGGGAAAGAGAAGGACTTGTGCTGGAGTGAGCAAGCAAGCAAGCAAGCAAGCAGACAGCCAAGGAGTTCTGCCTCCTCTAAAGCTCAATATAACACGATAAAACTGACTTCTGTCATCCCCCCCCCCCCCAAGATTCTATTTAAACACACATGCATGTGTATCCTAGCTGGGAGCAGATCTATTAGCAAAAGCCTGAATGCAACTGCCGTTTCATGTCAGTCAAGCTTGGAAGTTACTTTTTTCAGTGTAATTCTCATGTTGGCAGGGAGACCGGGGAATTATACTCCAAAGAAGTAGACTTTCCAAGCTCTGTAGCCTATGCTGTACACATACTTTTCATGTTAATTTACACATGAGAAAATACTCATAGCACATGCAAAATGGTCCTTTCTCAAATAATCCTAGCTGGCATGTATTAAACTGGCTGTATAGCAGCAGGCATAGAAAGTGCTCTTTAACTATCCATTTCCATATGCCACAAAGTCATGCATCTCTGTGTATGTGCCATCAAGTTACTTACAGACTTATGGCAACTGCATGAATTTCTGAGGCAAGGAATATTTAGACATGGTTTTGCCACTTCCTTCTTCTGAAATATAGCCTCCAGAACAATGGTTCTCAACGTGTGGGTCCCCCAGGTGTTTTGGCCTACAACTCCCAGAAATTCCAGCCAGTTTACCAGCTGTTAGGATTTCTGGGAGTTGAAGGCCAAAACATCTGGGGGCCCACAGGTTGAGAACCACTGCTCCAGAACCTAGCATTTGCTTGTGGTCTTCTGCCCAAGTACCAATGGAAGATGACCCTATTTAGCTTCCAAGATCAGACAGGATCTGGTACCTTTAGGATAAAATCAGTCAGGATCCATTATCAAAAAAAGCCAGCTTCTCTTGAATTCCTTTCTGCAACCAGCACCATACATCAGGAGAGTCTGATATGCATACAGATACATAGTAATTTCACTGCATAGGAAGACTGGTGACTATCTATGACTATGGCAAGATGCTACCTAAGAAGAAAGGCAGGAAATGATGGTCTCAAAAAAGTGTCACCTCACAGAGGTCTCAAGTCAGTAGAGGTACCAGCATTGATTCAACCTCATTACGTGCAACTATTTGCACATGTTAGCTTTGAAGGACGGAGTACATGGACCAGAAAGGAAGAGAGTAGCCATGAATCCTATTTTACAGAGGACTAGTCTCTGCTTGAAGGCCCACTCAAATCCAAGTCTATCTTAAAGATAAGGAAGTACAAAGAGGAGAAAGAGCCTCTGAGATTTCACAAAAGTAATTAGCATCCGGACATCACACAGAGTCAGCTTAAAGATGACCTGGATCTATATTTCCTTACTATGGTGATAATGTATTTCTGTCTAAATGGCTATATGGCCATGATCTAGCAGCATATTCTCCTGACATTTTGCTTGCATCTGTGGCTGGTATCTTCGGAGGATCTATGTAAAACTGTGTACTTTTTCCATCCCTTTTTTGTAATATAGAAGTGGCCACTCTAGAAGTGGCCAGATGGAAAGAGATTTGCAACTGGTTGCAAGACTGTCCGGTATCTCTTCTTCAGTCAGGAGTGAAACTAACTTCTAAATCCATAAATACTCTTGATTTGTAACTCCTGGTTGGCTCAAATCATGATTAAGGGTGGTGTTTAAAGGAGGGCAGGAGAATCTGACAGCACACATCCCATCACCAACCCTTTAATCATGATTAAGGGACTCCCATGAGTTATTATGCCATATTGCAGAATGCTTCATTTTGTTAATTAGAGGCAAGAAGGGCCCTTCAGGACCAGGAGAGGATGATGTATTCTTCAGACTCAAGTAGCAGTCCCTAGAAAGCTGGAATAACTGTAAACAAACAAAAATAAGTTTAAGTAAAGGCTTTGAGGTTACTACAGATTAAAAGAATAAAATAAAGGATGAGTGTTTCCTGTAATGTAACAATTCCTAGCTCACAAGCAATTAGTGAACAGATGAAAAAAACAGCAAGAGACTTAATCCTCCAGGGGTTCCTGAGAGAAAGATGAAAGAAAGATCACACAGAGAAGTGGAGACCTAGTTTGTCCATTCAGTTGCCGAATAGAAGTGTGTGTGTGTGTGCGTGCAAGAGTGTGCATGCATGAATCTATGTGAAATGTTAAAATCGGATCAGTTTTTGTCAACAAAAACAGTCCTTCTTGTGAAAGTTCCATTTACGTATTTCCCGCTGTCGGGGATGCTTCCTAAATAGCAACAAGTAAGACATTGCATTTCCACTGCAAATGCAGGTTTTAAAAATCAATACACAAAGTTTGGGGCAATGGGAGAAAATGGGAAGGGCAACTGAACTGATGTTCTCTTTCTCTCTCTATTATCATACAGAAAGATTAAGACTTTACACATCTCACAGCAAAGTTGCATTTAGAAATAATCATGAAGGCCCTTAGATATGATTTTGGTAGAAGTCCTCATCAGCTTATCCTCTGTTATTCCTTAATACTTGTGTTTTGTGACTAGAGTTTTACATACTAACTGAAGAAGCGGGTGATACCAAAGATACCATAGACGATTGTCTTCCAAGGATAGAGTTTTGGTGGTGGGACAGGTATCCAAAGAGAAATCCAAAGAGAATTATCCACAGACAGAGACAGAGACACAGAGAGAGCACATCAGTTCAGTTGCCCTTCCCATTTTCTCCTGTTGCCCCAAACTCTTTGTGTATTGGTTTTTTATACTTGTGTTTTGTGACTAGAGTTTTGCGTATTAACTGAATTGTAAAGATACCTGGCCTTTGGATGTCCAAAAGTCACATGGTACATTGGCTTCTATTGACCACTGGAAGAGTTTCATCCTAATAATTTTATGTGAGGCTGCTACAGTCTTTATGTGCCTCTGATACATCCTGTCAGTATTAGTATGAATGGCCCAGTGTGTTCATCCCAGATAACATCCCAAAAGAAAAAATGCAGATGCTGTGACTTCAGTACCTTTTACTTTACTTCCCCAACACAGTTTTAACCATTTTTCCCTGATGAATTTCTAAAAGTTGTGTGCTCTTGATGACTTTGGATAAACCTATCATCATACCATACACCACATTAACATTCAAATTCAAGTTTGATATGGATATTTTGGATTTCTTTTTTAAAAAAATATAAAATTATTGTTACACGCATTTTGGTTTTTAATTGAAAGCATCGTTTCTTCCCCTTCTTTGGTGTCTCCTGTGTCTTTGTTCCTCTCTCGTGCTGCTCTTCTGCAGTCAATGGGAACAAGGGTACTCAGATGAAACCCCTCACAAGGCCTCTAACACAGGCATGGGCCAGCTTCAATGGCCCTCCATCCACGTGTTTTGAATTCTAACTCCCACAATTCCTAACAGCCGGCAGGGCTGAAGTTGGCCCAGACCTGATCTAGAGGATATTTTGGATTTCTGATGCTTACAAGCAGAAAAATGATCAAGCTGTGATAAAGCAGGTAAGCAACTGCAAATATTACCGGGGGGGGGGGGCTCTTTTCTTGTTGCAATAATTGTACAAAACATCTAGATGAATACGACACATTGTTAGCAATATTGTAATAATTTGCAATATTCATAGATTAATCTTCCTTTTGATTGTGCTGTTCTGCAGCCTTATGAGTTTTTGCTTGATACTACTATCTAACACAGCTGGACAAAAAGGACATTGAAAGTATACTTTTTGTTGCTTGCTCTGGTGATATGGTGCACCAAGTGGTCTTGTATGTCAGATATAACCATTGTATGATTCTGCAGCTTGTACCATCAAATAGATTATGATTTTACAATGTCAGGCAGGCACACTGGGGTTTCCTTCCAAGGGTCCAACTGAATCTTCTCATATCAACATGTATATTACTAAGCAATATTTCTGTCTCATAATCTTCTGGGAACTTTCTTGACAATCTTTATTCACCAAAATTTTATTGTAAGAGTTGTGTCACTGACAGAAATAAGTCTACCCCCAGAATACACAGCACCATTAACAATCGTAATACATTTTCAGGGGATTGGGCAATCCTATGTATTTTCTATCCTGCACACATACAACTCAAGAATCAGAGTTTTGATTTTCAGTAAATATTTTTCATTTGAGAACAATGGGCTGTTTAGGCCAATGCCTCAGCGTATTCAACCTCAATCAAATGGCTTGAAAAGGCCAAGGATGCTTTTATCAAGATGAAGAATGTCAGCTTTGGGTCAGATTTGTGCTTCATTGACTGTCACTTTCTGGAGTAACACAATAACCAACATCAGCTTGAATTGGGTTTCTAGTGAATATGCACATACATTTTAAAGCCTGTGATAAAATCACAGTGTGAGTATTGCATGGACTCCAATTTATTCTCCCTACAGCTTCTCTGAGTGCTTACCTTTTTGGTCCCTTTCTTTGAAATACCTCAGTGTAGCCATTATCTGGCAAATGAATTCAAATATTATTTATTTATTTATTTATTTATTTATTTGCGACATTTATATACCGCCCTTCTCACCCCGAATATCTGACTGAATCATGCATACATTTCCCCAATACTGAAGCATAAATGATCTAGTCAGATATCTGAATTCCCTTGCCAGATAATAGCCATATTTAGGTATCTGCCCTTTTTCAACAGGACCTAAATACCCTAAAAGTACCAACTCTTGTTTGATCTTGGAAGCTAAAGAAAGGTCACTGCTTAGTCCTTGAATGAGAGATAGTTGAAAGGAAGGAACTGGCAAAACCACCTCTGGTATTTATTGCATAATAGAACCCTATGAAACCTGTGTGGTTGCCATATGTGGACAAGTCACTGGAAGCAACATACACATTCATTGATTTTTTTGCCAGGGAAATTCACTAGTAAACATATGGGGGAATCAGTGTTGTTGTAATGGGAAAATTAGTGGGGCTATGAACCACAGATTTGCATTTGTTAACATAAAAGAATACTGTTTAATTGGAATTCAGATCTTTTACCTATACAATAATACGAAGGTGCACAAGAGAAATCCAGAACTGCAGAACTGATTGTAGAAATCTGGACATCTCTGTGTGCATTTAAAACCAAAAGAAAACAGGATCAGGATTCAACATTACCTTGACAGATTAGAGAGCTGGACCAAAAATTAACAATATGAAATTCAATAGAGGTGTTTTCATGAGGTACCACATCTGACATGGAAAATGAAATGAACAGATATAGGTTGAGTAACACCTGATGCGAAAATTGTAAATTTGAAAAAGACCTAGCGCTCTTAGTGGACCACAAATTAAACATGAACCAACAGTGTAAAGCAGCAGTCAAAAAAACCAATACAATTCTGAGCTAGATCAACAGTCAATGTCATCCTATTGGATTTCAACTGTAAGAAAAGAGATCCCACCCAAGCACTACAAACCTAAGAACTATTGACAAGCCTGTATTTGAACATACTGTACTCTTTCTCCTAAGAGTTCTTGAAAAAGAAGTTGAATGAACATCTTTTAGGAGTGCTGTAGTTGGGTATTCCTGCAAGAAAGGAGTGACTATATTTCACTTGAGGCCAACATCATCGCAAGGATTCTATGGTTCTATGCTAAGAGTTTATTTTTGAAGGGTTAATTCTTCCATCCGTCATCTAATAATTTCTACAGTTGTTGAATCAAGTCTGTGCACAGTGAGGTGCATATGTGGCCTCAAGTCTTCCAGACGAGACGGTTCATCAAAAATACTGGGTCATTTTTTAAAAATTTCTCTTAGATATTTAACAGATTTCTAAAACCAGATCCAAGAAGAAGAGTGCTACTTCCGCAATGGTTCTTTCCTTCTCGCACATAACATTCTTTCATGTTTGATAAGTGACAATAATTTCGTACTGTTGTCAATACTGGCACTTTGCACACAACAAAAGTCATAAATGGGTCATCACAATTTTCTTTTGTTCCTCGTGAAATAAAAACACACACCATACAGCACCCTAGCCTTTTCCATTTTCTCCATATAAATGCAGCCTGCAATTGCTTCCACAGCTGTAGGCTGTGGCTGCTTTTAAAAAATTGCTTTCTTTTTATGTTGTACTTGGCTAGCCAATACTAGGTTATTTCTCCATGATCAATGCTTCATCTCTTCGACAGGGCTATTATAATTGCATTAATATTTCTTGTTTATTTCTCACTCCTCTGAAGAAAATCTATAAAATTTCATCAATGACCTCTCTTTTATCCAGTGAATTTTTCATTTGGTTGCTCAGTTATAATGCTGAACAATTTTGTGAACATTTTGGGCAATTTTATTATATTCCTGCTACTTTATCCTTTTCACCTTTCCCCACTCTTTCATACAAAATTTCATTTACAAATATTCCTCACCATTTCTTTTTAAAAACAGAGAGTTAAAACCAACGCTATGAATGTGGTTGCCATTCTGCAGGTTCTTTGTGTTTCAGTTAAAAAAGAAGAGTTAAGGGGAATGGATGAGGACCAGGAAATTGACCCTGGGACTCACCACTGTTGCCTAGTCTTGATATACAGATATTAGAACAGAGAAAGTGTGTCATGTCAGAAGCCTGCCACACAAACACAAGTTTTAGGACTGTAGTAACAGCCAGCACTGTATTAGATGTGTATTACTAGAACAATGTGCCCAAATAAAAGGCAGTGGCATGAGTGAACACACAACATGTGAGTAAACAGTCCATGATCATGGCAGTAAAATTTCAAGAATTTCAATATACTACTACTAATAATAATAATACAATATAATAATATTAATTATATATTATTTATTACATGTAATATTACAGTATAGTGGTGTGGTGCAATATGCTGGTATATAGTGCTTGTGTTGTGCTGTGCTAGTGATATAATACACTGTATGCAAATATTATTTGTAAGCCGCTCTGAGTTCCCTTCGGGGTGAGAAGAGTGGGACATAAATGTAATAAATAAATAAATAAGAATGAAAAATATGGCTTACATTTGTCATGGTTCAGTATAATTTGTAAGGTTTCTCCTAATAACAAAAGCATCACAGAAGTACAAAACTAGAAATAATTGAGAGTAGCCTTCAACTTTCCTAGTAATTTCTTCCTTAGAGATGCCCATTGTATCTGGGAGAGATGCTAACAGGTAACATCAGCAACACAAATTTGGGTGCTCACAAACCAATTAATGAGTACTGCATATAGTTTTTCCAAGAATATTAATACTAATATTAACTGCATTTTCAGCTGTTACTTTCTATACATCAGGGCCTCAGGTCATACTCATATGCCAGAGTGGGTATGTTACTTGCTCTTTATATGACATTTGCTCACTGGTACATAAAACATGGGACTACCCTAAGTACCATTGTTTATGAAGCATGAATATGCCTGGCTTATTTCTCAACTTTTGTTGGGATCAGGCCCGGTTCTCATTGACGCCACTGAAACCCTTCCTAGGCACACCCGAAGCAGCAGCAGCGACCATTGGGTCACTCACCACCAAACCAGGAAGTATTTTGTATTCTCACGATATTTCGTGAGACCTCGTGAAATCTCGCGAGATTTCTGCATGATCTCACAGAAATCTCGCGAGAATACAAGCTACTTCCTGGTTCTGCGACGAGCAACCCAATGGTCACCGCCGCCGGTAAGTTGGGGGTGGGGGGGCATAATTTCGGGGGGGGGGGCAGCCCTAGGTTGGCTTACAATCTGAAAAAACCTAGGGCCGCTCCTGGTTGGGATGAATCTATTTTGCTTTTCCTACCTGCTGTATCCTATTTGAACCATGTGCTGGCAAATTTTTCTAAACAAATGATTTCCTAGTACTATCTTGCATAGTGGAGGCAGCCCTTACACCAACCCGATGTGTGCTGAATCACTTTGGATCTAGTTCTTCTATTCTTCTTTGTTCTCATAGTCACCTATATGAAGAGGAAACATCCCCGCCATACTGTATACTAGGGTTGTGCACAGATTCACTTTTCAAAATAGGCTCTGGCTGTTCTGGCTGTTTCAGCCAGCTGTAATGGCACAAGCTCTGCCACCATTTTTTCCTGGCTGCAACAGACTACATGGCTGCCAAAAACTACTACTTTTGGTTTCTTTCGGCTACATCTGGAGCACAGAGAGGCAGCTGCAAGTACACAGGGTTTCCCTGTAAGCTTTCCTGTTGAGCCAATCAGAACAGAAGAAAGCCATAGTGTGTTTTTTAACCAAGCTATGCTTCCATTTTTCTATTGTGAGCAGGCTTCTGAGATAGACAGATCGGTGATCTAAATTCTCAGTGACAGAATGAAGATCAAGAGTAGTTCATGTTTGGCCATCGACACACTGTTTTGTCAGAGAAAAGATATGTCACACAGATGATCAGTAAAGAACAGGAAGTTTACTCTATAAAATGCAGAGCAACATATGTACAGTCATAAGAACAGTTGTATTGACTCACACAATGTCTTTTGAGAGATATTCAAATGGTCCTTAGATGTCCATGTAAAATGTCTTCCTCTCAGCAGCCCAGGCGCAAATCTTGCTAAGCTACTGTAGAGAAAGCCATCTGTAACCATTGCCAAAAATCCCAGGCTCAGCTAGCTCCCTGGGTGTAGCCCAGCCAATCAGCTTCGTGCTTTGCATTTTTAGTTAACACACACACCAACTGATTTTTACATGCCCCAACACCACTCACCACTTTGCATGGCTTGGCTTGCTTTTAAGTCACCTAACAATCTATAAGCAGTTTACTTTTTACACATTTAAGAAACTGCCACCGATGGTGCCCTTCACATGAGGCAAGCTTCAAATGTGGGATAGAGGGCATATCTTACCATTTCTATGAGGAGGAAATTTATATCTTTTTAAAAGAAGGGCTAATGCTCCTTCAGGTGGTGTGGCTTCCATTGAAATAAGTGTATGAAAGGGTTCCTTAACTCAGCTTCATTGAAAGGGTGTTGAGGAGAAAGGATCCCAGAAAGGTTGTTTTCTTAAATCTGATGCCTTTAATTCAGGTCTTATTGGAGGATATAAGGCAAAAGGATCTAAGAAAGGATGTTTCTTAAGACTGATGGTTTTAATCCAAGTCTTATTGAAGGATATATGGAGAAATGATCCCAGAAAGGTGATTTCTAGGCTTCTGCAATCCAAGTAAGCCACAATCCGTTTTGGTGTCCTGGATTTCAGTGGAGGTCCTGATCCATTTTTCAGGGGCCTCCCGAATTCAGGAGGACAGAAATCAATTTTCAATCTGGGAAACTGAAAGATTAATTTTCTATCTGGCCTATTATTGGGAGAGGACTTCCCAGCCCCCCCTTCTTGTCATTTTAGGCATCATTTGTCCTCATATCCTTCATTAAGTCCTGAATTAAAAGCATCAGAGTTCAGATACCACTCTTTCTGCAATCCTTTCCCTTCTGTCTCTAGAGGAGACCTGGGTTTACTAAAGGCTTAAGAAACATCACTTCATAGGATCCTTTCCCTTCTGTCGTTAGAGGAGACTGATGTTTAAAGAAAAGGCTTACGAAACATCGCTTCCTGGATCTTTTTCCTTCTAGTGGCTGCCTTCCTCCCCACACTCAATGTGTAACTGAAATAAACTGAAAGCAGCCAGTTTTCGACAACCACTGATGGCAAAAAATGGCAACGGAGCCCATGCCATTACAGGCTTCCAAACAAGCTAAAGGCAAACATCCAAAACAAATCTGTGGTTTCTTAATGACTGAAGGGGAGCCTTGTAAATTCCCCATTGATGCTAATGGGCCAGATCTTCCCGGATGAAAAAAAAATGGATTTTTTCCCCACTGAATTTGGGAGGTTCTCAAAAAATGGATCTGGGGGTCTAACGAAATCCGGATACCGAAAACAGAACAGGGTTAAACCAAATCACACACCCCTACTGTATACTGGCTGTACTTTCTTTCATCATTTTAAATCACTTGTTATGAAATACAATCTGCCTTCTGAAGGCAAAAGCTATGCTGACTGGATTCCACTTTGGTTAAGAAAACAGATCCATGTACAGGATCTCCTATAACACCGTGTAACAAAATTTGAAAAAAAAATCTGTTCCTGGTTTGAAAGTGTTATTTCCTGTTTAATTGTGTAGTATGTGCTTTGAAAGTAGTTGTTATACTCCAGAAACTTCGTTTTTGTGGCTGCCACAAACTAGGTTAAATTGGTTGAGCCCCGATGAGATATTAATTGAAAAACTATAGCAAAACGTGTTGCAGGATGTCTTGAAAAAACAAAGTGTTTGCAGTTTAATAAACTTTCCCCATGTTTTTATGATATATAGTAGAGTCTCACTTATCCAACACTCGCTTATCCAACGTTCTGGATTATCCAACGCATTTTTGTAGTCAATGTTTTCAATATATCATGATATTTTGGTGCTGAATTCGTAAATACAGTAATTACTATATAGCATTACTGTGTATTGAACTACTTTTTCTGCCAAATTTGTTGTCTAACATGATGTTTTGGTGCTTAATTTGTAAAATCATAGACTAATTTGATGTTTAATAGGCTTTTCCTTAATCTCTCCTTATTATCCAACATATTCGCTTATCCAACGTTCTGCTGGCCCGTTTATGTTGGATAAGTGAGACTCTACTGTAATCAATTAAGAAATGGTATTTATAACCCAGGAACAAAAATCATGTTGCATAGTGTATTCAAGCAAGTTATAAGTCATCCTCATAAGTCGTGACACTGAGGTTAAATATTAAGCTTTGAATCATTTTCTCCTTTTTTATTTATTAGCCTAAAACTATTCTTCTTGGGTGCACATTAAATAATATGCTTAATCACATGGCTTAGAAAACCTGTGGTGTTCTGAATCGGGGGAACTGCAACCAGCTCATCTTACTTTCCATTTGTGGTTTTCATCCTCTTGGTCAAGCGTATTAATGAAATATCCTATAACACACAGTGATAACTGTGTATGTACATTGTGGTGATATGTGGTTAGAAACTGGAACCTGAGGGCTCAGCAGATGAACATTTAAACTAACACAACTAAACCAAATCCATAATCTCAGGCCCTGCTGCTGCAAAGAATAATTTTAAAAAACCCAGCAGATGGTGTCAGATTGCCAAATTGTAATATGTTTTTGAGTGGCCACATTCCCAGTAATACAGCTGGAGTGCCTAAAAGGGAGTCAACAGCCAGCCATGGAATGGAAGTGTGGTCCTGTTAGGGACCGGGATGGGAGCTGGGTTTAAATAGTGGGGCATGACCTAGTTAGGAACACAGGAAGCAGAACGGTGTAAACGTAATGCAAGAGAGTCGAGTGCAAGTGGTAATCTCAGCTACGGCCGCACAGATTGAGCTTCTGGTTTTGTTCAGAAACTAGTAGAAAGATGGATGGATCAATAATGGCATTTCTATGTATGTCTACAGTTGGAAAAGCAAGGGTAACCTATCACCAAGAGTCCTTTTGTCTATAAAAGAAGATCATGAGGGTAGAACCTCTCTGTTTGCACCCCACCTAAGATGTATGAGAAAGCTGGACTGTGGTGAACTAACCTCTGTGAAGCTAGAGAGAGGAAAGAAATAAGAGTACAAAAACAGAAGGCAGAAAGCACAGTAGTCTATACTGCAGCAGTATAAAAGATTTACCACTGTTTAAACACACAGCATGGTATTCCCTCCTTCCTTTGTAAACCATTTTTGGCTGGGGGAAAAAATACCAGCAGAGTTAGCAACTCAGAGCTACCTCCAGCAACATATGGAGTGCCATATTCTGTTCCAATCTAGAATTACTACAAATCATCATTTTTTACTCTCTAACAATGACCAGTGTGAATAATACAGAAGGGAGACATTTGAGAAATGAAGGATCAATAAAATGTTATCCATTACACCTATCAACTCTAATTCAATACAAATAAAGGACAATCACCTTAATTTTTACAAATATTTCCTAAAATCATATCTCTGTTTAGTTATCATAATATGCTTCAGCTTTTCAAGTTATGATTGGAAGATTCCCTTTGAGCCTTTGCGAAAGTGTATACATAGAATGGTAAACAGAATAGAACAGTTTCTAAAAAAAAGTGCATCTCTACTCAAATGCATTTTAATTGAATAATTGAAACACACAACTTAAGGACTATTTAAATGCACTTTTCTTAATCTGTGAGGCCCTAACTCAGATTTCGTCAGCCCTGTATCTGGTAGAATATACTAAGTGCTGGGTCATGATCTACTGAAGGAAAGACATGACTGTTTACATTGGCATACCACTTTCCTAATTGGCCAAGAGGGAAGTGTAGTTTTTATTACATTTTCTAGTGTACATGGCAGCAGCAATAGCAATCACAACAGATCTGAAATAAGAATTTCAAATCACTGGGACAATAGGGGCCTGCCTTTGAGGTTCAGTGCTATTGCTACATCTTTGGAAACCAGAAATCTGATAACTTCACACAGTCAGCACAAAATGGAATGATGACCTTGACCTGCACAACATCATCCAGTATTTTTTTTCCATAAATGGTGCATACCATAACTATGCTGCTATGATCTAATAAGAATCTAAAAGTAATTAACTGGATTTGCAGGAAAAAAGCCATGCACCAATGCCTTAATCAAATATGTATTCTTATCAGGGTTCTAAGGCAGCAGTAAATTGGGACATTTAAAAAAACTGGGCCCTCATCCAATCTGTGATCTGATCAGGGTTCAATGGTTATAATAAATTGGAACTATTAAAACTGGGACCTCGTCCAATACTTTTATTTTGTCTCAACCACAGAACCTAGCAGTGCTGCTAAGTCAGGAATATTCAATGAAGAAAAATGCTGTGTTGAATTAACTCTTAACAAATATGATGCAACATATACAGGAGTTTCAACACAGATGCACTCATTCTAAAGTTGAGTTGTGGTTATAATAATATTGCATTATATTAGGAATCTACAATAATCTATAGTCCTATGAGGCATACATATGTTCTGCTAACCTCGGGCCTTGAGTACAAGAGACTTTGGACAATATTCCCGATTTTTGTCCATCTTTTCACAAACGTTAACAGAGTAGAGAAACAGAATTATCTCAGAATTGTAGTAAGGAGTTTAATTTTATTTTATAGCTAACCTATTTCTGCTATCCTTTTACAAAAGAACTAAAGGAATGGTTGATACAATACATATGTCCAGCATCACATAATCTGGGTACAGAGTAAACCAAGCCAAAAATTATAATAGAATGAAAACAGACTTTCAAGCCAATGTTTTTCCAAATATGGGGTTAAATGTTTTTATTTCTGTGAATTTAGCTTGTGTAGGGTATCTACAGCTGCAATATTAAATTGCAGTTTCCCAAATATCAAAAACGTATGTATTGATTTAAAGTATATTAGCATTTAGGAAGGCTCGGGGCTAATAAGAAGAGGAGAACTACTCTACAGCTTTGGAGAGCTTCCTAGAATTCAAGTAAAATATGGAGTTAAGTCCTTACGCTTTTAAATATTCAGTCCTACCCAAATACTGAAAATACAGAAGTCAGATACACACTTTTTCACTAGTAGACCCACTTTCTCCAGTAAAAAAATTCAAAGACAAACCATTTCTATTAGCAAAATTAATCCTCTTTGTTTCATAAATACCTCCACAGGAAGATGCAACTTGGCATATCGAGTAACTTTGTGTTCACAATTGTGTGCATGCTTTTTATTACAGAAGAATGGGAGAAAGCGTGAGAGTGAATGGAGCTCAACAGTAAGATGTTAATCTCTCATGGAAAGAAGACTTTGGTCTCAGTAGGGTTACTTAAGGAAAATAGGGAAACAACCAGGAAAAACAGCTGTTTTAAAGCTGATATTAGTATTAAATGCAGTTTAAAAGCGGGTAAATGATAGTACAGTACAAGCAACCTGATGCATCTGGTTTGCTTCAGAAAGAGCTTCAAAGGGCAAGAATATTAAAAAAGAATGTGGGTTGCCTTAAAGCTAAGAATGCAACGCACTTTCCATTTCAGAAAAAGGAAATCTGCCTCGTCCCACACTGAATGTTAAATCTGAAGCAGTTTTACTTCAAGACTGAATCATATCTACTTAGAAGACGAAAAATATTCAGAGAAAATAATGTTTTTGATGGATAAAATATTAAGCCTTTGAAGCTTAATGTTTGAAGCTAGTCCAGTTTTCTAAACCAGGACCTATACTGTGACTTTAAATATCTATCTTAAAACAGGGTTTTTGTCTGATGATCTCATAACTTAGATTAGAACAAGTTAAGTGGTTCCAAAACTGTGATGAATCAACTAAGCACAGCAAATAAAAAAAGCTAATCCAAACAAACCCATACTAAGTGATCTATGTTATGATGTTCTCCTATCAGTTCAGAGAAATGTCACTTACGGAGCTGAAGAGAAGTATGAAAAGAGAAAAACTGCATTGTTATATTTGAGTGACTTAGGCTCCATCTACATGGATTTCGAGTATCTGCTTTGAACTGGATTATATTAGTCTACACTGCCATATAATCCAGTTCACAGAAGATAATCTGGATTTTATATGGCAGTGTAGAACGGGTGTTAGTAACTACATGTACAAAGGAATACAATTTCAGTTAGTTTATTTCACAAAATTGAGTGGTTTATGTCCAAAAAATGGATTGATCACTTAAAACCACACATTCATTCCACAGGTATTACAGTGGGTATATCCCTAGGCTACAAGTCTGAACAGTCCTTGGAAGAATTTAAACTGATTTTATAGAAAAAGCATGGCAACGTAAAATCTGCCTGAACATTTTAGTACAACAAAGAGGAACATGTAGCCTTCCAGACTTTAATTTCCATCAGCGCCATGAGCTATGTTCAAGGACTCTGCATTCAGGAATTGTAATTTAACACCAATTCCAGATAGCCACAGAGGTGTTCAGCAGAGGCACCACATAGCACTTTCTTTGGTGCCACTAGTATTTTCTTGACAAGTTTTATTCAGAATGCATTGCCCTTACCTTTCTCTGAGGCTGAGAGAGTGTGACTTGCCCAAGGCCACCCAGCGTGTTTCCATGAAGAAGCAGAAATTTGAACCCTGATCTCCAAGCCATATTTCAGCCCTCAAACCACTACACCATGCTGAATGTCCTCTCTGCTCAGTTCAAAAACTGATGATTCAGGTGGTGTTACATCAGGGAAACTCTTTTCAGGCTCACTGCTGACTGGACCAAAGACACCTTTATGCTCCTGACTTAATGTCAGGTAGACGAAGCCATTGTCATCTGACTGGTTGGATCCAGCTCCTGGCTTCTCTTTCAGAAATAGATGAAATTACATTTTTTAAAGTCTGAAATCCACTTCCAACCCAGAAGTAATGAAGGAATGGAAGGCTATTACATCTGGAAGGCTATTGGAAGTGGAATGTGTATAACAGTCAGGATCTTAAGTTTTTCAATCAGTGTAACAAAAAAAAAAAAGCATGAAATTGATCATGTGTGCATCTACACCAGTGGTTCTCAACCTGTGAGTCCCCAGATGATTTGGCCTTCAACTCCCAGAAATCCTAACAGTTGATAAAATGGCTGGGATTTCTGGGAGTTGTAGGCCAAAACACCTGGGGACCCACAGGTTGAGAACCACTGATCTACACTGTAGAATTAATGCAGTTTGGAATCACTGCAACTACTATGACTCAATCCTATGAAATCATGGGAGCGTAGCTTGACAAGGTCTTTACCTTCTCTGCCAAACAGTGCTTGTGCTCTATGATTCCAAAGCACTCAATCATGGCAGTTAAAGTGATGTAAAAAAAGCATTAGTTCTCCAGTGTAGGTGCACCTCCTTTAGGTCAGGGTCTTATAATGAAGGCCTCAATCTCTCAAGGAATGATGGAAGAGTGGGGTATGCATTACTATAATATCCTTTCAACAAAATAGCAGGAAAACAGGCAAGCATTCTTGTTTCTAGAAAAATCTTTTCCTTATCCCTATTCAACAACAGAACAACAACAAAATAATCCATCGTGTTACCAGGCATGGAAAGTTAACAGTAGAAGGTTAATATAGTTTTTATAAAACCAATGTTAGTAATTAGGAAAGCAATTAAAATCTCATACAAAGCCAAGTTCTTTGTGTGGCTTTTGCTCACCATATGATTTCCCTTCTATATCTTGGCACTGCAATTGTTAGATTTACTATAAATTAATTTCTCTCCTAATAAGGAACGAGGGCTGAGTCTGCAGAGCCTACATTCTAGTAAATCTTTTGCAAAACGTGGTCCATTTAGCAGCAAGACAAAGTAGGCAGCAAGTGAAGTCATAGTGGCAGCAAGATCTATGGCACAGCTTCACTGTGTGGTTGCCGTTGCCAATATGTGCATTAAAATCTTAGACCTGAATTACATTATACATTATGGGATTAGTGAATCTTGGGGCAAAGTTATAAAACTCATCTTTACTGTCTGTGTAAGCCATCATTAGGTGAACAGTCAATAAAAACATAAAGCACTGAAGTTCCACTCAACTGGATAACTTGAAGCTTATTTTAGTCAAGCCCTACTGCATTTTTTACATAGTCATATGTCACAAGAAAGCCAGCTTTTCCTTTTTTATTATTGATAAAATCATCGGCTACCTTTGCAAGAGCTGGGTAATATATTATTTTTTATCTGCCAGCATCGCACACTAAGCTAGGCACTTGAGTTACTTCAGTTTTGCCTTCTCTAGAGACTAGTTCACACAAACATGTTCGCTACTGAAGCATCATGTGGTGATTTGTATCTGCAGATGAGCTCTCTCAGGTCACCTGCACTTAAGATAGAACTTGTACATCAATGCAGCACAGGATCTTCAGAAGAGCTCCTTTATGCATCTAGCTGCAAGGCATCAAATGCCGAGGAAGCAAACAGTGAGAACTCCTGCAGCTCCAAGGTAGGGTGAGCTTTCAAAAAATGTTGTTGGAATGTAGTTACTTTCAGTCCTAGTCAGCACAGTCAGGGCTGAGAGACGATAAAAATAGTAATTCAGCAAAATCTAGAGGGCCATTTCTAGATCATGGGATGGTTCATTTCCAACCCCTGCACTCCTGAAATTTAGAACTACAAGCAAGGGTGATATGGCCATACTGAAGGCTTTGCAGTCTTGTAGCAATCTGAAGCACTGCCCAACTGGGGATGAAGGAATCTGACAGCAAGTCCCAAAATTCCAAAATTTACCTTCCCTGTTTTCACTTTTGAGGCAAAGGCAACCACTGTTAAAATTTTATTTCATAGGCAAAACAACAATATGACTTGCATAGCAACACTGGCGATGTAACAATGTGTGTGAAAGGAAACCCCATGAATGAGAGATAAGTTATTTTGTGCTGGTAACCTTCCTTATCCTCTGACTTCTCCTCTCCTATAAACAATCATAATTGATGGGATTTCTACTTCTCTCTCATACTCAGACACTTCAATTTTAGGTAACATTTTACATTGTTTTGAAAATTTACCAGATTCATCTGTATACATGTAATTTTAAAAAACAAGCATAACATAGAAGTTGGCATCCTATTGGTTAGTTGTTGCATGTCTAAAAGTGTCTTTTGGCTTATGGGAGACACTAAGGGCCCTTCTACACTGTATTTATATCTCAGGATCTGATCCCAGATTATCTGCTTATTCTAGATTATTTGGCAGTGGAGACTCCTATAAATCCAGTTCAAAACAAATAATATGAGATCAGATTGTGGGACATAAGGACAGTGTAGAAGGGGCCTAACCTATCACAGGGTTTTCCTGGCAAGACTTGTTCAAAGGGTATTTTCTTTGCCTTCTTCTGAGGATGAGAGAATATGACTTGTCACCCAGTGGGTGCCCATGGCTAAGTAGGAAACCCTGGTCTCCCAAGTCCAAGTCCAATGATGAAACCACTAAACCATGTTCGCTCTTTAGTCACAATTGGAGTAGACTATTCAATCAGGTGTAGAAAAGAGTTAACAAAACAATCAAAGGACAGGAGCAACTCTCCAATGAAGAACACAGGCTCCTGTCCTGCTGGAGGTTTTCCACCTGAGAAACTGTCTGTCCACTGTCTGAACTGATTGCATTACAAAGGTCCAAGGTAGCCTGCATGATTCAACATGGCTCTCCCTATGTCCTGTTTAGGCTTGTATTTCCTTTGTATCTCCCATATGGCTGCATGGCTCAGTTGATTAGAAGTAAAACTGTCAGTCTGCATGCATACTGCAGTAGGTCTATTCTCAAACACTGGATACAAGTTGTGACAGACACAAATTGGTGTTCTTACTGCTCTCATCAATGTGAACCAACACTGTGATCAGACAGAAGTGAGGTTAATGTGTTATGTGGTTATAGCAAAGAAAAGAGAAATAATGTGCTTGTTCATGTGGTATAACTTACATTTTTCCTTTGGGGATTCATATGATAAACATTTTTTTTCTTAATATACAATTAAAAGGAATGAAATTGCCCAGAGGAAGAAGGTGATATTTCTGTGCCTATTAATTGTGGGATAAGAATCAAATATATGAGTTTAAAATATAATCTAGGTCCATCAGTTTCTAAGCACACCTGCTGTTCTCCATTTCAATCTCAAACGTTTCCAGGTCAGAAAGGTGAATAATTATTAGAGAAGATAAACCAGAATTATAAAAGCATTGAACTGACTGTTTTTAATAGGTTCTTACCAATTAACTGTCACTCCAGGGAATACATTCTATTTCGAAAGAGAATTTATCACTGAATGAAATGTTAACAACAATTATTCCACGTCCAATTGGAACATTAGCTCCAGAAACAGACGGGATCATTCCTTGAAGTCTGCCAAACATTTTAGCAAATGACACCGGCCCTTTAACAGATGGGCTACTTACTCCTTAGCTTGCCAGGATACTAATAAAGATGTTGGCTTCTGTAAAATGAAGGACACATGCCTCTCAAATTGCCAACATCCAGACAGGAGGTTAGACTTTTAAAAAAGTAAAAAGAAGAATTTGCAGGGAGGGAGGGAGGGTGGGTGGGGAGGGGGGGGGACTCAGCTTAGAAGTGCCAGACATAAATTTCACTGACACTAGTACAAAACCTTCACCAAACTCCAATTAACCCATTAAAGCCACTGAGCGTGTATATAATAATAAATGTGACTTTTATCAGACTTTTATCTTTTGTGCCATAAAAATGGTATTTAATTTTCAGTCTGTTTTTGGACAAATGCAATTATTGTAATTGCCAGATACTGCAAGCTGATTTTAACATTTGGATGCCTCATGAAAAAAAGTATACAGACAAAAACATTTCATAACTTGAAATATAATAAATGGCAACAATTTACAGAAGAAAACAACTGAGGTCAGGCTTAGGGTCACACACTATCTGTGATCAATGAACCAAATGCTGTCCACAAGCTATGAACATCGGTCCTTCTTTTTTGTCTGCAAAACACACACACACATAGACACATATATATTCAAAGGAAAGGGGCAATCATTTGATTGGGCTGCCTGCCTTTGGCTTTCAGGACTGCAAGTTTTGCAAGCCTTTATAAAAGGAAGAATGTGAAATCTGATGGGATGATCACAAGAGAGGCATAACACTTCATCTGCCATCTCAGCATCCCTACACTGGAGATCCAGAGGGCAAAGGCTTCTCCTTTCTCTATGGATGCACAATTGCATCTGGATGGTGGTAGGCATATTCCACAGCCAACCAGTAGTCATTTGGATTGAAAGCAGAAGAGATCTTGAATATTTACTTGCCCAATGCCCAAGAGAATACTTGAAAGTCTAGCTCTATCAAACTCACTGACTAAGGTGTTAGGCCCTTGGAACTGTCATGCACAGTGATAAAATAATTACTACGACTCAAATTAACGAGGAACAGCTCAAGTAGTAAACTAGTTACATGGAAGTAAAGGAAAATGATTCCAGCATATTCTCCCTCTAGACATCTCACTCATCTGTCTTCATGAGGGGGCTCCACATATGCTGCTCCCAAGAGCACCAAGGATGTGGGCATGAAGGCCCCAGATCCTACCAAATACACCCAACTTTTTGAGGCAAAGGCAACAACTATTAAAATTTTATTTCATAGGCAAAGCCAATAACATGACTTGCAAAACAACACTGGCAATGTAAAATATTAGGCTCAGAGGAGCTATTCTAGCTTTTGAACATATGGATTCTTCCATGTTCCATGAATCCACAACACAACCTTAAGTGAATTAAGGTGTTTCTAAGGAGATGGTACACGGAACAAGCAGACGGGCAGTCTAGGGAAGCCAATATTGCTCTCATCATAAATGAATATCTGATTAGGACAAACAATGATGAGATGCATTCCAGGATATAATTAGTTGCAAAGAATCTCACACTGCTGTTTCCCTACCTGTTCCCAGTGACGCCTATATTAGCATAGGTATGAGCTTTATGAGTTATGCACCAGGCAAACAAGATCTATCTATAGTGCCAGACCCAGAAAAGAGATGTAGAGATTTGCCTATATTAGCTTTGGATAGGGAACAATTAACATCCCTGTAAAATTTGTTTTGTTGTTTGTGCTCCTGTTCCCACCACTTTCTGTCCCTGTAATAATTGGATTTGGAAAAAATGGCTTCTTGTGGAAACAAGGATTGGGGAGAAAGCTTCAGTGGAGATGCCTTTCCCTATGGTAACTCCTTCTGGAATGAATTTCCCTTTAGAGGGGTAGATTTGTCTTACTTCCTGTTGTCTAACCCCTGTTCTTAACTATGAATCATATGTAAGTCACATGTTTGTAACTCAGGGACTGTCTGTGATGTGTTTCTAAGAGAGAAATGACTAATAAGATTGGTGACAAGAAGTCTGGGATGCCATTTCTGGGATCACTTCCCTGATTTTCTGCTAGCAAAGGTACATCCTCTTTTGTCACAGAACACAGGCTGGGATCCCCACTCCCCTCCCTTCAACTCACCTTTCTCGTTCCTCCTTCATCTTTTCAAATTCTTCTTCTTTAAGAGTTCCAGTCTTGGTGTTTCCTTTCTGGTCACCCTTTACACCTTTATCCTCTTTTTTCTTCCCAAACCTGATTAAGAAATTGGGAAAGGTCATATGAAGGGAGAAAAGGAATAGTAGGGAAAGTATGCATAACTGAAAATCCACACTGGGGGATTAAAACAAGAACAGTATAATGTACTTTTTGTTTCGGAAAGCTACGCCTTCCGAAATAGAGTGGATGACACTATTCAATAAACTAAAAATTCCTCAGAGTATGAATTAACTAATTTTCCATACACTCGGAGCTTAATTTTTTCCAAGATATCATCAGTTAATGTATGCTGGAGATTTCTCAAGATGCCGAATGAATGAGAATTTTTTTCAATGCTAGCCTACTATTAGCATAAATTTTAAAGCAGCTGAAGGGGTTTGTTTCCCCAAGGACAGCGTGCGTCTAAGTAATCCTTGCCAGCCCTCAAGCCCAGGCACAGAACCCCTGTGCCATGTTCTCGAACTAAAGTCGCTGCACAGCTTCAACTGTTCTCTAGTTTCCCTTTGGAAGTGAGATAAATGGTGCCACACTGTATGAATAAGAACTGTGCTAATTTAAGGGGAAAAAACACTTGGCATACCTACTTCCTATTTTCATTAGAAACACACAACAAAGTACAGGTGCAAAGGGTATACATGTCCAGGAAAAGCCATTTTCATATGTGCTAAGACAAACATTTGCTCAGTGCAAAAACTATAGAATGACATGTTTTTTGTACCACAGCTGATGGGTACTGCTGGAACTTATCATTTAGATCAATGCATGATTCTAATTTTACTGTTTGGAATTTCCAAGTTGGATTACTTCCCTGACAATTTAACAAAAACATATAATACAGTGTATGATTTAGAATGAGGAAATGCAGATTTTAGGAGAAATAGATACTGAATTGTATTTAAATGTTCTGTTGTCAGATATTATAATTTATTTCTTACATATTGAAAAGACGGGTTTCATTCATTTAAGGCTCCACAAAGCTTATGGATCATGATAATTAACTACACTGGTGTAGATGGTGGCATAGGAGCAGAAACACAGGAAGGGCTTTCTCATCTTCCCCTATTCACCCTGATTGTGGCTCAAAAAAATTGGTTACTCCAGAATTTAAACATAAATTACACTATGTAATATTTTTTTGAAAAAAAAATCTGTTCCTGGTTTAAAAGTGTTATTCCGGTTTAATATTGTGATATGTGCTTTGAAAGTAGTTGTCATATTCCAGAAACTTCCTTTTTGTGGCTGCCACAAACTATGTTGAATTGACTGAGACTAGAGGAGATATTCATTGAAAAACTATAGCAAAATGTGCTACAGGATGTCCCGCAAAAATGAAGTTTTTGAAGTTTAACAAACTTTTCCCCATGTTTTTATGATAGAACCAATTAGAAAATGACATTTATAATCCAGGAACAAAAATTATGTTACACAGTGTTATTAACAAGGTGAGAACGAGTATGTTTAGAATGTTTGTGATGGTAACACTTGGTGATGTTTCCAGCTAACAGGAAAATGGAATTGCAACACATATATCATAGTGTTGCCTGGGGCTGGTTACAAGGACCATAAAATTCCCTTGTTGAAATACCTTCACTGGTTATCAGTTTGTTTCGAGGTGCAATTCATACTGGTGGTTTTGACTTATAAAGTTCTATAGAGCTTAGATCCCAATTTATTGAAAGTCTGTATCTTCCTATATGGATCTGCCTGAGCCTAAAGGTCTTTAGGGGAGTGCTTTCACACAGGTCTAACAGACTCATAGGCCAGTCCAATAGGAAAACATGAGAGTGCCTTTTTGGTGCCATTCACATTGAAATTCACTTCCATGGGAAGTCAAGTTGCCCCTCTGCCTTTCCTTCCACTGGCATTGCCTATGGCAGGCATGGGCAAACAAAGGCCCAGGGGCTGGATGTGGCCCTCTGGGTGCTTGCCTTAGGCCCTTCCTTGTCCTCTTGGTATAAAGACATAAGGACATGGTGGCCCACCACATTCTTATGCCAAAAAAAATGAGGGTGGAAGACACACAGCAGCTGAGAGCCCTCTGGAGCGTTCTTAGCCACCGGGTGTCTCGCCTTCCTCTTGGCATAATGACAGTGCAAGCCGCCCCATCCTTATGCCAGGAGGACAACTCGAGGAAGGCACACAGCAGCTGAGAGTCCTCCGGACCACTCTCAGCCACTGTCTGTCTCACTTCCTCCTGGCATAATGTCAAGAGGACAGCCCAAGGATCAAGTGAGGAGGATCAGGGCAGTTGCCATGTGTCTTGCCTTTCCCCCAGCATAAGAATGGGGTGAGGATAACCCCTGCTCTGCCCTTTCCTGGTCCTCCCCATCTAGTGTGTGCTCGGCACCTCTCCCCGTTGGCCTGGTCCTCCTGACCAGGTCTACAATGGGGCCCCAAGGCAAAAAAGTTTGCCCATGCCTGGCCTATCATGCGTATGTGTGTGTTGTATTTTTTATCTTTATTGTTATGTCTATAAAACTATTTCAAACCTTTAAAATTATAGGTGCTCATACAGAAAGCTAATATCATTATTTATGCTTTTGTATTATTAGATTTTTAGTTATACATTAAGGTAAAGGTTTTCCCCTGACGATAAGTCCAGTCGTGACCGACTCTGGGAGTTGGTGCTCATCTCCATTTCAAAGCCGAAGAGCCGGTGTTGTCTGTAGACACCTCCAAGGTCATGTGGCTGGCATGACTGCATAGAGCGCCGTTACCTTCCCGCCGGAGCGGTACTTATTGATCTACTCACATTTGCATGTTTTCGAACTGCTAGGTTGGCAGGAGCTGGGGCTAACAACAGGCGCTCATTCCGCTCCCGGGATTTGAACCTAGCACCTTTTGGTCTGCAAGTTGAGCAGCTCAGTGCTTTAACGCACTGTGCCACCAGGGGCCCCACAATAATGTATAACTAGTTATACATTAGTTAAACATTATTTCAACATTGTAACAAGATCCCTCAGGACCCTTATTTGGAGAAAAGCGGGATATCAATGAAACACGTTAAGCATATAAAAAATGTATACAGTATAAGCAGTAACAAAATGCAACTAGTCTTCAAAAATCCCCCACACAAAAGGAATTAAGAAATAATACTGCATCATCATATAGGGTCAATGGTCAAAATACTTTTGCCACAAGACTCCCCTGTACCAATAAAAACAGTAAAAACACTTTAAAATCAAGCCAGTGTCACTTTAGTTGGCAGTAATTTTATTTAGAATATATATGTATAAGCAAAGAATTTGAAACAGGTTGGTTTTTGAAATTGCACGAAGGTCAATATCTCTATATGAGGCCATAAACACTTCACAGTTCTCAAATGTGAGGACACTACTAAGAAAGTCCCACACCAACCTGATTCATCTCACTAGCAGGATCTCTGATGAAGAAAGAACTTTTGTAAATGCAATCATCAGAAAGTGCCAACAGAGATTTTTTTTGGGGGGGGGGAGGGACGACGACAATTTTTAGTCCTCTCAACTCAGCATTTGCCCATACTTCTATTGTTCACATCACTGACATCCACAAAGGCCGCATCTGTTATGCTTCAAGTAAACTGGCTCCAAACAAAGTAATTCTTAAGAAAAAATCACAACCCTGGAAAAACATAAAGCAGGCCCAGGTTGAGTCTATATGGAGGCTCTGTCCCACCTTCACTGCATATCATCTCTATCTCTGTTTGACCCCTTTACTGCCACACACATCTGTTTTAAACCAAACCAAAATCAATTTGGAAATCCACACAGGATCCCCATTATATAGTCAAACTGGTGCAAGGATTTTTTCCCTACCATACGCATGTGTTTTCTGGGTGCTGACACAGACAAGGGAGCTATCCTTTCATGATGAGAATGGTGATCTAGGCGACCATCTGATCTAGGTGAGCACCCATCAACCTGGCCCTTTCCCATCTCCAATACCACTGCAAGCCCAATTCAAAAATTGTTATCCTCAAAAACAACAGAGTAAAATGAAGATTTTTAAAAATTGCTTCAAAGTCCTCAGTCATTAGTTTTATGCGAAATAATCCACCACAGAAAAAAATATTTTAAAACTACTACAGGAAATGGAACATGAGAAAAGCTATGGAATACTTTATAACTCACTCACCATTTAGGTCCAATTCCCTAGCAGGAGTAATTAATATTGCAGTGTAATAGATCAAAACCACATCTTCCCTTGGCCAAATGTAATCTCTGCCATAGCATATTTTCCACATGAAATCCACAATGTATCTAAATAAATGTAATCTAAATGTAATCTTTTCCATACCATATTTTATAAATAAAATCCATAATATATCTAAATAAATACATTTCGTATTTATTGATATAATCTTTAGGTGATTTCTCATGTCCTTTTGTAAAAATGAGAAAAATGCTCCTTTATTCATTAAATAACTATAAGGCCTCCAGCATGTTGGCTGAAGCATATTTTTTCTGGTATGTTGGCATTTCTCCAGTGACCAGCACTGAAATCCTACATTTCAGTGCAACCTTATATAACTCAAAATACTAATGAATTCAAGCTGTGAGACTAGAGTACAACAAAGTTAGACGCTAAAAGGTAACACACTTCCTCAGAAATATCCTTCATTGTTCACTGTAGACTTCATGCCAACAAGCAAGCCAGGAATGCCTCAGTGCAACATGAGACACATTTGTATGAGATAGATATCCATACTTATGGGACTGGAGTGTGTAAATGTGGAAATGCAGTACAGTCACATACAGAGTGGATGCTCCCTACTGCCTGGATCTTTGAAATGGTCAGCAAAACAGAATTAGGTTCACTTGAAGGGCTATCGAAGTGATCCCGGGGAAATATGGCACTCCTTTAGAACCCACAGTAATCTTTAGTAAGCTTTGCAACATGTCTAAATGGGTGTATGGGGAGTAAGGAGTGAACAAAGAAAGAGAAGGATAGTAGGTACAGAAAAAACTTACTATTTTTTTTACTAATTGCATCCAGCCTATTGTAGTTTTTTTTTTACAACTACATAAACCCTTGAATGTTTCAAAGGCTCTATCACTGATAGCTGGTGGCTCCCATGGGAGCAAGACAGTGAATTTGCTCCAGGTTTTTGACAACTTAAAGGAACTATTCAAGCTGCATAACTTATTAAAAGGATTAGATTCAGCACCATGGATAGTTCCTAACCTTTGGTACACTGGGTGTTTTTGACTTTAGCTAAAACAATTCCTGACAGTTGACCAAGCTGATTGGGGTTTTAAAGAGTTGAAGTCCAAAATACCTGGAGGATCAACGGTTCAGAATCACATGATTCAATGGCTGTTGTAGTCTGGCATGCATCAGAGGATTTTTCTGAATGTTCAGAGGATGAGGAGGATGATTGCCTTCGTTTTGGCAATTGGCAAGTTCAGTATGACCCAGAAACTGGAGGTCAGGCAGAGATGGTAACAGTGAAATACAGTCAGCCCACATATTAGCTGGTTTAACCTTTACAGATTTCACTATTCACGGATTTGATTAACATTTTCTCTCCAGGAATCTCTCCAGGAAGTTGAAATCTCTCTGATGGAGATTGATCAAGAGTTTCCCTAGAGAACCTAGAGATTCTTAGAGGGGTATTCTCTCAGATTAAAAAATAGCACTTTTTATGTGTAGTTTTCCCACTTTCATGGGTGTTCTGTGCCCCAAGCCCGAGTGAAAGTGGAGGGCCAACTGTAAAACCAGAGTGCACAGGGCAAGTGCAAGGAGAGCCCATTCCCAGTTGTTGTTGTTTTAAATAGCAAAACTTAACCACAGGAAAAATACATCCTTCTTTTTAGGAGGACCTCTAGAAGGAATAAAGGTAATCAGAAGAGGATGATATCTGAGATACTGCAAACAACAACACTTCCATCCTCTCCCCCTAAGAAAAGATTGTGGGAAGCTCACAATGTAGCAGAATATGAAGAATATACCCATGAATCACATTACAGATTACAACAAGATCACATAATTGTTGTCTACAACTGTATTTGCTCAGAATCCCATTATCTATACAAAGGGAAGAATTCAGTATAATCCTTTCCGTATAACTTTGCAAATATAAGCAAATGCACAATGCAAAATGCCCCACAAACCAATTCTGGAAAGACCTGAATCTAATAGCAGCTGAGAAGAGAACTTTCTTGTCTAATGTGTACATATTCCATGGTGAGCAGTGCTCACATTGTTCATTCCACCTTGGCCACATTCCAGATCACACATTTGATCTTGCGCTCACCTTTCCAACATAGTTTCATTTAAGCAGGAGTTTGGAATAATGTCTGATTTTTCATTTACAGATTTTTAAACTATTATTGCCACCATGTTTGTATTACTATAGGGGAAAAGGAAAAACTGGTACATTCAAATAAGGTTGTAAACTAAAGATGAGTTAATAAACCTAGATGAAAATTAGTTTCTCTTCTTGCCTCAGTTTGATACTGGAGTTTTGTGAAGTCACGTAGTACACCAAAAAAGCTAAATATAAAATCTCTCAGCCCCAGGCTGGAAAACATTTTTTTAAAAAAACATATTTTTCTTTCACTAAACCTTTAAAAATCTCTCTCCTCTACGTTGACATAAAAGGAGAAAGACACACAAAAATATAAATACATGAAATGGCACCTGCTTAAAAAAACATGCCAGGTAAAACCTGTAGGTAAGTAAGTAAGCAAGAAAGTAATAAAACCTGTTCTTACCCTATTACAAAATCTATAAATTTTTCTTACCTCCTCTTTCCTCCACCACTCTATTCTATGTTTCATGTTGCTAGGTGAATACTCTCGACAATTCCTTTGTGCTGTGAAAGTCAAGCACTTCTTCAAAAATGATGGAACATTATTTCAGGTGTATACAATACCCAGATCATGAATATAGTCAGCCTTGTGCAGCAAATATGATGGATTTCATTATGGGGAAAATATCTTCATGTGACAAAAATGATGAAATAGGTCAAACCCATGAAAAGTTCCACAAGCTCAGTGGTTCTCAACCTGTGAGTCCCCAGGTGTTTTGGCCTACAACTCCCAGAAATCCCAGTCAGTTTAGCAGCTATTAGGATTTCTGGGAGTTGAAGGCCAAAATATCTGGGGATTCCAGATTGAAAAACCACTGCACTAGCTGAAGAATTGCAGACTTGAAAAAGCTAAGGAGCCAACAGTTTAGACGAGCAAGAGTGAACAAGACTAATTCATAAGTGTTGGCAATATCTTCTTATTGTCTGTGAAAGCACATTGTCTGAATTCAGAACAAAAAAGATATAGCAGCATTAGACAGAAAATTGATAGAACCAAGAGATCTAGAACAGGGTTCGAAAAGGCTTGTAAACACAGTAGGGGTTGGAAGTCAACATTTAGGAGGAGCCATTCCACCAAGGCGAGGAAGCTCATGGTGAAGTTGCATTTGAGTATTCTTTTTTCCTCTTCCTTCTCCTATCACTGCTTCCTTTTTTAACATGACTTACTAAGATTGTAAGCATAGAAATAAAAAGAAGGTAGGGCAAGAGGGAAATCAGAATTCTTGGAGGTCAAATCACAAAACAGGAATTAGCTAGAACCTCTTACAGGCAGGGGCAAACTTCGGCCCTCCAGGTATTTTGGTCTTCAACTCCCACAATTCCTAACAGCCAGTAAGTTGGAGTCCAAAACACCTGGAGGGCTGAAGTTTGCTCATGCCTCCTAGGCTACATAACTCCATAGTAGCTTTCAGGGGAAGTAAACCATAGAACTAACAGGAAGACATAGCAAATTTCTAGAGAAACAATATCACCCAGAGGTGAAACAGCAGATACAGGTTCTGTGGTTATAGGTGTCCCACTGTGCTGTCCATTGCCCTTAATGCTTTCCACCAGGTGTAAAAGACAACAGATCCTCTGGGAGGAGGTATGTCTTCACCCACCCACATACATACAATCAAAGCCTTTAGTCAGAGATTGTTAGTTGTATAAAGAGAAAAGAGACTTAGAAAAAAAAGGAAGAAAGCACTTGAATATTTAATAACGTTAAACATTTCTAACATTGATTCCTGCTCCCAAGTATATAAAAAAGAAGGGAGGAGGGAAAATAATGATAATAACATTTTGGCCTCACACCACTCAGCACACTGTTTTTGTGACACTATGCACTATGAAGGCAGCTTCAGCTTTAAAGCCATTAGCATGCTGCCTGTAATGGAAGGACAATATTCTAAATGCACTGTGCATAATAGGTATGCATACAAAAGCAGGAAGAGGTTCTCTTTTGTGTGACTTGCCATCAGAAAAAGCAAAAAAAGGAATGAGTCACCCTAATGTGAAAGACAACGCACTGTACCTGAGAACAGGTTGTGCAGGCACAATGGATTCCCCCATTCTGATATTGAATTTAGCACCAAGACTCTGAGAACAAGAAGTGGGCCAAGTTCTAAATGCTTACTGATGGCTACAGGAATACCAGTCCATGCCAGTTTGAATGGCACCTTACATGAACAATATAAACATTTCAAATGTGCTCTAAAAGGATGAGTATAGAATGGCTCTAAGGAGATGCATTCAAGGTAGCAGCCTATTTGGGATGCTATGGAAAAAAACATCAGTCACCTATCCTCATTGGAACTGGGTTAAAGAATTGGTTAAGAACCCATCAAGGTAGTAGAATTCAGCTTCATGAGTACTCCTCCTTCTAACTACAAACACTGGCTCTGTCATTTGAATACCAAATGTGCAATTGTACAGAAGAATATTTGTTGCTACACCTTATAATCACTGATGCAGATGAAAGCAATATTTCTTTTTTTTCTGTGCTGAACTGCCCAGGTGATGGCAGAAACTGATTATTCCTAACCCCACTGACATCATCCTTTCTTTGTTTTGCTTTTAATTTCAAGACAGGTTTAAAATGAATTTGCTGTTCTGCGAGCCCACTCCGCCGTGCCTGCAATGAATTTCGTATACACAGGACCTAAAAGCGGTGGCCATGGTAACATTTCATTTCTGTGCTGAAGAGCCAGTTTCCACATCTCAAATGTGTTGATATTTACTTTGAGGATTAAAGAGCAGGGAGGTCTACAAAGTCCTCAGACTTCTAATGCAGGGAAAACATCTGCTGGACAGAGTCCTAAGCAGATTGCTAGTTAAATTCAGCAAGTGGGAATTCTTTTGGTTAATTAGGTCTCCCATATCAGGAGATGACATTGGAGATCACTGAGAGCACAGCGGTATTTGAAGCATTTTGTTTAGAAAAAAACATGAATTCAAAAGGTCAGCATGGTGGTAGGGGAGAACAACAAGGGCAAGAACAATAGAATTTGTGGCTTAGATGGTGTCATCTGTAAAAATGATGAGTGTTTGGAAAAATTCAAAGCCATTTGTGAACTTAATGGAGCAACAAAATAAAGCAAACAAGGGGCAGAAAGGAGAGACAGCAGCAGCAGACCTATTGTTGCATGGCATGGCAAGGTTTGGAAGAGAACGCTGATAAGTTATGCACAGCCTCCACCCAAATCACCAGCTTTCAGGTCTGGGAAGAGAAGATTTTTGACCTCAATGAACCAAAACGCTCAGAACGAGAGTTTGCATTACAGCACTGCTGGAGCAGATTTCTTGGGGAGATCTAGTTTCAGTGGCACTAGCAAGGCCACTTTATTTTCTTTTTTGCCAGATGTGAATGCTGAAGTGGAGCCATCTGGTCACACCATTATCAATACACTTTCTCACTTCTTTCTGATTCTATTAAACAAAACCGGAAAGGTCTGCCAGATAAGAGATAGTAGAAGGTATTTTCTACTTTTTAAGCCTTTCTCCATTCCCCAGTACCTGTTTCATCCATCATCTCTCTCTCTCTCTCTGCCTTTCCTATAAGCAAAGAGAAATGGGAAGGTGTGTAGGTTAAGATATGGAAGAATAAATAAACCAATGGGATTGTGATGGGGAGTTGCCATGAGGAGGGGGGAATATTAGGAGTGAATATCCTCGACAGAGAAGGAAAGACTTTCTAGGCCAGTGGTTCTCGACCTGTGGGTCCCCAGGCGTTTTGGCCTACAACTCCAAGAATTCCCGGTCAGTTTACCAGCTGTTAGGACTTCTGGGAGTTAGACTCATAGAATCATAGAGTTGGAAGAGACCTCATGGGTCATCCAGTCCAGCCTCCTGCCAAGAAGCAGGAAAATCACATTCAAAGCACACTCGACAGTTGGCCATCCAGCCTCTGCTAAAAAGCCTCCAAAAAAGGAGCCTCCACCACACTCTGGGGCAGAGAGTTCCACTGCTGAACAGCTCTCACAGTTAGGAAGTTCTTCCTAATGTTCAGGTGGAATCTCCTTTCCTGTAGTTTGAAGCCTTTGTTCCACATCCTAGTCTCTAGGGCAGCAGAAAACAAGTTTGCTCCCTCCTCTCTATGACTTCCCCTCACATATTTATCATGTCTCCTTTCAGCCTTCTCTTCTGTAGGCTAAACATGCCCAGTTCTAAACATGTCCAGCCTTCTTTTCTGCAGGCTAAACATGCCTAGTTGAAGGCCAAAACATCTGGGGACCCACAGGTTGAGGACCTTTTCACCCTGATTTTGTAAAGAGACACTCATTAAGCTGTGATGGCCCACCAGGAAAGTGGTGGTGAATTTTGAGAAACAGACCGCCAGGGAACTCAGACAAAACCATTTAGCCTTTCTTCGTAAATATGGTATGGAGTTGCCACTTGTTGATTGGAAAGAAAAAGGCATTCTGCATGTTTTTAGAGATGTTTTACCATATTTTTACTGACTGGCTAATAAAACAATCCATGGAAACTTGGATATTTGGTAATTTCTGTTTTCTCACCCATTTGAGTGTGAAGAACTGAAGGCAATTTGTACCCAGATACCACATAATATCCAGTGGAAGTCGGCCATAGAGTCATGCTGGAAAACTTAAACATTCCTAAATATGTGTTTTCTCAAGTAAAAACATATAGCATGTTTATTTGTTTTCCCCCTTTCATTAGGCCCTGAGCCCGCAACTCCAATGAAAATGGAGAGCTGGCTACAGCTTGCTTGGGAAAATAAGTCCTCTTAGACAGGTGATCTCATATATTGCACCAAGAATGGCCTAAATCCAATTGTTAGTCCCAACTAGATTAGACAAAATGAATTAATGGGAACATTGTAAGGAAAACACTTCTGTAACTTCCACTGAGTCAATGAGTGTACTCTAACAATTGGATTTAGGCCAGTGATTGCTGCACTTCCTCAGCTAGGCAGCTAACTCCAGAAAGGCAGCTCTCCGACATCCCTCAGCAGTTCCAAATTTTTGGCCAGATACTGAGTCTCTTCTGGGAACATGCCAATTTTGCAGTTGTTGGAAGATGGGACATGTCAGCACTTAGGACTGAATAAGAGCTTGACACTTGGCTCTTATTTTTGCCAAAAATATTTAAGTAGGCATTTACAGGATTACCTGAATAATAGTAAAGATTCAGAGAGGGCTGCACATGCTGCACAATGTACATACACACACACACACACAGACATACACACAGAGGGCTAAACATATATATTGCTTCAAGAGAAGAGCTAGACAATTTCCACATATAGAGGTGATGGAATGCTCCCTCAATTCTACATATAGAAGTCAACCAGTCTAACTCTGAATTTCAATTCATTGATGGCAATGTTCTGGTGTCTACTGCATGATGAAGAACTTTGGAAGTGAAGTGTAAGCTGTATGGCTCACACAGCTGTGACCTCCAACATCTTACTTCCACTCTGTACTTCCCAGTGGTCTAACTAAGCCCACTCACTCAATTTATATAGGGCTTGCCTCCTACATGGTCGCACACAGAGTTATAAAGCTATAAAGTGCATATGTACAGGCTGAATTTTGTTCAAGCCCAATTCTAATAATCAAAAAGGAGGAACTAATTTTTATGCTCCTTCTTCCTCCATATGGGATGGTGATTTGGAGGGAAGGAAACCTAAGATTTTATACACACTAGAGAACATTTTGGGGACAGCCAGACCAGTACAAAAGGTACACACACTGTTTCCACCAAGAAGAAAACAGACCGTTGGTGTTTAACAGGAGGTAGGGAAAAGCTAAAGGGAAAAATAACATGAGTTGGGAGCCATCCAGTTCAGGTTGAATTATCTTTTAGAGATGAAGGGATCAATGTTTTTAATTCCTCAACTGATGACAGGATGGGAACAGGGACTGAGCATGCAATAACATTTGGTAGGCAATCAGAAAGTTCTTAAGTGCCAAAGTATAAAATGCAGATACCAGAGACTTCTTATGAGAGGCAACAGGTACAAGGTGTTTCTATGGCAATCACAGAATGCTCTGAATCCAAAAAGCAGAAGAATTGGGAGTGCCTAGTTTCAGGGAGAACACAGATCAAGTAAGCAGAACAGAATGAAAATAAGATGCACATTAGGGGAAGCCAACACGTAGCAACCAGCAGGGGGGACCATTGCAGCTCCCTAACCCACTCACTTTGTGGGTGCACTCACATTGCTGCCAACATTCAACAGGATGCGGGGAAAAATGGTTGCAAAGGCATGAGACAAAATCAGGACATTAACTGTTTGAAACAAAGCATCAAATGGGGCCCTTTCCCCATCCAGCTAACGTGCATAGTACTCAAAGTAGGAACTTTGGCAAATGAAGTAGAACATCCTGCAAGCATCTTCGACATTAAACATCCCATGATAACAATGAAAAAACTAATCATATACTGTCCTTCAATGACACCTCAAATATGATGTCTAAGGCAGATACCATGTTCCACCTTGGAGGATTCACTCAGCTAATGGGCTTCCTATAGGCAACCATTGTAAAATAGTGTGCTGGAGCAAACAGTCCTTTGGTTTTTTTCCAGCATGGCTTTTCTTCTTTTCTTATGGATTGTACAAGAGAGATTCAGTTTGCTTCTGCCTTGTTCAGACTTCCCATAGTCTGCTAGTGATTGGAGGGAGGACACTGTATGAACTGAACTGCCACATGGGCTCTAGAAACCAGGACCCTCAATTTGCAGGCTGTCATGTAGGAGATTCAGATACACATTGTGTTAAAATTGGCAACTATGAAGACCTGGGGGAAGGGGCACAGAGGCAGAAACCTGTTTCTAAAACCACTTCCATGTGTCACCTTGAGCCTTTCAATTTTAAAACTGGTTAGAGTCAGAACAAATAATAAAAAGTTTAATCCCTCCAATTTCAAGGCAGATGAAATAAAAATACACCAAAGCATTCTCAATTCTTGGAAAAATACATAAAGCGGGTGGGAGCATCAATGTTAAATTTAAATGTAAGTAAAGAGTGAGTGAGAAAGATAAAGATACTAATAAGGTATGATTTTCAGGTCCACACAGGGACTATAAAAAGCTTATTAACTGCCATGACTGCCGTGTGTTTTAAGTTATTTTATCACTCTGCTTTACAGCAGGAGAAATACTCTCTTGGAGCGGCACCGTGCTTTGATTAATTACTTTCATACATAGGCTTTTACAGGGTATTAGTGCTGGAGTGAGTCAGACTGGCTGCCTGTGATTACCCGCCCAGACTCATTTTACATTTATGTTAATAGGAGTGTTAATGAAAGAAATCTTTTACATTTTTAGTGTTTTTCTAACTACCTAAAAGCTTTCTGGTTATGCTCTTACTTACTAGACAAAAATTATGGGTGCTATGCATTGCAATTCCACAGATCTTGCAGAAATGATCATATGGGGACCCTGGAGTGGGAGGGAAACACCGTGAACCACAGTGAAATAGGCACATATTTTGTATCCAGGCATCAGCCTTCTACCTGAGGTGAGAACAGCAATGCATAAAATGTACACTTGAATACATATATACTTTGTTCAAAATGACTATATAATGTTTAACCTTTTAGTTCTCTTTATTTATGGAAAATAACCTTCCTCCCTCCACTCTATATCCCATTACACTGGTAATACAAAATTACATTAGGTCTTCAAATAGCACCAGGGAACTGTTCCAGGACCCTTCAGGTAATAGGAGTTTTGTGTATAATCTGGAACTCCATGTTTCTTATATGAAATAAACAATGTCTTGGACCACTGATCGAAGCATGGTGTAGAATTACACAGGAGGACATAACAGTGCCTAAAGAAGTGTTCTCCAAAGGCCTCTAGCATGATTCTTTGGTCAATTTTCAGTGGAACCTGACCCAAAATCCTTCTGGAGATCTAAAAAGAAAAGCTCATTAAGCATCACTAGGTCCTCCTATATGCTTCTGTGGAATTCAAAGTTCTTCACATATAATTGAAACCATGTACATCAAACTCTGGTAAGAAGTTGGCCAAGAGTATTGTTTCTCAAAATGGGTCAGGCTTCTTTTTATTACATTGTTGCTCTGGTGAAGACTCCATCTTCTGGCAATCTTATTGTAGGCTTTTGTGACCAGATTTCTTCAGATGATGTTTGTGTCAGCGGGGATGATGGGTAGCAGAGTGAAATCCAAAAAATTCACCATCCCGGTTCACCTCCTTCTCTCCAGACTGTTTCCCCGTGTGGAAAACAGCACTGGACAAACTCACTCCAGTAGATGAGGGTTCAGTTGGTAGTCCAACGGCAAACAACTTTATTTACATGATCTATTTACAGACAGAGCAAATTCAGTCCTTTCCTCCATGAGCGCTTTGCCGAAAGCACTCATGCACACACACAGCACATTGCTCATCGCTGTTCTCTGCTCTACACAGGAAAAACTCCCACAACATTCCACAGGAACAAGATAGTAAGTCCCGGTCAAAACACACTTGACCCCATTGGTCCTGTGATACATCAATCATAGCAGACTCTCATTAACTCCATAATTGCTGAATCCAGATTGATTTTAACATTTCACAATACACAATACCCTGACAGTTTGCTATTGCCTTCCTCTTGGAAAGAGAAAGTATGAATGACCCAGTTTCTGTGACTGAGCAGGGATTTGAACTCTGCTTTTCTTATGTCCTGCTCCAACACCAATAGACCACGCTGGTGTCCGTCCCCCCCCCCCCCCCCCGACACACACAAAATCCAGTGGATCTTTGATATCAAGTGTTAGCTGAGGTTAAGACTAAAGGTAGCAATGCCTTATTGGTGTTTATCCACTTATGATATCACCAAAGTGCCATTTACATAGGGGGTAGGGGGATAAACTAGTAGCACATTGCTAGGGGGGGGGGAGATTTTATTTTATTTATTTTGTGTCAAAAGCACTGCATAATAAATAAGTTTAAAAGTGATAAAATAAAGGAATCACAAACAGCTAAATAGTTTTAGACCAAAAGTGGGCAACAGCAATTGCATTGTCCGTAGCAATGCAGTTGCTATGGACAATGGGGAGAGATGGTAGCAAGCAGAAGATTTGGCTGTCAGGCAAATAGGTACTAGAGATAGCACCTAGAGATATTTCTCCTTACAGAAGATGTAGCCATGTGCCAATCACCCAAAACCACAACTCTCTGTGTGTGCACATACAATGCTAACCTGGATGCAGCGAGTTCTTTGATAGAAATTCCCTCCAGTCAAAAGTGAGTAGAAATGTTTTTTTTTTTGCTAAATTCCTCAACCTTTGAAATCCCCAGAGCCACCTCTCCCACTGTTCTGAAGGATCACACACTCTCTAGAGAAGATTGTTAGATGAGTTCTAAATATCTCAAATGCACCAATGATCCTGGTAGTTAAGCAAGGTCAGCTCTGGTTAGCACTTGCATGGGAGACTGCCAATAAATACAAAGTACTTTAAGCCAGTGGTTCTCAACCTTTGGTCCCTCAGGTGTTTCTGACTTCAGCTCCCACAATTCGTAACAGCTGGTAAGCTGGCTAGGACTTTTGGGAGTTGATGGCCAAAACACTTGGAGGAACAAAAGTTGAGAACCACTGCTTTGGATATATTTCAAGGAATGGAACGTCTGAACCTTCATTGCCTAATAAAACCTTATGAAATTAATGGGGTTGCTATAAGCTGATGGGCAGCTTGAAGGCACATTCACAACACATGCACACATAAATAAAGGGGACTGAAGAAGATTGTAGGAAAATAGGGGGAAGCCACACACACACAAAAAGGGTTTCTGCTCCTGCAGCATTCCATCAGGAGGATTTGTCTGCTGGATCAGAAGCCTTCTGAGGGTTGATAGAGCCCTCCAAGGGAGGCCTGCCTCTTTAGCTAGCTTCTCTGATCCTAGCTTTGATTGCCTGTTTGGCTCAATTTATACACTTGCACATGGTACAAAACAATCAGCAGCATTCCTGTGAACAGCAATGAGACAGGAAGAAGGAAAGAGTAAGGTGTTTTGCAGTCAAAAGGTGCTGTTTAAATTGGGGGCGATAATAGCTGAGAAAGATAAGTCTGAAAGTGAAATCCCAAAAGAAGGCCATGAACCACTTTGATATGGTTAAATCCTTCTTCACTCTTTTGAGTAAGTCAGACTTAGGATCCAGGATAAATACACATTTCAAGCTGCAACAGAAAGAGCCCCTCTGACTGTACTTTGAAGTTGAGAGCCTGCATGGCACGCAGGTTCAATGAGTAAGGAATCTCTTTTTTCAAATCTCACCTCAGACTTCAATTTACTAGGGTTACAGACTGAATTGTTGTAGGGGTTATTGAGCTAGCATTTGTGAAGCACTTGGAAGGCACAGGAAGCATGATTGACATGGCATGAATTCTTCTCCTCCCCCTTCTGAAAACTAAAAACACTGGATAGTTTGAGCAGTTCCATGGCAGCAACTAAGAAGGAACCAGCAGTGCTCTGTAATATGATCAAAGTACTACACTATCTAGTGTGGAAGGGTTCAGGTTTTGTTTGCTATGTTGACAAACATAGAAGGGACTCCTATTTCTGTCTTCTTGACTTACATGTAATGAGATACTGATTATATTCAAACTAAATTGACAAACACTCAGCCTACCGAAAAATTATTTGGCATAAACATCTGCAAAGAATAACAACTGCCTCTAGTCCAAACATATCACAACAACAATTTTTCATTGTAGTTAGGGAATTAAGACCAGGACATTTCATCTGACTAAAGAATTTTCTGCAAATGAGTTACATTGCATGGTAATAATATGCCTCCAAGAAGTGAAAAGAACTAGGAGGGATAAAAACATAGTTATCAGCAATACTGACCCAAATTAAGGTTTTGTAAGAAACTTATCATCTCATAGAGTAAAATGTTTCAAAATGACACAAATTGATCCCGGTAAAACCATGGATTTCCCCCCATATTTCAGAACTAATTTCACCTAGACCAGTGGTTCCAAACCAGTTGTCAGCGGACCATCACTGGTCTGCAAGAACTAAAATATGGTCCACAAAACATTTTAAATTTTAAACCTCTATTCATTTTAATGAATCTGTTGCTATGCAGGTTCTGCTGGTGAGTAGGACATCAGACAAGCGTGGGAGGCTGGGGGGAGGGCAAGTGATAGATGTCATGTATCACATACTCACACCACCCAGCATCAGTCAGTTGCATGCATTCTTTTGTCTTGTTTTGTTGTGTCATTGATTCTGTTTTGCTGTTTAGTGATTCGACAGCTACAGTAGTTTTACTGACCATGAGTCCTCAATATTCATATTAATTTTTAACTTCTTAATGATGACTGAAATGATTGAAACTAAAAAAAGCAATTTTATATCAAAATTCGAGGAATCACCTTGCACTATCTTATGCTCTTCTCCACAACTTATTAATGTGAACAAGGGTTTTCTGCTTTGCTGGTAATTAAAAACAAGTCCAGGAAACTTATTTATGTGAACAAGGGTTTTCTGCTTTACTGGTAATTAAAAACAAGTCCAGGAATCGATTGAAAGTAAGTGATGATATGCGTGTAGCTTTGAGCAATAATATTAGACCCAGGATTACCCAATGTGTAAAGAAGATGCAAGCTCAAAAATCCCATTGATGCAAACTGAATTTAATTTAAAATGTTCTTTTTATATTACAGTAGTACTCTTAATTCATTTTACTATTAAGTTTAATGAATATGCTAAAAGGTTTGATTGAAGTTTATTTTTAGTTTAACAGTTTATTATTATCGAACCTTGTGGACCCTGATAACAACAAAAATATCAAAGTGGTTCCTGGTCAAAAAAAGGTTGGGAACCACTGACCTAGATCCAATCTAGAGGTTTTGCATAAAAATGCACTTATTCAGTATCAGCTACTTTAAAGATGAAAGGGATGGGAATGAGACAAAACCAACAGCATATAAATGCTGTAAATAAATAAATAAATAAATAAATTAGTACAAAACTAGAGGGAGATGAATGCATCCACAAACTACATAGGCAGAATTGGGGGAGATACCTACAAATGTTTTAGTATAATCATGAATGCTGCACTGGTTGAAAAGAAAACCAGTGAGAGCTTCAACACAGAATGTTGCAGCATATACTCATCCTTTTTTCCTGCCCCAGAGAAACACTTGGGTTTGGGGTTCCAACCAATGCAAGATAGAAAAGCTCTAGTGAGGGTTGAATTTCTTGGGGAGTTTGTGTGTAGGGGGGGACGGGACGGGATGACAACAACACCCTTATCCTTTCCCACCACCTGTAACCTTTCCATACTACTACAGATCACTGGCAACAATTATCTGTGAGATCTACATCTCCCCCCAAAATACTTGTGAAATATTTACCTGTGAGTTATTCCTCTGGAATAAAAAACTGATCAAAAAAGGGGACTGCTTTGAGTTTCTATCTTCTTGACATTCTACTATAATAATTATTTTTAAATAATCTTTAGCTAAAGAAGACTGTGAACAGTGTATGAGTTTACAGAGAACAAGGATTCACGTTACAAATTAATTCTTTAACCATTTTTTTGAAAATAAGCTCTGGATCCTTCTAGTTAAAAGGACTAATCACAACAAGCTCAATATTTTTTGATGGACAAAAAAAGTCAACGTTTTTGCAGAAAGAACAATAAGAATATCACTCTTCCACTCTTGTGAAATGTAAAGACAATGAAAGATAAAACAAATTAAAATATCAATGCCTAGTAACGTAGTCTAAAAGAGCAGTGAAACAAAAATAAGTTGAAATATTTATTCTCCCAGCGACTGGCATCGTCTCCTTATCACTGAAATGTAATTATGAAAGAATTCAGATTCTACAATACACTGTAACAATGTAGAATCAAAAACTCTCCAAACCTGCCATCTAATTGTAATCTAAGAGAACAGATGACAATTAGACTCATCATATTTAACTTACTGGAAAGCTGCATCTCTAGACTGTTATTTAATCCATTAAACAATGGAGTAACAATGGAAGCATAGCTGCTTCTGACACTATAATACTTCCCTGCCCATACTTGCATGCAATCATTTTACTTATTTTATCATTTTCAAAATGATACATTACAAACAGCCATTGCTGTGATTATGCATTGCTGCTCTTGATCAGCAGGGACTCTCCCCTCCTCTGGACACATCCTGAGAGAAGTCCAATATATTCAATGTTTCAGTGAAAAGGAACAAAGGAACTGAGATCTTGCCTCCAAAATTATACCACATGTCAGTAAAAGTATGAAATGATCAGGGTGAAAGGGCAAAGAAGCCTTTCCATTAATTATTGAGTATTAAATTACAACTTAATGTCATGTAGAAGGCAACTGTCAATGCCTGGCTTCAAGAGAACATGGACAAATGCAGCAAATTTATCAGTGTTGCTCTCAGAATTCTTATGCAACCTGATGGAAGCTGACTGACAATTTAGCACTGCACCACATTAAAGGATTGTGTCGCTGAAGAAGAAATACAAAGGCTAAGGGGGTGGGAGCAGGATGAGAAAGAGTCTAGCACAAACAGAACTAATCTGAACTTCTGATCAGTGTAGTTGTCTCCCAAGAAGTCAGAAATAGCCTTTTGGTGGATAGAAGAACATGCAGGGCTAGAGCTCTCAGGCAAAGTGGGTTGGGGAGCAGTAGAAAAATGGGCAAGCTCTAATATGGCTACTAAAAAAACTAAAATGCACAAATGTAAGAAGAGTGACACCTTGGCTTGACAACAGTATGTGTGAAAGGGATCTAGAACTTTTATTAGACCTCAAGATGAACATGAGCCAACAGCTTTAAAAGCCAATGTGATTCTATGCTGCATCAAGAAGAGTACCGTATCTAGATCGAGGGGAGAAATAATACCAATCTACAAGTTTTGCTTTGATCTGAGTTCACCTGTAATACTGTGTCCAGTTCTGGGCACCACAATTCAGGAGGGATATCAACAAGCTAAAATGTGTCCTGAGGAGGGATTTAGGGAGCTGGGTATCCCATGGGCAGGAGGCAAGGGGGGAGGAAAGTGGGGGAAAATGTCCTTAAGAGTGGGGACACAATCTACCCTGGCAATATCCATCTTTGGGGATGGCCTGTCATCCCACAATGTTTCCCCACTTTCCTCCACTTCTTGCTGCTATCTTCAATCAGGAGTCATCTCCTGAAAATGGACTTTTCTCTCCATGATGCACAGCTACTAGAAATGGCTGTGCATTGTGGAGAGATCTCCCGGGAACTCGGTTGTGCCAGTGTGAGGAAGTGAGAAAATGGGGAAAACTTAATGTGGGAAAGGTCATTTGCCACAGAGCAATGGATTCAAACTACCGGAAAAGTGATTTGAACTTCCTGGCAGTAAGAGCTGTACAACAGTGAAATGTGCAGCTTCAGAGGGTGGTGAAGCCCAGAGGCTGGATGACCATCTGTCTGAATGCTTTTATTGTGATGGCAGTAAGGGGTTTGACTGGATGATCCCTGTGGTCTCTTCCAACTCTATGTCTTTATCATTTCTATTGCTCTCTAATAGTGTGCTTTTGTATGGAATTGCTGTTTGTTTTGTGTTGTTTCATTCATGTTGTCTCATTTTCATATTTGGTTCCCGCTAATGAAAATGGGCTGCCTATATGACACGAATTTTTGTCTGGCTAACGAAAAACACGAAAATGTTCATGCCATTGGCGGCAATGGGAGGGCTTCCAAGGCTCCCCCTCCCCCTCGGTTTTTTGGCTAGAGGGGTGAAAATCCCACACACTGAGGGCATTTCGATCCCTTTTAGTCCACCAACTTTTTAAAACATTTGGATCTTACCCACAGTACTATTGTTATTAATTATATTATTATTATTAACACTCATTGGCACACATCAGCTGTCATGGGGAAGCACTCCTCTCCCAGACTCAGCTTAGATTCCCAGAGTTGCTATCATTATTATTATTAACACCCATTGGCACACATCAGATGTAATGGGAAAGCAGCCATCTGTCAGTACCTGCTTATTGTTACGAGGCCAAAACGAAAGGAAAACAAAAGCAATCACGATGACTGCGGTTTTCATTTTCGTCTCACCTCTCATTTCGTATGAAAATGCCATCATTCGTTTTGTGTAGACGAACAGTCGAAATGGAACGATAGCACGAAGGAAACGAAGAAAAAATTTCCACGCACATCTCTACTCTCTAAACTGGTTTACTGCACATAAGGATGGCAGAACACCATATTTGATTGTCACTGTTAATCTGGATATGGTTGTTATATGTTTTCCGGGCTGTATGGCCATGTTCCAGAAGTATTCTCTCCTGATGTTTCACCCACATCTATGGCAGGCATCCTCAGAGGTTTTGAGATATGGAGAAACTTGCTTAGTTTCTCCATACCTCACAACCTCTGAGGATGCCTGCCATAGATGTGGGCAAAACATACAACAACCCTGTGATCCCGGCCATGAACGCCTTCGACAACACAATCTGGATATGTTCTGCATGTGAAATTGTGATGGAGGCAGCAAAATGTTTTAGAAAGGTCCTACTCTGGGTCCTGAGAAAATGTCTGGCTAGCAGTGATTCCCAAAGTGGGCATTACCACCCCCTGGTGGGTGCTGCAGCAATCCAGGGGAGCGGTGATGGCCACAGGTACATATATCTTTCTGTTTAATTGCTATTAAAAATTTAAAAAAATAATTTCCAGGGTGCTGAGTAATATTTTTTCTGGAAAGGGGGCGGTAGGCCAAAAAACTGAAAGTCTTTTGACTGGCCAGAGGATACAGCGGCTTCCATGGACTTTTGGTCTCCTCCATTAAATTCCTGCTTATGACAAACATGTAGAGTAATTATTGTTAGTTGATCTGTAATATGATCATGCCATTCTTCAATTTCACTTAGACATGGAGGTATAAGACCTCAGTACTGTCAACATACTGGAAACACTTGCCCAGCATTGTGACAATAGAAAGATTTCAGCAGCAAAGAAGATGTAAGCAGATTATCAGGTTTTGTTAAAAATGACAACCTGGCTGGAATTAATTAAGGCAAATGAAACAAATATGGTGGAATTTCAATATATGAAATCAAATCCAAATGCTTCAAAATCTATTTTAGTTTGAAAAAGAAAATGGCTACTGCAATGTTGATGGATGGTATTTACTATTTATCAAGAAAACAGGGGAAGGAACAGTTAAGCAACTTGGAATAAGGCCAGAAACTCTATTCATGACCTAGGAATAAGTCTCATTAAAAAAAAACCCACATTAGCATCATTAGTACTGGTTTCTGCTCTTTCATATACCAATATTTTAAAAAGCACTTTTTCCAGCACTCTGTTGTGAAAAACAAGACCAAAATGACTGAGCTCCTAGAGAGTCCAAGGGGAGTTAAACTTATCTTTTTCAACAACTCTGATTAAACAAAAAGAAACTACTACTTTGATGCTCAAATTAGCATCTCTTCTCCAACAAGCTGAATTAATTAGTACAGTGACAAAAGAAATAGTCCAGATAGGATCAAAGCTGAAACTATATTTATTTGGAATTTTAAATGAAAAACACAGAGCATTAACCCCCTCTATTCCATTTTATTGAAGGGGCTGCTTTTAAAAAGCTCAATAAATATATTTTAAGGGGTCACCAGACTGCTGCAGATGGCTTGGGGGAGGGAATATTTCATATAACCCAAACAAGGAATTCTTGGAGTCGGTGATTTAGGGAGAGTTCCCCCCTCCCTTGATTAAGTAATTTCAAAGCATCAATATAATTAAGCAACAGAGATCTCATGAAGAACTCTTAATTTGAATGATCACTCAGATCATGATTTTAATTAGGTCTTAGGCTCAATTTTAGCAACTCTCTCACACAAGATAGTTACAATCAGGTTTCAGTTATAATTGCCTGGTTGTGTGAAATGGCTGTCACAAATTCTAACCTTATGGCTCAAAATAGCTCTGTACCTTGTTTACACATTTACATTTTGCATGTTCAAAAACGACTTTATGCATCTTCTGCAATTTACCAGCTTTTTAGTAGATGTGAGCCATGGATTCAGCTCCACTCAGAAGTGTGAGCACACGAAAATTCTTCCATTTATTCACATGCCTTCACAGCAGAAAGACACCCAGATTCTGAGGCTGCTTCTTGAAAAGTGTGCATAAGGGAGGTCATCCTGGATTAAGAAAGTACCTAGATATGGGTATATTAATAAAAAGCAGTGTATCCACACAAGCCTGATGTCCCATAAGCAATATGATTAAATTAGATCAGGAAGGTAAGATGGTAAGGTATTTTTATACGTCTTCAATAAGTCATGTTAATTTGCCACCTCATAAGACACACTTCCTACATACCCATACAAATGTGAAGAAATAGAGCACTTAATCTGGATCTACACTACCCTATATCCCATGATCTGATCCTCGATTATCTGCATATCCCAGATTATATGGCAGTGGAGACACATATAATCCAGTTCAAAGCAGATAATCTGGGACCAGATCCTGGGATATAGGGCAGTGTAGATCCAGACTAAGTGAGTAATATCAGGGACCAAATTCATACTATGCTGTTAAGTATGTCCATTATTGAAATTCCCAATTTGAAAAAGAAACACCCCACTATTTTTCACATAGAGTAACATAATACCTGAATCAACACCACCAGAAGATTGTCACTGCCCCCGCATATGTGCCTATTGTTCCAGGGCAGGATAAGGCCCTTTATGCTCATTCTCAATTCCATGCAATCCATCATAGCCCACTATTTTAGGTTGCTGCCTGTCTGCCTGTGCCGATGGCGAGTATGAAAGCATGAAGAAGCGGAAATGAAAGAGTAAGTGCAAGTGTTAGAAAGAAGGCATCTTCACTCTGAGGAAGTAAGTTTGCGCTGTTGTGGGGCAGCGTTCACCATATCGCGGCTGCTTCCTGGCCTTAAAGAGACTTTGGTCCCTTATAGATTGCCATATAAAATCATTGCTGTCCCTTCCCTTTTTAACTGGGCTGTTCAGAAGTCCCACCAGCCATAATTATTAGTTATCATTTACAGGTTTAGGAGCTGGGGTGGCACAATGGGTTAAACCCTTGTGAATTGCTGACCTGAAGGTTGCTGGTTCAAATTCACAAGACCGGGTGAGCTTTCTTCCGTCTGTCAGCTCTACATTGCAAGGACATGAGAGAAGCCTCCCAGTAACACATCTGGGCGTCTTCTGGGCAAAGTCTCTGTAGACAGCAAATTCTTGCAATATGTTTTTAAGTTGCTTCTGACACAATAAAAAGATTACAGGTTGATTTTCTTCCAGTAAGATCAAACCAGAAGGCATGGCTCTCCACCTTCCCACTCAAGAACAATCATAGGATTGTTTTTTTAGGCTGAGAGAGTGTGTGTGTGACTGAGCATTTTGGGTTAACTGGATGCCCTAAAATCTCTGTTTAGAATTGTAATCACACTAGTTCTTCTGTATCTTTCAGTGAGGCCCTTTAACATTAGGAGAATGGTACTTGAATTAACCATAATGGTACACAAACAAACGCAGAATGGTCTGTTCATACTACACTGGTTTTAGCAGGATTTGTATTCCTTTGTATATTTCATGGTAAAATAAGGAATGAAAGATTTTTGCCAACGAAAGCTTATTCCATGTTGTATGTACATATACATTTTACTTGCAGGCAAGTAGAACATACAGGGTTTTTTTTTTTTAGAATGAATAGTATTATAGTACAGTAGTGATTTACAACTTGATCATAGAGAGCAGAAATTGATGTATAGTCTGTCCAATCCATGCAGTTCCATTTGCTTGTCCACTAGACTGTGTAAATATCATTTTCCATATTTTACAGTCTTTTTTTCTTGCATCACAGGTTGGTTCTTGTTTTTTTCCCAGTATGATATAAGAATAATTTATTTTGAAACAGAAGCTAATATTCTTTTTAATTAGCCAGACGCACACTAGGAGTTAAAAACACAGATAAGCACTACTTTTCACTTTAAGAGGAAATGGTGAAGTGAGTTAATTAAATAATTATTTTAGAAGGAGAACATCCAGTCTGCTGTAATGAAGCCAGCTATGTGTATCACCTTAAACTGGATACCTTAAACTATATTCTATTTATTTATTACCAGATATCTTTCTTTTTTTCCTTAAATCATTTACCAAGAAGTTTTCCACCATCCGCTGTACATCATATAATACAACCCATAATGTAAGCTGGAATATGTTGAGGGTTTTCTTGCCTGAAAGGCACATCAACTGGGGTCCCTCTGAATGAACTAAAACTCACCCTTAAAATAATAATACCAATATTAATAATGGACTTGTAAACCACCTTTCAAGACCGTAGTGTCCTTCAGACAGCTTTAAAAATTTAAAAATGTCCTTAAATTCTAGTGTTATTTGCAAGTATGGTATTAATTTGGAAAATTTCTCATATGAATGTGTAATCTTATGCACAAGGCAGTGGTAACTTTTCCTTACACAAATCATTGACACGTCTTTTGTGTGAAGACATTCACTCCACATCAACCGGCCTTCCCCAACCTGAAACTTCCCAAATCTGCTAGACAAAACTTTCACCATCCTAAGTCAACAGGACAATTCTCACAATGGAAAATGCACTATTTACAACACAGATCTGTTTCTTTTTATGTTCTAAAGAGGCGGTAGAAGTGGAAACACAAAAGCAATGTGGATCCACTGTAATAGCTAAGAATGATTTTGAGGATGTACAGTATAAGCTGGGGTCAGTTCTTCAGACAATCCAAATACCTGTCTGAGCTATTAAGAAAATGAAAGGACTCACATTAGCATTTCCAGCAACGCTTCATAGTTTATCTATAATTAACTAAAATCTTGCTCAAGGCTAAGATTTTACATGCAGTAAAATGTGTGTGTACACACACAAAACACACTTTTATAATAAAACAACATGTCTAAATATCATAAACATCTAATCTTTTGTATTTTAAAGTGACAAGAGTGGGCTACATGATAACTAGTATTTTCCTCACTGGCAGTAACTATGAAACTATCACACATTTCTAATTAGACACAGCTGAATGTGGCCAATATCCCTCCTGTGCATTATTATTTGTAGATTTTGTTTGTGCCCAGTTGAATTCTTCTTATGTTAAAGACCACCAAGGACCACAAGAGTCCAATCGATAGAAGTCCTAGCAAGAGAAATGCATCTGCTTGTCAAAAGTGCAGCTATCAATTATAAAATGTAAATATTTTTTTTCCTTACATTAAGTTTTAAAGTGAGCTATACAGAATCTGAGAGACTGATGTCAAACTGAGCTATGGAACCTTTGAAAAAAATGAACCACCCTACAAACAATAACAACAACAACAAAAACAACAACATTATTTTGTACTCTGCCTCCATCTCCTCGAAGGGACTCGGGGCAGCTAACATGGGGCCAAGCCCAGGTAATGAATGGGATGGGAATAGATGCCACAATTGCTTTAGAGTTGTATGCCTATAACAATTGTGCTAGAAACACCATCTCCTTATCTATGCATGTAGATTGTTTTAAAAACTCATTCAATGGGTCATCTTAACAAACTGGATCAGCTACATTCTTGTTAAGAGGCTTAGCAAGCATTGCAAGACAGCTGCTAAATAGAAATGGGAAATAATGGAACAGTTGAAAAATATAGTATATAAAAGCTAGCAGAAGGATGCAATTATACTGCTCAGTAGAAGAATCTAATTTGGGGGAAAAACTCAGGAGCAAAGGTAGTTGTTTTTTCTTTGATACAAGCACATAACTCTCATTAGTGTTAATAAGACTTGTGCACACGTATCGAGGGGCGCATGCTTTTGCAGAGATTAACACTACCTTGTTATGGCGACTAAAGGAGGCTCTGTCACTCAAGCAGTCTGTCTCTGCTGGTTAATTAAGCAAGAGCCTCTGTTGTCAATCTTGGGAGGATGCGCTTCCTCCTCTACCTCCAGCCAGGTTGACACAAAGCCAATTGTCAAATGTCAGGAACAACAAAATGGATGATAGCAATGTTAAAAGAAAAGTATTGAAGACAAGCTCCAACCTCCCGGTGCCCCAGGCTGGAGGGAGACGGGTTTTGACACAGTTACAAGAAATCAGATTGATTTCTTGCAGATACGCTTCGGCTTTGGAAAGTGTGACTAAAGCTGGCTTCCAAGGACAGGATTTATGAAATATTAGCAGCACATATTCATTAGCTTGTCTTAGGGAAGGAGCCAAGATGTATGAATAAGAACAAGCCCACAAGATAATAAAGATTCTTCCCCCTCCTGAATGTCTGCTGGAGATATTATGCCAGCAGAGCATCCAATCGATAAAAGAGAAAGCCCAGGACAACACGGCAATCAGCAAGATGCCTTTCTGCTCTACACTGGAGAATGCAGGGCAGGGAAGCATTTTCTCACTAGCTACACATGCAGTCGATTTCCTCCACCACTAAATTTCCTCTAAATGTCAAGAAAAAACGGCAGATACAGGCAGTCCCCAAATTACAAACAACTGACATACAAAAGACTCATAGTTAAAAATGGGGGTGGGACAATAGAAAGCGAGAGAAATCTACCCCTTGGAAGGGAAATTCACTCACGGGGAAAAGGTGTCTCCACTGAAGCTTTCTAAAAATGTACCTGTTATACACAAATTCAACTAAAGAACAAACCTACAGAATGATCATGTCTGGAGACTGACTGTATATTCTTTGCAATTTTGCAATGCATGTTCACAAATGAGGACCACAATCCAGAAGTCCGTAATTCTAGGTACAGTACTCTGGTGCATTCTTGTTGATTGGTTCCAGTGCAAATGGAAGTGAGTAAACAAAGTACAAACACTAGGCTGGGTTGTCGTATGTTTTCCGGGCTGTATGGCCATGTTCCGGAAGTATCCTCTTCTGATGTTCTGCCCACATCTATGGCAGGTATCCTCACAACCTCTGAGGATGCCTGCCATAGATGTGGGCGAAACGTCAGGAGAGAATACTTCTGGAACTTGACCATACAGCCCGGAAAACATACAACAACCCTGTGATCCCGGCCATGAAAGCCTTCAACAACACATGAAACACTAGGCTCTTTTTTGTGGTTTATGGGCTTGGGGAAACATGGTAGCTCTTGGTATGGTCTGACATCACACTAAACAAAACATAGACTGCAAGTTCATGGTTTGTTTAATGAGTGCTGTCAGTGGCCATGCTGTTCATGAGTAACATGTAATTTAGGTGTTGTTGTGTGCTTTCAATCATTTCTGGACCCTATTGTGGAGTTTTCTTGGTGAAATTTGTTAAGAAAGAGTTAGTTTTTGCCTTCCTCTGAGGCTCAGAGAGGGAAACTTGCTGAACATCATGCAATAGACTTCCATGACTGAGCAGGGATTTGAAACACTGTCTCTCAGAATACTGGTACAACACTTTAAATCAGTGTACCATATATATTTTTCACAGGACTATGTGTAAATAATTTTTGTTGTTGCTACTACTGCTAACATAAAAAGCATTGCTTGTGTGGGAGTGAAAATCTTGCAGTGGCTGATTTTCTTTCCCCAACAGTTCAACTGGATGTGTCAATGCATATTTTCTTCTCAAGTATGAGAACACTTGCAAATTTGCAAATAATTGCAAATATCGTGTGATAAAAACAACTGTGGGCATTTGTGGCAAACGTGAAAAGGATTGGGTGGGGAGTTATGGACCTGCCTCTTGCACTTTTTTGTAATCAGGTCCAAGACTCAGTACACAGAAAACTAACTGATATATTACAAGAACTAAACATTAAGAACTCAAACAACATATTTAGTGCAATTAGAAGGATGCAGTTTCATCCTTTTGGCTAGGTGAGTGGTATATCCTAAGAAAAAATATTATTCTTATATTATACTCAAAAAACCTCAAAAGATATGCAGAAGTCAGAATATTTGAGATACAAAACAAATAGTAATATAACAAATCCACAAAATAACAGTACATTGTTCAGTATTACTCATCCATAATGGTTAGGGATCAGAGGTGGTTTGAATTTCAGATTTTTTTCAGATTCTGAAAGACTTGTATTTGCATATACTTACATAATGAGACATGAAGGTACTTTTACACAATATTTTTTAATAATTTGGAACATGAAAAATGTGTCCATTGAACCATCAGAAATCAAGGTGTCACTATCTCAACTATCCATGTGGACAGTTTTAGATTTTGGAGCATTTTGTATTTCAGATAAGGGACACTTAACCTCTGTAATTTTTTATTGGCATCACCAACGTGTCTGGGGAGATTAATGATAAAAAACAACACCTGGGCAAATGAGTCTAAAGTTGGTTGATACACCCAAACTGAATCTTGATCTTGTTCATCTTGGTTGGTGCTGTAGTAGAGAAGGCCCTCCTTTCCACTCCCTCTCCCTCCCAATACCAAAATCTATGGATGCACAAGCCCCAGTATATACAATGGCACAGAATCCCTTATATAAAACTAGCTGTGCCCAGCCACGGGTTGCTGTGGCATAGTCCTAAGAGGGTTTTTGTTTGTGGAAGCAAGTATGAATGTTGTAATTAGTCACCTTGATTAGCACTGAATGGCCTTGCAGCTTCAAAGCCTGGTTGTTTCCTGCCTGGGGGAATCCTTTGTAGGGATGTGTTAGCTGGCCCTGATTGTTTCCTGTATGGTATTTCCCTGTTTTCTGAGTGTTGTTCTTTATTTACTGTCCTGGTTGTAGAGTTTTGTAATGCTGGGTTCCTGGTTTGATTCATTTTCATGGTCCACAGCAACCTAATAATAATAATAATAATAATAATAATAATAATAATGACTCTGAGGTGGCGGGTGTGCAGAGAAAGAGGGCAATTAACATTGAATGGCCTTGCAGTTTCAAAGCCTGGGTGATTCCTTCCAGGGGGAATCCTTTGTTGGCTGGAGTTAGCTGGCCCTGATTGTTTCCTGTCTGAAATTCTCCTGTTTTCAGAATGTTGTTCTTTATTTACTGTCCTGGTTATAGAGTTTTGTAATGCTGGGTGCCTGATTTTATTCATGTTCATGGTTCACAGTGTCCCAATAATAATAATAATAATAATAATAATAATAATAATAATAATAATAATAACAATAATAATAATAATAATAATGACTCTGAAGTGGAAGGTGTGCAGAGAAAGCGGGCAATTTGCATTGAATGGCCTTGTACTTTGAAAGCCTGGCTGTTTCCTCCCTGGATAATAATGAGAAGAAGAAGAATAGTAATAATAATGACTCTGAGGTGGGAGATGTCAAGAGAAAGAGGGCAACTAAAAGGATGAATTATCCCTTTGAGCAGCAACTTAAAGTGCTGTAGAAGAGAAAGTTTAAAGGAAACATGACAGCTATGTAAATACCAGCTGCTCTCCCTCCTGAGAACAGTTCCTTAGTATAGCTGTATTTCTCTCAGGGCATGCTCTCTCTTCTGAGGGGGCGAGAAAAGGGAAGGAGCGGCTGTTAACAGTTGCCAGCCGCAAGCCCTGCCCACCATGGCTATGTTTTGAGGAAGTGGGGTTAGGCTCTGTCCGTAGGTGCAAGGTCCTCTGGGTAATGTAGTTGTTTCAGTTCGGGGGGGACTCTGCACTTGCATGGTAAGCAATTGGGGTTTTATTTGGTCCAGTAGAGTCTCACTTATCCAACATAAACGGGCCGGCAGAATGTTGGATAAGCGAATATGTTGGATAATAAGGAGGCATTAAGGAAAAGCCTATTAAACATCAAATTAGGTTATGATTTTACAAATAAGCACCAAAACATCATGTTAGACAACAAATTTGGCAGAAAAAGTAGTTCAATACGCAGTAATGCTATGTAGTAATTACTGTATTTATGAATTTAGCACCAAAATATCACGATATATTGAAAAAATTGACTACAAAAATGTGTTGGATAATCCAGAACGTTGGATAAGCGAGTGTTGGATAAGTGAGACTCTACTGTATTTATTTTGTGGTTTGGTCTTTATTTTTCTAGGTTTTTTGTTTTGTTTTGTTTGAAAGACATAGACTGGATGGCTATGTCTTTTGTGGCCAAATTTGGTGTGATTTGGTTCAGTGGTTTTGTTGTTTACTCCATAGTAAAATAGCACATTACATTTTTATATATATAGATATGGCAAAATCAAGATTCACTTTTTGGATTTTTAAAAACACACTTAAAAGTTGTGGTGGCTGAATCCATGGATAAAAAATGTGGATATGGAAAGTCTAGATCCACTTCTATCCTAATATTCCTCACTTCTCCCTTTCCTTTTTTCAAACTTTTATTTAACATGTTAACATTTTAACACTTTTGCTTTAGATGCCATGGGAAGGATGACATTTAAGAAATCAGGAAAGCTTTGCTGAGTGCTGAGTGTGTGAAGTGAGGACACACAAGCTGAGATGACACCAACATAGAGATCATCCCCATACCAATAAACCATGCTTTGTGGAAAGAGAACTGTTGTGTCTGAACCAGAAAGAAAGATCTGTAATGTAGCACAGCAAAATATTCATACTCCTCAGAACTGGACGTGACAGAAAAACCCTGACAGATATTTGAAACAATTCCAGTTACAGTATGGAACTGTAACTGACAGAAAAATCAATGACTGCGAAGAATGAATGTGTTGATAAATACCACACATCTGTAACCAATTTGTAAATACTTTAGCCACTGAACAGTGCTCTTCTCTCTATGCTCAGTCTGTAAATTAACCATAAATGTTCCAAAGCTGTTCACTATTAGCAATGTACAACAAATCCATGGAGGGATGGCAATGATCAAAAATCAACTCAAAGAATCCCTCCCTTCTCCAGCCATCCTTCTCTGAACTCAACATTTGCTACATAAGCAAAGCTGTTTGGATAATGGTATAATGATACAAAATGGTTGAGACCAGGCAGGCAACCAACAACATCATATAGGGTTGCTAGTAAATTGTGTCAGCATAATTCAGGTCAAGCTATGCAATTGCATCAAATCAGAACATTGTTCTGAAATTGCAGGCAGTCTTATTGAAATTTGCACCGCTTTTGTCAAATCTGCTAAACATTCTTCTGTGAAGTATGAGAGCTTTCAGTGCCATGCAACCACTGTTCTGTGGTTCTTAAAATATTTTAACCCATTTCTGTCAAGTCATCTTATACAAAGCACATCCAATCCCACATCATTTTCCTATACTAAACCTGTATAGAACTACTGAAAATTTACTCCCTTCTGTTTCATTGCAGACCAGAAGGAAATGAGCTTTAATACAACAAAACCATGATGCAATGCAAAAGAAACACACATGAGCAAAAAAAAAAACCAACAACCCTCAAGTCTTGAATTAAAAATGAGCTGAGAGAGCACTGAAGGTTGAATGTAAACACAGAAATAGGTCATGAAACGTTTGGCAGGAGTGTTTTACTCATGGCCATGATAATGTAATTGGCAACAACATTTCTCCTGTGGATTTCCCACACCATCAGAATATGTCTACATGTAATTTACAACCAATGGTTGCTTGAGGCTGCCATCCTATATGCCTTTACCCAAGATCAAACTCTACTGTGCTCAGTGAGACTTAACTCAAAACATTGCTTGTATGTCAAGTAGAGGTTCCTCTGTATTTGCCTTCAAATCATTTCTGACTTGGAGCAATCCTAATACAAACCTACCATGGGGTTTTCATTGCAAGATTTGTTTAGAGTGGGTTTGCTCTTGCCTTCCTCTGAGGCTAAAATGTGATTTGCCAAGATCATTTAGTGGGTTTTCATGACTGAGTGTGGATTCAAATCCATATTTTTAAGAGTTCCACTTCAGTATTTCTTTCTATTTTTATTTGCCTCACTTCTGTTCTCACCCCATTCTTAGTAGAATAATATCACTACTCTTTATTCACCTCTTGACCTCTTCTGTTTCAGTTTTCCTGATGAAGGCATACTCTTGATTTATAAAAGCAGTTTAACATTTTCAGCATTATTTTCTTGAGCTATAAATCTCAGCCATATTTTCCTTCCCACTCTCCCAATAATAAAGATGGAAATTAAATCCTCCTTTCATTCTCTCTCTTCAGCCATACAATTTCCTGTCACCTTAATACTCCTGTTCTATAGCCATGTTGGTGGGAATTGTGAACACAAGGACCAGTAATATTTAGAGGTAAAGAACAACTGAATATAGGAGCATAAAGTGGAAATCATGATAAAACCCAAGGGCCTAAGAAGGCATCAAACCGAAGTTTTACGTCCTAAGAATTTGGAAACGGCTAAGGTCACTCACAGCTCCACAGATTTAGCAAGTTTTTCTCCTCTATCTTTCTGCCACATTATGCCAAGTGATAACAGTAACAACATGACTCACAGTTCATTGTCATTTTGTCCTTTTGAAATTCAATTTTTGACAGGATTGGAAATCTCATCAATACACATCTGGGCCAGAGAATGGTATTTCTGATATAAAGTAGCTTGGCCCATTGGCAGCACTAAGGGGTGCTGGAGGATACAGACCACACCGGATAATATCATTGATGGAGGGCGTGACACCAAATGTCTGTCTATAACATTTTTGTACAGTAGAAGTGCATTATTTTCTTTTATAAAACTGTTCCAGGTGCCATGTCTATTCAGACAAGCCTTCCTTCTTGTTCTTTATCTGCATACAGGTTTTCAATGACCCACAAAGTTGTGCATGCTCCTCCCTCCCTCCCCCATGCTGCCAGCTGTGCTGTGCCTTAAACTTCGAAAACCTGTCTTAGTTCCCTTTTGGCATAACACCTTCCTTCCTTCACCCAACATCGACTGCTCAGTTGGAGTCTGTATTTGTGTGGCACCTTGAGTTACTGTACTGGGTAACACCAACCCCAGTGACGTGATCGGCTTCATCTGAGATCAGTGTACATCATAACATTAGAGAAGAAGACCCGTTTCCAAGGTAGTTTCTGCCAAAGAATAAGGACAGCATCGTTCCCTCACAGAGAAAGAGATTAATAAACTCTAACAATAACTGTATTATTTGGACCCTTTAGCACAGGCTAAATGAATTAGTACCTACATCTTCCTCTAAGTATGAATAAAAATGTAAATGTAGTACTTTAGAAACACACTATTAACAATGCAAGTGGTTGGTTAGTATTTAGTTGCAGCATAATTTGGTAGAGTGTCCCAATTCACAACACATAGGACAAGAAGCTACTGTTAGAATGGAATATGGAAAACTGGAATGGTTTGCAATGGGTAAGGAGGTCAGGCAAGGCTCATATTATCAACCTTTATATTTAACTCATATATTGAACATTTCAAACGTAAAACAAGATTAGAGTTGGAGGAAGGAGACATGCAAATTGGAGAATAAACACCAACTATTTAAGATATGCAGATGACACCGTGAAGACTTGAAATAATGACTGAAGAAAGCCAAAGACAGATTTACAATTGAACATTAAGAAAACAAAAATAATTTCAACAGATAATTTATAAAACTTTAAAAGAGATAATGTAGACATTGAAACAGTTCAAGGTTTTCTACCCATTGCTCATTAATCAGAATGGAGACTGCAGTCAGGAAATCAGAAAAAGACTTGGGCTTGGAAGGGCGGCTATGGTCCATGATCCTGAAGTGTAAAGATATATCACTAAAATACAAAAGTTAGGATTGTCAAGGCCAACGTATTTTCCATTTCAATGTACAGTTGTGAAAGCTGGACAGAGAAGAAAGCTGATAGGAAAAAAAAAAACAACTCATTTGAAATGTGATACTGGAGAAGAGTTCTACAAACACTGTAAACTTCTTAAGACAAATAAAAAATTTCACCTAGAACCAATGAAGCCTATAATCCTTAGTCAACTTGATGGTATTGTAGATAGACAGCTTTCAGTGACTACTGATAACTTCAATTCAAATATCACATGACAAACAGCATGGGCGAAGAGACACTGGAATATTTTCAAGAACAGAATACATAAGGTATTGCGATATGCATTGTTTAGCTTTTTGCAATTAATATGTTAAATAAACACAACACAAAAATGAAAGAATGCCTGTTCTTTACTTAGCTTTGGAGAAATAAAACAATGTAGTGTTCACAGAAACTGTTTCAAAACATCAGCAAGACCTTAGGGCACATATATTTGTGAAGTTTCTGCAGTCTGAAAAGATGACCTTAGGTTTGGTACAACAATACTTTCTGAGCAACATTTTCATGGAGCTCTTATTGGATGTGTTTGTGGAACTGATTGGTAGAATGTCTTTTCCAGTCTACAGAATAGTGGTTCCCAAGCTATCGGTTCTTAGATGTTCTACGTCTTAGAAAGCCTGACACTGTGGGAAAGGGCGAAGAATTCTGGGAGATGTAATGCCATAATATTGGGTAATCTACAGGTTGGAAGTCACTATTCTAGAAGTTATAAATAATGAATCTAGTCGTATAAAATTAATAACCTGCTTCTCCTGTGCCAACTCCACTTTCCTCCTAGACAAAGAGCCACTTTTACTCCTAGTGCAGTGATTCTCAACCTAAGGCCTCCAAAAATCTCAGCCAGTTTACCAGGTGGTTAGGATTTCTGGGAGTTGAAGGCCAAAACCATCTGGAAACCCCAGGTTAAGAACCACTGTCCTAGTGTAAAAACAGGATCTTGTAGCATATAGAAAGGCTACAGGTGCTTCTGGATGGAGGGGCTCCTAATGCCAGAATTTCCAAAAAAGGAATGTACTGCATGCATGTTATCAGGTGTTTTTAAAACTTTATGGCAAAAGTAATCTCAAGAAAAAATTACCTCGCTCTTGTTCATAAGATTATATGAAAGAAGTAGTGAAATCCTCGTATGTCGTACCATAATTTCCACCATCCACAGTCAGCATGGAGAAAATCCTTACTGGCCAGGGATAACATCAATCATGGGGTGACAATTTGGAAGTGTACAAATGAAGGCTACATTAAGGGATGAGATTTATAATAGTAATAATAAAACTTTATTTGTATTCTGCCCTATCTCCCCAAGGGGACTCAGATTTACAGTCTCAGGACTCTTTGCAGTATTGTTTACACAATGCAGTGCCTTTTTTCCATACAGTATGGGTGTGTGTATGTACATGCGTATGTATGTGTGATACATACACAAACACACACAGAGAGGGAGGGAGGGAGGGGGGAGGGGAGAGAGAGAGAGAGAGAGAGAGAGAGAGAGAGAGAGAGAGAGAGAGAGAGAGAGAGAACAGTATAGCCCCCATATCTAGAATTCAAGTGTATATATGAAACTTCAGGTACCAGCCCCACAGATATGGTGCTATTCTGAGAGCAAACAAAAGAAATCCTGACATACAAGTAGCCCTGTAAAATGCCTTGGCAGGTATGGTTAGATATGAGCTTTTCCTCCCTTTGTAGTACAGTACAAATTCTATATAATAATCATGAACGCTCATCTTTTCTTTTCTTTAAGTGTGCTTTCAGGTTCTATTCAAGAAAAAGCAAAATACCTACTACCTAGTCAAATGTTGGCAAAAAAATTGAACCTTGCCGTCAACACGCTGCTGCCAAATTTCTGATCAAATTGCATAACGGACTATGTTTAACATCCGTTAAAAATTCATACATAGTTTCTGCTCGTATTCATCTCAACTTCTTCTAACTGAGCCTCAGAAGCACTTCTGGAGCAGAAAGTGCAAAAATGAGTAGCGGTGTAGCTGGATACCTTTGCTCCTTAATTGAAATGACTTCTAACCTAGCTCCAAACATTCAAAGAACATCCTTTTTGCTACAAGTAGTTATAAGTGATTCAGAAAATAGCACCTTTCCCTCTGAGTGCTCCCTGGCATTTACTTCTGATGCTCTGAGCTGTAAGTATGTCAGAGTTCAGAAGCTAAATAAGGTCAGGCCTTGGAGGGAATTTCTCAAAATAATAAGTAGACAGGTCCAGAGAGTAGCCATGACACATGGCAGACACCCATGCAACCTTATTTAAGAGACTCTAAATATGCAATTAAGGTAAATGAAGAATAGCTTCTTGCCAGGAGGCAAGCACCAATCCAGCTGAGGGCAGAGAGTACATATTATAACTACATGGAAAGTAATTGCTGGATAGCCAGGGCAGTTCCTTTGTTAACAGGTCACCATGAGAGACCCATAGGCTACTTCAGAATCCAGCCCTGATATTTCAGCAACAAAGCTGAGATGACAGCATGGCAGATTTTGCAAAGGAGAAATTTAGCAAAGGTTGTCAAAGTTGGTGTTTTGAACTAATGTATAGCAAAGGCATTGGGAGACCACTGGAGAAATAAATGGGAAGGGCTGACACAGCAGCAAGTACACACTGGGAGTGCAGGTTCTCGAATTCTAACAGATAAAAGAATGACTGTAAATACTCCTAAATTTTTAGTCAAAATTCAACCCAGAAAACCTGGGGTCAACTTATTCACTGGTCAATGTAAGTACTGTACATTAATTATTGCATAAAAGTAGAGCACCCCTTTTTCTGAGTAGAATAGTGAAAGGTAAGAACTTAGTTCATTTTAAGAGAACCTGGAAGAAGCACCAGCCCCTATATTATCTCCACAGTGGTGCCGCTTTGGGCTTTTTGGAACATCTGGGCAAGAAAACATGTTGGCTTCAGCAGCAGGGGTGCTTGGCTCTCTTAGGCAATACCAGCACTTTCCTCCCTCTGTAGAATGCCCCTTGACTTATTCATAGGTCATACAGAAATCTATAATTTTGACTCCAAACCTGTCCTCAACTTATGCAGGAGGTTGTATTCATTACTGGTTGTATTTATGCAATAATGCCAAAACACATATGGGAGGATGTTCTCTGTATGACGCTTGAAGTCTCATGGAGACAGCATCTGAATGCTAAGTGTGCTTTCTCACTCCTCCCACCAAGTACCAACTTCTTCAAAACTCAAAGGACAGGGAAACTGGAAGGAGTCCAAGAAGGAACAATATTTGCTGTAGGGTCTCGGGTTGTTTATAAATGTGCATATGTGCCTGTGTGTGGATGTGGGTGTATGTGTGTGTATAGTTAAGAAGAAAAAAAGTGTAAGAGCACTGTCTTCACTGTTGTATTTAAGGGACCTCACACTGACATGCCACCTTGAAAGATTTGTTAAATCAACAATGGGAAAATTGGGGGCTCTACATCACACAGACCCTGAAGACCAAAATGTTTTGTGAAGTTTCACCCAAAGTCTCCTCCATTTCACTAAATAAGTTGGGAAAATGTTCACCCCAATATCCTCTCAATGGCTCAAAATTTCTGAACACACAAAAGCAATTTTACCCAATTTCAAACCTTCCCCCCAAAAGGCTCAAAAGAAAAATAATCTGAAATTGAAACCAGAAGTGGCACAACATCAGTTCTAGTCACAGGGAACAATGCAATACAAGATAAAAACAACATAATAGTTACTTTAAAAACCGGATGCCCAGCCCTACACTAAAGGAAGCCCCGCTCTGTTTAAAACATTTCATAATTGCTTTTAAAACGTTTCAGAACAGCTGAGGCAGCATGGTCCACAATGTTCCAGATGAAGACTGTCCCACCCACATACAGACTGTACATGCAATTGAAACATGGAAACAATGGCGGATAACATGTTTGGTCATTTCTTCCACAATTTGAACTTACATGTAAGACAGAGAAATTTTATCAAAGTAGTTCCAACAACGTTATTGGGCTTTGTTAACCTGAAATGAGAAGACAAGGTTTTGTGTTCATCCCTTCTGTATGGCTCCACAAACTAAATGTGGTAGCATCTGCTTAGTCTCAGACAGTATTTTGAGACCTGGATTGACCCCCAACCATCTGGACTGAGCACTGGGTCCCTCAGGACACGAAGGTTTATAATTACAGCATTTCACAACAAGATCAAATCTTTGGCTGCTTGATTATGTGCAGGAAAGGAAACTCACTTTCGGGAGCTTCAGCCTTTTGAAAATCCATAGCAATGCCTAATCATAGTTTTATCATCTTCTTCATTGGCACTGACCATATTTCCATGGTGCAGCAAAGCTCAGCCTCATGTGAACTAGGAAGAAGAGTTTCAAAGCTTTTCTTTCCCTTTTTAAATGGGCAGAAGTAGGAATGAGCCATAACAAGCAACACAGTACCCTCGCATTGTTTCCCTCCCTACTCATTGCACGGCCAGAGAAACTTTGCAAGCTTTTATTTCTATTATAATTCAAAATATGGAAATGTAGGAAGGAGTAGCAAAGTAAAAAAGGTGGTGGTAGTGGAGATGATAGAAAGAGAAAGACACGGGGGGGAATGTGTACATTCTAGAGAATAAGTACAGTCATTCTTGATCATTTATGTTTCACTAAGAACAAATTACAGAAATGCCCTTCACTGATTTTTCTGATAGTTTCTTCCTAGAATGAATTAACCCTCATCCCACACATCTGAGAATCCACTTGTGACTGTGTAACTCTTAATATTGGAATGCACCCAAACAGATCTGACACATGGCTAAATGTATACAGAAATATGACTGAGTCAATGGTACTGTAGAATGTAACATATAACTGGAGTACTTGTGTCATTAGAAAACAAGAGTGCGTCTGGTAGGTTGGATACTTCATTTCTAAATGTTGTTGTTTTGTTTTTGTGTGCCTTCAAGTCATTTCTGATTTATGCCAACTCTAAGGTGAACCTGTCAGAGGGTTTTCTGAGGCTAAGCGTATGTGACTTACCCAAAGTCACCCAATGGGTTTTCATAGCTGAGTGGGGATTCAAACCTGTTTCTTTGAAGTCGTAGTCCACAGTTCAAACCACGGAATCATGACGCACACAGGAAAACTAACTCAGACCATTTTCTTTTTGCTAAATCAGACTGTTTTATTGCCAACAGCATAACTATTTGATTAAGAGCCATATGCCATTGAGCTTACTTGTCAGTCTCTAAAAAGCACATATTGATACCACACAGAATTAATGTTTTTGTGTAATGTACATTTAATATATAAACCTGACCTCTCTTACATATTCAGATGCTAACAGACTGAGAAAACATTTCCAAAGCTGTTTCACTGACAGCAGCTGAGCAGCGTATGGGGTCAGCCAAGACCAGAATGGGGAAACAGAAGCCCTATCTTCCCTTCTCCAAAGCAGTGATACCAGTTCAATGCTGGGAAGGCTTTCTCTACATGAAACCATGACTACATATGGAGAAACTGGGTTACTCTTCCTTTGGAAAGCCCAACTAAAGGGGTGGATTATGATGTGGTAAGGGAAAGTTGAAGACAAAGAGATTTCTCATCTTACCACAGGGCACATCCCAGAAGTGTTTCTCTAAGGACTTTATCACATCGACCTATTATTCTGCTGCAGTCACATTAGCAGAGCTAGCAGATCTGTCGGGGGTGCTTTGAATGCGATTTCCTGCTTCTTGGCAGGGAGTTGGACTGGATGGCCCATGAGGTCTCTTCCAACTCTACTATTCTATGATTCTATGATTCTATGATCCTATAAATACTGGGTTGTGCCTCTCTTCAGTAGCACAATTGCACTGATTCGCCATTCCGTAGTTCCATGATTAATAACAAATAAATAAATAAATAAATAAAACTTTATTTATACCCCGCCCCATCTCCCAACAAAGGACTCAGATAAAAAATAATAGATACATAAAAACAACTGGGTAACATAAAGAGTCAAAATTAACACAAAACAATTGACACATAAACAATTATTATATAAAACATGTTAAACAAGCTTTAAAAAGTCCAAACCATTGCATTGATCAATATGAGCCATGTAGTTCATTTATTCTTACTTTAGCCATTGTTTTCAGTTCTTTCCTAAAGGACATCAGTGTGGGTGCTTGCCTAATCTCTTTGGGGAGGGTGTTCCAAGTCAGGGTCACTACCGAGAGGGATCTCTCCCATGTCCCCACCAACTGTGCTTGTGATGGAGGTGCAGCCATGAGGAGGGCCTCCCTGGCAGATCTTAAAGCCTGAACAGATTCATAGGGGAGATGTGGTTGCGTAAGTAGACTGGACCTGAACTGTGTAGGGCTTTGTATGTGATAATCTGCACTTTGAATTGGGACCGGAAGCATATAGACAGCCAGTGAAGCTGCTACATTCCCTATAACTCACTCCTGTCAGTAGCCTGGCTGCAGATCTTTATATCAACTGTAGCTTCTGAGCTGTCTTCAAAGAGTGCATTGCAGTAATCCATATGAGATGTAACTAAAGCATGGACCACCGTGACTACATCTGGATTTTCAAGGTACGGTTGCAGTTGGTACACAAATTTTAATTGTGCAAAGGCCCTCCTGGCCACTGCTGACACCTGAGCTTCAAGGGTCAGAGCTGAGTCCAGGAGGACCCCTAAACTGTGGAATGTAACCCTGTAGAGCACAGGTTGCCACCCTATACCTCAATCTGCCTCACGATTGACCGGGAGAATCTCTGTCTCTCTAGATTAAGTTTCAGTCCAGTCCTCATCCAGTCTGTCGCAGCTGCCAGGAACTGGTGCAGGACTCAGGAAGCTTCCTTGGATTTTAGTGGAAATGAGTAAAAAAGTTGTGTGTCATCTGCATACAGATGACACCAAATTCCAAAACTCCTGATGAGCTTACCCAGCAGTTTCATGTAGATTATAGTACTTCCACATACCCTTTGTAATCCTCCCTTCCTACACTACTATGGTTTCTTTATTATTTATTATATTTAGAGCAATTGTGCAATTCCAGCATCTAAAATAAACAAAAACAAGACAAATACAAATATAAATACAAACAGCCATCTTGAAAATAGTGAAGGAGACGATGGAGAGGAGGAGAATCTCATTTCCTACTGTTGTGTTACTGCTGGTATGCCACCACAGAAGTGGAAGGGAGCCATCACAACAAGCTAAGTGATGGGAACTTTACAGAATTGGGAGCTATGTATAGATGGATTTTACCGGTCAATAACTAGTGATGTGGAAATCATGAAGAAGGGAGGCAAACTTGTAGCAGGTTGCACAAGTTTGTGTGATAGAGATTATCATATTTGTTTAGGTTGCAGTTTATGTATTTATTTACAGTATTTATATTCTGCCCTTCTCACCCCGAAGGGGACTCAGGGTGGATCACAATGTACATATATATGTCAAACATTCAATGCCATTAGACAAACAACACACAGAGGCTATTTAACTTCCCAGCTTCTGGCTTTGTGAGGGTATGCTCGATTCCAGCCACAGGAGGAGCTGCTGCTTCATCGTCCACTGTGACGATGAGTCCTTTTTGATGGAGTACTTTCTCCTCCAGTGTTGTAAATCAGTTAAATTAGCCTCTCCACATAAGCGGTCCCTAAATTTTCCTACTTGACAGATGCAACTTTCATTCGGGATGCTTAGGTCAACAACGAGCAGGGCTATTTTTATTTTTTATTGTTGGGTGCTCACTCTGACACAAGCTGGCCTCGAACTCATGACCTCTTGGTCATAGTGATTTATTGAAGCTGGCTACTAACCAGCCTGCGCCACAGCCCGGCCCTTGTGTGACAAAGTCTTACATCTCTGGAAAACTATAGAGTTAGTTCTCATTTCTTTTTTGAAAGGGTTAATCTGTACCCAATCTGTACCCCATATGTGTATGTGCATGTGTGAAAATAGGATATATGTTCCTGCTGAAGGGTGATAAAGCAGAGGACAGAAAAGTTTCTCTTCTCAGCAGGTAACATTTCTTTTGTCGGCACTATTCTCATTTTTTTTTTTGCCTTTGATATTAACTCTCCTTACTCTTACACAGGGTAGAAGAAACGGTTACTAAAAAACACTCTGAGATAAGAAGACATAGTATTATTGTTGCTGTAAATACAAGACCCAATCCTTTCTATAGGAGTTAAAAGAAAGAATGGGCCAGCATCATGTCAACAGCAAATTAAACATGTAAATCATCCCACAATACATATTCATAAGTGGAGAGTGGCATGCTCATTATGCCAACAGAGGATTTATAATCTCCACAAATAGAGCTGGCAGGTTTATTGGAATTTGTTACCGATTACTGGTATCAGGCATACTGTGTCAAAACAACTATACCTTTGTCTGTATTTCTCTACTTTAACTTCTGAAGGCTACTGGTGTCATTGCTTGGCAAATATAAATATAAAGTGTTACTAATACCGCCTTCTCTCTAAGGCATAAACCCTGCCATGCTGAAGATGAATTTTTTGTGGCTTGCTGTGGCCAGTTTCCAAGGCCATTCTCATAAAAAAATAATTTGAAATAAGGAGGCTTAGCAACTTATTTGGACTGAACAGCAACCTTATATCATGGAAAATTATTCCGTGGTTGCAATAAGGTTCTTAGCAATGACTTATAAAATATATAATTTAGGATTGCTGAACTCAGTTGGAAGTGGCTCTAATACACAAGGCAAAAGACACATAACTTCGTTATTGCTTAAAGGTTCTTTGAATTTTAACAAGTCAAAACAGCAAAAACAAAAAAACACAACAGTAATAATGTTTAAGAACAACAGATGCAAGGCTACCAATTAAAGGCTTCAATAAGCCATTCGTCTTGCTTTTTGCTGATTAATTAACCAATTAAAATATTGTAATATCTCATCACAGATGTTTTGAGGATATATAATGAAGACAATAGAGTCAACTAATTTTAAACATATTGCAAGGATCAAAGGAAAGGAGAAAGAGGGCTTATGTCATGAGTGCTGAAAATCTTTTCAAAAATAACAGATCCAATTCAAATCTAAAAGTCTATGGTTAATGAATTAACATGATTCCAAATTTCATGTATAGAGTTTCCCCTTTCAAGCTTTCCTTAGGGGAGTTATTACATTCTAGTCTCCCAATCCCTATTAAGCTCTTCAGTCCTTGGCCCTCTGGCAACTTAACTGAAGGGACACTGACAATCATTTAAGCCACACGAAAACCCACTTCCTGCTGAGAACTCCCATGCTGAGAGAGAAACATTTTGATGAAGAACAAAGAAAATGCTAGGGAGAGTTAACTGCAGGGATCTTAATCACAAAATAGATACCCTAACAGGAATGGGTACCAATTTGGAGAAAAGACCCATGAAATCAGGCTCTTTCCCAAGGGGTTAAGTTATCCAAGTACTAGCATCAGTTCCATATCATATGTAGTTTGCATGATGTAGAAAGCCTCTTAGTAAACAACATTATGTATCACAATTTTTGTTCCTGGGCTATAAATGTCATTTCCTAATTGGTTCCAACATAAAAAAACATGGAAAAAGTTTATTAAACTGCAAAAATGTTGGTATTGCGGGACATCCTGCAGCACATTTTGCTATAGTTTTTCAATAAATATCTCAACTAAATCAAAATAGTTTGTGGCAGCTGGATCACAACAACAACTTTCAAAGTAAGTATTGCACAGTTAAACAAGAATAACACTTTCAAACCAGGAACAGTTTTTTTTTCAAATTTTGTTACATAGTGTAACCCCAAGGAATATAATCCCTGAAATATTATTAAACTGCTATCTAGTAGCCAGAAGTTATATTTATTTATTCCGTATCAAAAGCATTGCATAAATTAGTATAAAACTGAAAAGGGTAAGGTAAAGATTTTCTCCTGATGTTAAGTCCAGTCATGTCTGACTCTGGGGGTTGGTGCTCATCTCCATTTCTAAGCCGAAGAGCCGGAGTTGTCCGTAGACACCTCCAAGGTCATGTGGCCGGCATGACTGCATGGAGCGCCGTTAAAACTGATAAAAACTGCTAAATATCTTTTGACCAAAAACAGGCAACAGCAACCACATTGTCTGTGGCCTTAAGCAAAGTTAATTCTATTAGGCAAGACTGAAAAAAAATATTGGGGTTGGGAAGACCAAAACAAAACACCCAAAGCAAACAAAACAATTTGGTACTGTTTAATTATCTGGGCGTAGGCAACAAAAGGGCGCTAGAGAAAGTAGAATAGTTTATTTTAGGGGAGGGGAGCTGAAGGAGGGAAACCATTTCTACTGTTTTTGCTGGTTATTCTCCCTCCCCACTTCCCATTTCATAAACAAAGGATGTTTCCATGATGGGGACATGGGTGGGGGGAATAACAGGAAATCAGGGGGAAATGGTTTTACTTCTTCAAGCCCTCCCCCCCCCCCATAAATAAAATTGACTATTCTCTGTCAATGTTGATCCACAACATATATGAGGGGCAGTCCAGCCCTGAAAGAAATGATCCATAACTGTGAAGTGACAAGGAAAAAATTTATTTGATTTTGCTTGGGTTCATATGGTTTAACTATTCATCTGTATGTACACGTGGACCTCAAACATAGCATTAGACTCAGTTACTTGATGCTGTGGAGCAGTTGCCAGCATCTACAAATCCTCCTTAAGTCATTACGATTTAATAGAATTAGTAAAAAAAGATCTTGTCTTTTATCAAAAACTTACTAATGCCTTCTTCAGGAACTACATTCACATCTGTAACCAAGCAGCTTGATATAAATAGGTTGGAAACATTCACAGTATGACTATTCCAGCTAAATAATTAAATAAACATAATGCTATTTTAATGAAATAATATGGAAGAAATTACTTTTATGCAAGAAAATTACTAAATTATTAATGTATTAATGGTTAATTCTTGTGCAAAGTGGGAGATTTCTCTTTAGTGATGCCCACTGTCTATAATTCCATTTTAACATAGATTACAGTTGCCTGATTGTACTGTTCAGAAAATGTGTAAATATAAAATAAGCAAACGACTTGACTGAAGTTCTCTCATAGATTTCATATGGATCCATCTACTCAAATTAACATTTTTGTTGTTGTTCATTCATTCAGTCACTTCCTACTTTTCGTGGACCAGCCCACACTGGAGCTTCCTGTCAGCCTTTGCCACCCCCAGTGCCTTCAAGGTGAAGCCAGGCACTTCAAGGATACCATCCATCCATCTTGCCCTTGGTCGGCCCCTCTTCCTTTTTCCTTCCATTTCCTTCCAGCACCATTATCTTCTCCTGCCTTCTCATTATGTGGCTAAAGTACTTCATCTTTGCCTCGAATATCCTTCTCCCCAGTGAGCAGTCGGGCATTATTTCCTGGAATATGGACTGGTTTGATCTTCTTGTGGTCCAAGGCATGCTCAGAATTTTCCTCCAACAAAAGTGTCTTATCTTTCTTCACTCAGCCTTCCTTATGGCCCAGTTCTTGCATCCATAGGTTACTACATAGCTATACAGATTAAAAATGGAAGGCAACTCCAGGAATGTTTAATGAAAAATCATGCACTAATCTTCAATATTTTGTTCACTAAAACACAAATTCCACTCCTTTTGAGAATGAAGAAAGCTATATAATTTACAGCTAGGCTAGAGGAAAAATGAAAGCAGGCATCACAGAATACCTTTGGCAATTAAAGATTCCCCACCAGTTCTGTCAGCATTGAAAGGTTGTAAAGAATATCTTAAGATATTTATTTATTCATTTTATTTTTAGGTATATTTTAGCAAGATCCTGGCAACATGATACTGGTGTAGGAGGTGTTAAAAAACAATCTGCTGAACATATGTTGCTGAATCAATAGGAAACCTTTTACACAGTTTACCTATTGTAAGTGTTGATTTGCACCTTTCCAAAAAACTAAAAAAGGGAAAAGACTAAGAATAAATAAATAAAAAAGACTGGGCTAGAAGTGTAAAGCAGATATTGCACAAATATATATCAGAGGCTATGGCCTTCTAACTGTCTAAAATCCCCTTGCTGTGAAATTGTACGGAGAATTAATCTAGTGCTAACTAGTAAATGTTCATTCAGTTTCAGCACATTAATATCAGGCTGCATGCCAACTCTGTGGAATCCCTTCGAATAGGAGATTTTATAGCTATGAAGGGCTCTTCTGGTGCCAACACTCTTTGCTTTTGCATGGGCAAATTAAAATAGCCATGAAAGGATGGTTTCTAAGTAATTCTTTGGAGATTATCTGGCAGCTTAGATCTTTGGGCAGGGTGTGGGATTTGAGCAGGGTGTGGGATTTGAATTTACCCATCTCTAACTTTTTTCTCTTCCCCCCTTTTCAGCTCTCTTATTATTTTGCTCATTAGCTGGCTATTGTAGCTTCTAGTGGGCAATATAATGAATTTCCTTTAAATTCATATGCAGGAAAGTACGCATGTAACACAGAGTACTTGGTCAGGATGTCTAAGGCTGGGAACAAGCTGACCTGTTCTTCTGCTTTACAATCAAATGAAACCTCTCATGAAAAAGAAAAGCTTGACTGAAGCCATTATGCCCCCTTTCATTCACTGTGGCTAGTCTTGTCTGTTTGGCTCCATTACATAACTGTGTATGATATAAAATGAAAGGCAAAATATCTCTATTAAAGCCAGGTCAGGTAGCACCATTAAGAATCCAAAACCCATGATACATGTAACTACAATCTTATGCTACCTATGCAAACTACCTCCTTTACATAGACAAAAAGAAAATAGCCAAAGCTTCAAACGGAAGGAATTTCATGAATCTACTCAAGAGATCTCAACTGAAACTATGAATTGGCATTAGCCAAAATTCAAATGTGCAGATGGATTACTTTTTTAAACATCTAATAGTTTTTTTAAAAATGAAAGAGAAGCTGAACTGGAATATGCTGAAATGTGTTGAAAACATACCTGTCTAGGATATATTTTAAAGATAAAACTCTAAAAAGCAGTGCTTCCTATAATAGCAAATGGATGACTAGGTTAAAAAAAAGATGTTCAAAGAACTCTAGTTGTAACTATCCTTGTGTAGTAACACTTATATCATAGGATAAGTTGCGGATTTCATTGAAGCAATTATTTCAAAGGAGTTGGCTTACTTTAGAGAAGATAGTCTTATGTTAAGAGAAACCAATTCAAATGTGGTTTCAAGATATAAGAAGGAAAGAGAGACAGTAGCATCCTTGAAGTTGCAGTAGATCATGCAGTTAGTTAGAATCTTCCCCACCAAAGTGCATTGAAAAGACACACACACCATCGATACCAAAATACGTAGAAGCTCAAGTCCTATTGTATAACATAGTAAAATGGTGTCCCAGAATGCAGAGGGTCAGCTATACATATATGTCATCATTAGCTATTTTCATATATGTCATTTTGCTAGTTTGTATCTCTTTTTGTGCTGCATTCCCTCTTTGGTGTAGTGAATCTTTAACATGAACTCAAAGGTCTCATGCAGATATAATGATCATAATCATTAAAGGAAAAATAAATTAGCAAGAGGGGCTGCATTTTCCTTCCTTCTTCCAGATGATAAATTCTGCTCACCTGTTGCAAGTATGGTTAACCATTATATTGTCACTAATTCTAACTCTGGTTAAAGTTAACCTGAGTTACAAAGTATGATAAATCAGAATTTTAAAATGGCTTGAAACAGAAGCGATGGAAATAGTATTTGCTATTATTCATGGGAAACCTAATTGGGGAAAATAACATAGTGCTGAGAAATTTACAAAGCTCTCACACTGTATTCACAGATTCCAAGAAAATTATTCTGCACAAAAACATATTTGCATATGTGTGAAAGCCAGTTTTCGCATAGTCACATTTTTCCATGCTAGGCAGGGCCGGTTGGACATATGAGGCTGCTGAAGCGGCGGCCTCGGGCGCTGGCCGCTAGGGGCGCTGTCGAGGCGTCGACAGCAGCCCATAGCGCCACAGCAGAGATTGCCCAATTCTCCCTTAGTTCCTGGACGCGGCCGCAGCTCGCCCTGCCGACCTGCGGCCGCGTCCAGGAAGGGAGAATTGGGCGATCTCTGCTGTGTGCACGCACACAGCAGAGATCGCCCAAACCTCCCTTCGTTCCTGGACGCGGCCGCAGCTCGCCCTGGCGACCTGCGGCCACGTCCAGGAAGGGAGAATTGGGCAAGGAGGAGGCAAGTGGACAATATCCACAGAAAGGAGGAAACCATGAAAATGAACAAAATCTGGCAAACAGCATTTTAAAACTCTAAAATCAGGACAGTAAATAAAGAAACAAACTCTGAAAACGGGAATTCCAGACATGAAACAACCAGGTAACACCTCCCAACAAAGGATTCCCACAGGTAGGAATCAGCCAGCCCTTGAAGCTGCAAGGCTTTTCACTGCTAATCAAGGTGATTAATTGCAACATTCACACTTGCCTCCAACAGACAAGAATTCTTTCTCCCACCCTGGACCTTCCACAGATGTATAAACCTCTCTTGCTTAGTTTCCAACAGACCTCACAACCTCAGAGGATGCCTGCCATAGATGTGGGCGAAACATCAGGAGAGAATACTTCTGGAACATGGCCACGCAGCCCGAAAGACATACAACAACCCTAAAGGGTAAATGTTTTCCTCCTGACATTAAATCCAGTCATGTCTGATTCTGGGGTTTGGTGCTCATCTCCATTTCTAAGCCAAAGAGCCAGCGTTGTCCGTAGACTCCTCCAAGGTCATGTGGGATGACTGCATGGAGCGGCGTTACCTTTCCGCTGGAGCAGTACCTATTGATGCACTCACATTTGCATGTTTTTGAACTTCTGGGTTGGCAGAAGCTGGGGCTAACAGTGAGGGCTCACTCTGGTCCCCCAATTCAAATCTGCTGCGGCCTTTCAGTCCAGAATTTCAGCAGCTCAGCGCTTTCACACGCTGTGCCATCAGGGGATATTATTTCCTAAAGGTTGTGAATATACAATATTTCTGATTGGTTTTTTTTTTGTCTGTTAGAGGCAACTATGAATGCTGCAATTAGGAAAAATGATAAGGATGTAATGGCTTTGCAGATTTACAGCCAGGCTGTTTCCTCTCTGAGTGAATTTTTTGTTGGGAGGTGTTAGCTGGCCCTGATTGTTTCCTGTCTGGAATTCCCGTTTTCAGAGTGGTGTTCTTTGCGATATGGTATGTGCTTCTGCCGTCTGTGGCCGTGAGAAAACAGAGGATTTACCAGACTTTGATGATGGGAATACTTTGTTGGGAGGTGTTAGCTGGCCCTGATTGATTCATGACTGGATTTCCCCTGCTTTGCTGCACCCATTACAATGGTCCACGCTGGCGTGGCACTTCTGAAGGACAAGAGTTCACTTCCTGAGAAAGGAAGTGTCTATTCTCCTGGGGCTCCGTTCTCCCAAACAAAACTGATCTGAAGCTAGTCCGAAGTCTGAAAAATCTTCTGAAGAGATATCATGACCAGGAAACCTTTGTGTAGTACTTGTAGACTAGAAATAACAAAAAAAATAAAATTGTTGCAAAGTTTATTAAAATATTTATTTATTAAAATGCAAGATTGGTGTTAATTCTATGTAAGGTTACTATATGAACATAATGTTGTTAATAAACTTCTGGTTGTAAGGTAAACTCTTTTATCCATTCTATTCACCTCTACCTTCTACCTTTTATTTCTCGGTGATTGGGTTTTTTTTTGGGGGGGGGGGGCACGAAAATCCTGTTTCGCTTACACTTGAAAATTTCCTTGGGCCGGCCCTGATGCTAGGTTGACTTTTTCCACAAAACTCAGCAATTTTGCACAAACAATCCAAAAATATATACGAATACCTTCAAACAAAACAATGATTCCTTGATCGGTCCAATCAAAATATACTAAATACATTATTCAGGCTTCTTCAACTGGCAAATGTGTTTAAAGCTATATAAAGGAAGAAAAGAAAGGTCAGTGTTGGAGTCAGAGGCCTAATATTTTGTTAAGATGTTTTTGTTGTTGTTAATTAAGATGGTCTAGAGCAGTGGTTCTCAACCTGTGGGTCCCCAGATGTTTTGGCCTTCAACTGTCAGAAAGGCCAAACAGCTGGTAAACACCTGGGGACCCACAGGTTGAGAACCACTGGTCTAGAGGGCTATCAATACAGGCAGAGATTACTCCCATCTTTGGCTATGTGGGCTCTGGGCTTTCTCACCACTATGTTATTTTTCCCAACTAGGTTTCCCATAAATAATGGCAATATAATTCCAAATCCATTACCAATAGCAACAGAGAACATAACTTCCCTGGAGATCCAGACTGTTTCTGTCCTGAGTGAGGTGGCCTGTCCATTTCTTAGGCAGAGAACACTGACTTCTCAAAAAGCATCTGTACTGTTACATCTTTTAATTTTTTGAAAATATTTGTCCAAAAATCCCATTATCAATTTTAACAGAAGAAGCTTTTTTTACAAGTTAGATTAGAAGAAAGGAGAATACTGGATTACATACAGCAATTTAATAATACATGAAGATGAAAAATACAGATGTAAAACTCAAGAAGAATTGAAGGATGCAGGACTCCACCTACAGTGGTACACATATAGGCAACTGAAAGAAAGTTTTGCACTACACAATAAAAATGTGGGATCTGAAAGAGACCAATCAGCATTTAAAAAGGAATGGTGTATGAATGAAGAATATCTTATTGGAAAAATATATAAAGTATTACTGAAGACAAAAATGTAAACAGAACAGATAAAAGATTGTATTGGGCACAACATAGAACTAGATAAATGGGAATAATTTATTATTTACAGTATTTATATTCCGCCCTTCTCACCCCGAAGGGGACTCAGGGCGGATCACATTATAACACACATAGGGCAAACATTCAATGCCCATAAACACATCAAACAGAGACTGAGAGACACACGCAGAGGCAAGTTAACCTTCTTCTGAGGGGATGTTCGATTCTGGCCACAGGGGGGAGCAGCTGCTTCATCATCCACACTGACGGCACTTCCTCATTCCATTCCAGGTCGTAAATTAGTTAATCTTGCCTCCCCACTTTATAAGTGGTACCTTATCTCCTACTTGATAGATGCAACTATCTTTTGGGTTGCTAGGTCAGCAACGAGCAGGGGCTATTTTTTATTTTTAATTGACGGGTGCTCACCCTGCCACGGGCTGGCCTCGAACTCATGACCTCATGGTCAGAGTGATTTAAGGCAGCTGCTCAACAGCTGCGCCAGCTGGACTATTGACTAAAAAAAAATGGTACTTCAACCTTAGAGAACATTTTTATAAAATGATGAACAAGTGGTACCTGAGCTCTGCAAAACTAGCTAAAACGTATAAGAGAAGAAACAACAAATGCTGGCAATGTAAAGAACAGGAAGGAGCTTTCTTCCACATGCGGTGATCCTATAAAAAAGCAAGAGAATTCTGGGGCAAGATACAAAAACACTGCAAGAAATTTTTCATTCAAAGATACAATTTGACCCTGAATTATTTTTATCGGGAATGTCAAATAAACAAAATCATTACACTACAAAGTATTACACTACATTATCATAGCAGCAAGAATAGTATACTCATATTTCTGGAAGAAGGCAGACTACCCAACAATAAAAGAATGGATAGTTAAAATCTTTAAAATAGCAAAAATGGGCAAATTAGCAATGATGAACAAAGAAAAAACACAAAAAACTTTAGTTTTAGAAATTTCTAAACTCGGTTTCTAAACTCGGTAAAAAAAAAGAAAGGAGGGAAAAGGTTTTTTTAGAAGGCTTCATAATTTAACCTGTTAGAATTTATAAATAAAAATTATCAGGCCAGAAGGAAGAATAGAAAAACAGTGTAATAGGAAGGAAGAATGGAATTATATATGAATGTCTCCAACCCAAGAGACGAGAAATCACTAAAATGGGAGGGGTAGGAGGAAGAGAGAGTATAACCAAATACTGTACAAATATTTCATAGATGTTAGGAAGTATTGTATTGGTTCATGCATATATACATATATATAGATCTGTTTCACTTTTTTTATTAATATGCACATTGAAAATAAAAACATATTAATTTAAAAAAGAAAATATTTGCTATCCATGGGTATTGGAATCTATGAATGCAATATTTTTGGTTATAGAGTGCAGACTGTATTAACAATTCTTTCACATTCACTTTCTCCTACATGATTGAAATCATTTCACACACAGTCCTTAGTTACACAGGGCATTATGAACCAAGGGGACAAGTAAAACAATGTCCAAAGAAAGAAAAAATCCTAGATGCATTACCAGTTTCTCTGTTGATATCTTGAAGGAAATTTCCAAGCTCTTTGTCTGTGCACAAAGTAGAAACTTCTTCATTAAAGGTGAATGGAGCACAAGGATTTTCAACAGGAGCCAGTTATTCAGGAAATAGCTATCATTTGGCAAATGGCACAGCACACACTTTACATTTCTTGATGCAGTTGATAATAACCTAGGGTGCACTTTGGCTGCACACACCAATTTCAAGGGAATTAAGAATATGAAATCTCGACTCATACATTGCCATAGGCCCATGTGCATAAGAGTGCCTTTGCTTGTTCTATAGAGTTAGGTATTTATCTATATATGTGATACCTTTTCCTCTTGCTTCTGAATGTGGGTGTTATATTTACATTCAAGACATTTTTTTCATTTTTAAGTCACATTATTGCATCTCTCTTCCATTTTATCCCTTCATTAACCAACATCTTCTTGAATGCTTTTTGTTCTTCACATACTTTATTTGGAGAAATTACAGATCCAAAAGTAAATGCACACTCCTAGAAAATCACCACCATTTACCTAGATCACAAGGGGGAAGTCCATTTAGAGGCCCAATCTTTTCTCCCTGCTAGCACAGGGAATAATGAAAGCACAGAATCGACATAACAGTTCCCATTCATAGTACAGCTGATAGGGTAATGAATTATATAATAATTATGCTACTCACCATTAAAAGCTTACTTTAGCAGAAATTGAAAAGCTTTGTAGATGCATGAGGAGCAGGGAGATGGATCACATATTACAACTCTCCGCTGTATGTTTTTGAACGCCAGCATTTTTAGACCCGAATCAATTCTATTTCACATCACCTACTCTAGATGTGATGCATTCTATTTATACCATATGTGCTTAGCAAAGATAGATGAAAACTGGATAATATTTGTTGCATGCAGCTGGAGGCCAGTTTATATATGAAGCGACCAATAACCTCACTGGCAATTCAGGGCTTACAAGTTGGGGCTTTGGGGTGTCTTCTCCTGAGTGACACCATTTTTCACAAGATTTAATCACATCAAGAAATATGAAGGGGATGCCATCAGTACCTGCTTTGTTGTGATGTGTCACAATTAAAAGCAGGAGGAACCGGAATAAGAAACAAGAAAAAATACTGAATACTGTCTCAACATGGTACAACAATGCTGGCAATCAGATTTGCGAAAAATGATATCTAGCTGTTCTATACGTCAGAGTAACTTTAATAATTATCAAATTGTTTGGTGTATACACACACAAACACATAGTTTCAAAATTCATCATTTCATCAAGATAGGTAACCCCTTGACTGATGCATATTGCATGTATTCCATGGATAACCATGATGACCAAACAATTATTTTAGTCATGATCCAGCCAGATGGGGCTTTCAATAAATTGTCTTCCTCCATGACTGAGCTCAAAGGTTTCCCTGGCAAAGACTTAGAGAGCCCAGGCTCACTTCTAGCCCATCATGAGATGGCTCATTAGGACTTTACGTAAGACGTCCAGTCAGTCCTTCTCTGCTACCTCCATATACAGAGAGAAATGATGTGCATTATCAAAGTGAGTGTTTGAAAGTAATCTGCAAACACACTTTGCATATTAATGTAAATGAAGATCGAATGGAGGGGCATATTACTGAATGCAAATATTAAGCATTCAGTTTTGTTAGAAGTGTCGAACTTGCAGTAAGCCAGCCTGTGCTCTTCCAAGGTCACAGGTTAGTTTTGTGATAGATGAAGGATGTATAACACTGGAATGTGGTGCTCCTTATGCACCATAGGTAAACAGAGATTTCCACAAGAGAGTATTCAATCACTATCCCCAGAAGCAAAACAACCTCTAATATAAAGAGATTCGTTAATACATACCATCTGCAGCCTCTCCATCAACTTCACAGTAAGTACATAAAGTCAATTAAAAATATCTAAAAGTTTGAATCACCTTGTTGTCCCTTTCCCTCAAGTATTTCTCTGTTCTTAACACACAATATCGGTAGAACTGGGAGAAGAGGGAGATAGTTGTCAAACAGTAAACTCTCCAAACAGTTAAAAACATCTGTTCATACTTCAACAAGCAGAATCACAAGATTTATCTTAAGCAGGATGTTGTGTCAAGGTACAGCAAAAGGTTCAGGCACCAGCTCAAAGCCCTATAGTGAGAGAAATCTGCTACGAGAATGGTTCACTTCGTTATCACTGTGTCTCTTAAGCTAATTTCCAATGCACTGTGACCCTAAGGTGAACCTATTGTAGGGTTTTCTTGGCATGGTCAAACAGGGATTCAAATCCAGGTTTCCAAAGTTGCAGTCCACTCATCAAACCAAAAAATCAAACTGGTTCTCACTGAAATCTAGCCAGAAAGAGTTAAGATATCATCAAAAAGAGATACAAGAAGGTATGTGTTTGCATATGATTTGAATATGTTAATTTATTTGTAAAATAATGCATTAGAAATAATTGCCAATAAATTTTTAAAAATCCAATGCATCTCACTCCGGGTGACTGGCTGACTTGTGAGCTTGCCTGCTTTGCCTATTGTCCAGATGCTAACTGCCAATGGGCAACCTCAATGTTCCTGCTTTCCTCAATATTCAACATGGAGAGAGACAAGAAAGCCCTTCAATGAGTAAAATGTCCACTGACAAACCCTTCGAATAAAGGCCAGTCCTCTGCAAAATAGGATAAATAATCTATTGGCTTACCATAAAAAAAATACTCTAAAGCTATTTTAAAAATAAAAGACAGGAATTGTAGGTCAAGAGTGAAGTTTTCAAGGTTGTGAAAACTCCCAAATGAAAACCAGTAAAAACACTGGACTTGTGGAAAATTTGTTTGAGTTCACACATCCTCCTGGAAGATACTACAGAGGTTCACTGAACTTGGAGATGGCTTTTCATGGTGAAGCCACTGATAGATAGAATTGAACATGACAGGCAGAATCCCAATATTTAAAATTTAAGTAGGATCCAGTACTATGGTGGTAAGAGCTGTCTGGCAGTGGAATTTGCTGCCTTAGAGTCTGGAGAAGTATCTCTTTGAAGGTTTGTAAGTAGAGACTGGATGGCCATCTGTTGTGTGTGATTTGCTTGTATTTTCCTGCATGGCAGGGGGTTGGACTGTATGACCCTTGTGGTCTCTTGCAATTCTATGATTCTAAATTGTCTCTTTCATATTATTATTGTGCATACCATGACTGGTTTGGAAGACTAACTGTGATAGAGTCCGAACTCAGTGTATATACTCTCAGGATTAACAGGGTCAGATTCCATCTATATATTATTAGGAAGTAGCACAGAACAAGCACACAATGTTCTTCACCAAATCTACATGTCTCAACAAATGGCTGGCTGAACAAACAAAAAGCAGACAAACAGTGGGTAAAAGTAAAGCTTTTAAAAGTTAGTATTTCCCATTATTCTGCATAAGGGTTTCAGGGAATTTGTGACAGGAGCGACTTGAGAAACTGCAAGTTGCTTCTGGTGTGATGTTGTGAACTACAAATCCCACAATTCAATTGCTGTCAAGAGATGGTGAGATTTCTAACCAAAACATTTGGAACATGCCAAGTTGGAGAAACTATCCTAAAGCTTGGTGTCTGACATATTAGTTATATTTTATCATTGATCCCCATTTCTTTTCTTTACTTCTGTAGCAACAGGTATCCATACAATTCTATCACCCACAGAACCATGTTGATTGCTTGTGTGAATTAAAGAAAGTTAATTAAGAGATAAATCTAATTATTACACCCAAGTAGGTCAGACCCATTAAAAGGAAGGTAGAATTAATTTAACACTAACTAAAGCTCCATTGATCACCAGGCCTACTCTAGTTAGATCCAGCAATTGGGTTTAGCCTGACGTTTCAACTTCCATTTTGAGCATATTGATTCATTGCATATTAAAATGTCCTGCTAAATTTCTTTGTGCAGTGAGAGTTTGCTTCTGAGTTGACAATCTGCATTAGCAAGCAGTGATTATCCAAGAGAACCATCATTACTTGACTCTTCTGCATGAAAGAACTGAATATGAAATTTTGAATATGACATAGTGCAAGGTTTTCCTTGCACTATGCAAGGACTTTCTGAGGTTCCCTATGGGGGTAAGCTGGGTCTGTTTCAATTCAGCCACTGAATTGATAAGGTAGGAGGCATCCATGGCCCAGAGGATGAAAAGCCTCCATCTCAACATTTTAACTATTGCTTTTAATAGAAAGCGGTGATTAATTATTTAAAATTATTAAGTAAATAGGCATTTGAGTGGGAAAATCTTATGAATTCTTCTTGGGAAAATACTTGTTTTTGCACATATATTTGTATACTGGTTTCCTTACACCTGCCATCAGGAAATATAGCTTATTTACATATTGAATTTATGGAAGCTGACATCATTGTAATGTAGCTCGTAAGAAAAAGTCATGCTCCCTATTGGATCATAGAGATTTTGACAGAAAGATTGCATAAAAAAGTATTGTGGATCAAGAAAACCATGCAGTAATCATACAAAAGAATGAGTTTGGAAATGAAAAGTTCTTTGATTTTCAGATACAGCTATAGCCTCCCTTAAAAGCAAATGTTAACATTAGAACATCAACATCACTATTAGAATAGAGAAAACATCTATCTATCTATCTATCTATCTATCTATCTATCTATCTATCTATCTATCTATCTATCTATCTGACTATTATTCAAATATAATATAAAAATTAAAAATGATTTTTGCTTGCAGGATTTACAATGCCCAGATAGTTTTTGAAGTTTCTACACTCAGCAGAATGATCATATCTGTTGACTTAATGGACAACAGATTTATACTCAGGTGAAATGAAATGTTTCCAGAGAGGCTGCTTGGACTGTTTTTGCCACACAAGGCAGCAGAACCCCAAAGCATGTCACTGGACTCTGATACTCTTCTCCTCCAGCGTTGCTCTTTCCATAAGAACATACAATTTATGAAGCAATTCACAGTTTTGGCTAATTTCCTCAACCTTAATTTCGTCAGCTCCAAAAAGTACTGAATTAAAGCAACGAATGGCTAAAGATACATATACACAACTACTTAACTGACTACTCTTTTTTCCCTGGAAATATAAGACTGTGATTCATTGAAGATAGATTATTGAACACCAGTATTGGATCAGGACCAGAATTCATTTAAAACTCCCTTTGGCTCTGCTCAGGGTTTCAATAACATTGTAACAGATCAGGTCCTGTGTATTAATAGTAATGATTTTATAAATGAAAAATTTAAAGTACTTGAAGAATATTTATACTGTTCGTTTTGATGGCTTCAAACACATTATTGAAATTACAGAACCTGCCTGTCATTTCTCTTGCTGGAAAATTTTACATCCCTCTTGGAGTGGGACAGTATGAAAAAAGTTTTCATTTTAGCAAGTTTTAAATTATTTTTTGCCCATGCATTCATTTTTTAATTTAAAAAGTAAAACGTTCCTCTGCAACCACAAACTCTTACAACATTTTCATATGGTTTATTCTGCTACCCTGGCAGATTTGTCAGCAATGTAGAGTCAGTGTAATGTCATGTTTCATTAACATGTGGCATTGCTAATTACTCATTTGCTCATGCAGCAGTTCACAGATCATACCGGAAAATCCATTACTGATCATGAAATCTTATATACCAACAGCAAATTCATTCAAGTAGGCCGTTTCATCAAAGGTGAGTTCTTAAAAAGCATGAAGGGGAAAGAAAGAAACATGATGACGCTGAAGTCACCAAATCTACATGTTGGCTTTGAGATGGTAGGATGGGTCTGAGTAGGAGGTAGAAACAGATTACAGTCCCCAAAGGCCAAGAATTGATGGGAACAAAGCAAGTGAAAGAAAGGTAATAAAATTTGATTTTTTATTCAAAAATAAAAAGTAATCACAGATACATTCTTGAAAATTCCAGACTCTTGTTAGCAAACACCAACTTTCAAAGCTTCAAAAGCTACATGATAAATAATCTGCATTTTTGGTTGGCTGAATCACCATTATATTTGGACTTTGGAATTTGTTCCACGTCTCCAGGGGTGCATCTGCACTGTAGAATTAACACAGTTCAGCTGCTATGGCTCAATGCTATGGCATCCTGGGAGTTGTAGCTTTGCCAGGTCTTTAGCCTTCTCTGCCAAAGAGGGCTGATGCCTCACCAAACTATAACTTTGAACTGTGGCAGTTAAAGTGCTGTCAAACTGCATTAATTCTATAGTGTATATGCATCCGAAACTTGAATCACCAAAAGACTTGCATCCTGATAGTTAATCCCAACAAGAATGGACCTTTCCAAACAAGTGTGTGAACCTATACATAGTTAAATCCCATTGATTGGATGCTAGTCAGAACTAACAGCAGAATTCAGGCCAAGCTACATATGTTTTTAATAATTTTTATTAAGTATTTTTAATGATACAAATAAAATGAAAAGTTAAGAATATAGGGAAAAAGCAAAGGGATACTGGGGACGGGGGTTGTTGTTATAATTTTATGTGACTTGTTTTATACTTTTGTACCATTTTTACCTGTTGTATGTTATATGCGCACCCTGGAGTGGTTTGTAAGCTGCCTGAGTCCCTTCGGGTAGATGGTGGCAGGATATAAATACAGATGACGATTGTTATTATTATTGAAAAGGGAATAGGGTCAGGGACTAGAATAGAAGTTTAGGGTTGAATAAAGAGGAAAGGGGTGGGGGAGGGGTAGTTTGTTGGCTTCCAAACCTCTTTGACGTAGTTATAAGACTCTAATACTCATACATTTCTTCTTATTCTCTTCCTCTGTCTTTTCAGATACTAAGGGGTGTGTACCCTTATTGGTACATATTCACAGTAATATCTTCATTTTTTCTTGTTTCATATACTGTACCTAGTTAACAAGGTCCAGTCCATGACCCTTTTGTAATTACCTCTCTGTTGTACTAGTTGATGTGTGAGTTTATCCATACTCATAATTTCCACAATTTCCGTCAACCATTCCTTTAATGTGAGGATTTCATTTACTCTCCAGTGTCTCACAAACACTATTTTGGCGGCTGTAACCAAATAATTAAATAAAATGTCTTTGTTTCTCTCTAATGTCTATCATGCCCAATAAAAATATTCTGGCTTCAGCTGTAATTTCATTTGTAATATCTTCTGAATTGCACCATGTACTTCTTTCTAAAAACTCTTTGCTTTTTTGCAACTCCACCACATGTAGAAAAAGGTACCTCTCTCTGTTTCTCATTTCCAACATTTTACATTCATATTTTTGTAGCATTTCGCTAATTTGTCTGGGGTGATATACCATTGGCACATCATTTTATACAAGTTTTCTTTGCTATCATAAGAATACATATATTTTAGTTTAATATTCCAGCTCTTCTCCCATTCCTCCATTCCAATAGTGTGACCTACATTCGCTGCCCACTTCACCATGCATTCCTTGACAGTTTCTTTTTCTGTTGACCATTCTAACTACTTCTTACGTAGTTTCATCAGGCCAAGCTACATATGAATGTCATATGTCAAAAACTTAGAATTACAGACAGTTTCCTAATCCTTTATTTTTAAAGATTTCACAACGGAAAGGTTAAACTGCCAATGATTGAATATTCTGTTTTTTCAAGGTCATTTTTTTTTTAAAAAAAAAATAGTTTTTCTAATTAGAATTCTACAATGATCCTTTTGCTAGTTGGTCAAATGGACTGGCAGTTATATTGACTTCCTCTAACTTGTGTGCAATGTTCAATGCATTGATCTTAAGCCGTACACTGAAAGTCATCTTTCTCAAGATTCAGGTTCTAATTTTGCTTAAATTCTTTGTTTACTTTACAGGAAAACTAGTTCATCCCCCAGAACATCCCCTATTTTTCTCTTAAAATCCCCATGGATAGTCAATAAATATCTGCTCAGAGCAATATGCTTTATTCTTGAGAACAGCAACTATTCTGTACTTTTTAATTAAATCTCATGGCTTTAATTATCTATATCAGATGTTATATAAACTTGTTTATTTTAAAGCAGTTCTCTGATTTGCATTCCTTCTCTTTCAGTGATGTTTGCAGAATTATTAGCAGTCTAAACTTATATTTATGCAGGGCATGAGACACACACAAACCAAGGACTCTTAGATTTTTCTGGCAATGAAGAGTACCCCGTTTCTCTCTAGATGTGCACAGAGGCAGCATGGCAGGCAAGGATATCCCAGAAGGTTTGAAGGGGTGCCCCTCAAGTAATTTCAATACAGTCAAAACACCTTATCTACGAGATATATGATATGTTCCTGGTTAGACCATGTTTATGTAAAAGAGCAGCTATAACCAAACATCATTAAATTATTTTACTTCAATTCCCAGAATACAATGGTTTCTCTGGTTTTATTATTAACTAGCTTGAGTACCTGGCATTGCCCAGGTTATTAGAAGAAGTCATTTTTTTTTTTACAAAATGCATAAGGTTGTGGGTGTAGTACAACTCACATCATGCCAGATTAATCCATTGAAACTCTATCAGTACTTAAAGTAAGTTATGTTACGCAAGTTTGCTCTAAATGCACCATCGGTGGGGTTCAGTGTGCTCTCTGGCTGTAAGGTAAACTATAACTACCACTATAGTAAGTCAGTTTCCTCAAACCCCTCCAGCAGGTTAAATCAGGCATGAGTGTTCTGTGTGCCAAGTTTGGACCAGGTCCATCATCAGTGGTGTTCTTTGATTGCAGATGAACTATAAATCCCAGTACCTACAACTAACAAATGTCAAGCCCAATTCCACTTCAAATCCACCAGTATTCAAATTTGGGCATATTGGGTATGCGTGCCACAGTTAGTTCAGATCCATTGTTGTTTGCATTCACAATGCTTTCTGGATGTAGGTGAACCATAATTCCTATAAAGCCAGGTGAATTTTCCCCAAATCCCTTGGGAATTTTGTGTTGGTCATGGGGGTTCTGTGTGCTAAGTTAGGTCCAGAGCCATCGTTGGTGGTGTCCAAAGTGCTCTTTGATTGCAGGTGAACTATAAATCCCAGTAACTTCAACAACTATAAATCAAGGTGAATTCCTGGCAAACCTCTCCAGTATTTTCTTTGGTCATGGGGGTTCTGTATGCCAAATGTGGTCCAGGTCCATTGTCAATGGGGGTCACAGTGTTCTGACTTGATGCACAGCGAACTACAACTTCCATCATGTGGAGTCAGTCCCCCAAACTCCTCCAGTATGTTTAGTTGCTGCTCAGTTCTGCTCTGTTTGTAATGATGTCAGAGTGGAACAGAATAGGAAAAGGTTAAGGGAGAGGCAGTGGGCAGGATCATGCAAATTTCATTCCAATGGAGAAAGGAACACTGGAATGCCTTCATGTGGTGAAGGAAACACATTACATCTATGGTGAAATGGTCCCTGAATAAAAGCATTCCTTGGGTGGTAGGCCGTAGTGTGTGGGGAGGACATTGGCAGGGGTTCCTGAAATGTCAATGGAGAGAGGCTTTTGGTGGCTCATCAGCACTGTGGGTTAAAGCTGTTTGTGGAGGTGGGAGACTATTGGTGTAAGTAGACACCTCCGCCATATACACACATACAGATTTTCACTTTTATTATGTGCATAGATGGTGAGACAAGGAGAAAGGACCATACATATGTAGTCTTCGGATCCCTAAAATCAAAGAAAACTTGCTACATACTGCATGGAGCTAGAGGCTGATCAAGCCGAAGTCTGTCAATAACATTTTAGCAAAGGTAAGCTGAATTTAAGCTTGGGGCAATTGGGATCTGGCTGTTTACTATGCTAACAATGAAGTTAACGAAACAAACTATAATTTGGAAAAACACAATGATTTTTTAAAAAGTTCTGAATAAGAAACAGTTAATATGTCAATGTGATTTTTTAAAGGAGCAGTAAAATATAACAAGTTAGACTTCTGTCTTTTGAGTTCTTTTTTTAAAAAAAAACACTTTGGAACAAGACAGAATTTCAAGAGTATGTTAAAATACACACAGACACGATGGTTTTATTGCAAGTGGTGGGTTTCCTATTTATGAAAACTGTCATCAAGATGTTCAGCTTTAAAAACAGAATCACCATCAAAATGAAACAAGAGCCCAGTTTCAATGAACTGTCAGTTGATATTAAGCAACAGCAGCTAAACATTCATTAGTGGGCTTAGGGTATACCATGCATGTTTGCATGGAATCAATGTTCATATAATTGTAATCTTTCCTGTTCTCAGTGCAGTCATTTCATTCCTGTGTTTATAAGAAGCAGTTGTCCTTGTCACTGGGAAGCTTTGTCATTCCCTTTTAATGCATGTGAAAATTTATTCCAGTTGGTCCAATTTCAATAAGGGTACAGAAATGTAGATCTCAGGAGAATTGTGTTTTGCGTGTGCATATATGTGCTGAGAAAGGCATAGCTCCAGAATCCACTCTTTTATTTTTGCGATTTTACTGAAAAAACACCAGACCTTGTCTTGGACAAATTTAAAAATAATTTCCTCCCTTTACTGCCATGAGCCTTGTATGCTGAAACCACTTTTTATGCCAAGTCTGCATGCATCCGACAATTTCTTTGGCCACATTCACCATGATTTCCACAATGTGTCATAGCCACAGGGAAGTAAAATGAATTTCATATATACTTTCATGTCTTTAGAGTCTCTCTTTTAAAACTCAGTGTAGTTGACCTATTTGCTTTCAGTCTATATGGCAGCAGCAAGATAGGAAGCTAGTGTTTCCCACAGATGAACAGAAGGCGTTTCCATACAATGTGTGCTTTAAAGTTGCCCATCAACTTATGGTGATCCTATAAATTGCATCGGATTTTCTTAAGTAAGAAACACCCAGGATGACTTTGCCAGTTCCTTCCTTTGAGGAAGCATAAAGTGATCTATTGGTAGAATATATGATTTTCAGCTATTTTCCCACCCCATCACAGCCCCCTGCTCAAGAAGGAGACAAACTTACTAAATACCACACATTCTATTGTATTCCTTCAAATCACAAATGGGTATTAGTTGGATGTAACATCTAATTAAAACCAACATTGACTAAACTGGAATCCATCAGTCCAGCCATTAGTGGCCAAGGAGAAAAGATACCAATTGGTAGCCTATTTTTTTTCAGAAAACACAGTACAGGGTCTTTCTGTCTGTCTGTCTGTCTGTCTGTCTGTCTGTCTGTCTGTCTGTCTGTCTATCTATCTATCTATCTATCTATCTATCTATCTATCTATCTATCTATCTATCTATATCATCTCTCCTCTCATCTTCTCTTCCTTCCTCTCTTTGCAGGATTGTAATTAACATAAAGCATGATAGGCAGGTAGGAAAGATACCAACTGGTGGCCTGTTTTTTTCAGAGAACATGCCATCCAAACAAATCTATCATCTATCATCTCTCCTCTTCTCTTCCCTTCCTTACTCTCTTTGGAGGATTGTAATCAACATAAAGCATGTTTAGCAGGTTTATGACATAATAGTTGACGGAAACCATCGTATGGACACACTTCTTCACTAAAATAACCAGCTAAGCTTTGCTGTGCGAAGAAGCAATATTATTGCTACTGGTTGTGAACATGCTGGGGAGATCTCAGTCAAACTGATGGCTAGCAGGAATAGTTGGGAAAATGGGAAGATGATAAACTGCATATTAAGTCCGAAGAGCAATACAGTGCTTCCGTAGTAGATAGATTTGGTCTCTTTGCTTTGCTGCTCACAATACTATATGCCCCGTTCATCCTGTTTTTTAGCAGTCAGCAGCAAAATCCAGATATTGTGTATAATTTGGGCTTGCTAGTGAATTGAAGCTGAGCACATTTGCAGCTCCTTGGATTTAACCAGACAGATAGAAAGCTCTCCAAGGAGCTTCCAAGGCAGGTATCTTTCAGGATTCTGTGGCTCATTTATCTCCTACACTGCTATATAATCCAGATTATCAAAGCAAATAATTCACATTATCTGTTTTGCGCTGGATTATATGAGTCTACACTGCCATATAATCAAGTTCAAAACAGATAATCTGGATTTTAAATGGCAATGTAGAAGGGGCCCCAAAGATTTAAGTGGGGGATTGAACCGCATACTACGGATGCTACAATCTGAAATGGAAAACTGCTATGGCTGCACAGGCATGACCTCAGTTTGAAGTAAGCTTGTTGTGATGTCTTATCCTGGCTTTTTTCCTTCTCTTTTTTCCTTTTCCTTTTTTTCTTTTTTTCCTTCCTTGTTTAGTTCTCTCTTTGGTGTGGACTTTTCCATTTGTACTTAGTTTTAGGGGTGGAGCTTAAAAAACTCCCTAGAGGCCTGGCTCAGTTTGGTTTAGCCCTTTTGCCTCAGAGCTTGCCTGAAAGGCTTTTCCCTCCTTTTCATTCTGTGTCAGAGTTTTAGAGGAGAAGGTCAGAAATTGTAAGGGTTCCTTGGCCTTGGCAATCCAGACAGGCATCCTTAGCACGTACCTTACCATATAGTCATCATAGTCCAGAATTTACCATAGCAAAGTTCAGTATTTTACCACCAAAATAGTACTTTACCAATATAGCTTAGTTTACTTCACCATAGTTCTGTACTTTACCATCTTAGTTCTGTATTATATCTATAGCTAAGTATTTACCAACAATATAGTCCAGTATTCTACCTTCAATAGCAGAATATTTTACCAAGTGACTTACCACCATTATAGTCATTTTACCTCATATTATACGAATATAGTCAAGTATTTATTACCAGTGTAACTAAGTTCAACCAACAAACTTCATCTTTGTAATATATTATTTTGATTTGCCTTTCAAGAATCCTGCTTGAAGTTTACTTTGCCTTTTGTTTCCAGTAAACTTATTTGGTTAACTTTATCCTATATTTCAAGAGTTTTTATTTTAAAGAACTGAAGTACATCAGAGGGTATACTGATAGCCACCAGGTATAGCCAGACATTATAGTTTTCTTTTTAACCCCGGCGTGCCATCACACTTGTAGTTGGATCTGCCTAACACTCAGTTCTAGTCTGCACTAGTCCACTACTCTCATGATTGTGCTCTATGGCATGTTGTCTGAAAAGCACCAATGGGTGCACTGAAAACTGAACAAAAATAAATATGGGCTCTATTCATACGGTATACTATCAGCATGCCTTTAATCGAAATCCATGATAAAAGGAAAGTCGGAGTTACTTAACTATAGATAACACTTATCCAGAAAAGATGCATGTTTACAAACATCATCTCTCCTCTGTGCAACACTTACAAAGCCTATTTTGCACATTTGTAAAATCTGGTGTGGTTCTGAACTGAATAGACAACACAAAATGCCTAGTGGTGCAGTTCCTCTAGCAAAAAATCAGCAATATTCAGAGCTCTGTAAAATAAAGAGTATCTCTTCAAGAAGCATTTCTAACAGCCATTTCCAAACAGGTTCTATGATAGAACAAATCCCACGCTATTACAGCAAGTAGGTACTAAAGCCAGTTATCCACTCAGAACAAGAAAGCTGCATGCCAAATCAGTTTTTATCCCCCAGTGGATATAATAGGCTTCTCATATAAATCAAGAAATTAAACAGTTTATGAAACAGAGGCATTGCTGCAAAACTGACAAGATTCACCAAAAAGGGGTATTGTTTGCATTTCAAAACCTGTTGAAACGCTACTGTTGTATAGATTTTTGAAACTTTAATTTTCAGCTGAAATTAATGTACTAGAGACAGAGTTTATGGAAAGGTAAACAAATTGAATTCTGGTGGAATAACACTATATGCATTTATCATGGCACTGAGCACCTTGGATAATTCAGCATACGAAACAGAATTAGGAACAGGAACAAAAATCTTGAATCTGTGGCTACAGTTCTCAACCATTTCACGTAACTCATAGATGAAGACTACCTTTATCAACAACAACAACAAAACTTTATTACGGCCCATGACCAGCACAACGTGGGGCACAAACGCCCTGGGAAGGGGAAACACATATTACAGATGCAAACTTATATAATTTGTTCACACATGTCAGGCACTGTTAAATTTTCTTAACAGTTAAATATCATAGAACTCATAAAACCTTATCTGAACAACTGATTAGGTAGAGACCACTCACATATGTGGTCTGTCCAAAAAGTAATAAGTATTGTTTTAGTGGGTTTTTTAAAAAATTGACCATACATGCAATTAGCTTATCCGCTTCAAAACATGTTCCTGGTGATTGAATACAGCGATTCCAGTATTGCTGACACTGTTCATAGCAGTGAAGGCAGTCTTCACTTGAAATGTTGTTCAAAGTCCTTGTTGCAACTGCCTGGATGTTTTCCCAAAATGAGGTGCATTTTGAGCTTAGGGAAACAGACTGCAAGAAGTCAGGGCTGTACTTTAGTGTGTGGGGACAGCCTTCACACTACAAGCCACACTGGTCTCAGTTCTTGAAGTTGAAGGACACTGCTCCAGTCTCCTATGTAATTTTGCTTGTGACAAGACACAAAAACTACTTTGCACTTTGCTAACATACCAGCTACTACAACTGTAAGGATAGATCTAAGGAAGGTCAAACTGTATGCTTGGGTTTCCTCTCCACCTGCCACAACCCTCACTTTCCATTCCCGACCCTTCTGCACTGCACAAAATTATAATTCTCATTACTGTGGGACAGATCCACATACGCTTGGGAATGACATACCGTGGTATGTTTTGACTGAGCTGAAATCAGCAATATGTAGGTTCTGGGTTAGTCCATCTTTACTTAGTGGTCTCTCCTACAGGATTCAGAGTGGATTTTCATCTAACATTTTTCAATGTTATTTATGACATAGGAGCAGCTATTGCATTACAAAGTAATGGAAAAGCAAAAAGAAGATCTCTTGGCGGTCATTATTCTAACATATCTTACAGGAAAAGGGAAAATGTAATACAGCAGACACTTGGTATTCTCTAGGGTTCCAGGACATCCCCATCCCAATACGAAAGTCTGGGGGTGCTTAAGTTCCATTATATGTGATGATGTAGTAAAATGAAAAACAACTTAAATAAATGCCTGAGAGAGCATGAGGAACTGAGAAACTGTGGAAGGCTACAGCAGGGTATGCCTTCACTTCAGTGTAAAGCTCAGCATGCAGCAATGTCAAGATTTGCTTTCTGGATTTTTTTTTCTGAATATGTTTGAACTTGATTAGTTGAATATATGGATGCAGAACTCATAGATACATATGACTGACTGTACATAATGTTAAGATGAAGCAAACTGAAGTGGTAGTAAATGAATGGGTAGCTTACTGTAAACCATATGGCTAAGGAATTTGCATTGTAATACTATGTATTAATCTACTGCACAACAGACTGAACTTCACATCTAGGGGACAATATAGCATTTATAACTGCATTATTTTTCTGTTTTAAAGTAAAAACAGATATGTGAGGTATAGTTTCAGGGAACTGAAATTATGGTATTTTGCAAGACATTTCCAATCATCATCTGACCTCTCTTTCAGGATTCCTCATTATGCACAAATGCAGGATGTACAGTATTCATTATGTTCAGAAAACTAATTTTGTGAGGAAGAACATTTCAACATCATCAAATTAAGATAAAGCCAGACCTATTTTCTCCCTCAAAAGTAAAATGCGGAAAAGTTGTCAGAGTGTATTGAAGTGTGTTTCTTTTTTCCTTTCTTTTTGTTAATTGCAAAACAAAAGGTTAACTTACTGAAATATTTGCTAGGACTTATTTTCATCATTGAAAACAACAGTTGTATTTTTAAATGATTAGATTAATGACTGTGTATCTATAATAATCTTAGTTTGAAATGTCAACTGAATTTGAGATGACTTTTTCATTTAATCAGTCAGAGCACTATACAATAAATAATGCTTTGGTTTGATTCTTGTCTCTGGCATGATTCAACATGACATATATATATATTCCATAGAAAACTATAGACAAAAAGAGTCATTGACACCTTGCTGTTGCATCAATAATTTAGACATCAACTGCTTGGGGGTTCAAAGGGGACTGATAAAATGACAATTCTAATATGTATTAAGAAACTACCATCTAACTAGGAAAAATAAAATCACTGAATTAGTCTGGAATATCAGTCTGCAATAGAATCTTGTAACACCTTTGAGACTAACAAAGAAATAAGTTGATAGTAAAAGTATTGTAGACTTTTCACATCTATGGGAGTAGATTTAATCTTCTAAACAACTGTTTCTAAAGTACTGCAAGATCTCTTTCAATAAGAAAACAATAAGACATACATGGACCTGACATGAGAAACAACTTGAATGTAGAGAGTGATGTCTGTTTCACCCATAGTATTCAATTCAAGATCTTTGAGCTCGGTATGAGCACAATTCACAGAGGATCTTGGGCTAGACTCTACCTAATCACCTAATCAGAATGCCCTAATTCCTGTCTCTTTTTGTCACTTATTGTAAGCACACCTTGTTTTTGCAAACTACTTCTCTTACCATTAGCTCACTTTATCCATATTGTTATTTAATAGGCACAAATGATTATGTTGGATACATTGAATTATGTTAGCATTCCATAGATGCTCATGAACAATTATGAGACCGCTGTGGGTAAATATAGGTAGCAAAGCGTGCAAAGGAGCAAAATAGAAATGCAGCCAAGAAGGGGTCACAGTTCCTATACAGGAAGAGAAGCAACCCAAATAATGCAAATATATACAGAAAGGCATATTATTTTTACTTGTGTTTACTGCCATCAAATTTTATTAACATTTCGATCCTTTCTATCTTGTCTGTACATTATTATTATTTATTTATTTCTTATAACCTGCCTCCATCTCCCCAAAGGGACTTGGGGCGGCTTACATAGGGATAAGTCCTAAAAACATCAGTTTGATGTACAATTCAAATACAATACAAGTTAGAAGATTAAAACATAACAAAACAATTATTTAAAACATCTTAAAATGAACACACAACCATATCAATTACAGAGCAAAAGTGGAACTATTCAAGTTGCATGGAAGGGGCAGGCTGTGCAACCGTGGATAATAGAACCAAAGTAGAACAAAGTGCTAAACCCACATACTTGTGCTTTTTAACAGCTATTCAGATTCTTGAGAAACTAGATCAAGGGTTCTCAAACTTTTTCAACCACAGAGTCCTTTTTGAAGCAAAAGTTTCTTGTGGAGTCCCAAGAAATTTTTATATATGATACTATATTACTATTTTATTTTATCTACTTGGGGGGGGGGGGGCAAATCCATGTTTTTACCTTTATTGTCTTTTATACATATATGTTTTTTTTAAAAATATTTTTATGTTTAGAATGTTAACTTACTTTTTGTTTGTATTTTCTGATGTTACTGTATGTTGTTTGCTGTTTTATCTGGGTGTGGCCCCATGTAAGCTGCTCTGAGTCCCTTCGGGGAGATGGAGGCGGGGTATAAAAATAAAGTATTATTATTATTATTAAATGTATATGTATCAGGCAGGGGCAAACTTATGGACACAGGGGCTGCATTGTGTTTTAAAGTTTGACAGATAGGCTGGGCCAGAGGCAGATGGATGGAATGTGTTTGTGTGAACTAATTGGAAAAAAAATGAATGAATTCCTATGCACACTGCACATATCTCATTGGTAGTGCAAAAAAGAAAAGAAAAGAAAGAATAATAAATGTTTAAAATGGAGAAGAATTTTAACCAACATAAACTTAACAGTATTTCTGCGGAAGATCCCAGGGGCCATCCAGTTCACCCTTCTTCTGCCAGACAGGAACAGCACAATCAAAGCACCCCCAACAGGTGGCCATTGAGCCTTTGTAACAACAACTACAAAAGCAACAACAACAACAACAACAACAACAACAACAACAGAAACCACAGGGACCATCTAGTTCAACTCCCTTCTGCCATGCAGAAAAAGCACAATCAAGGCACCCCCTGAACAAAGGGAGGGAAATAGGGTTTTGGAAACAAAGAAAGTGTGGGGGTTTGTGTGAGGGTCTGGGTGGCAAGGAAATGAGAGTGAGCAGTAAGAGAGCCAAGGAAAGGATCTGGGGCCTGGGAGGACCCTGCTCCTGCTGCTCTTTTGGCAGCTTCAGACTTTAATTTCCCCGCATTTCTCAGGAGGAGAAGGAATGAGGAGAAGGCGGAAAGCAGTATGGTGCTGCGGAGCCCCTCACAATTACTTGTGAAGCCCCACAAGCCCCACGGAACACAGTTTGAGAACCATATTGTCAATGGGCAACATTTTTCTGCACCCTGTATCACAGTCACAGCCTTGCACCAAAATCGCAGTTCATACAAGGTCCTTTGGATTGGGTTTCAATGATACAGCAACAAGCAGAATTAAATATTGACTTGGGAGTTTATGTATTTTTTTGCAAATCTCTACCATGAAATAATTTGAGAAAAATGGAATGGGCAAGCAGGAAAATGTGTGGGATATATATGTGTTTGAAAATTAAAAGAACTGTTCCTTGAATTTCTTTTAAAAGATACTCCAAAAACCTTCCATTTAAAACTAAGAAATGATGAACTAATTTAGGTGCAGCGCTGCCCATAGTTATGCATAAATATACATGTTCCTATCCTCCCCCACACCTAATATATGCCCTGTTCTTTTGAAGTTCAAGTTTTGGGTCTCTAATCCTTTCCTTTTTTGTTCAAAACACATTAGAAGCTTGGCTATGATTTGCTCCACAAATATAGGTCATCTTATTATCAAAGTACATTAATGAGTTAGAAGGCTATCTTCCCTTATGATGCACTGGTCTAACTCATTAACATTAATGAGATTTATGCATGTAGGCAAAGAGAAGAACAGAACCTGAATTTAACAAATAAACTGTTAACAGTGTGTACATAAGATGTTTTTTACACACACATGTATATTCCTCTTGTCTTTGTTTTTGACAAATGAGAAACTCAACTAAGAAGTAATCAAGATTGCAAGGGAAAGAAGGGAAGTGTGTCATAAAACAGCCAATATTTTCTTAATGGCATGACAAATGGGCTGTGCATATATTCTCAGATTAATTACGGCATCTACCCCCTTAGACTGCAATCACTAAAACATGGTAGTTTTACTCCACAACTGACAGTTTTGTACAGTATAGATAAATCAGGGCAGAAAAATTAAAAATGAAGGCCTCACAAAATGTTCTAAATAGTTTCTGATTGTAATTTATTTCTCTCTTTGCAGTACCATTTATTTCTATCACTTTTCCAGCTTCATTAAATAGCACTAAAAACAATTAGTTATGCAGCACTAGAGAATGGGAAGCAGCATACATACTCGCAAGATGAAAAGGTTGGGAGACGCAATCTTGTGGGTGGACAGAGAAAAAAGAAACTGAAGGTTCTTCGTCCAATGCTCCTATCCTTCAAAAGAGGTCAAGTACACTTTTAATGCCAATGCCACTGACAAACTGTGAGAATTTGCTTGCACACATGTGGATACACACACACACACAAAGTACTCCAGGACTGTCCCATTGTTGGCGTGAGCCTCCTGATTTAGGATCGTAGAAGCCAGGTATCCATGGGAATCAAGGGATTAATATTATTGTGTCTTATTCAGCAATACCATTATAGAGTCAACTCTGTTGGTCATAAAAATACAGTTGCAATATTTATTCATGTAATAATAAATATATGTATTTTCTCTTCGAGCTAAAATAAAAATTAAAACCATTTAGGTGTTTAGCTTAAAGCAATGTTGGCAGATTAGCCAGCCCCCAACCTTACTTGGCCACAACCAAGTGGCCCATACTGTGAAAATGAGAGTAAATATTCCAAAATTAATTGTTGCCAGGGACATGTAATATTTTCAAAGAAGAAAATAGCATTACAGCTCACATTAGGTACTTTATTAATCCTCTTACACACTTAATATAGTAGAACCTAACAGAAAACAGATTCTTTAAAATATACAACTCTAACATACATCAGGACTGTATATAAGTATTCCTCCTTCTTTATAGGAAGCAACCCTTGCCCCTCTAGTAAGTGAGTAAATCAATTGCAGAAAGAGAGACAGTGCTATACAAGCACCAACCAGAGAAATGACACTATAAAATAGGCCTGTGCAAAAATTCAGACGCGCGTTGTAAGTCGTAAGTGATTTGGAAAATCCATACTTACGATCCACTTTAGAAAGACAATGGTGTGTCCCCTGCCCCAAATGAATTAAAACACCAAATCTATGAAGTTTTTGTAAGAAGTTGTAACTTTTCGTAAGTTGCAGTGAGTTAGCTTCTTTTTCAGCACAATCAAACCCTTGTGGCGCAGCCAAGCTTGGCATGTCACATGCTCTCCTCAACCTATCAGGGCTGAGGGAGAGGGGAAGAGAGGAGACACTGCTGGAATTTTTTTTTTTAAATACAGGAGCCACGTTGCCTCTGCTGCCAAATGGGCGAGAGCTGGGAGTTGAGGGTAGTGTAGGAGCTAGGAACTGAATTTGTTCATTCTCGAATGCTTGTGCATGTGCCATGCACAAGCATTTCTCTGGTTGGTGTTCTGGTTGGTCCTTGTATTCCATTTAGGACTGCCACAGCTGAGTTTAACGATCCTTTTAGAATCGTTGACATTTTTCTTTTCATGTTTGTGTGTGTGTGGAGGGCTGTTCCATTTAGGATTCATTGGGGGGGGGGGGGTTCTGTTTTTTCCTCTTTGGATTTCTTTCTACAAGCTGCTTTCTTTATTTAGTTATCTATTTTAATTCTAATCTACTAGTCTAGTCTTTATGCTTTCCTTTTTATTGGTTTTTAAAGTATAATTCAATTCCTCAAAGTGCACCGTGTGCTTTATTTTACAAAATTCCCGCATGGCCATCGAGGCTGTGTGGGGTAGGAGAGGACGCAATCGGTTCTATCAATCCAGGGAGAAGCGCACGAGAATCCTTGCGACCCTGTGGAGATATAGGCCGGATAGCCTACATGAACGGTCCCCCTGGACTTAACGTCCTGCTGTTAAATGCCAGATCCGTAACGGCAAAATAGCAGCCATCCAGGATTTATTCCTGGATGAAAAAGTGGATCTGGCATGTATTACCGAGACCTGGTTGGATGAGTTGGCAGGGGTCAACTTCACCCAGCTGTGTCCTCTGGGTTTCGGAGTGCATCCGCAGGCCAGGTCTGGGGATCAGGGAGGTGGAGTTCAGTGGTCAATTGAGATTCTATCTCCCTGATCAGGTGCCCCGTTCCACAATCTTCCGGGTTTGATTATGTCCACCAGAAAGTTGGAAACTGAAACAGGTTGGGGATTCTGCTTGTGTACCAGCCACTCCGCAACACAGCAGTCTCGCTGCCTGAGCTCGCCAAGATGGTCCCAAGCCTGGTGTTGGAGTCCCAGCACTTTATTGTTCTGGGAGACTTCAACATCATCGCGGAGTCCACCCTTTCTGGCTCAGTACAGGACTTCATGGTTACCATGACATGAATCTGTCCCAAATGATTTCTGAACCAACACACCAGGCGGGACACACGTTAGATCTAGTTTTTGTTGTGGATGGAGGAAAAGTCAGTGTGGAAGAGCAAAACAGTCTTCCATTGTCATGGACTGACTATCACCTGGTCAGTTTTAGACTAACCACAGCTCAAAGCCTCTGTAGGGGTGGTGGAATGATTAAGATGGTCGACCCCAGGAGACTTATGGATCCAAATGGATTCCTGAGGTCTCTTGGGGATTCTCCCGTCATGGAGGCTGGTGATTTTGTTGAAGCCTTGGTTGATCTCTATAACACTGAGATGGCCAGGGCGGTAGACACAATTGTCCCTGAATGTCCCCTATCATCATGTAGAGTCAGCTCAGCTCCTTGGTTCTCTGAGGAGCTGGCCGTGATGAAGCAAATGAGATGGAGACTGGAATGCATCTGGCGTAAATGTCGAGGTGTATCCGATCAAACACGGGCTAGAGCTTCTCTTGAGGTCTACTCCGCTGCATTGTGGGCAGCCAGAAAAGATTTCTTGACTGACCACATTGCGTCTGCAACTAATAGACCAGCTGAGTTGTTTTGGGTGGTGTGGGGAGCTCCTCCATCCTTTTGATGGGGGGGGGGAGCTGTTCCTGACCACCTGACAACTCAATGTGGTGAGTTTGCCTATCATTTTGTAGACAAAGTCGCTTGGATACACTCTGATTTAGACGCCAGCCTTAATGCAGTATCTATGGAGGTAACTGAGGCACCTGCTTGTCCAGTGTTAATGGATTCGTTTCAGACTGTTCACCCTGATGAAGTCGAGGGGATCCTTAGAGTTGTGAGGGCGACCACATGTGCTTCAGATCCTTGCCCATCTTGGCTAATAAAACTTGCCAGTGGGGGGCTGGTAAATTGGTTTGTGAGGATAATAAATTCCTCACTGGATCAGGGAATTTTTCCATCTATCTTAAAACAGGCATTGGGTAAACTGATCCTGAAAAAGGCGTCCCTTGATCCATCAGTACTTAACAACTACTGGCCAATTTCAAATCTTCCCTTTTTGGGCAAGGTTCTGGAGCGGGTGGCCACTTCGCAGCTCCAGGGGTTCCTGATAGAGACTGATTATCTAGATCCATCACAGTCTGGGTTCAGGCCTGGTCATGGTACTGAGACAGCTTTAGTCGCTTTGATGGATGACCTCCGCAGAGAATTTGATAGGGAGAGTGTGACCCTATTAGTTTTCTTGGACATCTCAGCGGCTTTCTATACCATTGACCATGTTATCCTTCTGTGGAGGCTCTCCAGAATGGATATTGGGGGTGTTGCTTTGCAATGACTCCACTCCTTCCTGGAGGGCCATTCCCAGTTGGTGAAGCTGCTGCTTGGACCCCTGGCCATTGACCTGTGGGGTCCCGCAAGGCTCTATTCTATCTCCCATGCTTTTTAACATTACATGAAACTGCTGGGTGAGGTCATCCGGAGTTTGGGAGTTGGGTGCCATCTTTATGCAGATGACACTCAACTCTACTACTCTTTTCCACCAAATTCCAAGGAAGCCCCTCGGGTCCTTGATTGATGCCTGGCTGCTGTGATGGACTGGATGAGGGCAAACAAGCTGAAACTTAATCCTGACAAGACAGAGGTCCTCCAGGTCAGTCGTGTAGCTGATTGGGGCATAGGGTAGCAACATGTCTCGACGAGGTCGCATTCCCTCTTAAGGTACAGGTCCGCATCTGGGGGGTCCTCCTGGACTCAGCACTGACACTTGATGCTCAGGTGTTGGCGGTGGCCAGAAGGGCCTTTGCACAGTTAAAACTTGTGCACCAGCTGCGACCATACCTCATGAACTCTGACTTGGCCATGGTGGTCCACGCCTTAGTTACCTCCAGATGAGATTACTGAAATGCACTCTACGTGGGGCTGCCTTTGAAGACAGTTTGGAAACTAAACGGTTTGGGCCCAGCTTACTTGTCTGAACATGTCTCCCGCTATGACCCACCACATAATTTAAGATCTTCAGGGGAGGCCCTGCTTTCGGTCCCACCTGCGACTGGCGGGACAAGAGACAGGGCCTTTTCAGTGGTGGCCCCTTGCCTATGGAATGCCCTTCCAAGTGAAATCTGTCAGGCTGGTTGTGGGACCAGGCTTTTGAACAATAGAAGCAGCATTAACTACAACTATATGTTTCAGGATACAATGACAGATCCGGCTTGGATTTGGAACGCACCTAAATGTATATTTATATGTGTGATTTATGAAGGTTTTAATTAGCTTAATTTTATATTGAATTTAAATGTTATTGTAATTGTTTATATGTGTGTTTTATATTTGTAAGCCGCCCTGAATCCCCTATTGGGTGAGAAGGGCAGAGTAGAACTACTGTAATAAATAAAATAAATAAACTACAGCTGGTACAAAGATCAGCGGCCAGATTAATAACGGGAGCAAGCTACAGAGAGCGGTCAACCCTCCTGTTCAAGCAGCTCCACTGGCTACCGATAAGTTTCCGGGCCCAATTCAAGGCGCAGGTTATTACCTATAAAGCCCTAAAAGGTTCAGGACCTGCCTATGTCCATGATCGCCTCCTCCCCTATGAACCTGGGTGAGCCCTAAGATCTTCCGGGGTGTTCCTTCTCTTGCTCCCACCTCTATCCCAAGCACGACTGGTGGGGACGAGGGAGAGGGCCTTCTTGGTGGTGGCCCCCTGGCTCTGGAACTCTTTCCCTAGGGAGATTAGGTTGGCTCCTTCAATGCCTATCTTCTGCCAGGAATTGAAAAAAAGTGGGCGTTTGAGTGAATAAGCCCATCAGACATGCAATCTGTTTACAAATATGTATGGCACTTTATCATTGTTCCTCACTCTATATGTTTTAGCCCTTTAATGGAACTGTTCCCTTGTTCTTTCCCTATTTGCCCTGATTTTACCTATGGATTTTTCGGAGCTCTTGCACTAGTCACCCTCTGCTGTATGTAGCAATCGACGCACAGGCTTTTAAAGTAACTGTTATGTTATGTTGTTTATACCTTTATTATATTGTTTTAAATTACTGTTTTAATTACTGTTGTATGTAATGCTATGTTGTATTTTTTGGGCTAGTCCCTGTGTAAGCTGCCCCAAGTCCCTTCGGGGAGATGGTGGCGGGATACAAGAATAACGTTATTTTAAAAAGTTATTATTGCCAGGGAGTGCTGCTGTTGCTTGCTGTTGCTGCAGGACCAATATTAATACAAACAACAAATAAACATAGCATTTTGGGGTCAAGTGAGAAGAAGAATTCTAGTCTAGTATCACTGAGTAGCACCAGATGTGTACCCATTGGTGCAAATGTGCGAATAACAAAACAAAAAACTAACATTTTTTTTGAAGTTCATATTAGATACAATATGGACCCCTTACAAATTTTTCAAAACACTTTTAAAAAATGGGAGTTGCTCGAATTTTGTAAATACAAATAAAACGGATTTTTGGCATTTCATATACCTCTACTAAAAAAACAGCCTTACTAGAACTCCATCCCAATTGGGAAGCATAAGAAGAGGTTGTTGGGTTCTGCATCGTGGATGGTTGTTCAAATTTGCTTTTCTACCGAAAAGGCCAGAAACAGAGCCCACACTTCAAAAATCAAAACGCTGCAGCTCCAGTCTACTGGTTGTCTATAGGGAGCTAACTATTAAATTTTCATTGGTATGGCTGCAGTCCATTAGCTAACTTACCTTCATGCCCATAAAAAGTGAAGGGTAAACCTAGGAATTTTACAACCACTATCTGGAAAAGGTAATAACAGGGCCACAGCCACATTACATTTATTATCCACCATTCCTCTAACAACTACTCTGGGATGAGGCCTCAGAGTAACAGCACACTATGGCATATGTCATATTCTCCTGGTGATTTAAAAGGTTCAGATTTTATTTAACTTAATTTAAAAGTAAAGCCACAGCTTTGGCTCTGCAGCGAAAAAATACACTGACTGAGATGATTTCAGGTCAGATAACTACACTAACCAGGCCACAAATTAAGAACTTAATACCCATCATCCAATTCAGAAAACTCAAGAATATGCTTTCCTATAACACCCTTTTGGATGAGCAAGCACCACGTTAGACATACTTAAGCACTAAGGAAGTGACAAACGGATTACTGTCTTCACACTGACCCAAATTGCAATGGTTGGGGTTGTCATGAGATTAAAGTTCCTGCTCTGCTATATAAAAACACACAGCACATAAATTTTTCACAGTTGTCACAGCATGATTTCTATAATGGCTTTTAATTTTTTTTAAAAAACTCTCATATTGCTCCTGACTAAATTTAAGGCTGAAGTAATACTTTCACAAGATATTGCACATAAAGTAAAGTCCAAACAGTTGACGTAAACAACAACTGCTCTCATCTGTGAGAGTCTACTCATTTGTGTGACCAGTCCAGCCAAACCTTCACTTTTACAATTTGGTTGATCTACTTCATCTTTCCCTTTTATTGGCAGCTGATCTCCATTTCACGTATCAGTCTAAGTATAAAAGAATTAAAGCCTTGGGCAAGAGGTCTCTTTCTCAACCGGTAGCAAGTTAATGGACAACTTGAAAGAGAAGAGTATCATGTCCCTCTAACCTGACACACACCAACCTGGTCCCCATCCTGTATTTTTTTAGATGCAAATCCATTGAGCACCCTTCCATCATATCAATCAATAAATTCCAAGAAAAATAAAAGCAAGATCTTAAAAATATAATTTGACTTTACCTCAACATGGCACCCAAGCCTTTCTTTTTTGTTTTTCTCTCTGGGTCTTCGTTTTCTTCTTTCTTGTCCTTTTCCTTCATTTTAGATTTGTTCTTCAAATTCAATTTTTTATTCTTGTCTTTCATTTTTGATTTGTCTTTGGTCTTCTTGTATTTTTTTGCCTTGCCTTCCACATCTTCTAATTCAGAACTGGCATGAAAGTTTTGCACTTCCTGACCAGAGAGAGAGCTCTTATCTGACATGCCATCTGCAGAATGGGAAAGAAAATTAATAAATACAGACCTGGGGCATTACATGTAACAATTAAAATGACAAGTATGGTATGCATCAATGGTGTCTTATAATTCACTTTCATTGAACTTTTATTTAACATTTCATTTAGCAAAGACTATATAACTTACCCAATTAATTCCAATAGGGCTCTTTTGCCAATTATTGGTTCTTATTTTCCAGATTCGGAAAAATAATATAGTTGGTGATACTAGAATTTAAAGTAAAATATACACATTGCTCCTTGGGATACACAGATTTAAAGGTTAAGCCAGTCAAAGAACTAAGAGATCATAAGTGGATTTCAAATTCATGAGCACACATTTTATGATTATATCTGTATCAGTGCTGTCAAATACAAATATTCTAAGGCAGTGGTTCCCAACCTGTGGGTCCCCAGATGTTTTGCCTTTAATTCCCAGAAATCCTAACAGCTGATAAACTGGTTGGGATTTCTGGGAGTTGTAGGCCAAAACACCTGGGGACCCACAGGTTGAGAACCACTGTTCTAAGGGCACATCTAAGGTCCCAGGGTTACTCCAGGTTAATAAATACATGGAAAAATGCAGACCTTCCAGGGGATATGGGGATGAACTGTCGGGATTGCCATCCATGATCCCAAGGGTCAATCCACACAGCCATCCTGCCTTGTCAGGCTCCGGTAGCCCAGCGGGGTAGGATGGCAGTGCCAACCTCCCCTACCTGTCCCTCATTAACCACTAAAACCTACTGTAGAGGCTTGCCTTCATTTGCAGGTCTCGAGTAGAAAGCTTCTTTTGATAGGTTATAGGTGTAAATAGGGGGTCAGGGACAATACCCCCGGGCCCATCTCAGATGGACCCAAGAGGATATCTAGCCACCACCCCAACAAAATGATGGGGTTTTGGCTGGTGATTTGACTGCAAACCCAAGAGAACCCAGCATTTCAAATGCCAATTTCTCCCAGGTTTTAGGCCTGTGCAGAAGTGGCCTAAGTAGCTATTTCCAAAAACTACTGAATGGTGATTGCAGTGAATCAATTCCTAATGGGTTTGCTACCAGTGGATCATGATCCATAGTCATACTGAGGTGTAACCAAAACTTACAGAGTACTATTGGTTTTTTTCCTGAAATTTAAAGCTACCATCCAACCATGAACCACCCCTCCTCTAACCTCCGGTCAAAGACGATGAATCAGAAAACACAAAAAAAGCCAAGGATATATTCATGAAATTTAAAAGTGGGTCAGGCTTCTGTGACATTGCCAAAAGTCCAGGAAAAATGAGACGTCTGAATTTGGCTTTGTTGTGTATACATTGTCAGTTCAGACTACAGTGGAGCCATTGAATCAATGGAAGTCATACTAATTTCACATTTATTATTTGCGTTTAATCATGTTGTGACTAACTACTGGTTTTAGAACCATAAAGTTCAGTCATGCCTTCAGATATGCTGAAAAGTATCCTCAACATCAGAATTCAAAGAGAGTTTCCACAGTAAGCTCTTGATTCAAATGTCCTCCTTCCCTTTTCCTCCTATGTTAAACCGAATTGAGAAGTCAGGAGTAGTAGTCCACAGCAATTGAACAATAGCACAATGTTTAGGAAGTCTATTTTGAAAAAAAGGAGAAGAAAAAATGTGAGGCACACACCTTCTGGAAAATCTTCAGGTCCATCGTAGGATTTATCAATGGCAGCTCTGAAGCTCTCATTGCACCCTCTACCACGGACCATGTGAGGTTTGGGCCTATAGAAAGGAAGCTCGTTCTTTTTCACTTCAGCAACAGCTGTCTGGAGACTCTCTAGGGAACTTGATTTCTTCAAACCTAGAGTTGGACCAACATCCTTGCCAGGAGGTTCTGATTAAAAAGATGAGAGAGAAAAATATATGAAACTACACAAAGCAGCAATAAAACTACAAACATGCACATGTTTTAAAGAAGAGTTCCACTTATGGTACACCTATAAAATGTTGGACCCTGCAGTTGCACAACTGTAAGTCATCTTTAGCCCTCCAAACTTAACCAGAGCTTTTATGTCTAATAAATATGATTTGCAAATCTTACAGGTACAGAAAGCATAAAGCACAATGCCTGGAAGCATATGACTCTCAAAAATAGTACTGCTATTCTGAGGCTATTCTGAGGATGCAAAATATTGTGAGCTAAAAGGAGCAATTCTATCAGGATTCCAATATAATTTCACTACTGATATGGGATTTAAAAAATGAATGAATATTGGTTTTACAAAGGAAGCCACTCTTCTACTAAAGCCACAGAAACCCTAAATATATATGTAGTTCTTTTTACTGTTCAGACTTTTAAGGGAAAAGGAAATGGAATGATATTATTATTTTCCCATGAAATAATTTAACCTCCAATATTCTAGCACAGAATTATATTTCTTCAAAACAGGCCAGTATTTGTATACATGGAAACTTTCAATTGAATTTTAAAAATGAGCAAAAGGCACGGCCATGTCATGTGAGGACTTTGAAGAGAAGGACAGCAAGGGATTTGGAGGAGTGAGAACAAAGGAGTCAAAATGATTGGTCAACTCTGAAACAAGATGAATCAACAAAAGATAATCTATAGATCATGCCTATACAATATAAGCCAGAGAAAGAAAACACATAAGCACAAGAACAAAATGAAGAAGCAGCCCTAAGAGATGCCTAGTTTATTAAGGCCCATTACGGTGCAATTGTTTCAGAGTTTGACTAGAATCATAGGAGATGAAGGTTCAAATTTCTGTTCAGCCACTATAATTCACTAACCAAGTCAAAATGTCTCTTGACCTAAGAGAAAGGTAATAGTTAAAGCATAGTGAACTAATCTTGCCAAGTAACTCCATGATAGGTCCTCCATAGTGTCATCATAAGTTGGAATGATGTGGACACAACAGCAAAACAAAGATATAGCCAGATGACTCTTTATGGGCTAACCAATTATATTTAACCCCCCCCCCCCCTCAACTATAATTGCTGTATGTGAATGTGTTTGGCTGTAGCAAATTGTTTAAGAGCATCATCACCATACTAGGTGTCTTCTTCTCTTTTCCTTGCACAATAAAATAAAGGAATGATATAATATTCACTTTTTACAGCTCTTTCCTATGTTTGTGGGAGCAGTTTAAAGTCTGCTTAAGTCTATCCACAACAGAACTGGGATGAGGGCCATTCTCTCTGAATTGCTTCCCCTTCTTAGAGTAGCTAGCATCAGCTTTTCTCATTATCTGTAGGTAAGTAGCCATCTTAACTCTCCATGATATGCCTGGTGTGCTAATTTCCATGAAAGTCACATATGCTCACCATGGAAGAAGAGGATTACGATTGAAAAACAGTATGCGAAAGGAGTAGGGAGAGAGATGGTGAAAAAAGACTGAGAGATCAATGGAAGGAAAGAATATGGAGATCACGAATAGGCTATAGCGACCTATAGAATGGGTAAAGAAAGAGGTGAGATAAACTCAGCTTGCTTCATAAATACATAAAATACCATACAAAATTGAGAGTATGCAAAGGGGAAATGATTTAAAACAAAGTTCTCTATTTTGTGTGCTGGCTGCTAACAGAAAGGATGTTATTTCCCAAGAGTAATGTTTTCTTTGCAAAGCTTATATTTGTGAAAGATAGTGGAAATTTACCAAAGCAGCACCACAACCTCTTTAAAGTTGATAAAAATATTTCTAACATGATGGTGATTAATACACATTTTACTGTGCGATATATACAGCATTGAAATAATTAAAAATTGTCTCTTCTTTTAGCCCCCTCTCTTTTGTGTGTATACTTTTTGTGCTTATTTCCTTAATATCGAGATATCAGGTATACTGTATATATTTTGAAATACATATACCAAAACATTGTCCAGATACATACATTTAGAACAGGAATCAATTTGGTAGGTATCTTTTGCTACTGCAATGACTATTTATGAATGGCTATTTATAAAGGCTCTTCACAGCTTGCAAGATATGCAAGAACAAGAGCTAGATAGGATGATGTACAAAGCATAAAAGTAAAATAAAGTGTTGATAGTTACAAATGTAAAACCAGGGTTTATGTAATTTTGAGGGAACATGATCAACAAAAACAATGATATAACGAAGCTCCTCAAAACACGGAAAGGTATTCAAAACACTATAATGATTACTATTCTTGGCAGCCTTAAGAGAGATAGCTGTTTGCTCTCTTTGGTACTGCTAAATCTTAAGAAATAATAACACTAATGAGAAATTATAGCTAATCAAAATAAAAGAAAGTGATGAATGAAACCTAATACGAGAGGGAGAGAGTGTGTGGTGGGGGGAGGGGAAGAAGCATTGCCACCAAATGGTGAAAGATCAGCCACACACAAAGCAATTTAACACTGCTGTTCTCTGGGGATTTTGACATGTAATGTGCAAAAAAAATAAGAAAGAAAAAGGGAGAGAGGGAGAAACCAGTTTAAAGGGAAACCTGGTTGCTAGGTCACAAAGTGCAATGTTCCTTTGTTCATTAATTGCCATTGTGGAGACTACTATTATTGCCAAATTAGCAACTGCTGAAATGGATTTTGAGCATCGCCTTGCTTGCAACATAAAAGTGTTTAAAATTATTCAAGACATAAGCATCAGTGAGAGGTATAGCAGCACCCATTTGAGGTTGGGAAGGAACAACAGAAAAGAGAAGCATAATCACTGGAGAAGAAACAGATGAAGTAAAGGCTTTTCTGATCAGGAAAGAAAAACCCAGGCTGCTTTTTAGTGAGAAAACAACTTTGATTGTCAGCTTCTGACAGAAAAATCGCCACACATATCAAAATATAATTCTCTGTTGCAGGGCTTAATTTGAGCCAGGGATGAGCCCAGGGACTAGCTTTCAGTGTTCGGGCTTATCCCTGGAAGTTAGCTTGGAAAAAAGAGGGAGAAAGTGAGACAGAAAGGGAGGGAGGGAGGGAGATGGATAACAAGCAGAGTGCTTATTGCCTTTTGTCCAATGATACCTTTTGCTTTCACTAAAACAAAGGTATTGGTGACAGAGTGAACACAAAGATATATTCTTCTCCCCCTACCATAGTCTAGTTCCCAATAGAAGAGAAAGGGTTGGTAAATTTATTTCTAGACATGAGGACATAATTGGATTTTTTTACCGAAAAAATAAATACAGTATGACCCTTGTACTACAGGTGCCACAGAACGTGTATCTGTGGTTTCACCTATCTATATCTGACAAAACATGCTCCTCTCCAGGAATTTTCAAGATTCTTCAGGTGATTTTATGTTATGCTTCTACTGGAATTTCCCCACAAAGTCACTCTGTATGACCAAGCAATTTTCTAGGTCCTCAGGGGTGTCTCAATAGTAACTCCTGGCAGAAGTCATTCATTTTCATAGGGTTCACCCATACCCATGGTTGCCCGTTCTCCCCCACAGATACACAAGTCATACTGAATATAATTATACAAACCAATGCTAGCACATAGAAAACTAGCAATCAAAGCAAAATATAACAAAATGCAAAATCCACAAAACAGTGATACATTTACAGGACACAATTGAAAGACAAAATGCATCAAAATGCAAAATCCATGTTTTGCTGGCTTCTTCATCAAGTAAAGTTGTTTTTTAAATCATGTCAGAAGCGACTTGAGAACACACTGCAAGTTGCTTCTGGTGTGAGAGAATTGGCCATCTACAGAGATGTTGCCTAGATGCCCTGATGTGTTACCATCCTCCTGGGAGGCTTCTCTCATGTCACTGCAAGCTAGAGTTGACAGATGGGAACTCGCCCCGTCTCGCGGATTTAAATTGGCAACCTTCAGGTCAGCAACCCAACCCTCAGGTCAGCAGTCCAGCTGGCACAAGGGTTTAACCCAATGCACCACCATGGCTCCTAGTAAAGTTGTTAATAATCACAGAGAAGAAGATGAGTCAGTTTGTTTCTGATGCTACTTCTGTTGTCAGTTAAGATGGCTCAAAGGCAAAAGCCACTCCCCTATTTATCATGTGAGGACCAGGGGCAAAGGGCAATAAAACAAAAGTTTCAATTTCATTACAGGTTGTATATATGTTTTTGTAGTCTGGGTTTATGCGATCAACTTATGCAAACATCTAGTTGCATTGTAAGGTAAGAAGGTACAATATCATATCTCAATCTCTTTGTCTTAAGTGTCATAAATTTTCCCCCAAATATTCCCCAATATAGATGAAGAAGATAAGCTGGGATGATCTAGTTGCCAGATTGTTGGACTTTCCTCTGCTAATCTAGTTGGTTATAGTTATAATTTGGCACTATGGAATGGATCATGTTGAGACTCACGAAGAGCAGATTTGATATAAATTTTGCAGATTAGTCAACTTAAGTTGATAAACTTGTAGAGACAGGAATGAAGACATATGGCTCAAAAGATGATGCATAGATTGGTGCCATATGCACAAACAGTGACACTTGGGAGGTTTAGCTTCCATTAAAGTAAACTCCATTTTGCCTTTGAAAAGACATTTCAAGGGTAATGTCACTCTTGGTACACTAATGAAGGCAGATGGCTGTGATCAAATATCCTGGGTTCTATTATCAATTCTGTTTGACATGTCTTTGAATTTTACAGCTCGGGCAGGTTATAAATAGGACTAAACAGGTGCAAACAATTGTGATGCAGAAGATCCAACTGACTGATGGAATCATCGTCACAAAGTTCCCTAGTAACTGGCAGATTCTGCTATCCTATATACCACAGTAGAGAATGTATAAATGGCATAGATTATAGTCTTGTGGAAGGCTACACATTCCTCCTGACTGAAATACAATAAACCATTCGATTCATGGATTCTGCATCCACAGATTCAGCCATCCAAGGCTTGAAAGTTTTCCCTCCTCCAAAATTCTTGGTTTTACCATTTTATATGAGATATCATTTCACTACATAATTATATATAATGGGACTTGAGCATTCATGCATTTTGGCATCCATGGGGGAATCCTGGATCCAAATCTCAGTATCCATTGAGGGCTTATTGTACACTGAAATAAGGAATATCATTAGCAGAGATTTTGCTTTCTTAACTTCAAACTTTCCTTAAACAAACTGGCAAAGCTCTGTGAACTCCAAAGCAACACAGATATATTTAACTACTATTGCTATTTGGAGCTTAAATTAACTAAGTTTCTAAAAATCATTCTATTGTTACTGAATAAATGTTGAATATGACTCAAATGAAAGCATTAATTTTACTAATAACAATAAAGTCCCTATTTTTGACATCCTATAAATACTTTTTAAGTGTAAAAAGAGCAGGAAATTACTACTACATTTATATTAGCAAGTAAACTTATTCAAAATTTCATTACATCATTTACATTCTTGCTAACCCCTAAAACTACTGAGCAAGTTGAACAGACTTACATTGTTTATGGCCTAACAACATTTTATAGAAAATCTGTCAAAATATGGAGTGAAGAGGCAAAAGATTAACTACATGTTCTATTTACTTGAATGTAAATAAAGTTTTTGCCCCTGTCAACCTCTTGAATTCTACCATTTAAATAAAGCTTGTCATTTATTTGGGACTATTATTATCTGCTAGATCAATAGTTAAACATTTAGTTGCCATTTCCTATAGGTGATACAGTCACTTAATCTGGTCTTTTATTTACAGCTAGCAGATAAAAGTATTTTTCTCTTCATTTATTTCTTCCCATTCAATCTGTTTCCTTCTGACTCCTTTGTTCTCACTCCTCCAAATCCCTTGCTGTCCTTCTCTTCAAAGTCCTCACATGTCACGGCAGTGTCCTTTGAGGAAATATATTTCTGAGCTAGAATATTGGGGGTTAAATTTTTATAAAGCAGCAGAGCTTCCAATCTTCCTGCAGTCTGTCTGGGTGGCCCAACCCACCAAAAATAATCTCCAGGAGGAGACATAAATGTTTAATTGCTGGGAAACGGGAGGGCCATTAAATTAGAGATTACCTAAAAGAGCAAGGGACTGGAGTAGATGACCTCGAGGTCCCTTCTAACTCTATGAGTCTATGCACCAATGACAGGAAGGTGCAGGGAAAGGGGCGTGTTTTGTGGGGGGTTGGCCCCTCCCACCTCCCACCAGAGAGCATAACTTGGGGACTGTCTGTACACTGGAGTAGGCAGCCATGGCAGGTGTGGGAGACAATGTTTCCCCCTAAGCACCAACACCAGGGCTACTCTATATCTTTTTTATGTGTGGCTAGATGCGTGCGTGTATTGGGGAGGGGATATGGCTGAAAACTGCAACCCTTCTTGGTTGGGCTAGTGATGGGCTAAATGCAATTTATTCCTCCTGAAGGTCTCCAGTACCACTTCATTGCAGAGTACAAAATTACAAGACAGTCGACACTCCACATTTGTGTTTTTGACTTTTGTGGATTTGATTTTTCATGGATTTGATTTAAAATGTTATCTCTAGAAATCTCTGGGTCCTCAAGTATGGCTTCATCTTCAACTTTCTCCGATCTGGAGGACCTAGAGAGAACACTGTAGGAATCTCTAGGTTCTCCAGAGTGATTCTATAGTCAGCTTCTAGCAGACAAATCTACAATTATGCTGGAAGACCTAGAAATTCCCAGAGAAGTATTATCTCAGCTTAAAAAATAGCAATTTCATTTCTCTCTCTCTCTCTCTCTTTTTTTTTTTTTTACTTTCATGAAGATTTTATATTTTTAATCCAGGAAATCTGGAAAGATAACTGTACACCCAAGATGCTCAGTATTTCTGTTATAGTTATTGGAAAGAAAACAGAAAGGAGAAAGTAAGTGTGTGTGTCTATCTCTGGTTTGCTTCCATTTGGTATAATAAACCAGCCATTCTTGCTCTCTTTGGGGAGGGGGGGGGGGGGGAATGACTGCCTTATTACACCAACTGATAACAAACCTTTCAAAGAATTTTAAAACAAGGTCAGAAATAGGAGGCATTCAGGAAGGTGGTAATTCAACCCTGTAAAAACACAACAACAAAAAGCAAAATTTTAACACTATAGTGCAATATAACAAACTGCAGATTCATTAAGTGACAGAATTGCTTAATTCTATAGAAAATATTAGCTACAAAAATATAGCGCTGCAATATGAAATGCTTGAAAAATGACATTTTTTAGTTTTTAATGAATATTTTATGATACATAGGAAAAACTCCCAGCCATATGTGAACAGCTCTAGACATCACATATATTAGTCTAGAAAATCAAAACAATAAATAAAACCAATAAAAAGTGGACTGGATAAGAAAGCTTGGGAGGGTTAAATGTGGTTTTTCCAACAGAAACTCCGAAACTCCTTCAGTCACTTACAGAAATAAAATAATAACAAAACTTTTTCTTTCACAAGACATTCAGTTGTTTTTTAAATCCTACATATTTATGGAATTGTTTATATTTATATATTAAGCTATACAGTTGTTAACTACTTTACCATTTCAGTGTAAGGACAGGAACCACCTGCTACTTATGTATTTAGACAGAGTGGTATCCAACTGTGCTGCTCCTGTCTAAATACCATCAAGGCACCAGATCCCTTCTGATCTTGGATGCTAAACAGAGTCAAGCCTGGTTAGTACTTGGAATGGTCTCTGCCAAAGAATACCGTGAGCTGCAGGTTATATTTCAGAGGAAGGAAATGAAAAACGACCTCTAAGTGTTCCTTCACTAAGAAAACCCTATGAAATTCATACAGTTGCCATAAGTCAATAGGCAACTTGAAGGAAGCTAAAACAGCTTCTGTCAATGTAATGGAAAAAAAGGATAACTCAGAGCTACTTCTTGCTAGCTACATTTATTTATTTATTTGTGACATTTATATGCCACCCTTCTCACCCCGAAGGGGACTCAGGGCGGTTTACAAGTATTTTGAGAATGTACTCTTCAACTCATAGATTTGTGCATAACCATCCATGATCAAAAAGTAGCCTGCAAGAATCAATAAGAGAAATATGTACACATTTGTACTGCTTCATTTTTTTTCTCCTGCACATCAAAAACCTTCCTTTAAAAAATCATTCAAGGGTACACTTTCCCCCACTGCACATTTCCCTGGCATCTTTGTCAGATACACTGCTATTGGTTAGTTTGATTTAGGGCTATACGTGGCTCTCTCACATTACTGCCCTAAATTGTAGTGATTTGAAACTAAGCGTGCATCTACAATGTAAATTAATTCCATTCACCACAACTTTAATTGCCATGGCTCAATTCTATGGAATCACGAAGAGTTGTCATTTGATGAACCAGCACTCTTTAGCAGAGAAGTTTAAACAAAACTCCAATGATTCTACTGCATTGAACCATGACAGTTAGTGATGTCAAATTGCATTAATTCTACAGTGTAGACCAGAGGTCCCCAAACTAAGGACCGAGGATCACATGTGGCCCACTGAAGCCATTTATCCGCCCCCTGCAGCGGCAACTCCCTCCTCCTCCGCCGAGGAAGGTGCATGTGGTGTGGGGTAGGAGGGAAAGGCACGCACCTTTCCCATCTCCTCCCTCGCCTGGTGTGTGCCTTCCAAGGCTTTGCTTGTTTATAATGGTATTTTCATTATTTAATTAATAATTAATTATTAAGGGGTGCTTTGTTAGTGCACAAAAGTAGAAGGAGGTTGGACTAAATGGCCCAAGGGGTCTCTTCCAACTCTCTTTATTATTTTTATTATGATTTTATGATTAACATTGAGGCTGTATTTATTCCTGTTTTGTTTTTTGGTTTTTTACTTCAAAATAGAATATGTGCAGTGTGCACTGCATAGGAATTTGTTCATAATTTTTTAAAAAACTATAGTCCGGCCCTCCAACGGTCTGAGGGAACATGAACTGGCCGTGAACAGTTTGGAGACCCCTGGTGTAGACCCACCTGAAGAAAGATTATTTCTTACTTGGCAACTATTTCAACTGCCCAAACAATCTGAATGACTTATAGAATCATAGAATCATAGAGTTGGAAGAGACCTCGTGGGCCATCCAGTCCAACCCTCTGCAAGAAGCAGGAAAATCTCATTCAAAGCACTCCCGACAGATGGCCATCCAGCTTCTACTTAAAAGCCTCCAAAGAAGGAGCCTCCACCACAGTCCGGGGCAGAGAGTTCCACTACCGAACAGCCCTCACAGTCAGGAAGTTCTTCCTGATGTTCAGGTGGAATCTCGTTTCCTGTAGTTTGAAACCATTGTTCTGCATCCTAGTCTGCAGGGCAGCAGAAAACAAGCTTGCTCCCTCCTCCCTATGACTTCCCTTCACATATTTATACATGGCTATCATGTCTCCTCTCAGCCTTCTCTTCTGCAGGCTAAACATGCCCAGTTCTTTAAGCCACTTCTCATAGGGCTTGTTCTCCAGACCCTTGATCATTTTAGTTGCCCTCCTCTGGACGCTTTCCAGCTTGTCAACATCTCCCCTTCAATTGCGGTGACCAGAATTGGACACAGTGTGATTCCAGGTGTGGTTTGACCAAGGCAGAATAGAGGGGGAGCATGACTTCCCTGGATCTAGACACTATACTCCTATTTATGCAGGCCAAAATCCCATTGGCTTTTTTCGCCACCACATAACATTGTAGGCTCATGTTTAACTTGTTGTCCACGAGGACTCCAAGGTCTTTTTCACACATGCTGCTGTTGAGCCAGCCATCGACTTGCTACTCTTCTTTTTACATTAACTTTACCTTATGGCAAAGACAACTGTTTTTAACATTCCTATTCTCTTACCCTCACTTTCCTCCTCTTATATAAACATATACAGTACACTTACTTTTTATAATTAATGGTAGCATTTTTACCTTGTTCCTCAGATGGAAAAAACAAAACAGTTTACAGAGATTAAGAATGTAATAGATAATGCTCTCATTTTAAAATCTAAAATACAGTACACACAAATAATAAGGTTTAAAGAATGACACCCCCCCCCCCCCTTAAAGGCACTAGCATTTTGTTGGGAAGTTCTAATATAGGCTAAATCTGAACTGGACATTTTTTGGATTATATGAGAGGGAAATTTTAGAATAATTATTTTGATATACATACAAACATGAGGTACAGTAGACTCCCGGTTAACTGAAACTATAGCAGCCGGAACCTTCAAGCAAGAGAATTGAAGAAATAATACTGCATTTACAAAACTATTTTTTATAATACACTAAAATTGTGCTACATTAAGTTAAATTTGTCATTATTTGTCTCCATTTGCTTTTAAGTTGTGTTTGTCTTTGCTTTTTATTACTGTATTTCAGTAGAAATATCACGTTGTGAAGGGAGCCTTCCTCTGGTGACGTAGCATGTTGAACTGAACTTGCTGACCAAAAGGTCAGCAGTTCGGATCTGGGGAGTGGAGTGAGTTCCCACTCTTAGTCCCAGCTTCTGCCAATCTAGCAGTTCAAAAACATGCAAATGTGAGTAGATCAATAGGTACCGCTCCAGCAGGAAGGTAAGGGCATTCCATGCAGTCATGCCGGCCACATGACCTTGGATGTGTCTAAGAACAACACAGCCTCTTAGGCTTAGAAATGGAGATGAGCACCAACCCCCAGAGTCGGACACGACTAGACTTAATGTCAGGGGAAAACCTTTAACTTTACTATCATGTTGTGATATAATATTGGCTATAGTATTCACTACATTTATTTTAATGGTAAGTCTCAAACAACCAAAAACTACATTTATCTGGCATCTACCTATCCCCATAGGTGCCAGTTAAATGAGAGTCTATTGCATATTGGAGATGGGACCATAGTCCAAACACAACATTCATTTGTTCCATATACAGTAGAGTCTCACTTATCCAACGTTCCGGATTATCCAACGCATTTTTTTAGTCAATGTTTTCAATACATCGTGATATTTTGGTGCTAAATTCGTAAATACAGTAATTACTACATAGCATTACTGCGTATTGAACTACTTTTTCTGTCAAATTTGTTGTATAACATGATGTTTTGGTGCTTAATTTGTAAAATCATAACCTAATTTGATGTTTAATAGGCTTTTCTTTAATGCCTCCTTATTATCCAACATATTCGCTTATCCAACATTCTGCTGGCCCGTTTATGTTGGAAAAGTGAGACTCTACTGTATAAAGCATCCCCAAGTTATGAACAAGATAGGTTATTTCTTAAGTTGAATTTGTAGGTAAGTCAGAACAGATACATTTTAAGGGTAACTTCAGATATCTAGCTACTAGCTAGCTAGCTAGCTGGATAGCATAGGGAAGATTTTTGTGAAAACAAGGATTGGTGATAAAGCCTCCATCGAGACACCTTTTTCTCATGGTAACTCTTCCAGGAGTGAATTTCTTTTCTGAGGGGTAGATTTTTCACATTTCCTGTTGTCTCATCCCTGTTCTTAACCATGAGTAATTTGTAAGTTGGATGTTTGTAACTTTGGGATTGCCTGTACACGTGATACACATACAGTGAAGATAATTTTACACAATATTTAAACAACATTGTGGAAGAAACTAAGTTTGTTTACACCGAACCATCAGAAAGCAAAGGTGTCACTATCTCAACCACCCATGTGAACAATTTGGATTTTGAAGCAGATTTGCAGATAAAGGACATAAAGCCTGAAATTATTATTTCTGACTGGGAAGGATAAAGTATTCCCTTAGTTCCTCACCTGGCCAATGTATGTTCCATGAAACTAATTCTAACAACCATGTAAATGGGCAAATAGACAACCATTGAGAGGAGAGACAAAGTGTCCCAGGAGATTAAAGGGGCAGAAAAGATAAACAAGACCAGTAGGCACAAAGACTAGTGTAGTCAATGACTGAGAAACTGAATAGAGTCAATAAATTAGCAAGTGTTAGAAATACTGACATTTTAATTCATCTTATATGGTAATTTCTTTGTATACTCCTCCAAGAAGGTGCTTTTGGGAGTCAGCTGAGGAATAAATCTGTGTAAGACAGGTTATTTAACTATCTAAATGTTAAAAGGATATAATGAAATTACAAGTATCTCAGAAGAAAAAAGGAAGTTGAATTAATTGCACACTATACATTTTCCTCACAAAAACTAGGGATCTCTTCCTAAAAATATTTGGTGGCTAGGGTCCAACAACTTGGTGCTTGTCTACACTGGGCAGGTTAGCATGGTGTAAATCTGGCTCAAAGCAACCCTAGATCCAACACACACATCCTAAATCAGAAGCTGTTGTCCAAACAGCATCAGCTCCATTGAGCTGTTGCCTTTTCTGTGTTTCCGCTGCTTATGGTCTCAGAGCAACCAGCTTTGTCAAGGTGGCTACTCTGGAGCGTCAAGCTAACTCTGGAATATCCCCGGATTTACCCAAAATGTGTGCAATTGTTTTGAGTAGAGTTTTTTTTCTGGCCTGTGTAGATAAGTCCTTGGATACAATATCAAAAACCAAAGTGGATTTGATATATGCTTGACATGGAAACCACTTGGGTGTCCTTCACTAAGGAATACTCTCACCAACAGCAAATCTTTTATATGACTATTTGTATATATTTTTGCCATGCGAAAGGTGATACAGTAGAGTCTTATTTTTTCAACATAAACGGGCAGAATGTTGGATAAACAAAAATGTTGGATAATAAGGAGGGATTAAGGAAAAGCCTATTAAACATCAAATTACATACTGATTTTACAAATTAAGCACCAAAATATCATGTTTTACAACAAATTGACAGAAAAGGCAATTCAATACATGGTAACATTATGTAGTAATTACCGTATTTATGAATTTAGCACCAACACATTGCAATGTATTGAAAACATTGACTACAAAAACTTTGGCTACTAACAAATTGACTACAAATAAAGATAGAATTGCATAAAATGAACTTACAGTAACAACATTGTTGGAAGTAAAATCCATAAAAAGTTCAGTCCTTGCTGCCTAGAGAAACAGCTGTGCATCCGGATGGGAGCCAGACTGAGTTGGATAGTCCAGAATGTTGGATAAGCGAAGGTTGGATAAGCGAGACTCTACTATATCTCAATGCTCTCTGCTTGGACCTTTTTATAGGGTAGAGCAGAATGAGATTACTTGGTTGAAATACTCTAGAACTAAGGGAGAGGAGTTCTATGTTCCCTTCAGTGTCGCCCCTTGTTCCCAACAGGTCTGTCTGAGATAAACAAGAACTCATCTACAAAACAGAAACATTTTCATGATAAATAATTTGGGAACTAGTGAACTACAAATACAATCTAGCTCCAGATCCACGCTTATTATGTCAGGTTCCTGTGCCTGGAGGAAGCCAAGCAAAGGAGAGTTTCTATACCTACTTGAGAGACCTCAGGAGGTATATATGAATACACAAGGTTCTCAGTTAATGGGGATTGATAGATCCTAGATAAAAGTAGCTTCTAAGACATTTTCCTGAATGCAGTTAAAAGATACAGCCATGGTGAATGTCTTTAAGTCATTAGTTTCACCCAAAAATAGGCATAGACTAAAATTGTCCTAAAACGATCACTTCATTGGGAAGTGTTTATTTCAAACACCCTTTGTGCACTCCCCCCTTTGCTCCAGCATTTTAAAAAATTCTCACAATCAGTTTTCTCACTTTTTACCACGTAATACAAAACAATCAGGGAGCATGTTGTGAACACTAAACAGGCTGTTTGACCTGACATTGTGGCACCAATATATGGAAACTTAAGATAACTCAGAGCAACAGCTATGCTTTACATATCAATCCCCCCCCAGGCATTGAGAAGTGGAAAGATTTGAGTATATATCAAGGGAGAAAGGGCAATGCGGCTGTTACGGAGGCCATGCCATCGCTTGGCTACCATTCATGGACACAGAGAATTCCTCGTCTGTAGATCCACTATTGCATGGCTATCTGCCATCCAGACATAGCTGGATTCCTTTAATTATACAGTTCAAAGCTTTGACTAAACAGTGTAATAATTTGCTTTAATTCCCGAACTTCCTCAAATGGCCCAAACTGATTGTGCTGGGAGAGTTGTTTCAACTCCATCTCAGCAGCCAGATAGTACATAACCCTTTAGAAATTTAGGTTATGCCCAGTCACAAATAGAAACCAGAAGAATACTCACAGTGTTCATTTTAATTTTAATAACTATACTGAAGGTTTAGCAAAATCATTATGATCACCCCTCCAATTTGCCCCCACTTCATCATTACTCATGTATGTTTTCAGCCATGATCTCTACAAAGATACTAAAAATTATCTGGGACAGAGGGTTTTCAATATTCATCACACTGTTTAATTTGCACTCTTCAACTGAATAGCTATCAGGAGCACTCCTAATGTTATGGCCTTTTCAACACTGGTTCATTTAGAAAACATGGAGAGAATTATGAAAGGCTTGATAAAAGCAATGAAACATGCTAAACCTCTTACACTCCAAAAATTAGCGATAACAATTATCTTTTAGTTGGTCTTTTGCCTTAAGCATAGGATCCTAAATTGGAAACAGAAATAAAAGGTCTGAATAACATTATGCCTGGCCCTTCCCCCCAATATTAAAATTCAAAGTATAGGGAATTTGATAAATTCTCTGATTAAAAGCTCTCATTAAAGATTTGAGCTTTGCAAATATGCCTCCCTATATACAACATCCTGTGTAATGGCGGCTTAGTTTCTACCACATTCAAGAGGAGTAGTTGCATCCTGGAACCTGGAAGGGTAGGAGATAATGATTTTACACCCCAACAATGTTGTGAATATATGGGCTAATGCAACAAGTAGTTAAATGTAGCACTCTAGTCACCAATGCAGTCACACAAATTTAGATCCAGTTTGGAGGTGGACAAATTGACAAAGAGACCAAGCTGAGAGTTGAAGAAGTTGAGGTCAGGGCTGTGCTTTTTTTGTGTTTTTGTTTTAAATTCACTGCTGTGAAAAATGTTGTTTAAAAATTTAGATTCACATAATCATAGAATCTCCCTGCAATGCACAAGTACAATAGTTCAACTACAGCCCTCCTGAAAGATGACCATCTGACCTCCAAAGAAGGAGAGTTCACTACCTCTCAGGCAGTCTTTTCCACTACTGAACAATTATTTCAGAAAAAACGTTATTTCTAATGCTTAGGTTGAATTTCCTATCTTGTAATTTGAATCCAGTTGCTTATTTTATAGTATCTGGAGTAACAGAAAATAATCTTGCACCATCTTCTACAGAACATATTTAAAGACAGTTATCCTGTCGCTTCTTAGCCTTTTCTTCTCCAAGCTAGACAAACCCAACTCCCTAGTCAGTCCACATAGCTTTGCCATTAAAAGACAGGATCAGATATATTGTTGATAGTTATGGTAGGTTAGTGGTCTTTCTGTTTTATGATTTCAGGAGGCTCTTCATTGGAGGCAGACATCTTCTGTATCAATGGAAACTGGATTGCTTGAATCTTGTTGGATACTCCCACATTTTAGAATATTGCTGCGTGAAGGAACCATGAATTGAGAAGTGTGAAGGCACTTATTCATGTTCTTTCCACCTTTTCTGTAACTGTGCTTTATGCTCTGACACTGTGCCTTATGCTTTCTGTGCCCCCAATGCTGAAGGAGGAGAACTTTCAGTGTGTCCCATTCTGTGAATAAGCTTAACATAATAATAAAAAATACAGGCCTGCAGCTCTATGAGATCTACAATCTCATAAGAACTATTTTTAAATAATTGAACATCACATAGCACAGACTAGATTGGGATACTAGAACTGGAACAGGCAAAGCAGCATGTAAGTACCTTTTCTTCACCATTTCTGAGGAAGCATTTGGAGGACAGGACATGCTGCCCTGATATGTTTTGCAGTTCGGCACAAACCATGCAACTTGGTAACTCTTGTGGTAAAACAAGAGGATCTCATGCCTAAATTCTTCTGCATATCTTCTCCCAGTACTGATCAATTCTCCACAGACCCTGAAAGTGGCCTTGAAAAGCTAACTCTAGGGATGGAGAGAATGAGGAAAGAGCCAAAGGCATTTCTCACTGAGGGTGTCCATGCATTGTATTTCACAGAGACAACTTTCCATCTGAAGGAAGACAGAAATTGAAATAGGAGAATGCACAAAAAAGTATAGACTTACTACAAAAGAGACAAGATTTCGATTCCTGAGTATACCTAAAGCTATCAAATAAATTGAAATAGGAGAATGCACAAAAAAGTATAGACTGACTACAAAAGAGACAAAACTTCAATTCCCGAGTATACTAAAGCTATCAAATATCAGAAGAATTAGGGAAGGCAAACTCTTTGAAAGAATCAACAGTTTGAAATCTGGTTAAGAAGGAATAGTAAGGACTTTGAAGTTACCTACCAAAAGCATGCAGCTCACTTGGGATCATTTCACTCTACTTAGTTATAGCTCTATGCTTCTTTATCTGCCATAGCAACAATATATGGAATTATATGATTTATAGTTTGGTCAGAATCACCAATGGAGCACTCTGAGAATTCTTAATGCTTCTCCCTAAACTACAAATCCCATGATTTTATAGTATAGAGCCAAGACTGTGAAAGAGGAATCACAATGCTGATACTGTGCAGTGAAAAAGGGACCCTGATAACTCTCTGCCAAGGTGAGAGACACACTGTATTTCTATTAAAATCATAGTAATTAGTTCTAAATGTGTGCTATATTTGTATATACACACACCTTATATAAGTATATGCAGTTGGAATTATAATATGCAAATTTACCAATGGTTTTGTGATGATACAAGTTCCTCTCTTGAAGACGTATTAGTGGCTGTATGGTAGCAATAGAAGAATAAGGGTGAGAACATATAGCCAATGACAGCCATGTTCTGCAATCTGTTACTGGCAGAGGTTTTAAAAAGTACCCCCTGTCCTCTGAAAGTGAAATCTTTCACCAATTAAAACTGCTTGTCATGAAAATTGGTTACTGTGTGTGTCTCTTTCACAATGCTAATGAGATTCTGAATAAAAACTGAATTAAAAGTACAAGAAAAATTACTTTGAAATCAAGGCTGAGAGAAAATGTTCTAAAGCTTTCTGCTAAATGTGTGACAAAATCAGTTGTATCTGAAATCTTGTCACTGTTTAGGGAACAAAAACCTTATATGTTCTTATCCATATTCTTCTTATGATATTTCCTGATAGCTTAATATCAGGTAAAATGTGTCCCCTTCCCCTGTGATCTTGGAGTACAACTCCAAGATGTGTTTTAACAATGTTATTAACAGATCTGTTTATATTGTTTTGTTTTTATGATTGCAATTTGGGCATTAAATTTTGCCAATTTTTGTAAGCCGCCCTGAGTCCCCTCGGGTGAGAAGGGCGGGGTATAAATGTTGTAAATAAATAAATAAATAATAACTCCCAACAATCTGTACTTTGTTTAAACTTCATTTACATAAGGAATTCTAAAATAAGTGTGTACTATTGAGGTTTATCAGAGTATCTCATTTCAGCTTTTCAAAATACATAAGTTTCCAAGTTAGTCAAAGTATTTATCAGTTTTGCTGACCCACCAATATTAATCAGTAAAGAGTGACATAATCACTTCACTGCCCTGTGATTTTGTACACCTAATAAAGAGAGCAATCTATTTTGTACTTAAAGTTCAATTTACTTTATGAGTCAAAATAATTCTGTGAACAGGCTATGTGTGAATAATAGTTCAACACAATACATCTGGTGGACATCAGTCTGGGTTGACTACTCAAAATATGACAGCATGTTTATTTTAAACCTTTATAAAAATACATTTATGCATTTTAGTTTCTGGCTTCCAGCTCCAGATTCTCAAGCCACATAACTAACTAACACATAAGACAAACCTGCAAAGTGGTCTTGGTTCTAAGTTTGAAGAGACAGATCCATCAAACCGACTGACACTGGAGATAGAGTTGCTAAAAACTAACCCAGGTATCAGCATTATGCCAGATCCTAAACTAAAATCTATCAAATCAGGGGTACTGTAACAAGTGCCCCCTGAATCAGAACTTCCAGATTCCATATCCTCAAACTCTACACCTCTACAGCCACCATGGAAAAGAAACAATCCCTCTATGCCAAGGATCTGCATCCCCATGTTAATTTCCAGTACAGACTGAAGGCAATTTTCCAAAAAGAAGACAAACAGTAAGTCCCATGATGAGGGCCCACTCTTCAAAGACCCCTCCATGGGAGCAGTGATCTGATGTTAGAGTTGCAAAAGCTGAGTTCCAAACTTAGTCTAAGGGTGCATCTACATTGTAGAATTAATGCAGTTTGATATTATTTTCACTGCCATAGCTCAATGCTATGGAATCATGGGAGAAGTAGTTTACAAGGTCTTTAGCCTTCTCTGCCAAATGGTGCTGGTGCCTCACAAAATTACAACTCCCATGACACTACATCATTGAGTCATGGCAGTTAAGATTGTACAAATCTTTGTTGATTCTATAGTGTAGATGGATCCTAATTTGCTGACTTGAGAGTTTTTCATGGTCCTGCTATGGATCTCCTGTCAATATGAGGCCACTATATGAGGAGAGAAAACCTTGGTACCCCAATGCTCTCTCAAATTGAGAACCTGGACAGGAAGATCATGGTATAATCTGTAGGCTTAATCCTTGACCCTTTGCTCTCTTACTAAGTAGTGGCATCCAAGGAAGACAGAAGAAAGCCTTTCTCTGTTTCTCAGCATGACAAGAATTTCACTAGTTGTTAGAAAATGATTTATAATATCTGTACCTTGCCTGAGGGACAAAATCATGATAGCCAGTGGTTGATGTGAGAAAGAAAGTGAACACCATGTTAGAACACCCTAAATGAATGGTGCTGGAGCAACATATTTGGAATCAAAGGGTTTTCTTTATGGCAGGGGAATACATTTCTTAGAAGAAACTATATGAAACAACCTCTGTGTAGAAAGAATCACAAAGAGTATACAAAGTGCATGGCTGGGTCATGAAGCTACTTCAAAGACATCTAATTCAATTGTCTCCAAGACCACTAGCTTCAAATACATTGGTCTGTAATATTTTTTTTTAATACACATTTAAGTCTCTCTCTCGATTGGTGCCTCATACTCTTTTTTTCTCAGCCACCATCCATGAAGAATGTGCTTATTTTTCTAGGAAATACAATCTACAAAACATTATTGTTTCTAGTAGGGGGTATATACCTATACAATTCAGAACAAATCATTGTAAATAGGGGATAGAAAAGAATTTGAGATGCAAAAAACTTGTAGAGCTCTAAACGGATACAAGATGAAATCGTGATAAATCACAACAGTAGAATGGTGATAATACTGAATGACTAGATATCTCTCCTAGGTGTACAGACTGGGTTTTGAATCTGAAAATGAACAATAGAACTGAGTTCTGCAACGCAACACTTATCTTCTCAAGTGCTATTTTTCTGTCAAGTTAACCAATGCTCCACAGAGAAAATATAAGAAGGAATTAATCTGGAATGGATTGTTAAAGTCAGCATGGCAATAAGGACTGTATCTTGCTCTTGTTTCTGGTAGGATAAACTATAGGTTATGAAACTGGAAAAGATATCCGAACCTGGCTAATATTTAGAAGTGTAAAATATTCTGCCACTCACACCTAAGATGCTGCCAGTTTTAGGTCTGGATTCCCCTCCACTCTAACTGAATCATCTACATTTATTTATTCCTGAACCCTTCAGCTTTTCTCCCAATATGGGATGTAACACAGATTAAAACAAAATACATCTTAAAAATTTATTACATAAATAGTTAAAAGACAATAAAATACTATCCTATGAAAAATGCCAGGACTAATTAGCACTCAGCACAAATACTATGTTAAATTATATTTAGAAACAGAAAATGCAAGGCTAGAACCACTGGATAAAAATTGAGTTTTGTAGTTTCATGTTGGCATTCAGAGCCAATGTACAACAAGGTAGAAGAGTAATAGAAGAATTTCCTTGTCAGGAAGAATGAAGATATCAGACTGAATGCCGAAAAGTTTTTCTGTATTTTTAATGCTTGTATAGGGGACTATTTTAACTAATGCTATTTGACATGCAACTATTTAATAGGCCTAAGATTCTTAAACTTTTTTCACTCATGACCCCTTTCTGCCCAATAATTTTTTGATGTGACCCCAGATATATAGGATATAAAAATATATGGATATAAAAAAAACCCCAATCATTAATGATAATTAATAAGCATTTATAAGGCTTGCTAAACAGGCTAAGTTTCCTATTTGTGGAATATAGTTAAAGCATTTTCTGCAGAGTCCACTGTAAGCATTGCATGCTGTTGCTAACAGATTTATGTAAATGTTGGCATTCAGAAAGCTTTTACTTCTTTTTTACTTCTACTGTTGCCATATTTGATTGAAGCGGACACCATTTGGGGTTGGGACTGACCGTTTAAGACATAGTGTAATAGACAACACCTGCTGAAAACTCTGGCAACCCCAAAGGAAGAAACAAGAGGACTTAGGCATGATCCTGCTCCTATCAGACCCTGAGTTATGTTATTAGTAGCTGAATGTTGCATATCTGCATATTTTGGATACTTTTCCAATAAAATACACTAAAATTGAATCCTTCTTAAGGCGCTATTATTTAGCCTAATAAAGAGGCCGTAATCAACGCACAAGATTAAATTGGATTGTGTTACTCTTGAGTCACGTATGTGGCTACATTAAAGACTTATAGAAAATCTTAAATATAACACAGGTAAACTTCAAAAAGAAATGATTTCACAGATATTGTGCTATAGGATCCAATTAAGAGTAACACTGCAACCTACATCAGGATTGTTTCTTCTTCTTGAGGTATTTCCTTATGCTTGTGAAACTGTTTCCCTTAAAATAGTTATTAATATACAGCTGATTAAGTTCAAACATAGCTTGCCGATTTTCACAGAAAATAATATTTCAAACTACAAATAAATAGCTATGGGATAAAGATGGGTTGATGCTCTGTTTCAAGGGATTATTGAAAGTATCATTATATTGTGGCAAAATTATGGTAAGGGGAGAATAAGGTTAGACGAGAACTAAGGTTTCTTATTTACATTCCTATATAAATACTTCCCCTCTCCAGTCTTTCACATACACACACAATCCCAGCGTTACTGATTCGGAATTGTGTCCTATCCAAACCCTCAAATTTACCAGAACGAACTAGGGAGAAACCTTGTGCCTTATTCCCCAGCCAACTATCAGTCTGATCCGTGAATCCAGCATGCTGGCACTGTTTATGGGCTCACTTTATGGGGGCTCTCCCCTCCCCAGAGCTGTCCAGCAGCTACTCTAATTTAAGAAGCTCTAAATATTGTTGCCATGGGCGACACAGGAACATAGAACAAGGCTCCACTAATAAAAAGGCTTTCACGGCATTTCAACCCTTGCTTGCTCACAAGTAGAGTTAAAATTTATGGCTTTTAAAATACAGGTTCCGAGAGAGGTCAGGTTATATGGCTGCCAGTAATAAAAGAAATCAATATGGCAGCACATCTGAAGAAGCAGGACAAACTAAATAAACACTTCATCCTAATCTCCTTGGACTTGAATTAAGAGAACATAAAGTAGTGTGTTTATTTTGCTTGCCCTTTATCATTCAGCTACATTGCATTACCTGAATCTTCGCAGCCTGACACCAGGTGAGATGCTAATATTTGCCAGCCATGAGACAATTAAACTTCATGTCAAATCCAAGCCATTAACCTTATCACAAATCCACTAGTTCATGAACATGTTACAAATGCATCCAGGACTGTGAAAATGACCAGATTTACTATAGTATATTAACATTTCTCAATTTATATACAGTAAAAACTCCATACTGAAAAGGATATATTGCTGGGCTTTGTGTTACAAATGGACTTTGTATATACAAAACCATGGGTAATAGCAAACCCTACTGAAATGAAGGGCTTCTGACCCAAGAATAGCATAGAGTCACACTGGAGAGTCTAGAAAATGCCCAGAGGACATATTTTGTCAGATGTGGATAAATGAAACTGCAGATACTGGTCCATGGATATGGGGGTTGTACTATAGTATGGTGATTCAGAAACCATGAAAACAACATTTCGATTAACATATTTAACATCAAATTATGTTACTGAAGTTTAGACTTTGTAGAGTTAGAAGCATTCCATTGTCAGAATCAGAATCACTTCTGTAATGATCTGCAGGCTCATATTAGAAACTAGACAAAATGAGTTCAGCCTGAGGTTTTTCCATAGATTTGCACAGATATAAAAAAATACCAGTATTGGGTCAGAACTATGAAAATGACTGTATGAAACAGGTAGTTATTTCCACTGCTCCAATGAGCCTCTTATCTCATAAAATTCAGCAAAGAAAAGTTCCACTTGCATGCATAAGGAGGGTACACATGAAAAAACCCCGAGAGCTTTTTAATCTGTCACTTCTTATCTGATATTGAGAGAAGAAGTAGTTCTACCCAAGATATAATCACAGGATAAAAAACAGGATTAATCTAATTTGAATGTGATTATTAAGAAAAAATAATAATCGGATGGATGGTTTAAGCATAAATGTACTATTTCCATACTCCAGCAAACCCAACTAAGGCATCTTAGATGGCATTCACCTCTATTGACAGTATCCATCAGATGCATGTGGGGGAATAAAGCATCACTTACCAGCAGGCCATGATCTTAAGTTTAGTTTTTACCTATGGTATAATGAAGAGGAGGCAGTATTGTAGCACAGATAAGAAGATTAACACATGTGTAGAGATGAACAGTCTTTGTCTAATCGAACTATAAGGGATAGAGATTATACTTAACAGAGCCAGGAGAAAAGGAAATGCAAAGGACATGACTTAAACAGTGGTCATAAAACAAGTAAGAATTGAGTGATAATAAAGACAAATTTGTGTAGAGAAGCTGATTAGCATATGTATTTAAAGCTTAATCTTAGAATTTTAAAATTCATGGTCTTCAGAAGAAGAAAAGTCAGCTGCTATGGATATTGAAGTTCTTCCTACCATTGCTGGGCAACTTTAAAGGGTCTGGGAGTTCATTTTCTGCCTGGAGCCCACAAAGTCACTCACCTCCTTCAGTGTCTAGTCATCTTTCCCTCCCTCTTCACCTAACTTCCCAGTATTTTTGACCCATCACTTTGTCAGAATGAGGGCACGATGCATAGGAAACTCCAAAGGTCCTGACAGTTTGGGACTGGGTGAAGTATTGACGTTTGACCTAAGGCACACTAAGGCCAGTTCCACACATACATTAAACCCACTTTGGAGCAGGTTTAAGAAACCTGCTCCAAAGGGGGTATAAATCCACACAGGCAGTGGAAAAATCAGGCTTTGCCGGGATAACATGTGAACCTCCAACCTTCCCCCCCCCCCCCCAACACACACAAACCTCAAAAACAAAAAGGAAAATCATCGGAAGCCATTTGGAAAACTTCTGCCTGAAGAAACATTACAATGACACCCCAAAAGATAGGGGGAGCTGGCAGTGATTTGCCCCCCACTTTTCGGGCGTCATTGGTATGTTCCTTCAGGCAGGAGGAAAAGCCAAATGGCTCCTGGTGAGTTTCCTTTTTATCTTTGAGGGAGTTTGGGCGAGGGGGTTGGTACCTGCCCTCACGGTTGTGAGAGGGATGTCTGGACTGCCCTCTCAGAAGTACAGAACTTCTGAAGGAGCAGTCCAGACAGTGAAAATAGTTTGTTCAACCTGTGCCTTTCACGAAGGTGTAGATCAACCCACTATCACATTATCTCGGCACAAAGCAGAGTTTTTTGGCTTTGTGCCAAAAGCATTTGTGTTTCCGGACACCCCACTTGAAAAGGGAGTTGTCTGGATGCCACCTAACTCCCCCAACACCCTTTCGTGCTTCTCTCCCAATTTATGCTACCAGAACATCCAGTCACTTGGGATTCACAGTATTTTCAATATAAAACAATCAAAGACCACAACCCCTTAAAGGTTTTCCCTCGACATTAAGTCTAGTCATTTTCGACTCTGGGGGATTGGTGCTCATCTCCATTTCTAAGCCAAAGAGTCAAGGTCATGTGACCGGCATGACTGCATGAAGCGCCGTTACCATCCCGCCGGAGCGGTACCTATTGATCTACTTGCATTTACATGTTTTCGAACTGCTAGGTTGGCAGAAGCTGGGGCTAACAGTGGGAGCTCACCCCGCTCCCTGGATTTGAACCAATGACCTTTTGGTCAGCAAGTTCAGCAGGGGTTTAATCTGCTGCGCCACCAGGGGCTCAAAGACCAGAATCACCAAATAGCCATTTCCTCAATTCAATGAAAATGGCCTGTTGCAATGCCAGTAATATAAGCATAACCCTCCATACTGTCAGAGGGTTTTGCTTCAATGTAGTATCTGAACAAAGTAGTATCTGCTAGAAAACCTTCCCTGTTGAAAGATGCCACCCATTTTCATTTCATATCCCTTTCTTTAAAAAAAGAACCAATTGACAACATGGCACTGGTGCTACTATATTTTTTCCAAGTTAAGCAAAAAGACAGTTTTCAAAAATCTTCAGGTTATGAATACATTTATGATAACTACAAGCATTTTATGTGAAATTGTCCAGAACAACTGCAAGGTAACAGATACAATTAAAGAGGAAGAAAACCTTAATATTTCTTTTTCACCAATCAGAGAGGGTGATTTAGGAAGATTTTCTCAGTAAAATCAATTCCTCTTAGCCAAATATAAATTTGCTATGAAAAAATAACATCCAGAAAAGAATCAAACATCCTGAGAAACTGGGCTGGCTTTTTTTTCCAGAAAGAAGGCAACCAAGCAAAAGACAAACATCAAACAGAGGGCTGCTGGTGGGTTTGTTAAATTCTTGATCCCATGACAATAAAAAATTACCCTTGGAGATTTGTACATAATACTTACAAAAGGACTGAAAACAGTCCTGGCAGAAACTATGATTGTGGGAGGGGGGTTGATGTGGATATTTAGTGCCCTGCAGCACATCTCTATAATCCTCCAAGACAGCTGGGAACGGGGAGTCTGTTCCAAACATGTCACTTGTTGCAGACACTTCATAAAGAACAACAAGGAAATGTACTATGTCTGGATTTGGGGTAAAACCTGAGAATCATTTCCCCAAATAATTGCCTATGAAATTGCTCCATTACTGAAATTCAAAATGAGCACTTACATAAACACTTTCCGTTTTCCATATGTATCAGCTTCATATACTTCTCTTAAAACCAGCTGCTGCCGCATTTAACTTTGTTTGGAATTAAAGAGAATAACAACAGCAGCAGCACCAACCTATCTCCACCACTATTTATTTGGGGAGGACAAACAATTCAAGAGGAAAAAAAATCCCCAAACATTATTTCTAAGATGATAGAATTTCTCTCTACAATCTGCTTTCTTCAAGATCAAAGAAGTTCAGCTACTGGTAACAATGTCAAAGGCCTTTGTCAATCCCATCCAAAACTGTCTTTCACGATTTCAGATGCTATTTTGCTTTTCTCACGGGGGAAAAACATACTAATTCTACAGAATAAGCAATTTATTGGAGCCTACAAAAGGGTGTGAATATACAAAACCATGGATAATACCAAGTCCTACTGAAATAAAGGGCATCTGACCCAAAAATAGCACAGAGTCAAACTGTAGAGTCTAGAAAAAACTTTTTATAATGTTGAAACAAATATTGTGCATACTTGTGTATAATTCAATCTCATGTATAAGTCAAGAGCAAGTTTTGAGACCAACATTATGGATTTAAGGTGGATCTCAGCAATATGTGATGGCACACAAGAGCAATAGGAGAAGAGAAGATTGTGGCAGCAGTCCATAGAAGTGACACTATTTAGAGAAAATGGAGGAGGAAAAAAGAAGATGACAATGTTAGTAAAAGTGGGGGGAAGGAGGTATCTAGCTAGCTTAGCTAGCTATTTTTAAATGCCTTCCAAATGGTCCTTGGAGCCAAGAAACTATAAGAGGGAAAGCATATGATAAATTTAAACACTATTTTCATAGTAGCTTGGCTTCATAAATGGCAAGAACCGGGAATTCAAGAAAGAGTAGTCTTGGAACTAACATCTGAAAGGAGATGGATACCCGGTTCTGCTTCATTCTCTGGAAGCAATCTAAACAGATAGCTGGGGCTACCCACTACTTCTTGTCATGGCTCCTATAAGAAGGTCTTGGATATCTTCGCAAGTGCCCAAACTGTCAAATTACTTGTGATATAGTGTGATACACGAGTGTTTTGACACCACAAAATCTTGGCCTACAAGATCATCAAACTTCCATATGCTTGATATCTGTCTAAAAAGACTCCAGAAGTGTCTACTTTCCTAGAATTCCTTACAGAGAAAGGGGAAAGCATAATTAAGAAAACATAGCATCACCTCCCCCCCCCCATCTTCTAACACTTTGGAATGGATGTGATTTTTTTCCAAAAGGTTACAATAAAAATTTAAGACAATCTTTACCCAGAGCCTATTCTAGATAACCGTTTTCTTATATTATTGGCAGACATTAAGAATTCCTGGACAGATGGTTCCAATGGTCTCCAATGGACAGATGGTTGGCAAGAGGTCCTTCCTCACAGCTAAAATGGCTTATCTGTACTGATGATTATTTTGATCGGGTTCCTCAAGATAAAAAGAAATGAAATACAATGTAGCTCATTAATCTTCTGGACCAGTGCAACCTCCTGTTACCCATTCCGAAGCACAGCACAGACCATTTTATGCTACCCTTTAATGTAGAGAAATTGGATACCTTCCTTCATTAGACTCTTAATTATGAGCATGAGAAGATTGCATTTTAAGTTTATTTTATGTATTTTAAGTTTAAAACAATTTAAAGCAATTTAAAGCTGGTTCCATCCATATTCATCCTGAATAGTTTGGTCCCTTCTTACATTAAGTTTCCTGTACATTTCCAGAGCACGGCCTACAATCACACATCTTCTCACTATTTTTTCAAAGAAGGAACTGCATTCCCTTTAACATTGTCATTTCTGCATTACCCTTTTTATCCTGAAGATACTTGCCAAAGGACAGCATCTAAAATAAAACATTAGTTTGGTGTAGTCATATGAGCTCATGATGGTCAGTAGTTTTGACAGCTTTCATGAAGAACTATCCTCATGGAGGACAGACACCATCCCACAAATTCCATGCACAAATCAGTGTGCAAGCAGGTAATCAAGGCACACTGACAGCTGAGGGAAGGTTTTTGGCTATATGGTTGTTTTATACTTATCTACTATAGCAAGAGTGTCAAATTCATTTTTATCAAGGGCCACATCAGCCTTATGGCTGCCTTCAAAGGGCCACTTGTAAGACTGTATAAATGTAACTATGTTGCCTTGGCACTGAAAGCCTCACAGGCCACATAAAATGATGTGGTGGGCCAAATTCAGTCTGTGGGCCTTGCATTTGACCCAAATGCATTTGGCATGAATAAGTGAATGAACGAGTGTCCTCCTTGTAAACATCCTAGTGATGAAGAAAAAGTCCAGATCTTTCATCTAGATTAGTATGGCTGTTTCAGGGTTCTTTACAACTCTTCTGTCTTTGAACTCTGCCTTTTTGAACAAGGGTGAGCAAAGATCAACATAATATTCCTAAAGTGGTCTCCCTGCTAGTGCCTTGTATAAAGAAAAAGGGGCCCATCATGTCTACTGTGGGAAATGTTCCTGGACCAGTATGTCTGGAAGACCTACCTTTAAGTGTCCTACACTTTGGCATCAGGGTTCATCACACATAAGGCAACAGGATCATGGCATTTTTATTTTTCTCCTTGTCAGATACTCATCGATTTGCGCCAAGTCAGAATATTTTTTGGTTGACAGTTCAGAAAAAAACAATAACAATAGAAATCAAAGAAAATAACACAGAGAAGTATTGAGACTGCTGTGACTTAAATTCTGTGGCTAAAAAATAGTTATCACCTTTAAGTAGTCCTTAGTTCAATGCAATGCATTATATTGTCAGAAGGTTTTCTCTAGCCTTGTCCTTTCACCAGAAGAGGTTTTTTTTATAGTTTATTGTTTAGTGTGGCATTTGATGCTTAAGTATTATATGAAGAACAATTCTTGTTTTTGATGTGTACAATTTCTCAAGCAGGTCCCTGTTCCCGTTTTCTAATCCCCTCCGATGTGCCCCCTTAAACGTGGAAAGAAGCAGTTGATCTGATATAAAATTAAATTCCTATAGATATGTAGTCAATCCAGCATGAACCTGAATTGTTGTGATAAGTATAATAATTCAGATGAATGCTGTGAGTATTGGCCTGAAAATGAGTTAGAGTCAGCTCCTTACAGAGTCTTGAGCTGGAGAGACTTGAAGTACAATCTACTTGGTTCCTAAAATACTTGGAGACAATATTTGTTGTGCAGCAAGAATAAAAGGTATTTTGAATGCTATTTGAACCTTGCTCCTTTTCTTAGCTTCTGTGGAAAAAAAACATATAATTTTGACTGTACATTAAAGTACATAGCCAGTGATAACTATCTGTATTTTGACAAGTTGTTACCATGTCATTGCAGTGGAGTTCTTTATCATTCTGGATGGCACCCAACTCACTGACTTAGAAGAAGCAAAAGGACACTATTCTGAATTTTAATCTAGAATGAAGTATTTGATTAATAATGTTTGATGTCAACAAAGAATGTACATTATCAGATTCAATATTGTGTTAGTTTTAAAAATTCTGCCAGTTATATTCAAAATATCAGACACATTAATAATGTAAAACACTCAGAGATTGTATTTATAGCAAAGTCTGTAATAAAGATAATACGAATAGAGTAAAAAAAAGCCACATACCAGAGATAGAAATACTCCTTACCACTAATATAACTATTTCATTTACTTTAAATATTAATAAGATCTGTCATATCTATAGTCTGATATGTCTAAAGTTAAATAAACCTCCATTCAAGAGACAATGAAAGTCAAAAAATATGCTTAAAATCATTGCCATTGAGATGAATAGACTAAAATGAGCATTGTGAATTGTAACCACGAGTTTTAAAAATTGCCATTCCCTCCTCCTCTCCGCCTCCACATTCAAGAACTGTAAAAAGGAATAACCTAAGTAGAACTGCCCAAATCATTATCTGTACACCATTACAGTTCCTGACATTAATCATTTGTAGTAGTATGTTCATGCATCTATTATAATTGCTTTCCAAGACAGCAGTGCTGGTGCAATTGACATTGCTGTCCATGTGGAAGAATGTAACGACTTTTTCTATAGCCCCTTAATACTAATCCATGTAAATGGCATAACAGTTTTATTCCATAAGTGTGATCAGCTGTGACCCTGCCTCCGTGATGCATGCCTTCATAAACTATACAGATAGGCTGTATGAAATAGGACTTTTGAGAGGTAACATACTGCAGATAACTCTGGAGAAGATGTCTTGACCTGTGTTACTAAAGACACTTGAACACCAATTTCAAAAATAAATAAAGGGCTAGAGCTTTAAATTTGCTTGGGAGGCCACTAAGGAATAACAGCATGGGAAGTTTGTGTACACTGAACCATCAGAAAGTAAAGGTATCACTAGTTCAGCCAGCCATATAGACGGTTTTGTGTTTTGGATTTTGGAATCCAGATAATGGATCCCAGTCTATATTTCAGAGAAAGGAACAAGCAAAGCCACTTCTGAGTATTCCTTGCCTAAGAAATCAACAACATGATAAAAGAGATGTAAACAAGAATTTAATAGGGAGAACTAAATAATTAACTGCTTACATGATAAAAAGACCCCATGTTGGAGGAAGGATACAACAGGAATGTTACCCTCAGGGTGTTTGTTTTTCATCTGTAGGAAAATCAGGGGAAAGGAGGGAGTGTGGAGTGATGAGAAACATTAATAGAGCCTTGGGACAAAACTTACTTTGTCTTGTAAATGGTAGACAGTAGCCAATTCTTCAAAGTCTTTACCATAACTAGACCAAAAAAAGGCTATGTTGCTAATCCTCCTCCCCATACTATGAGGTATAAACTAAAAGTGCAGGTGTATAATCTGGGAAGCATTCCAGCTTCATTAAGTCCAAGGCATCAGTGGCTTCACATGCCCACTGCCAGAAGTGTGTCATGAGCAGAGAAACCTAGCATCTGGAGGGAAAGGATTAAGGAAAATTAGGAACTCATCAGTGACTACAGGTTTCTTTAGTAGCATGCTGCAATTCAAAGCACCTGCCAGTGACAGGAGCCAACTTCTCAAGCCTCTAGGGAACAGAGGGTCCCCCCTCCCACATTTCCCTGTTGTACATCTGCTGACCTCTCAACCATGACTGGAGGGGGGCTGAAAAGCTTTCCAGACACTCAGTGACTGGAGGTACAGAGCCGGAAACCAAATGATGAGGGAAGCCAGAGCAAGTTCAGAAGAACGCCACATCTCTAAATGGCTCAGCTATGACATAACTAGGCTGACATAGTACAGAAGCTCTCCAAGCTATTTCCCCTGCTCCCTGCTGTCCTGATGTCAGTGTGCTTGAAGATGAAATGCCAGTTCTTAGGGATTCTCTAGGAAGCAATCTAACAGCACAACCACATCCCTCTCCTCCACAAAGGATTTCAGTTTTGCTATCTGCAAAGCTGTTTTTTTTTGGGGGGGGGAGGGTTGGGGATTTTGTAAGTGTTGGATGATTTGGGACTTTAAGATATAACACACATTTCCATTCATATGCCTCTAATTAACAGAATTAGATCCCATATGTGATTTTAGAAAGTTAAATTGCTTTTTGTCTGGTTCTCAGCTGGAAGTGTGTGGTCTCCACATAAACTAGAAAACTGGAGGAACACTAGAGTGTAAATTCAACAATAGTTGATCCCAACAAGAACAATAGACCTCAAGTTTCTAGGATGATGTGTATAAATGGGTTGGAATTCTTCAAACTTTTTGTTGTGGATCTTTTACCACATTTCAGTTTGGATAGATCATTCCAAACACTCATTTGATATCCTCTAGCTCAGAGATAGATAGTGTTTAGCATGCCAACTCATTGTTTGCAAGGAAAAATATGTAGTTTACAGCCCGAAAGACATACAACAACCCTGAAAAATAAATCCCTGCTAGCTAAAAATCATGTTGTTAAAAATCAGCTGTAAACTACTATAGCAGCCTCCTGCTTCTCTTCCTGCCTCCTTTCTTCTTCCCTTTTAAGTGAATCATGCTGTGACTTTTGGCTGAAGTTTGGCCATCTGGTCTATTACGCAGGACGAACACCACTTTACAAAATCTGGGTTTAACATTGATACTACTAGCTGATTCATCTAATGATTTGGATAAATCAACTGTTTCAGGTCTGGCCTCTATACTTTCAAAATACGACCATCAATCTTTTAATGCCACCCTGAACATCTCTGTTCTGTGCCAATAATACACCTTAGCCCATGTGTGCAACACATCCAATATGTTCAAAATTTTATTTACACAATACATGGAGTATGGTCTAATAAGCTATAAGCCTATGTCAGTGATTTTAAGTATTTAAAATGTTAATTTTTAAAGCCAAACTATGATGCTATAGAAAATGGTGATTGCAGAAACAAGGCAGACTTCATTACTGGACTTCCATTAAGCATAATCCAGCAAAAAAGCTTGAGGTGGTGGTAGTGAAGAAAGATCTAAGATACCCCATTTCAAACGAGACCTATCTTCCAGGAACACAAAATCCTGTTCTAAATGGATAAGAAATCAATTTACAAACATCATAGCATCCTGTTTTCCCCTCTTGTGCCAGCAACAGTCAATGAAAAATTATCTGTTTTATACATGCTGCAGAGATGTGCTTCTGTTGCCAGTCGTATTATCACAGTGGAATGATCAAGCTATTATGACCACTAAAGTAGCCATGCCCATTCATTTCATTCATGTCTTAATTTGATCACTGCTATGAAGCATGATTATTCAGAGGTTTGTATTAACTGGTCTCATTCTCACCTCCTATGGTGCTTAGGAGCATCTCTTCTACAAAGATGACAGAAGACAGATTTCCTTCCCTTGCCTGTTAGTTTTTTTCCTGCAAATGATGGCTACAATTTTGTTAGTGTTATATCTTTTGGGCTAATAGTCCTGAATTTTTGCCCATCTGACTTCTCAACATTTGACATGCATCCTTTATTCCACACTTATATCACCAAAACAATCAAAACCTATGCCTCTTTCTCTGTGCTTTGGCACAAGTCCTTTAACATTTCAAACAGCTTACTTACTAAGGCAAGAAAGAAATAAGACTGCTCCCTTTTCCATTTCCTGAACTTCTAGGCAGCAGTGGGAACCATGTCCAAGAGACCACATGTCATTTCAAAAGGAAAATGGAGGTGTAGAGGGCAAGCCAAAATGATTCACACATTTGGGAAACTATTTAAAGCCATAATAAGGAAAGCCTATTTAGAGTGACCTACAGATTATGAAAAGAATCAACAGGTCTGAGATGATGCCAATATGATTAATGAGCAGAAACTATAAAAAGTAGGCTTCCTTCAGAAAATAGAAGTCTTGCCCAAATCAGAAGAGACATGAATAGTGCCAAAACAAATGCAAGTTTTCAATATAGCACATGAAAAAAGAAAGATAATTTGACTAACATCCTGCTAAAAACATTAAGACCAAAACATTCTTTAAATGTGTCAGAGAAAGGGAGGTGGGCCAGAGAGGCAGCTGGACAAATGGAACAAGTTCTAAAGAAGGATAGGAAATACCATGAAAAGAAATTGTATTACTTGTTTGTGTATGTATAATAGAGGACCGACGTCTCAACTAATTGTGCAAGAAAGGAGCCAGGAAACCCAAACCAACCAGAGATGGAAAGTGATTCAGTGATCAGGCTTACAGACAAATTAGAAATTAACTACTAAGCTGTGTCCAGGTGGCACCCATCCAGAAGTTGTTAAATCAAAAGTCTAAAACATGAATTTCTTGATCTTCTAATAAAAATGTGCAACTTGTTTTCAAAAACAGCTTCCACAGTATAAGATTAGAAAGTAACTAATCTTACAAAGGAATGTGTGGGGAGGTTTCACATATATACAGCAGATAGTTACATTTCTCTCTAAACGAACTGGCAGAAATAACAAGTCTGGCTGAAGAAAAATCAGCATAGCCTCTGGAATGTGAAGTCCTGTTTGAGCAAGACCTTATCATATTAGCCAGGTGAAGAGACCCACATTGCCAGGGAACTGAGGAACCATGTAGGGAATCTATCACCCCGTGTGCTGCTCCCTTGTTGCAATGCTTCCTCCATCATATGGGGAAAGTGCCACCGAAGCTGCACAGATCCAGTATTTGGAGGGAAGTTTCCTATCATGCTTCCACTCCAGTTGTGGGCCTCCACCAGAAGCTCAGTGACGTCTTGGGATGGGCAGCATGCCCATCTGTTGCTAGACTGGCAGGGAAGTGTCCTAGGATGCTAAAAAAAACCCCATGTGATGATAAGTAAAAGTCAACTAGACCTATAGAATAATCTAGTTCATATTATGCAGTTGGTCTTCCTAAAATTGTTTCCAAGGTTTCTCCAAAGACTTAAGAGAACACCTGGAAATTAAACTACCTAAGGAAAAGGTAAGGATAGAAACAGGTTTTTTTCTATTAAAGAATACCTTTAAACCATTTGGGTCCTTATGTCAGCAGTGGACAGAGCTGTCATCACTGGAGGGTGGAAGCTGCACCAAGGGTAGGTTGGTCACTCTGTTTTTCCATTTCTCACCTTCTTTTTTGTTGCTCTATCTCTTCTTCCTTGTCCAGTGGGCTGTCAAGTCAATTTATCCCTATTTTTAACTGAGGTCTGCAGTCAGGGCAAGAGTACGTGTAAACCAACTGCTTAAATTAACAACTCACAGCCAACCAGGATCTTTAGACCCACTTCTTAAAGTGTATAAAGCGAAGGTTACCCTCATGCTTTTATATGGAGCTGAAGTTTGGGGTCTAAACCAGGTACCATTATTAGAGCAATCACAATCACAGCACCTGCAAAGTTTTCTAGGAGTAGACAGGACGACCCCAGCTGCTGCAGTAAGAGCGGAACTGGGAGTATACACACTTGATGGCTTATCTAAAATCAGGGCCTACAACTACTGGATAAAATTGATTGCCATGGCAAATGATAGACTGCCAAAACTGTGCCTGTTAGAGCAGATAGAAAATCAACATCAGTCCTCTTGGCTAGTTCATCTGACAAAATACATTAGTAGTTGTGGACTTCCGATTCGGTATCCAAATCTCTTAGAAGAACTAGACCCAAAAATAGTGGCTCAACGAGTACTGGATATAGAAGGCCAAAAAGACATTGCTACCCTGAGTAAAGCTGGCTCATTGAAATGGTTAAGCCGTTTTAAACATACTTTCCAAACAGCCAGGTATCTAAAGACAGAAATGCCTAAACACCTCAGGAGGGTATTTACCAGAGCCCGTTTTGAGCAGCTGGATATGATGGTCAATCAAACATGGAAGGTTTAATCAAGTTCCATACAACGAACGATTTTGTATTTGTGGAGCATCAGAGGTGGAGGATATCGCACAGCTGTGAATTGTATAAGAAAGATAAAGACCAATGCCTCGGGCCATACATTATTCACAAAACACACTGGGACCCACATATTAAAATTTCATTATTGTTGGCCAGCCAAAATCCTAAAATAACACACAAAACAGCCCTTTTCCTATTCAAAGCCACACAACTGAGAATTGCATATCTGGAATCAATTGGGGTAAACTGTGCAGGTGATGCAGATATTTGACCTGAATGGGGTCTTGTTAACAGCTTGTTTATTTTAACTTCTTTTTTACCGCAGGTTGTATGTTGTATGTTGTATGTATGTCTATGTGTTAAATGTTTTGATATGGCCGATGGGCTAATCAATAAAACATGATTTGATTTGATTTGAACTGAGGTCTGAGCAATTCATGTGCAAAGGACCATTGAAATGAGCCTGACGGCCACATAAAAATGGGCAAAGGGGATAAAGTGAATGGAATGGAATCACATAGTTGGAAAAGGCCACAAGGGCTATCCTGTCCACTCCCCTGCTATGTAGGAAAACATAATCAATGCATCCCTGACAAATTATTTTCCTTCTCTATGGAATGACCTTTGACTTATCCACCGGTCACATCAAAATCCAAAATTTTGGGTCTCAACTCTACACTGAACTTATACACAAGGTTGGCCTGTACACAAGTACAGTAGAGTCTCACTTATCCAAGCTAAACGGGCCGGCAGAAGCTTGGATAAGCGAATATCTTGGATAATAAGGAGGGATTAAGGAAAAGCCTATTAAACATCCAATTAGGTTATGATTTTACAAATTAAGCACCAAAATATCATGTTTTACAACAAATTTGACAGAAAAAGTAGTTCAATACGCAGTAATGTTATGTTGTAATTACTGCATTTATGAATTTAGCACCAAAATATGATATATTGAAAACATTGACTACAAAAATGGCTTGGATAATCCAGAAACTTGGATAAGCGAGGCTTGGATAAGTGAGACTCTACTGTATATATAATAATTATAATGATAAGACATGATGCATACACATATAATTCTGTCTGAGTGGAGAGAGAGAGACGTTTTTGTCTTCTTCCACAAGACAAGGACACAAGGGAGAGCCTTCTGGTGGCTTCTCCCGCATTACGGAGCTCTCTACCCTGGAAGATCCCTGGTTTTTTGTCAGCGGAGAAAGAACATTTTATTACAAGAAGAATTCAGCTTTTAGTACATAGTGGCAGGGAAAGTTTTTAAGAGGCACATAGTGTTTTTATTTTAATATAATTTAATGTTCTTATGATGTTTAACTTTCTTTTTTGAAGCAGAAGTTTAGCTTAATTTTGCTTTAACTTTTGTACTTAATAATTTTTAGTCATATTGTATTTTTTAAATTTTGTTCGCTGCCTTGGATCCCATGCTGAGAGAATATATGTGAGATATAATTAAAATGAAATGGAGGAATGCAAAAAGGCAAATTGACCTAATTTAAAAAGTGAGCAATAAATTCAAAACAAAGAAGTTTTTTTTCCAGACACCAGGTAATCCATTTATTTCCATATGGCTACAAAATGTAGGCATGCAGTTAACTTTATCTTGCCATGGATTAAATAAATTCATGGAGTAGACAAGGAGTGGACAAAATGTGGTCCCAAGGACACACTGTGGATACCAGGATTGTTTTATGTATTCCCCACAGCTCATTTCCCGGTGGGGGAGGGGGGGAATAAAGTATCTCTCCTGAAGCATTGATCCACAGAAAGTCAGAGACAAAATAAATAAATAAAATGCACCTGTGACCTTGCAAGATTTTCCATCTCTGAACTAGGACACTTGATGCCTAGCTTTATCAACATAACACATTTTAATACCAACTTTTTGGTTGCTCGCATTTGGACTTGTTTCCTGCCTTTGGCTTTGCAGACAATTGTACACACTGTAGTTCTCTTTATATACCTGAATATATAATATATACCCAATATATAATCTATTTTAATCTAAATTCAACTCTGTTTGGCTTTTCTCAGTATCTTTGCGGCAGATAATCATCCTCCCCCTTGGCATCCTTGTACCACTGCTAACTGACAATATGCCTCCTTGAGTCTTTCCTAAGGCTAGATAGAGTCATCAGCCAAAGTCTTTTTCTTCTAAAATCTTACTTTCTAGATTTTCTACTCATTTCCTTCTTCATTATAGCACCCACAACAGCTTGAGTTAGAAGAGCAATACGATGTTGAATAGAAATACTTCTTTTTATACCACTTAAAACGACACTGAATATTTCTGCCATGGAGTCTCATGGCTGGTTGAACATCCAACTCTGCTTATGTCGATGAAGTGCAATTTCCCACCATAAGCATTACATAATACAAAATGAGATTGCTCCTTTGAGTGATAAATGGGAAGTAATATCTCATAAGATAGCTCCAACTTTAAAACATAGAAAATTCTGTTTTTCCTGGTATTTATGTAACAAAGCATATGTATAATATTATCTATATACAGAGGAAGAAACTCCTTCAATATGTAAGAAAAGTGTGGCACTGGAAGTCATGGACACATTAAGAAAGAGGAAAGATTACTGTCTTACTCTGCAGGAAGAGGGGGGGGCAGCATTCCTGGCACATGTTAGTCCTTTTGATGGGTGCTACTGGATTTAAAATCTCAATATACATATGTTTTAGAAAATTAAAAGAGAAAACAGCAAAGGTTTCTTTCTTTTAGTCCATTACACTAATTAATATGTCAAACCTCGTAAAGAAGGACTCATCAGTTTTTTTTCCAGCACTGCATCATTTTAAGAAGCTGTGTCAGCAGAGACCTCAGCAGACAGTCAATACATATTAAGAGAGTCCCAAGCATTAAATAAAGTAAAATAAAGAAGTCATATGAAAAATGAAAATAAGCAAATAGCTCTGAAGCTAATGGAATACCATTTGTGACTTTGCATAAATGAGGGGAAAAGGCAGCATTTTCCAAGGCAAACAAAAACTTGGAAATAAATCCTCTCAACATATTCCATTACAACTACTACAATACACAATAGTTAGCTGTGCATTTACACCCTCTGAATGAAAATGGGCATCTCACATTATCTTATGGTAATTATACTATACTACGAAAAAGATCATGATACTGGGAAAAAAGGAAGGAAAAAGGAAGAGAGTCCGACCAAGGGCAAGATGGATGGACTGTATCCTTGAAGTGACTGGCATGAACTTGAAGGAACTGGGGGCGGCGACGGCCGACAGGGAGCTCTGGCATGGACTGGTCCATGAGGTCACAAAGAGTTGGAAACGACTGTGTGAATGAAGAAGAAGAATACTATACTACTACCATTACTACTTCCCATCCAGTTTGACACTTCCTGTGAAGGTTTAGTTGGCAGATGTTATTATATCTGAGTGCTCCTGAGCAAAAGCAGTTACTGTGACTCAGGAAAATCACTATCATTCCAACATTATGCCACAGATTAAACTCTCTGAGTCCCCTAAGAGGTAACCATCCTATTTTATTTGCCCAATCTTGAACATGGTGCCTAGAACATGCTTTTCAAAGTCCATGAATTATCAGTACCTAGAAAGTTTCCAGGAAGGAAAGAAATCAACAGTCATAAATACAGGAATATTCCCTGGCAATTGGGGGGGGAAACTTGCCAGCCCCCACCCCAGATTGCAGATGAAGCACTGGTCTAGAAGCCTCACAGATTTTGACCAAGGATAGGTGGGAGAAATGTATGTCTAATTCTTCTTTGCTAAATACAGGAAGGCAAATATTATTTAATAGGCATCACTGAAATCTGGTGGGATGAGTCTCATTATCAGAACATCATACAGGTCGGTTATAATCTGTTCCAAAGAAACAGACCAAACAGGAAAGGAGGAGGAGAACCATTATATGTCAAGGACATGTACATTCTGCAGGGAGATAAATGGGTTACAGCAAGCATGGACAAACCTTAGCCCTCCACGCATTTTGGACATCAACTCCCAAAAATCCCAGCCAGCTTCCTGGCTGTTAGGAATTGTGAGAGTTGAAGTCGAAAACACCTGGAGGGCCAAAATGTTTGCATGCCTGGATTAGAGTATAGATAACAAGTTGAGAGTTTTTGGTAATATCATGAGGAGATGGAACAAGCTTGTTTTCTGCTGTCCAGAGATTAGAACATAAACAAATGTTTTCAAATCACAAGAAAAGTAGTTCCATCTAAACATTAGGAAGAACATAAAACAATGGATTCAACTTATAAGAAATAAAATTTAGCATAAACATCAGAAATATTTTTTACTCTAGGTGTTGTTTAACAAAAGAAAAGATTGCCTTGAAGCCAAGATTGGATATGGATAAGCATCGTTCAAAATGCTTTAACTGTCAAAATCATGATGTCATCTAGTAGTTTTCTTGTTTAATTGTAAAACCTTCCATGTTGGTGTTTGATCGAATTTGCCTCATCAATACTTCAAATGTTAGTATAAAAAATAGAGGTGAGAATGGACATCCTTGTCTGATCCCTTTCTGGATTTCTATTTTTTGAGTGAAGTCATCATTTATTTGTATTTTTGCAAGTTGTTCAGAGTAGATTGTCTTTACTCCATTTCTAAAGTTTTCTCCACAATCTATTGCCACTAGTAATTCATTTATAGAAGTCCAATAAATGTTGTCAAAGGCTTTCTCCATGTCCAAGAACATCAACACTATAACAATGAGCAATCCAAACTCAAGATAGCACTTCTAAGCTAACTTCCTAAATTAACAATAACTTTCCAATTATGTTATGTTTTGCTTCTAGATTGGAGTTAGGCAAGGATTGGTGAGGTGCATATAATTTATCAAACAGCTAACTGAAGAGCTAGGTTATTGTACTGAGCATTAATTAAAAAAGCTTGCATACTACACTGGAGAAATAAAGAGATAAATATGAATCTGATGTTTATGGTACATAAACTTATTCAATTTCATAAACTAAAGATGCCAACGCACCTCCTGAAGTTCATGCATACCTTTTGCATTCTTCAACATCTTGAACTATAGATAGGTATCAAAGTCCCAACACTTTTAATTTCTTGAAATATTTAATACATTTTACTCAAAGTTTACAAAAAGCTTTCTCCAAAGAATTCTTTGTTGTTTGCTTATTTGGCAAACCTATTCCCTATACATGAAGTCCCTGAGTTACAAAATCTGACTTCCAAATAATTCCTAGTTAAGAACAGGGGTGAGACAAAAGGAAGCAAGAGAAATCTGTCCCTCGGAAGGGAAATTCACTCCTGAAAGAGTAATGGTGGGGGAAAGGTTTCTCCACTGAAGCTTTCTCACCAATCCTTGTTTCCACAAGCCACATTTTTCAAGATCCAATTATCACAGGGACAGAAAGTGAGGTGAAATCTTCTGAACAGGGGCAGAGACAGCAAAACAAACCACAGTAGTGTTAAGCCTTCCCTATGCTATCCAAAGCTAAAAATATAAATATTTGGCAGAAGGTACACTCCAAGTGGCCAGCAATACCAGAGGTACTCCAAATGTCAAAGGACATTTGTCAAGTTTTTAAAAACTTTTTTGTGTTTTCAAATACATTACAACTTGTACCCTTGGTTCATTTTTGACATGATAAATAAATAGGAGGTACACTTAAAAATGACTTACAAACAAATTCAGCTTAAGGACAAACCTACAGAATCTATCTTGTTCGTAACTTTGGGACTGCCTGTATGTCCATATTTTTTTTAAAGAAAGAAAGGGAGAAATCCAAAGAACTCACTAGTGAATCAGAAGGTAACATGTGTAGTTTTCTTAATGTTTAGAAATAGCATGCCAAAAATACAGTGGACAATTGGACAGAGAGCTGCTACTGCCATGTTCAAAGAGTTTGAACTAGGAAGATCCAGCTACAATTCCCATCTCTGCTATGAACTCCCTAAGCAGCCTTTGGTATCCTATTTTCTACTTCCTTACCTTCATTTTAACTTCCATCTGACAAGAAAGGAACAGTAATACTGATAGAAGAATGTCAAAAAACATATGTTTAGTGAGAGGATGTACAGAAAGCAATAGTGGTAGCATTTCCAAATACACACAATGCATTTGCAGGAGTATGTGCATTTTTATGTGCATGAGAAACAGAATGTTACTGCTAGCATGTGCAAACAAGGCCTTTTTTCAACATCTGCTTTTCACTACGTGATAGAATGTCAAGGTACCTGGCTGCTTGTTTTTTATGCTTCTGGACAACACACACACAAAAACTGAAATAGTAGGCTATTAACTTTCAGAGCAATTCCTTGCCAACCGCTATGATTGCAGTGGGCTTTGTTCCAACACGGCTTGATAGGAAAGGCTTCCATTTGTCTTTGGCAAACTCAAGAAAAACTGCAGTGTTTGCAAGCCTCCTTCTGAGTAATAGCAGGGCACACCTTTCCAAATGATGAGTCACTGCTTGGAAGATTTTTCACCGTCTGATGCTCCCCTTGGTGGAAACGAAGAAAAAAGCTCAGGTGCAGGGAATAAAAGAAGTTTTTGCTGAAAAGCTCAGTTTGAACAGAACAACAAAAGGCTATTTGCCTCAGTAGCTAGATATCTACCTATCTAACTGAGGAAATCTTAGCATTAGGATTAAATATGGGATTTATTCAGAATGATGACATTTCATGTAACATTTTTAAGAAGACCATGCTCTCAGAAGATAATGGGGCCATTTTTCTCTAATGTATTTAGTGCAGAAATGATAGCACTTGCGTTCCTCATTCAAGAAGTGCATCAGTGAGAATTTCTCCTAATGCCATCCAGAATCACTCTGGTTGTGTGCGTGTTTGTAATCAGTTGAAGGGTTGTTCTGATGAGACCAGAAGACATGGGACTCTATGTCACATGATCACTTTTAAATTCAAAAGGTATTAAATATTTGAAAAGTACAGCAGAAAATTAAGAAAAGTCATGCTCTTGGCATTTTCTTCCCTACTTCATCCATGATTTACCCCACTAAAGAAGTGAACTTGGGTTAAACTTCAACTCAACCGTTACAGAATCATCAATCAGAGAGCTACAGCATGACTTGCAGGTCCATTCAGTGAAGGGAAGAATGAAAAATGGGACTGCTTTTGGGTCCCAATTTTGGAGAAAGGTGTGATATAAATTCAGCCAATCAGTGATTAATAAGCACACATGTAAGAACTGAGCTCTCTATTTCCATGAATCACCCTCCCATCGTATAGAACATAGGATATCCCAAAACAGTGTTACTCAAAGTGGTAGGCCCTGGATCAATATTGATCTGTGAGCTAATGGCCACTGCTCTCTGATGAATTTCCAGAACAGAAAAATTGTAACCAATGGGCACAATTATGCTGCAAGTCTGTAGCGCACACAGAAATAACGTCTAACAACTCCTAGTCCTTAACATCAGATAATCGGAGAAGCACTGGCCTCAAGGACAATATAAAAATATGGGTGATACTAAACCTATAGGAAGGTGCCTTATGCTGAGACAAACCACTCAACTGTCAATAGTCAGCTCTGCCCAACAGGGGTTCTTCTAGGTCTTTTTCTAGCATAATTTGGAGAACTGTAGTTACAAAGCGCTTGACTTATCAAGTTGCCATTGATGGAGTGAGTTTGCAGGAATTTGAACGATCAAATGTTTCCCTCCTCAGATCAGTATTTTCTGAGGTCCACAGATCTTAGAGTGCCAGATAAAAGACTGGTAGAATTCCTTGTCACAGCCTTTTTCATATCCTTCCAGTCCTAGCCTGAAGGAAGGCAATCAAAAAGTTTCTATAGGAATGAACACTTCTGCTTCTTGCTTCTCCTACTTCAGCTTGGGCAAGGATCGGACATATTATTTTGACAATTTACTACACTGTAAGAAAATCTCTCAAGAGAACTGAATTCTAATTGTGATGGTTTAGTATTGGGGGTTTTGAACACAAAATGTGGGTTCATTTCCTAATTAGTGAAGAACTAGCCTAGCAACAGCCTCTCAAAGTTTATATAACACATTAGTGAAAAAAGTGTAATTGGCAAGGTACACATAGATCACACAAAGATCCCACAGCAGCTCTCATCTCCATGTTCCCCACTCTAAGGCTATAATTCAAAAGCCCCTTCACATCTCTATAACCTGGAGGATAATTTTGCTGACTACAACTGTTTTAGATAGGCAATATGTGTGTTCAAAACCAGTACTGACTTCTGAGCCTGGGTGAAAATCTGACACAAGGGAAGACTGGGATACATGCTATTGGATTATGATCTGTTAGGATCACAACCTATAGAGGATTATGACCTGTTAGTATCATAACGTATTGGATAGCAGAGTTTCAGGAGTGTTTCTTTAGTTTATTGGGTAATGGAAGATCACTGGGTGTGCAAATATTTTGTTTCTATTTGATGCTCTCAGCAGATAAAGATTCAAGTAGACTTCTTTAAAATAACATGCTTATTTTCCTCGCAACTTCATGTATTTAAATATACAGGTACATTTCTTGTTAGGTTAAGCTTTAAAATGTTTCAGTTTGTATCTTTAACTTACAATCTTTAACAGTCTCTTTAAAACTATATTGCTCTGTATAGCTCTCTTTTATAACAGTCTACTTCCAAGGAACCCAAGCCTCAGCTGACTGTCTTCTAACACTGGCTTCTGTACTCAAACAAACTCAAGCCTCAACTGACTTCTGTCTTCTGACACTAGCATCTGTACTCAAACAGACTCAAGCTTCAACTGTCATTCCTCAAATGTCATCCTTTTAAACTGCATTCTAAACAGTTACTGAACCAGTCACATGGTCTGCAGCCCCTCCCACTGCCTCAAGTACTTAGACCTAAGAAAACTGCAAACCAAAGAAAACATACACTTCAGGGAATAAATGACTCATAAACAGACAAAACATTGGATAAAGGAGACTTGAGAAGGTTGCTATCTCCAACACATGCAGTCCTCCCAGATTTGGTGGGGGCACATACGTGTATAAGTTGCTCTCCCTGTTATAGTGTTTTAAATGGGCAGCGAGGTTCATAACCTGGTCTGGAATTCTAACCTACATTTAGGAGCCATAAGTCTGGAATTTATTCTGTGGTCCAAGAAATTATATCCTTGATTCTCTGGAGTGATCCCTGATGTTCAGGCTACTTGGGTCACGCACTTTCAAAACATAGCATTATGCTTCCATGTGGAATATGGCATATTTCAATAATAATACATGTGATGGCGAATGTCTTTGTTTTTCTGGCACTGATTTTATTTACTTCCCTAAATAGTTCAGAATGATGTATTTTTAAAGAGAAAAAAGATCTCACCAGCTCTTTTAAGGTGAGAAGACTTTCAAAATAATACAGTAAAGTAAGAAACACAAGGGAGCATTTTACTTATCATTGTTCTATGTCTTCAGGTCATCTCCAACTTATGGCAATTCTATCCTAGGGTTATATGTATATGACACATGTAATCCGATACTGGGTCTTTCCCCTCCTTTATAGTGTTCTCTGGATTTAATATTTACTGTATGTCTTATAGGCTGGAAAATGGACCAGCCCAATTTAAGGACACATTGTGGCACAACAGCCTAGTATAACACGTTTAATGAATATATTTCTCATTCTGCTTACTTACTCATGTATTGTTTAAAAAAAAGAGGTGTACTATTGCTGGTACTGCAAATGACTCAATTTTCTGTAAAATGCCAGCAAATAGATAAATCTTAATATATCACTGCAGAGTATGGAGATAAGACTTAGATTAATTACAGAGGTTTAAACAACAATAACAGCAACAACCAGTGACTACAATTTCTGTAAACCAAATGGGTGATATTTCAGCACTGTTATCTTCAATGCAAGGGGAAACAAATATATCTTACCTTGTTGTTGCCTGGCCAACAGGCTCATGTTGCTTTCATCTGCCACTGGAAGAAAGCATAGGTGGGGGCAGAGAGAAGGGCAAAAGAGAAAAAGAGACAAATATTAGGTTTTGCCCTGACTTGAGCAATAATTAAACAAAAAATAGGCACTTTTTTCGACATTTGAAAAACACCTTCCTTTCCAACATTTTTCTAATATCTCTCTCACTCTTTGACAGACAATGAAAAATATACACAGAGATTCAATCCAACACTTTCCAGAAGCCAGAGAAACCTGTTTTGATAAAATAGGTAGGTTATAAATAATGATTATGATTATGATCTCAAAAAGTAGCAGTGATGTATAGTTCTCTTGTCCATGTTTCTAGCATATATAATCATAATAATTAATGTTATGTACTTTCAAAGGACAATATAGTGTAGTACAACTGGTTGTCACTGTAATTAATAAAAATTATGATGACATTTTAATATATTTTATTCTTTATATAATTTCTTTTTTAGGCTACACAGAGTTAAGGAGAAGGAAGAGTTTCTCTTCTGTGTAGTGTACAAGGGAGAAAAATGCAAAGAGCTAACCAGAAAAAAATACAAATACAAATACAAATGATGTTTGCTTACTTCTGACAGATGATAATACAGACTTTCAATAATGAATGTATGTATTGTCTAGACCAGGGGTCCCCAAACTAAGGCCCGGGGGCCGGATGCGGCCCTCCAAGGTCATTTACCTGGCCCCCGCCCTCATTTATATTTTTATATCAGTTTTAATAATATAATATATTATATATACATATGATATTGATAATATCATTTTATACAATATAATACTAAAATAATACCATATAATAATATTAATTATATGTTATATATTACATATAATATTACAGTATAGTGGTATAGTTCAATATAGTAATATATAATGCTAATATTGTGCTATGCTAATAATATAATATATTGTATGTACATATAGCTGCTCTGAGTTCCCTTCGGGTTGAGAAGGGTGGGATATAAATGTAGTAAATAAATGCAGTAAATGAATAAATAAATAATTTTGGACTTAGGCTCGCCCAAATTCTGAAATGACTTGAAGGCACACAACAACAACAATCCTAATTAACCTAACTATCTCATTGGCCAGAAGCAGGCCCACACTTCCTATTGAAATCCTGATAGGTTTATGTTGGTTTAAATTATTTTCATTTTTGAATATTGTGTTGGTCTTTCATTGTTATTGTTGTTGTTTTGCACAACAAATAAGTTATGTGCAGTGTGCATAGGAATTTGTATTTTTTTTTCAAATGATAATTCGGCCCCTCAACTGTCTGAAGGATTGTGGACCGGCCCTCTGCTTTAAAAGTTTGAGGACCCCTGGTCTAGACTGATAACTAGTGGTGTTAACTTGTCTGAACAAAGTGGTATCAAACCGCATTAATTCTACAGCGTAGATCAGGCATGGGCAACGTTTGGCCCTCCAGGTGTTTTGGACTTCAACTCCCAGAAATCCCAGCCAGCTTACCTGCTGTTAGGAATTGTGGGAGTTGACGTCCAAAATACCTGGAAGTCTGAAGTTTGTCACTTGTACTTACAGTGGAAATCCAGTCAGCCAGATGCTGCTGGGGTGGGAAGAACCTCATGTTATGGCCTAACTCCTAACCTTTTCCAGGGTTCATATACAGTGTTCCACACTTTGGCCCCATTGTGGACCCTCAGTAACCACAGATATGTGCCACCACTGACATTGTGCCGATTGCAATTCAGATGAAATGCAAGGAAGAAGCCGATGGACTTATGTTGTAACAGATTTAGTCAAGGCTCCAGAAATATACAGACACCCCAGAACAAAAAGCTTTTAACATGATAAATTTGGCAGGTCAAGATTAATTCATTACATTCAAGATGGCCACAGTATTGCACTTCAGCACAGATATATCTGTACATCTCTATCACAGCTTGTTTTCTATCTTTCTTTCCCCCCTTTTTTTGAGGGGGAGGGAAAAAAAAGAAAAGTTAAGTTAAGATTAGATAAAACACAATAGATTTAGACAATGAAAAATACCCACTACTCTGAAAATAAAATTCCCAAGTAGTCTCTAGAAAGCTTAACCAAAAACATCATCTAAAAAGCAAATTAATCAGCCAAGGTCTCGTTTCAAAATGCAAAACATTCCTGCATGCTTTTAAGAATCTAAATAAATTGCCTTTCCTGATCTAAACATTTTTACAGGCACAGGGAAGGGAGGGGGGATCAGTCACCAGCTCTCCAGATGGATATTATCCTTACACAGCCCTTTCAGTGTAATAAAGATATAGCACCATCAATTAATTTCAAGTCAATGATTGTGCCAATAACATGACTCCAGCAGCTCTTATATCCTCACTGCAGTGTTTCCTCATCTAGGGACAGTCGCATATTACTCAGAGAACATGTCAAATCCTGGCGCAAATCTATCCTTTTATGCACATTTTAGATGCCATTTTAGAGTGGAAGCTATTTCTATTGGAAATTGACATTTTTAACTCTAAAGCAATGAACTAAATTTTACCGTTCTCCACTGCAACCAGTATCCACCTATGCCTGATAAGTTAAAAGACAACTGAAATAATGATCAAATCCCAGATTTTGAAGATAAAATAAAAACGTTAACTTTGAGGTTTTTATTCACGTTATTTTGAATAATGTTCAAAAATTAAAGTCTGAAGATGTTAAGTGGCAAGAATCAAACAGATAATATAGCTATACTCACGTGCCACTTTCTACAGCAGTCTGGGTGGGAGTGCAAGAATAATTTTACTCTGTATCATACAATAAGCTAGGATAAACTGAACAGTTTAGGAAGGGCTCCCACTTGAAGTAACAGTGGCTAAATAAATCACAGCACTTCATTTCCTGTCTGTTTCAGTGGCAACTAGTGGGGAATCCAGGTCTGATCTCAATCCAGGCTTTAAAGGAGCTCTCCAAGGTGCTGAACCTTGCTTCTCAGCAAAATCAGAACCTTACAGAGTTTCTTTAAAACTTGCTAAAGCCTGGAAGACTATTTCCTCTCAACCAAAGGAGAAGCTACCAGTTGCCACTGGAGTTATCATATCCTCTGCCAATAGACTGCTTCCCTTATCTGATTTATTCCCTCTCCATGAGCCAGTGAAAAAGTCAAAGACAGTTCTAGGGTTTGTTATTGTCTCATCCACTGCAAACAGAAGCAACTATGCAGCATGCACCAACACATTCTCCATCCTCTACATTTGCCTGGTATCATGTCTTACAAATTTGCTAACTGTATTTAACAACAGCATTCCTGTTGCTACCACAAAGTATTACAAAGACTAGTTGTGCCCTAGCCCAGATAATGTTTTAAGAAATACGAAGGTTCCCTTGCATCAATTGGAGGATGAGCTTTTTCTCTTGAATTCCTTGGTTCAAGAGAAAACAAGAGGAAATCACTGCATGTACATAATCTAAGAAGTTTCTAGAAGAATCTGCCAACATTTAGAAAGAATCTGCATGGAAACAGATGAAAACATGCTTAGACAAAAATACTTTCATCACATCAAAAATGATGTGTGGACAAAGCTTCACTTTTGCAGTTCACAAGAATGTATTTTCTTCTTTCCACTTTCCACGCTTAGGCTGCATGATGTATTGTTATCACCAAGTTAATGCAAATTGTTCTTTTTTTACTTTATAGCACCTCCGCCTCTCATTCCTAAGTAATGCACTGTTAATTAAGGCCATCATAGCTTATTTTACACCTTTGTCGCTACACCTCCTTCCTCATACACTAAATGAAGCAGAATAATCTCCTTGCAATGGAATACTGTAAAACATTAATAATCTAAATCTTAATTGAACTTGCGGCATGCCATTATCACTTCCGCTCAGTTTTCATGACATAACCACCGTCCCTTTGTCACAAAACTTCTCACTGAACAAAGTCAGAGGGAAAGAATCAACTTATCCAGCACCACTGGGCCATGATTTATATTACAGGCATATGTGAGGGGTTTTTCTTACCACACTGCTACACCAAGTTTGCTAATTTAGATTTTTACCTTAAATCTCCAGTGCTAATGGGTGCTAATGAATACTGTATTATTAAATCACATGCAGATTTTTAACATCTTAAAATTATTTTCAGTTATTAGACTAATACACAGTGCCCTTATTTCCAGGGAAAATAAGGTAATTATCATATTCTTCCACTTCTTGCCTCCTCCATTTTGTTGCGCATAAGCAGATATCAGTCAGGTCCAATGCAATAGACACACAAACAAAAATAAAAGGAACAAAAAAATCTTTACTCGTGTCAGCAGAGATACAAAATCAAATAGCTCAACAAACTTACATAGTCCTTGTAAGTAGCATAGAGTAAGGCTTCTTCATCCAAATAAAGGAGTAGAACATAAAACAACCAAATAGCTATTCCATCATAGCAAGGAGCATTGCTGTTAAGTCCTTGTTAATTCAGCATCACCAAACTGTATTCTAACATCCATACGGTTATGCCCCACCGGGTGTGGTCCAAGCTTGCTTGCTGACCTACATCAGCAGTTGTTCATAATAATTAAAGCCATAAGGTTTTCCTTAACACACACATATATATCTGATCCTGTTACTACTTACTGTAACACATTTCCCCTTATACTCTAAAAATCTGTCAAATACTTATTTTTATTTTATTTCATCAAGATTTTATCCAAGAATGACTGAGCCAAATCAAAATTCTGCAAGTCTGATCATTGTTGCCTCTTTTACTATTTGCGGTCAAACACAAATAATAGCAACCGTACCTTAAGAAAGGTTTCTTCATTTTCCTTTTTCACAGTAACCATTTCCACCGGCGGAGCCCCCAATGGTGCAGTGAGTTAAATCCTTGTGCTGGCAGGACTGATGACCTGAAGGTTGCCAGTTCGAATCCAACCCGGGGGGCCTGTGGATGGGCTCCCTCTATCAGCTCTAGCTCCATGAGGGGACACGAGAGAAGCCTCCCACAAGGATGGCAAAAATATCAAAACATCTGGGTGTCACCTGGGCAACGTCCTTGCAGGCGGCTGATTCTTTCACACCAGAAGCAACTTGCAATTTCGCAAATTGCTTCTGACATGAAAAAAAAATGTTTCCCAACAGTCAATAGAATATAAACGGCAATAGAATATGATCATAAAGTCTCCCTAGAGAATCTAGATCAGTGGTTCTTAATCTGTGAGTCCCCAGATATTTTGGGCTTCATCTCCCAGAAATCCTTTCTGGGAATTGTAGGCCAAAACACCTGGGGACCCACAGGTTGAGAACCACTGACCTAGACATTCCTAGCAAAATCTCCAGGTTCCCCAGTATCTAAAGTGTGTGCTCTGTGTGCGTGTGTGTATATATGGCTTAAGTTGGAACTGATACTTTAAAAATGTACCTGTTCCGACTTAAGAAAAATTCAACTTAAGAACCTATAGAACATATCTTGTTTGTAGCTTGGGAACTGTCTGTACTTTTAGTACAATTTTCCTCTTTAACAGTACACTGTGAAGAGTTCCCCCTTCATTCTCTCTTTTTCTCACATTCATCATGCATCTGTGGTGAGAAACAATGTGAAAATAAAAATTCCTAAATCTTAATACAATATTATCCACTTAGAGTAATCATAATAAGTGTAATAGAAATAAGTAAAAATATTTCCTGTTTCCACTTAAAATCTTCACAGTCTGACTCAAACTCTAAAACATGTCTATACTATCATAGTGGAATAGATTTCCATACACAAAATACTTCTGTTTGAGAACATAATATTCTATCCTACCTTTAAAAAGGTAAAGTTAAAGGTTTCCCGTGATGTTAAGTCCAGTCGTGTCCAACTCTGGGGGTTGGTGCTCATCTCCATTTCTAAGCCAAAGAGCCAGCGTTGTCTGTAGACATCTCCAAGGTCATGTGGCCGGCATGACTGCATGGAGCGCCATTACCTTCCCGCTGGAGCAGTATCTATTGATCTACTCACATTTGCATATTTTCGAACTGCTAGGTTGGCACAAGCTAGAGCTAACAGCGGGCGCTCACTCCACTCCCCGAATTTGAACCTGTGACCTTTTAGTCTGCAAGTTCAGGAGCTCAGCACTTTAACACACTGTGCCACTGGTGGCTCTCCTCTATCCTATCTTAGCATAAATCCTCAAGTTCTCCCTCACATAAAGAAATAAATCTGTGAGTAGTGTATATTTTATATAGATAGATAGATAGATAGATAGATAGATAGATAGATAGATAGATAGACTGGCACTTGGCAGCAAAATTATACAATTTGGGGTTTATGATATTGTATACATCATGATTATAAAACCAACCTAATAAAGATACATTTATCTCATATCAATGGGAAGTTCTAGGTTATTTTAACAAAGCAAGCATGAAGGAATGCCTGCGGGCTGGATGCGCCCTCTTGGATTCTTTCATCTGGCCCTCATCTGTCTGGGCCCTCCTCTTAGCTTGGGCATCCCCAGGCTTAGAGAAAGGCTAAGACAGAGACACACAGCTTCCAAGTGCTCTCTGGAGAGCTCTTGGCAGCCTCGAGTCTCCCTGTCCTCTCAACCTAGAAACATGGCAGGCTATCACATCCCAGGGCTGAGAGTAGGGATGAGGCAGTCCGAAGGGTCTTCTGAGATCCCTGGGCAGCCATGTGTGAAATTCTCCTCTTGTCAGGAGGGCGTGGTGGACCACCACACTCTCCTGCATATGCCCTCCCTTAAAAAGTTTGCCCATGCCTGAGCAAAAAGGAAGGGGCTTGCAAAGCTTTGATGTAGCTATTGTATAAACTAGGGGTTCTCAAACTTTCACAGCTGCAGAGCTCTTTTCAAAGCAAAAGTTTTAAAAATCACAATTTGGACATACAGTAATGTGTGGCCTGTAATTTGTCTCAGACGCCATGTTAAACTTTGCATAAGGAAAGACAAGACACAGAGGAAATGGGAGAAAAGAGTAGGAGACATATAAGGCCAGGGCACATTCTGAATTGAACTACATTTGCATTGTGTTACTGCATTGTGGCCCTGCATTCTTGGGAAACAGTTTGACTTTTGAGCATGGCATAACAGTGCTTACATGTTGTAGTCTGAAGAGAGGTCCTTGGTACTACTGATATGGGCAACATTATATTCATTTTGTTAGGTTGAAGCAGATGGCCATATTAAGCATTAGTAGTTAGTGACTTTTGGCACCTTAAAATTTAACAGATTTATTGTGGTAGAGAATGTACTTCATCTGGTATATAGAAACATAATTGGAAAATTGTAGATAATGAGGTCAGATAGCAATGAAATAAAAAAGAACAGTCAGTAACAATTATATGTATAGCTGAAGATGAGCAAAATAACCAGTCATAACAGCATGCCTATGTTAATTAGACTTGGATGTACTCAGACAGGAAACCATTATCTCAATTCAAGCTTCAATAGATAGAATCAAACTTCATAACACATTCTAATTCAGCAATTTCACACTGGATTGTCCCTTCAAAATGTATGGTGACCTTCAAAGAGCAAGAAAATATCTTCAGAGACTGAAGTGGTCTCTCCATAGTTTTCTGAATGTTATAATATCTGACATAAATTTGAATTTAGCTGTTGAAAATTAATTAATTGCCTTGAACTATATATTTCAGAGGAACAGATGGGCAAAATCACCTCTGAGTATGAAATACAAGGGGTCACCATAGTCAACAGACAACTTGAAGGCACATCCACAACCTCAATATTTTTCCTGTTCTGCCTGTACAAATTAAAAGCTCTGACCATATATACATGGTGTGCAGAAACTATTGCTACACTAGAGCTCCACTGCATAATGTTAAGTTTGCTGTTGCTGCAAAGTTCAGCAGTAGCTCTTCATGACCCAAGCTACAAGCACAAAGGGGCCGTAGATTCTATTGACATTCAATCAAGCAGGCTCCAGGTGGTGCATGAAAACCTTTAGAAATCATATTACTAAATAATAATATTGCACATTTTAGCCGTTTGTTATTGAAATCAAAAACTCAGCTAGGTACTTCCGTTGATATTCAAATTAAAGATAGCACGATGTGGGTGAAAAATCTATTAGTCAGTTCCCAGTTGCAGTCAAATGTACAACAGTATTTTTCAAATCATATGGTTTGCTGAAGTAAATGTTGCTTATTAATCATGGGAACATTTGTAATGCTCTTGAGAAATTTAACAGTTCATTTTGATATGGCGTGGTCTTCACTTTCTCAAATGGGAAAAAAGACTTTACTTTGGAAGTGTAAATAAAGACAAAATGAGTTATAAACATACTATATATACTGAAAAGTATATGCTGAAGAACTTGACACAATGTAAAAATCAAAAACATGAGAGAAAGCGTGCCTACTCTGACAGGGAATATATATGCAGACTGACATTAGCCTACCATAACATTGCCAGGTATTTTGTTTGAGCTGACATACAACAAAATAGCTATTCATTAATATTATTCAATTCTCTATTTAGCTGCAGGCTAAAGCTAACAGGGCTTTCATGTTAGTGAATGCAATTCCCAGGGCTGTGGTACGTACAGATCATTTGTACATAGCCCAAAGTACTTTCGTGCAAGTTTACAGAAAACAATAAGTGATATTAATATAAATAATAAAATACTAGGCTTTTTAGAAATGATATTGGTCTTCTGCTACAACTTGGGAAAACTAATTTTGTCATGCAGCTGGAGAAGAACACTGGTGCACACGTGACACAGTTAATGCATTTTTAGTGCATAATGTGGCAATTATTGTCTATACAACTGTCCTATTGTGCATGAATAGGAAGTGGCATCATCCTTACAATAAATTGCACGGTAATTAGCCATTTCCCCTCATTTCCTTTCCGAACTCTGATAACACTCAGATATATCATTTGCCTTGCTTATTTGCAAAAGTAAGAACAAACCAGCCGCACAGCTACTGTTCTAAATTAAATGGATTGTAATTTTCAGGTCTGTAAAGCAAAGGCTCAAAGTTCAAGCCTTGGAATTGTCTGACAAGGTCTAGGTCTGTGTGCCCTATGGCATTTCATGCACAAGGGAAAACATAGTAACTAAACTCTGATCCAACTCTATTGATAGAAATGAAATACAGAAAGCAGGATCCTGTAATTTTGGGCTTGTTAACAACATACACACACTCACACAATTTAAAATGCCTAGTTCTCAGTGACAGGAAAGATTGCTTTAGCCACCTGCTACTTCTGTCTTCTTCCTGTAGGCACTGCCAGGTCAGTGGCTTCTAAACTGCATCCACATTTACATATTCCAAATAGGAATCATACCATTATTTGCATAATTAGTTATCCCAAGTAACAGATGCCAAGAAGAACTCATACTTATCCAAGGGCAATCTCCCCTGAGTTTCAACTCCTTCACCTCTAGTTAACTCCTTTAACAGCTTGACTAGCTTAGTTATTTAGAGCTGCTCCGTTCCCTTGGCCATTTTTAGCTCAGCCATTTATTTGGCAAGAATATCTGAAAGATCCAAATCTTGATGTTTTGCTCTATTATCATCAAAGAATTGCAGCATGGGATTCCAAACTAAGTCATGCATCCAGGTAGATTTCCAGATTAAAACAGCATTTGGGACTGTTCATCTGACAGTCAGCCATCCATATTTACTGGGGTTAGAAGCATAAGATCCCCCTGAAAGGAAAAGCCCATTAATTTTAAAAAATGCTATTTATTTTACCTTAGACTAGAGAATACCTTAGTAGGAATCTCTGCTTTATACAGCATGACTCAATGGTGTACTTCCAGTGAGAACTGCACTGGAGGACCTACAGATTGCTAGAGCACTGTTCTCTCTAGGAATCTCTAGGTCCTCCAGTATGGCTTTCAGGGGAAATCTCCTTTCCTGTAATTTGAACCCATTGCTCTGAATTTCTCTGTTTCTAAGAAGAGTCTGCATTGCAAAGATGGGGAAATTGTGAGCCAGTCTCCTTAGATTACACAGAGATAACACTTGAGCCAGAGACAAAAAAAAACCCCACTCATCATGACGGGTGGTGATAAGACCATACGCTATACTTGTACATTTCTCTGATGCCAAAATAATGATTCTCTCATTTCACCCACTTTGGAAGATAAAAATTTAACAGTAACATGCAAATGACTGAAAACACAATCCCTTTTTCGTTTAAGCCTTGGTAGTATTAAATCACCTTATGCAAAAACAAATGTTAGTTAAACATTTTTAATTAGATGTATACAATTAAATTGGAAACTGATTTTTTAAAAGTAAGCAACAAAGGATTTTGCAGATGGGAGTGAAGGAAGAGGTGAAAAGAAACTGTTTTCCATGGTTTTATTCAAAGAACTGTCAAATGTAAACATCAAATCAAAATAATAACCCGGAATACACATGCAGAGCAGCTTAACTTCCGAAATAATTTCAATTTTGGAAGGAAAAAGCATTTTAGAAGCTTATGTTTGTGATTAGCCCTTCCAAACTAGTGTAGATACAAAAGCAGAATGAATTGGTGGTTATTCATCCCCACTTTTGCTTCCAATGGAGCACGTTTGGACAAAATGTTCATAGGTTTCCAGCAATTATTGGGCAATGCCTTGGCAATAACACAGAATGATTGCAAAGACAAATAGCTAGGCAAATGGAATAACAGAACACAATGGCTACTGAGGATTTAGAAGAAATATTCTACTAGGCACAAATTCTGTGGCACTGTTTGTTTCAAAATGTTCACTGTTCAAAACTGTCCCTGCTACTAAAAATTAGGCTTTTTCTTTCTCAATCTCAATCACCATTGGATGTTGGAAGGTTTCCTATTTCCCACAAAAAAACATACCTTTTCTCTCTTGTTGCTTCTTATGCCCAAAACTGCCTTCCAAGACACCTAAGGATGCTACATTTCTTGCTTCCTATAAATACTTAAACCAACTTAGCTTTGTCCTGAAAGTTTTGACACACTTTCCAATGTCCCAATGTGTGTAACTGAATCAATCGATCACATATTGGTCCTCTGTTCACTCTTCTCTTCATCCCTTCCTTTTCTGCTGTATCTTTTCTGTTTTCAATTAAAGGCAGCAAGCTCTCCAAGCTGGGGTCTGCTTTACTGTATGGTTGGTGATGCCAATATATTGACAGTGCTGTATAATTGAAGCATATATTTATGCCACAATTGGGTGGAAAAGGTACCTTTCTGGACTGTAGCATCCAGGATGCACCACACAGCATATTGTAATCAAAACAAATCACTTTTACGTTGATATGCACCCATCTTTCCCAAGAACAATGCTTCTAGGCATGTGGCACAGAAGACTGTCAGAGGGACATTACACAGCATCACAACCATGTGACCCACAATGATTCAGTGCTCCTATATATTAATCTTTTAGCTACACTTCAAGCTCTTTAACTCCTAATCCAGGCAAACACCACAAAGGCACTATGTCAAGAACTATCAAAACCAAGCAGTATAAAGGCAAAGTGAAAAGTTAATTTCAGACTTAAAATGGCAACTTTTTAGAGAAATGTATCAGGTCCTCATATGAAATTGTCAATTCTGTGGTATGACTAAGATATAAATGTGATGATTTGTAAAAGAGGCACCATCATGTGGTGAGTTAACTGGAATGGGCATGTGGCCACAGCTGATTGGCTGAGGCAGTCAGGAGCCAGAATTCTGATTGGCTGCTGTCTCTAGCTTGTTGGTGAGACAAACGGTTTTAACTGCCACTTTCATCTAGGTGAGGGAAGAAAGCACTGACTGAAAATGGTCAGGAAAGAAATGCCTGCCATACTCTCCGAAGCCTGATTATTTATATGGCAAATGAGGCATATTCAAAGGCTATTTGAAAGGGACTGTTTATCTCTATGTTCTCTATGTGAATTCAGAAAGACTGTTATATATATTGTTGTCCTGTTTGAACTTTTGAACTGAAGTAAATATACTCTTATTTGTTGCACAAGCCGACTGTTGAATATATTGTTGCCCTGTTTGAACTTTTGAATTGAAGTAAAGATACTGTTACTTGTTGCACAAGCTTGTGTGACATTTTATTATACTGCAGGGTTTATCTTGATTCAGAAACTGTGATAAAACTTCTACTTATTTATTTCTACAACCATCAACAATAAACACCTCACATATAGTTGAAGAGATGCATTTAATAAAATTCTACATGACCACACTCCCTAAGGCAATGATTCTCAACTTGTGGGTACACAGAAGTTTTGGCCTTCAACTCCCAGAAATCCTAACAGCTGGTAAACTGTTGTAGGCCAAAACACCTGGGGACCCACAGGTTGAGAACCACTGCCTTAAGGGTAAGTGGCAATACTATGAAGAAAGGCAAATACACCTGACTGAAGTTCATACAAACAGATGTCCACAAACTTCTGGCACTATAATATGAGGCTTCCAGCAGAAGAACTTAATTCCATCCATAGACAGAAATAGGTATCACCACAGATTCTCTCACATGAGCAATAAATACCAATCAATTTATCCAATATGCTTCTAGCCTGAAGGTTGGGACTCTCTTCCAATTCTGTGAGTCTATGACTCCTGGTTAGTAGCTCACAATAAATCTCTGAAGCGTAGAAATGAAATTCAAGGAAAGGAAGAAATGGAAGAATGCACAACTTTGACACTTGAGTCAAAATTCCTAAACAACAGTTGAGCAAAGCAAGAGTATGTTCCCAAACTGAGCCTTGGGACCATTCTCTCCTCAAAGGGACGAGCACATGCATCTGGAATCTAAGCATTTCCTTATGCAAAATAAGGACAGTGGATTCCATTGAATTTTCTCCTGCTGAGCAGAAAATTGTGAACAGCACCCACTGCCTGCTCCTGACTCTGCCACTGATATTTGCTTTTTGAAAGTGGCTCAAGCAGTTTTTTCATCATGCCAGGGATTGCAGAATAGGTAGTCCCCAAGTTACAAACATAAAACTTACTGGACTGAGACAACAGGAAGTGAGAGAAATCTACCCCTCGAAAAGGAAATTCACTTTTGGAAGAGTTATCCAGTGGAAATTGTGTCTCCACTGAAGCTTTCTCACCAATCTCTCCACAATAAGCTTTTTTTTTTTTTTTCCAAAATCCAATCAGGGACAGAAAGTGAGGTGAATTTTTCTGAACAGGGGCACAGACAGCAAAACAAACTCCACAGGGGTGCTATCCAAAGATAGATAGATAGATATCTGAAGTTACACTTTAAATGGACCTGTTCTGACTTACATACAAATTGAACTTAAGAACAAACCTACAGAATCTATTTTGTTCGTACCTTGGGGATTGTCTGTATTGCAAAACTATGTATTAATAAATACAATAAACTGCTAGAGGTGGAAAATGATCAGAGGTTGCCTTGTGGGGAAATTACTCATTCCAGGTAATATTTTGATTATTATTGTATTATATTGCAATTAGATACAATCTTACCTAAAGCCACTTTGTAAGGTATCGTATATTATGTGAGGTCATTTTGTATAACAGAATATCTAATTGTAATCTATGATGTATATGGTAAAGCATTTGACACTGATTGACTTGACTAGTTCAGATGTCATGGAAAGTTCATAGACATTAAGCACACTTTTACCTCTTGCAGCCCTTAGATACCAAGAAACATGATATGTACTGAAATATAATGGTGACAGATCTTCCTCTTAAGAGAAAGGCTTTAGCTTGATGGAGGGCATATGTTTTGCAAGTAGGAAATCTCTTATTCAATCCCAAAGGCTGCCACAAGAGACTAAAGGCAAGTCTATATGGGCATTATATGCAACTACAGTAGAGTCTTATCCAACATCAATGGGCTGGCAGAACATTGGATAAGCTAAAAACATAAAATTACATTATGATTTTACAAATTAAGTTTGCTGGAATATCTAAAGTGCCTAGCAGGTTTGGGGCAGCCTGAACAGCTGGATTGGGTCCAGTTCAGACCAGTCCACTGTCCAGGCAGGACGCCTGCACCAATGTCCTTTTCCTGCAATGACAAGCACAGAGAAAGATGGATCCCAATGTAGCCGTTGCTCCCAGCCAGACACAGAGCTCTATGTGAGCTCTTAGTCATTGTGGGTAACCTGTTTTGCATGATCAGAAAAAAGGTTGTGAGACCTCCCCTTTTTTTCTTCCTGGTCATTCAGATGCACAACCAGAAGCTTGCACAGAGATCTGTGTTCTGCTGGGAGCACTGTTAGTGACACAGACATTGAGGTGAGGGTCCAACAGGGCTGATGGAGCCTCAATACAATTGGATCATCTGGGCAATAACACATAATACAACGGATCCACCCAGGATAATTGGTTGCTCCAGTGCTAGTTGAGATCATTTGTGTTCTGGATTGGATTTAATAACCAGTTGTGAACTCACCTTATAATAAAAGGAACCAATCAGTTTAGCAACACTGACTGGACCAATGGTCTAACACAGTGTCAAGGAAGCTCTTTATATACTCATCAAGTAGTCAGAGCCGCAGTGGTGTAATGGGTTAAACCCTTGTGCTGGCTGAACTGCTGACCTTAAGGTTGGGTCGCTGATCTGAAGGTTTCAGGTTTGACTCTGTGAGAAGGGTGAGCTCCCGTCTGTCAGCTATAGCTTGTGGGGACATAAGATAAGCTTCCCAGCAGGATGATAACACATGCATGCGTCCCCTGGGCAATGTCTCTATAGACGGCCAATTCTCTCACACCAGAAGCAACTTACAGTATGTTCTCAAGTTGCTTCTGACAAAATTTTTAAAAGTCATGAGATGTCCAACATTTTGCCTTCTAAGCTTTTACTCTCTGGAATCCATCAGCCTGTTTTCAGCCACATTTTCTGGTCCTATTCATTTATTTAAAATATTTTATCTAGGGTTGCCAGGTGTCCTTTATTGTAAAGGTTTCATTTATTTGAGAGTCAGAAAGCATCTCCTTATAGACTGGCAAATGTCTTTTAACTGATGGTTGGAAAGTTTTATTTAGATTGAATGGGATGACAAAAATGTATTTGGGTGTTGGTGCCTTTTATAAAGAGAGATATGTGTGCATCATTTAATTTATGAATGTCAACAAGATGTTAATTTTACACGTAAATGCATTGCTAAGTTAATTGAAATCATTTTTATTTGGCATTTAGATAGAACACACACTTATTAATAAGCTATTTCCTGATTGTCCACCCAGCTTGTCATTAATTTTGGCTCTCCCTTATTGCTGATGGCAAAACCTGGCAATAATATTATTATCTCAATTTCTCCTGAAGTGGGAGCCAAGGAAGCTCAAAATACAAGGTAAAACAGAACAGAGCTAAAATTACCAACCATTCGTTTAAAAAGCACAAAATTTTAAAAAGCTTAAAAGCGCTTAAAATGTAAGAAATGGGGTATGGAATCCTCATTTCTGTGGCAACCCTTTCAATGAGAATATGCCTACACAAGGTTGCTCACCTACAGTCATCATGACCTGCCTCATAACATAGTCAAGAGCTTATATTCAGTGTCACTGAACATAACAATTGTCTTTTTTAAAACAGATAGACAGGATTTGTTTATCAAACAATATGGGAAATTTTATACATAAAATTGTATACATAAAAAGTTTGATTCCATATAGTATCAAATAATAGGTTGAACTGTCATAACTGCACCAATGAGAACCATTTAGCAGGAAAGCATATTTGTTTTCATAAAAAGATATAAATCAGTTTATTTTTTCTGTATAAAGTATTCATTAATAAAATGATAGATTGAAGTTCATGACAGAGTTTGGCATGTCAAAGTAACGAATGTCAAAATTTTCTGGTTATCTAAACACCAGCTGACAAATCACATTATTATTTATTATTAGGGGCTGGATAGGGAATAACTTGAATTTAATGTCTTAAAGTTTTAAGTTTTAGCAGACTTCACACTTCATTTTTTAAAAGATATTCAAATCCTCTTTGTGTTTTCTTTTGCGCATAAACAATTAATCCAGGAAGTCTTTAATCAACCACGATTTCCTGTGTTGTCCACATCAGGAAATTACGGTTATCATTTTCAGAATAAACTAGGATGTTAAACCAACTTCAAACCACAGTATGATATTATTTTTTCCCACAAACTTTCTTTGTTTGGATAAAATGGCAATCTGTGTTTAGGCCTGATTGCACTCACTGGAAGCAAAAGATTCATACATATCTCATCTCACTAACATAACATTCGAATGAAAATGGCTAATATCTTTTTAAACTAAACTGTTGTACTTTTAACGGTTTTTTAGTGGTCTCTCATTGGTTGTCTAAAATTCCCACTAAGCTACAAAATTTAATCAGTATTTTGAAGACGTTGCCCTTGCCTCAAAAGCCATTGCTAGCCAATATTGAATCCATGAGCTTCTGTCTTCATAAATTATCGGGCATATTGCAGACTTAATCTGATTATGCAAGGGTGCTTATTCATCATTGCATTTAGGAATCAATAATTATTGTTCAAGGAGCTTCATAATAGTTACACATCTAGGATTTCTGCAAGAAGGGTACTTTCATCCCTGTTTTGTAGCTAGATCACAAAAAGTGAGAGATTAGTTCCAGTTAGTTAACTAGAGAATGAATGTCTAAAATCTAATTACGCCAACATAAGCTCTCCAGTTTCAGTAAACAAATTCTTAGTATATAAATAATTAACGTTCATGGGAAATGGTGAACACATCTCTTTTGCATATGGCTTTGGCTATAAAAATTACTGAATATAAAAATATATTCAGGTACTTTGTGTATCAATTCCTTCATGTCTGAGATAGTTATGCCACCAGTTGAGCAACCTGATTGAACATTTGAACTGGTTTATGCTGTCAGCAAGCTTCAAAGCATTAGGAGAGGAACTATTTTTGTTAGCCAGGAAAATATTTTTACCCAAACATATCTTTTTATCCTGCCACCCCCACCATGCTCTGAAGCCTGCCCTTTTTAAAGCTTCTGGGAGAAGAATTCCCTTTTGCAAAATAAACATTTGCATACATAAAATTCAGCAAAAAGCAGGTGGAACAAAAATTATATCAACTACAAATACTTTGTTCTTGCTGTTTTTAATTTGAATGTCCTAGTTCTGCAGATATGCTGACTACTTTAGATTGTCCATCATCCAGTGATTCAGTCAGGGCCATTGCAATTCTATATATGAACTGAACAAAGACACAACTCAGCAACCAGTATGGAATCCTAAGAATCCCTGTTATCCATTTTCCATAAGGAAAGATTTAAACATTGTGGAGAGAACTAGCTGAAACTCATGGGTAGGATCTGCTGAAGAGTTCCTTAGGTTTGACAGGAAAGGTTTCAAATTTCTTTCAACTGTGATACTTTGTAATTCAACAGTCTTGAAACATTTATCTGTCTTCCTCAGATGTGTGAATTTAATATAGGAGATAGTTCTTATTGTTTTATTATCAGGGCAATGTAATATAATAAATGAAAAGAACACAATTTGGTAAGAAATTTAAACTAGTCAATCAGAACTTTTAAAAAAATCCACAATATTCAATTAATCCCCATAAAGCAGTGGTTCCCAACCTGTGTGGTCCACGGATCACCAGTGGTCCCCAAGAACTAAAATACGGTCTGCAGCCTCACCGTTACTAGACCACTGCAATGAGGGCGACTGGTCTCGTGAAACCCTCTCATAGTGTCAAGGCAAGGGGATGTCGGGAGGGGAGAGGCTGACTACCCACAAAGGTGCAACAACAAGCTTCCTGGTTACTGCTTCTCCTCCCCCTCCCTCCCCCTGAGCATAGCCGTTCCATGTGGCGCCTGGAAGCGGGAGTTTTTAGGCCTGTCCCTGGGGTTATTTGGGATGCTGATTCAGAAAATTGCATTGGATAGACCACATCAGCTCCAGATTATTCAATAAGGTTTTCTATGGGTGAGCAGATGGCAACTACTGGATGGCATATTTGTGTACCAGAAACGAGAGCTGGTGTGGTCCATTCAATGCAATTTTCTGAATCAGCACCCCAAATAACCAAACCGAATCTAAGGTTGACCAAAAACTGATTCGTAAGCCTTTTGGTACTGATGTTGGAGAGTAGTCACTGCTCAAAGTGGTCCCTGGTCAAGAAAAGGTTAGGAACCACTGCCATAAAGGGTTATAGAAGAAAATCAGGAAAGAGCTGGCAGAATTTCAGGAAGAATAAGCATTCTAGAAATTGATTCCTCTTCTATTAAAATTTGGTGGAACAAGCAAGGAATGATAACTGATGGAAAATAAACAGTGATATGGTTATTGCTGGCCAATGCCCCTCTATCCAAACCTTAAGAAGATCTCATGGTCAAATTTTCAAAAGTGAAAGTACAGTATATCTGAATTGCATCTATTTGCATGCAATTCAGATATAGTCTTTGCTGGGAAGTTTTGAAAATGTTTTGGTATAACTAGATATTTTTCACAATTTGTAACTTTAAGGTTACTCCCAAAGAAGCATTTATTGTATTTTGACATTTTACAATCTTTTAAGTATTTAGCTTTTCTATTTAGATTAAGACAATTTCTTATATTGCCGATTGTGTTCTATTTCGTGGACAGGATCCTTGGGGCGGTGGGAGCGACCACTTGCTCTGCAGACCCTTGCCCCTCGTGGCTAATTAAATCGGCCAGAGGAGGGTTGGTAGAGTGGTTTGTGATGATAATTAATGCCTCTTTGGATCAAGGCAAATTTCCATCTGTCCTCAAACAGGCCATAGTGAGGCCTATATTGAAGAAGGCCTCCCTTGATTCGGCCATTCTAAACAACTACAGACCAATCTCGAACCTCCCTTTCTTGGGCAAGGTCCTGGAGCGGGTGGTTGCCTCGCAGCTCCAGGGTTTCCTGGATGACACCGATTTTCTGGACCCATCGCAGTCTGGCTTTAGACCTGGTCACAGTACTGAGACGGCTTTGGTCGCCTTGGTGGATGACCTCCGCAGGGAGCTGGACAGGGGGAGTGTGACCCTGCTGGTTCTCTTGGACATCTCAGCGGCTTTCGATACCATCGACCATGGTATCCTTCTGGGACGGCTCTCCGGGATGGGCCTTGGGGGCATGGCTCTGTCGTGGCTTCAGTCCTTCCTGGAGGGCCGTTCCCAGTTGGTGAAGCTGGGGGACACCTGCTCGGACCCCTGGCCTTTGACCTGTGGGGTCCCGCAAGGTTCCATTCTGTCCCCCATGCTTTTTAACATCTACATGAAACCGCTGGGAGAGGTCATCCGGAGTTTTGGAGTTCGGTGCCATCTCTACGCAGATGACACTCAACTCTACTACTCCTTTCCACCGAACTCCAAGGAAGCCCCCCAGATACTGAACCAGTGCTTGGCAGCTGTGATGGGCTGGATGAGGGCGAATAAGCTGAAGCTTAATCCCGACAAGACAGAGGTCCTCCAGGTCAGTCGTATGTCCGATCGGGGTATTGGGTGGCTACCTGTGCTTGACGGGGTCGCACTCCCCCTGAAGGCGCAGGTCCGCAGTTTGGGGGTCCTCCTGGACTCAGCACTGACGCTTGATGCTCAGGTGTCGGCCGTGGCCGGGAGGGCCTTTGCACAATTAAAACTTGTGCGCCAACTGCGACCTTACCTCGTGAAGTCTGATCTGGCCACGGTGGTCCATGCCTTAGTTACCTCTAGACTGGACTATTGCAATGCACTCTACGTGGGGCTGCCCTTGAAGACGGCCCGGAAACTCCAACTAGTTCAACGTTCGGCAGCCTTGCTTCTAACTGGAGCAAATTATAGGGAGCGGTCAACCCTCCTGCTTAAGGAGCTCCACTGGCTGCCGTTCACCTTCCGGACCCAATTCAAGGTGCACGTGATTACCTACAAAGCCCTGAACGGTTTGGGACCCTCCTACCTTAGTGATCGCCTCTCCCCCTACGAACCTGCACGATCTCTTCGTTCGTCGGGGGAGGCCCTCCTCTTGCTCCCACCTCCGTCACAAGCACGGTTGGTGGGGACGAGAGAGAGGGCCTTCTCCGTGGTGGCCCCCCGGCTCTGGAACTCGCTCCCCAGGGAAATCAGGCAAGCCCCCACCCTGGTAGCATTCAGAAAGAGCTTGAAAACCTGGCTCTTTACTCAAGCCTTTAGATAAAGATTGCTCATCCAGAAGCAATCTGTATCTGTGACCATTCTTGTACCGGTTTGCACCTTTTACCTTTGTCAACTCGATATAGACACAGGGTCTATTCCCATCCCAATTTGCGCTTCCAGAATTTGCAGCACTTTATCAGTCACCTTGTGTCTACAATATTTATATGGTGCACTTTACCCAGTCTACTTTTACAATCTCTCAGTTTTAATCCATGTTTTTATTAGTTCTTGTTTTTTATTGGCTAATGTTTTATTTTTATTTTTTATTTTTTTTATTGTGCAAGTTGTTGTCTATTGCTGTGTTTTATACTGCTACTGTTTTTATTCGGGCTTGGCCCCATGTAAGCCGCCCTGAGTCCCCTTCGGGGAGATGGAGGCGGGGTATAAAAATAAAGTTATTATTATTATTATTATTATTATTATTATTTGCACATACTTAAGACTACCAGTCAGTAGCCAAAACTAACCAAGCACTGAGGCACAACATTTTGAAAATGCTGTACATGCACAAAGACCCCAAATGCTTTTCCTTGAGGTCCAAGAAGGTAGTTTTATATTTGGAATGGTGCCAGAAATCCAACTCCAGAAACCAAAAAGGAGACATGAATAGTTTTTACAAGCTTCCTCTTTATATAACCAAGAGCAAACTGTAGAATCAGTCTTGACTGAAATTTCCATACATTAAGAAAAAGCTGGGCTCTCTTTTCTTTAGTTCATCTATGCAATACATATTATAACATATCAAAGTGGCTCCAGTTCAAATACACATACATGTACAGATTCAGAAAATGTGCTTTCAGATGTGTGCCTTCCTTTGATGGTAACATGTTTTCTGCAGACATGAACTAGTAGTGTTGCAATGTCTAAAGAAGATCCACTATCGACAAGTGCTACCAACATGAGGTGGCAGATGGAGAATAAGCACTGAGATACAGTTATAATAATATACTCCTCTACTTTAAGATATCAAAATCTTCCATATTTTCTTCTTAAGACCACTCTCAAAACCTTAGCCACATGTTTCATTTCCAAAAAGCTAAGCACATGCAGTGCTGACAATTACTGTGACCTGCGATTCTGTCCAAATGTTAGGAGGCACCGAACCTGATGGTACATACAGGTCTAGAAAGCACAGTGGCATTGAACAAAGTCTGATTGTCAAAAATATTTCCTCTGGCTGGTGATAAAATACAAGCTCAAGCTGAAATATCCACCTGCAACCGGCAGAAACTGTGTGCAAAATATCTGCCACCTTTCTCCACAGAAAGCAATTTCAGATGAAATTGTTATATGCTATGCTTACAGGGTGGAAACTATTTTCAACCACACTTCAATACATTCCGCAGAGCTCGGTTAGCTAGGTACAATGGTGCCACCAATCACATGTCTGTAAAAGTCAGCCAAGAAGTTCTCAACTTTATTATTTCTTGTTGTTGACAAGGAAGTATTTCTATTTAAGATGTTCCTTTTTATACTTCACTGAAACAAGCAATATGCTCCATGTTTAAAATCTGATTTCACTGCACAGAGTTCAAGACTCAAAAACCCTCTCTAGATTTTGTTCTCTAGAACCAAGTGGCATTTATTTCTAAAATAAAAAATAGTGCTACAATGAAGATTTTTCTACTTGTGCCAAGTTTAGCTCTAGCAACAGGTTGTTTCCAAGCAGTATATATTTGAGAAACAAAATCAAGAAGTGAGGCTAAAAGGGATTATTAGTTTCTACCCACTATTTCTTCTTACCAAGATCCATGCTCTTAGAGGCTTTCAGATTAATTGATTCTGTCTGCTTGGCCAGTGTCAAAGATCTGAAGTTGATGTGCTGATCTGGTAAATATGCTGCTGAATCTGCTATTGAGCTGTAAAAGGAAAACACATCAGAGAAAAAATGCTCAAAAACACGCATCCATTGTAAGAGTATTGTACCCATTGCAGCCAGTCACATTTCTTGTATGATTATTGTTTGCACTGACTATGATTTTATTCAGGGAATGTCTTACAGACCTGCACAACCTATGGCTCTCGAGGTGTTTCGGGCTTCAGCTCCCAAAATTCCTGACTATCTGATGCTGGATAGGATTTCTGGAAGTTGGAGGACAAAACACCCGGAAGGCCGCAGGTTCTGCAGGCCTGGAACAGATACCTCCGAATGCATGTATCATTATCCCAATTTTTAAATAAAGTGAATAAACCTGCTGGGACGATGTATATCTCACCCTAAGTTAAAGAAAACAGATATGTAAAGAAGCACACAGGACAGCAAAATCAGGACTAAGCTCCTGAAATGTTTCATCTTTAACGATCAAATTTTCAACTGACTCATTTCCAGATTAAATCTGAAAACAACTTACAGCTCTCTATGTGCTTGATTTAACCAGAAATTCACTCTTAATACACATTCAGTTTTCACTGGATGGAGTTATGTCCAGCCTGTTCAGCTGGAGGTGATGAAAATGTTGCTTGGAGAGTTAAAGCCATCCCCATGCATTTCATCTCTCCTGACTTGCAAGTTCTATCAGAGAGAGGCTAATTAATTGGGTGATGGAAATTGCTAATGCTTTGTATGATACCCTAGGGTCTCATGATATAGGCTAGAGATATATATATTTTGAAAAACAGCCTTGTTCTGGCTCCTTTAAAGTAACCAGTAGCAACAACTTCACTGAAGAAGTCTTCACTGTCCCTCATCACCCTCCATGGGCAAACAAAGAATGGGCAACATGGAAGTCCCTGAACAGACTCAGTAGTGGAGTTGGGAGATCAAAAGTCAGCCTGGCAAAATAGCAATATCTAGAAGAATCTTCCACCTTGGCTGGTTATGGAGCAGAACAAGCAACTGAGCATCTGTATGCCCACAATACCCTGCCTCATGCACAGACAGAGAACTACAGACAATGCTGTTGCAAATTTTTGGTCTAAAATTATTTAGTTGCTTGTGCTCCCCTTCTTATTTATTTATGCAATGCTTTTGATACGAAATAAATAAATCACTCTTGGACACTATCAATCAGGTTCAAATGTTCTTTTTTAAAGTAAGATTTTTGACCATGTGATGACCTCATATTTTGAGAGGTTTCTTCCCCTTCTATCTGGGTTAAATTCCTGGTCTTGAGTCCAGACTGCTGGATAAACAAACTGAGGTTTGATCCAGACAAGATGGAAAGTCCTGTTGATCAGTAGATGGAAGGCCCCATGAATCAATAGAACCTCCTGTGGCTAGGGTAGTATTTGATACTCAATTTGAGAGTCCCTTTAGATTTAGATTTGGTCAGGTGGCAATAATGCCTAGCACTGCTCATCTTGGGCTGGTGCACGCGTTGTGCTAAATTTGACCACTGTGATCAATGCCTTTGCCACTTCACATTTAGATCACGTGGGACTGACTACAACATTTTTTGAAAAGTTCGAACTGGTGCAAAAGGCAGAGCTTTTTACCTAATAGTGGTCTTGAAATACCTGCAGTACTTCTAGTTTGTTACTAAGTTCTTACCTATAAAGCTCTAAACAAAGTGGGGCTAGGTTATGTCAAACCATTTTCCCTTTTGTGAGCCTGTCTGAAATTTATTTTTGTGAACTGAACACCTGGTGCATGCTCTATTTTCTAACAAGGTAAAGGTGGTGGGGACTCAAGCCAGGGTATTTTTTTTCATGAAGCTGGATACCAGCTTTAAAGCTCTTTTCTCAGAAATGCTAAGCTCTATTCTTAGTTACTATTTAGCTGGCTAGTGCAGGGGACATTGTTCTGCATAGCTTTCAATAATTAATGTCACTGTTGTTTTTAATGTCAAGCCTTAGTTTTACAGTGGAAAACATTGTTCCATTTTTTGTACATTATGCATTCTATTTTTTTATTTGTACATGACTTCGAGGACTTAAAGTCAGTAAAGTGAAGGACTCTAAATAAAGAAATAAAAATTATGAAACTGGAATAAATTGATGACCAGGTCACAAACTATACATTTCTAAAACATGTTACAAAGAATTTTAGTAATTATAATTTTAAAAATAATAACAACACAACATGCTTCCTCCACCCCACCCACTTGAATATGAAAATGACACTTAATGACAACATAGGGTTGCAGGTACAAAATAAACATTTTTATTTAAAAATACCCATGTACCTATCACCATATAGTTATAAGAAGCCTTAAAGATTGGGAAAGTTGTACATCTAAGCAATATATGAATATGTTCTGTTGCAAATTCAGCAACATAAAGCACAATGTTTTTTACATGAAGAAAAAGGATTCCTATTGCTTTCTAGAAATAAAATTATACACAGTAAACATTTTCAAACCTGTGATTATAATCTGTGATCAGCTCGTCACTCGGATGTGGAGGCAACGGGGGTGGGACTTCATTTTCAACCATGCCACTCTCAGATGTATGAAGCTCTGAAATTAAGGGGGGAAATTAATAAACTATGGTACCAGCAAATATATTACATCTATTTGCTGATCAAGAACTGAACTGGCATGCCTGCATGCTGTTTGAAGCTAGTGAGAAATTATACAAATCTCCAAACTAACTAAACTAGAATTAAAATTACACCAAGCAGAAAATACATCCCTTAGGATTTTCAAAAGACCTGATTTTCCCGTTTGCACATGCATAATTAAAGATAAACACATTGAAATTCTCCTTATGGAGAAGTTCTGTATTGGTTTTATTAATTTCAATGGATATTCTCCCTCTCTGCACAAAACTTATGTTTAAACTGAGCCCTGAATAAAACATTCAAGCATAAAACATACTGGCAGCACCAACTGTATTCTTGTATGCCTGAGCTGTTTACTTGTTCTGTGCCTTATCTACAAATTGAGGTTATCCTCAGGTTTTTATGGGCTCCATAAACAGAACGCCATTAGGGCTGTATCTACACACTTCTTTCTGTCTTGGGGAAAAGCTAGGCAAAAATGTAACAAACAAAAATGAATCTCTAATGTGGCTCAGTGAGGAGAACATGACAGCATGCCCAGGAATCTCCTGCAACATCTCTAGTTGGAGCTTCAGCAGTCAGGTTAGCTTACCAAGCATCTTCAAAATAACCTCTCTCTCTCTATATATATTTCATCACAAATGCAATCATCTAAGTTGTTACGCTCACATGCTCTATTAGAAGATGAGACTGCCCTGTTAAATTCCTTGCAAGAGAACAGGAAAACTATGAGATACATCTAGAGAAATAATCACAGAGTATTGTGTTAACAGAACTAGTGTCCTGATTAAGATATAGCTGATATAGAAGGTTCAGCTTTCAGGGGATATTTTGAGTACTAAAGATTCATGTTCAGATCCCTGTTACCAGGCTCACAAACAACCAAGAGGCAAAGAAAGGCTTTGATTAGCTAATGTTTAGGACAAAGGATGAGGCCATTCTTTCCCAACCAGCTCTAAACAATCTGTATAGTCTAAATAGCACAATTGTAATCAGCACAAACACAGCATCAGGATGACAGTGAAGAATGTATTGGATGAGTTCAATTTCCACAAATCACTTTTGATGCAGATGCTGCTAAATCAGCCCTACTGGGTGTGCTTCCACATTTAGTGGGGGGGGGGGGGGGGGGGAGGTTGCCATGCTCTTTCTTTCATGATGCTTTGCTCACTATTTATGAAGTATCCACACAATACCATCCCTCCTTTCATTCTCATCCTCTCTTGGTTATTTCACCTCTGCAGAAAGTTGGGGTTGTTTTATTTTTAACATATTATTGTAAAGCCTCCACAGAGGTTTTTAATTCCAACTTTATGCAGTGGTGTTTTACTATCCCTATATAGATCACAGAATCATAGAGTTGGAAGTGACCACATGGGCCACCCAGTCTAACCCCATTCTGCCATGCAGAAAAAGCACAATCAAAGCACCCCTGACAGATGGCCATCCAGCCACCATTTAAAAGCCTCCAAATAAGGAACTTCCACCACACTCTGAGGCAGAGAATTCCACTGTTGAATGGATCTTACAGTCAGGAAATTCTTCCAAATGTTCAAGTGGAACCCCTTTACTTGTACTTTGAACCTACTGCTCCGAGTCCTAGTTTCCAGGGCCACAGAAAACAAGGCTTTCAAAAGGATATGACTTATGCTGAGATAAAATGTTAATCAATGATTTGTTGTTTATAATCCATCAGTTTGATTTGTGACTAAAGTGATTTGAAAGTGAGGTTATTATTTTTTGGGTAAACAGGTATTCTTGTTTCAAAAAGACCAAGTAGTAAACAATATATGCATGAAAAATGGATATAGATGCTTTATTCATCATTGCAATTAATTTGTATTAAAAATTGAAAAATGATTTACAACCCTTTGTTGTTTTGGTCACTGCAAGCAAACAATGGAGTGGGAAGGGAAGCTGGACTCTCTTTCCACAACAAAATTCCCTGCATGCATCAGAGAATCAATGACATCTGGAAAATTTACTACAGTGTGATAAAGTTACAGCTGATAAAGGCTGTGTGTTTTAAATTAGGATTTTCAAACTGTAACAATTTAAAATGGAACAAAAAGCACCCATGGCTTTAATCGATTTATCAGTGGGGTGCTAATTTTCATCAGCAGAGGTATACATTTAAGGCACAGTTGTTTATTTTTTTAAAAAAATATTTATGTCAGCTGCAATGCACAATGAGAAACAAAAAACGTTTTAATGCTGATTTGTTGTTTTCCTGAGATTATGCTGCTGAGGCCAAAACCAAGGATATATTAGTCATGCATAGGAGAGATGTATTTGCACACTTCGGCTGAACTTTGGCTTTTAGGCATGCCAAAAAAAATATCTTTAGGACAAAATCCACAGAAAGCTCAATCACATGGAACACTGGATGAATAGAGATAAGGGGAACAACTACCAGATAGAAGGGGAAACAGAATGGAGTGACTGGAAAAGAGAAAGAAACACCACAGAAATATATTTTTACAAAGGGTATAAAGAACCACCAGTACATTTATACTTAGAAATAATTAAAATGTTGATATCTTTATGGATCATCGGCTTTAATGCATGGCAACCTAATGAATGAAATGCACCAGGAACTTCAGTCATCAGCAGCTTGCTCAAATTTTGCAGACTAAAGGCTGTGACTGCATTGGTTCAGTATATATATCTGTGTTGTGGCCATCTTCTTTTTCCTACTGTCTTCCACTTTCCCAGCAAGTCATGCTATTTCTTCATATGCTCAAAATATGATTGCCTCAGTTCAGTTATGGCATTTACTCATGTATAAGGCAACCTCGGCAAGTTTGAGGGACAAAATTATGGATTTTGAAATGACCTGTGGAAGAGTTGAAGTTCATTCTGTAGAGAAAAGAAAGAGATTATCCACTTTGGGGTCAGCTGCCCCTAGCCAATGCTGCTATTTTCCCACCCAAGCATTCAAAAAGGCCAGAAATGGCACCATAACAGAGTGAGGAGGTTAGTGCTTCTTTCAGGTTCTCCTGGGACAGACTAAGCTCTTGCCTTTCACCACTCTACTCAGAGATTGAGATGTTGCCTTTTTAAACATAAGGTTTAGATATATTATTGACTTTGATTAGTGGATAAGTTGATCCAGATTTCTGGGGTCAATGGTTTGACTAAAATTTCTAGGCTTATACATGAATATATGCTGTATCTCATTTTAGGAAGAATTAGGGTATGGTTTGCTCTAAGATGCATTCACTTGTCTTTTGAGGAATTCATGGTATCTGTAGAACTCCTCTCCAGCATCACATTGCAAATGAGCTGATCTTCTTCTTACCAGCCTTATTCACAATCCAGCTCTCTCAACTGCACAGAGAACTCATAAAAACTTTGGCTTGAATTATTATAGCATTGGCATTTCATATTATGCCTTTCCACTTGATGATTTCATCTAATTCCTATATGCTATCATTGCAGATCTTGGGTTGCATCTGCATGAGTCATGACTCAACGCTATGGGATCATGAATGTTGTGAATTTACAGGATATTTAGCCTTCTCTGCCAAAGGGTGCTGGTGCCTCACCAAACTACAATTCCCACAATCCCACAGTTAACTAAAGAGGTGTCAAACTGCATTAATTTCATTGTGTAGATGCAACTTAAGTCTCCTTCTGATTTCTTCAGTGAAGAAATCAAGTAACTACATATATTTAACTTGGAATGAGCTCCAGCATGTCTACTACAAATATATTTTAAAAACCCAGAAATAGATAGAGGACAGGAACAAGAACAAAGAAGGTTTATAAGTATTGCCAGTGCTCAGAAAAGGTGGAATGGCAAAGAGGAATTCAGTTTATTATGGCTTGGGGTTGGTGAAAGGAGACAAAACAGAGCATCTGGAAGTGTGCACAGTACTCAACGGTGCAAAAATTTACCATGGGGCCAACACTCTGAATCTAAATAACCTTTTATTCCAAAATGACTGGCATTGAGGTTTTAAAAAAAGAAATTCTAACTTCTCTTCAACATTTCAAAAATCTTAAGTCATCTGTAAAGTGATTTCATGAACACACGTGTATAATTTAAATGTAATCAATTATTTGGATAAGGAAGACAAGATTAATAAACCGGAATTCTTTAATTGGTAGACGGTCCTGAAATGAAGCAATATTTCCAATTGCAGGTGGTTTCACATAAGGTAAGATTCATTACACAGATCCATTTCTTAAGGCTGCCATTAGAACAAAAGCCTGCTCCTTTGTCATGGAAATGATGGTGAGTTCCTCAGCAGTCTTATAATTTTCTAGAAGTTAGAAACTTTCTGATGAGGCAGATTCCAGTAATCTTTCAGCAACAGAAATGTGAAATTGCTGGCACTGAAAGTAAGACTTCTTTGAAGAAGCTCTACTTTTTAAAAAATGCTGTCTCTGCACAACATCTTGGCAGAGGAACAAACTGAGGACCTCAGGGTGGCAAGTATTAGATTATTCATATAAAAATAAACTGAATGCTGGCATTTCAGTATTGGATTTTAAAGCATTTCTTCAAATTATCGTAGGGAAAGCAAAATATATATTTAAAATATATCTTAACTTCTTACCAGAATATTAGAAGTTCTCTTTTTAGATCACCAAACAAATTGGTAGAGGTTTACATACGTTTGTGGACATTTATAGAACACAAAAGGCGGACAACTATGATATATTTCAGCTTCCTATTGAGTTTGGTATGTTCCAATATTGCTAGGCCTGAATGCCTCACACTGAGGTTACTACTGTAATTCAATTTTATAATGCAATTAAGAAACCTATAAGGTTTCAAGCAAGCCTATTATTTGGGGATTATTTTTTCTCTTCAACACTGCAACACAAAACTCTCTTGCATTCTCTCACTTTATCCTGTCTGGTCTTATATTTTATTTTCTGGGCCACCTGTCTTCTATCTAAAATGTCTCTTCTACTCTTGCTCTTATTGCGCAACAATTTGATTATCTTTTGTCCTTTTCAAAGAATGTTCACTGGTTCCTTGCCTCCTGCTGTCAAGCTATTTTTCTATCCTTTAACTGCTTCTATTCTCCCTCCTCAAAGTCAAATACCACACTCTTTGTTATCTTCCCACTGCTTTGTCTACTTCTGTTCTTTCCATAATACATATGGTGAAAGCTAAAGTTCCATACTTAACAAGACAGACCATAATTGTGTTATTTATACATCATGATCCTAGAATGTATAACAAGAGTGGGAAGAGAGAGACCAATAGGCATATAACAACATGATTTGGGATCAGGCTGGCATATGGACACACAGTGCATAATCATTTTTTTCAGTTACATAAATCCTAATTTCAAACCCAAAGATCGCACTATTTATTTTTCAACGACTTTGCCTTCTAGTGCTATGTCTTCTTTTTCTAACCTATTTAAATTTTCATTATTGGTCTGGAACACTGGCCAGCATTTTGGAGAGATTTTGAAACAAATTGTGGGAAAAACTGCCATATACATATTAGACTTTCTATTGAACAGCATCTATCAAAGAGTGAAAACAGGAATACAATTACTGGTGTTTCTCGCATCACCAACACACTGATTAGTCTCTGCTGGCACTCAAAATGCTATAATCAACAAAGTGAAAATAAATTATACAAGATAAATGTATTAGAGACAACAAGAAGAAAACACTGGCAATATTTGATATTCTAATCTTTATCCCTGCATCTACAAAATAAAGAGCAGGATCAAGAATAGACAACTGAAGAATTGTAATGAAAAAAATGTCAATACAATGATCCTACCATGATTAAAACACTGTAAATTTTTTACTTTTTGGTTCTGGCTCACAGAAGCATGATAACTTTTGGAAATAAAACATCCACTTTTGCCACCATACTGGTTCAACAGCTGGGGATGTTTGAGATGTCATTTGGTTAAACAAATCTTCCATACATTTATCAAGACATCCAAATTCCAATTTGTCTTTCCCCTTACAAGTCAAAGAATTAATGCTTCAACAAACAATGGATTATTTTTCTGCCTTGTCAGTGGAGAAACAAGCCAGAGTTCCAGCACCCACCAATCTTGACAGAACAATAAACAAACCAGGATGGGAAATCTGCAATTTGTACAGCTTCTGTTACAATTGATAGCCGTGGAGCATGTGGATTTTTAAAATGTGTTTAATTAGTTAACTTATTTTTACTCCACTTTTCTCCCAATATAGGACCTAATGCACTTATGGTATAAATTTTTAAAAAATATATAGTTGAAACATTGTCTAGTCAGTGATTCCGGTCATGAAAACCTTCGACAATACAATGTCTAGTTCATTGATTTTTTTTAAAAAAAACCTTAATACAATATTTAAAACAGCTGAAAACACATTTTTAAAATAATAGAAATATACCACACACCCCAATAAAAGATCCTTATGCTACACTCAGCTAAAAACGAAGACCTGTTTGAATAGAAATGGGCAGGCATGTAAGTGCCATTACAATAGAGGTCCTAACTGAGTGTATTTCAGTCCAGCAATTCAGCACCAAGAAATGAGCTTATAGCCATTTCAATATGCACACAAAAATATAAATATCTAACCTTTCTTTCTAGAGCGGGATACAAAATAATTAACTTGCATGAATTCCTGTGTAAAAACATTATCCTTATTCTAATGCAAGACACTGGTTGTAATAGTGAAACAAAACTACTGGTATAATAAATAGTTTTACAACTCAGTAGGGTATTGTGTATGTGTATGTCTGCATGTTTGCACACACTCAGAGGCCAAGATTTTTAAAGCCTTTGTATGGATTGTGCAGTCAATAGCTAAAAGCACAGTTGAGTTAAAAGCATCTCCCTGCTAGCAAACAAACAAGAGGAAGAGTGGTAGCCTAACTTCATTTAGAAGGGCATTTCTGTGAGCAAGAAGAACTCTCTCACATCCTTACAAAACTATCTCTGAAAGTGGTGGGTCTGAAAGAAAAGCTTATCCTGCGTTTCTTAACAATAAGGCAGGATCTTATTGAGATATATGGTCCATCAAATGAAAACTAAGACCCAAATTGGATGAGTGCTTATTTGTCAGGATCCAGATTCAGAATTATGCCCAGAAACAAATTAATGGAGCTGTTGAGAAAAGGGAATTAAGTGTTTTTCTCAACTAACCCTGGCCAATGGTCTGGCTGCAGCATTTTGGAGTAGATAAAGTTTCCAAACATTCTTCAAATGTAGTCCTATCTAGGACAGGTTAGAATAGTCCCAAGAGAGGCAATTAAGGCACATATGATTTTGACCAGAATACATATTTCCAAAGTGGGTACAGATAGTGCATTTGCTTCAATTATGAAAAGCACTCCTGACCACTGTAGAAGCTTGAGGACGCAAGCTTCTTGATGAGATGTCTAGGGCCTCATCTACACTACCATATAAAATCCAGATTGTCTCCTTTGAACTGGATTATATGGCAGTGTAGACTCATATAAACAAGTTCAAAGCAGATAATGTGGATTATCTGCTTTGACAATCTGGACTATATGGCAGTGTAGAAGGGGAATCGGAGAACACCCACATTGTGAATCTTAATCTTCAAAAGGAGGTCAACCTTATCCAGGACAGGTTGAATTCCTATTACTGGTTGACATTTCAACTGAGCAGTTGTACCCTGTCTTGTCTGAATGAAGATCCAATTTGTTCATTCGTACTGTTTTTGGATGATAGGAAGAAGAAATTGATTTAAGTGTTATCAGCATATAGCACTGAAACTCAAATTTTCTTGCAACCTCTCCTACACAATTCATCTAAATCATACACACATACACTTAGAGACCAGAGAATGTCTATGGGGCAATGGTCAAGTCAGTGAGCAAGGATACCTCAGCACTACATCTGGTATCTTTCAGCATGACATCCCATCAAGAAGCAGTCCAGAATATAATGTTCAATTATACTGAAAACAGGTAAGTGGCATAGCAGAAACAACACAGGCAATACTACTTCATTCAATTTCCAGATTATATTGATGTATTGTCTACAAAGTCAACCAAAGCCACCTTCATGAATGAACCCAGCCTGAAACCAGATTGAAGCATGGCCCCTTGGAGCTGAGCAACCACTCCATATTCCAGTACCTTGCTCAAAAATGAAATACTGGAGGCTGTGAGGTCTGTGAGGTCATGTCAGGACCCAGGATGCAGAGCACCAATAACCATGCACAGAGACCAGAATCTATCTAATATCTTTATTAAAGGAGTATATAAAGTCAATAAAAACAAGTGAAGAATATAGTTCAGAAGTAGACCTTTCAGGAAAGGTCAAATATAGTCCAGGAAATCAATGTCCAATATGAGATATTAGAGTCCAAAGTTATAATCCAATAACCGAAACACACACTTTGCCTTGCAAAGTGTGGGGAAATGACAAGGTCCTTTAGTCCATAGAAACAACAAGGCTGGAAACAAACTTGATTCTTGGCAAAACAAGGCTTGATACGAGGCAACAAGAAGCAATAAGCAAGAACAGGGTCCGTGGCTAGGTCCGTGGCGAGGTCCGGGGAACAAGGCAGGCTTGGAACTAGAACAAGGTCCGTGGCAAGGTCCTGGAAACAAGGAACTGGAGTAGCGTAGTCCACACACGATCTTACTCCTGAAGCTGACGAATTGACTCCGCAAGGATCTCCTTGCGGGTAAACACCTATATAGGATCTTGTTTTCCCGCCAAGGAACACTTTCCCTGGGGAACAAGAAGTGAAACCTATACTATGTCCAGATGCATGACTCCTTAAGATTTCCCAAGGGAAACAGGCTTAATCAGCTAATTGTCTGGCAGCGATTCTGGCGCTTCGGCGATTCGCCTCCCTTGCGCCTCTATCTTGATTATAATTATCCCGGCGAGAGAACGGGGGAGATTTCTGCCCAAGGCTTGTTTGGCTGACTTCTGGAGGGCAAACATCCTGCAGGTGCAAGGGCTCTAATTCTGGCTGAAACGGTGGGAAACCCAAGTTTTCCTCTTCATCTGCCACAATAGTACTAGGAACGGGACTACATGGCCCATGAGACATCACACTATCTCCGCCCTCAAGGCCCCCCTCAAACATGGCCCCTCTCCTCGAGTCGCGGGGCCGCGGCTTGGCAGGGTAGGCCTGATGGAAGCGGCGGACTAGGTCGGGGGCATGAACTGTGGAAGCGTCTTCCCAAGAACGTTCTTCGGGGCCAAAACCTACCCAGTCAATGAGATACTGAAGGCGGCGGCGGTGGAAGCGGGAATCCAAAATGTCCTGAACCTCGAATTCCTCCTCCCCGTCCACCAAAACAGGGGCGGGGGCCGGGCGGCCCGCATCAGGACGTACACCATCCGCCGGAAGGAGCAGGGAGCGATGAAACACCGGATGAATGCGCATAGAGCGCGGAAGTTGGAGTTTGAAAGTCACGGGGTTAAGTTGCGCCACCACTGGATAGGAACCAATGAAACGGGCATCTAGCTTCCGGCAGGGACGGTGGGAGGGCAAAAAGCGAGTGGACAGCAGAACCCGATCTCCTACCTTGATTTCGGGGCCCGGTTGGCGATGACTGTCAGCGTGGCGTTTATAGTCCTCCTTGGCTTGGTCCAGTTGCTGGAGCAATAGTTGTTGCACCGCTGTGAGTTCTTGCAGCCAGTCCTCCGCTGCGGGGACTTCTGAGGTTTCAATGACAGGAGGAAAGAAACGTGGATGGAATCCGTAGTTTGCAAAGAACGGGGTTTCCTTGGTTGAAGCCTGGACACCGTTGTTGTAGGCAAACTCTGACAGAGGTAATAGGGATGCCCAATTGTCCTGTTGATAGTTTACATAACAGCGAAGGTATTGTTCCAAAGTGGCATTGGTGCGCTCCGTTTGTCCATCTGTTTGGGGATGGTGAGCTGAAGATAAACGAGAGTCTATGCCCAACAGTTGTTGTAGTGCCTTCCAGAATCGAGAGGTGAATTGAGATCCACGGTCAGTGACCAAACTCTTGGGCAATCCATGTAGCCGGAAAATATGCTGAAGGAATAAATCTGCAGTCTGTTTGGCCGTGGGAAGGCCATAACAAGGAATGAAATGGGCCAATTTGGTGAAAAGGTCCACCACCACTAGGATCGTGGTAAATCCAAGGGAGGGTGGTAGGTCGGTGATAAAATCCGCAGAAATTATCTCCCATGGACGAGATGGAGTAGGAAGGGGATGCAGTAGCCCTGAGGGCTTCTCCCTTCTTGTCTTGGAACGCTGGCATACTGGGCAGGTATTGACATATTTCTCCACATCCTTGCGGATCTTGGGCCACCAGAAATCTCGTAGGAGCATGGTTTTGAAAAGCCCAAAATGTCCTGCTGGCTTGCAGTCATGACACAGATGAAGTGCCTTTTCTCTGCCTGGTCCTGGGGGGATGTAGACATGATTTCTGTAGCATAATAGCCCGTCCTTAAGTGAGAAAGGGAAACGTAGTCCTTGGCGGATTTGATCTTGAGCCCAGGCATCCGCCTGTTGACTGGCTCTAATTTCTTGAGCACAAAGGGGTCCTGGAGTAAAGGGAGTTGGTTCAACTGCAGTGGATTTGGTGTTTCCCACTGTGAGCGTGGCAAAGTTTTCGGGCTGCAGCAATTGGGATTCGAAGGTCTCTCTGCGCCCTGCAGCATACTCTGGTTTCCGTGATAGAGCATCTGCTTGCTTGGTCTGAGCTGGGGTTACATAATGGATCTGGAAGTCAAAATGCTCAAAAAACAAAGCCCAGCGCTGCTGCCTCTGATTTAGCTTGCGGGCAGTTCTTAGATGTTCCAAATTACGATGGTCAGTATGAACCTCAATGGGAAATTTGGCCTCTTCTAACCAATGTCTCCAATTTTCAAAGGCTGCCTTTATGGCCAAAAGTTCCTTCTCCCAAATGGTGTAATTTCTCTCTGGGGCTGTTAGTTGACGGGAGTAAAAGGCACAAGGATGAAGATGTTCTCCCACTGGTTGCATGAGTACAGCCCCAATTGCCACATCGGAGGCGTCAGCCTGCACAACAAAAGGGGTTTTAGGATCAGGGTGCTGAAGAATTGGCTGGGACGTGAATAACTTCTTTAGTTGCTGGAACCCCTTCTCTGCTTGCTCCGTCCAGCGGAAAGGCTGTTTTCCACGGATGCAGCTGGTGATTGGGTCAGACCAGCGGGCAAAGTCTGGAATGAACTTGCGGTAGTAGTTCGCGAACCCCAAGAAACGTTGCACTTCTTTCTTGTTGGTTGGCGCCCGCCATTCCAATACTGCTGAAACCTTTGCCGGGTCCATGGAGAGCCCTTGTGGTGAGACGCGGTATCCCAGGAAGTCTACCTCTTGTAGATCAAAAGCGCATTTTTCCAACTTGGCATATAGTCCATGATCCCGCAATCGTTGTAACACCATTCTGACGTGTTTCTCGTGTTCTGATTGTGATCTAGAAAACACCAAAAAATCGTCCAAATATATGATCAAGAACCGATCTAGATAATCCTGGAAAATATCATTGACAAAATGCTGGAACGTTGCGGGAGCTCCGGATAAACCGAAATTCATGACTAGGGACTCGAATAATCCGAATTTAGTCTGGAAGGCGGTTTTCCACTCGTCCCCCTCCCTGATGCGAACTAGATTGTAAGCCCCCCGGAGATCCAACTTGGTGTAGACCTTGGCCCCTCGAAGCCGGTCTAATAGGTCCGAGATCAAAGGCAGGGGGTAGCGGTTCCGCTTCGTGATATTGTTCAATGCTCTATAGTCCACAACCAAGCATAGGTCCCCTGACTTCTTTTTCACAAACATCACCGGGGAGGCAGCTGGGGATTGAGAGGGTCTGATGAATCCCTTGCGAAGATTTGACTCTATGAACTCCCTGAGAGCTTCTTGCTCTGGTTCCGTCAGGGAGTAGAGGTGTCCTCGCGGGATCGGGGCCCCCTCCACCAAGTCAATGGCACAGTCATATGGTCTATGTGGGGGTAGTTTCTCGGCTTCCTTTTCATTGAAAACATCCCAAAAGTCTGAATATTTCTTGGGTAAGGTGATGATGGGCTCAGCGTCTGTGGCATGGCAGACCTTGGCTACTAGACAATGGTTTTGGCAATACTTTGAAGCAAACTGTAGTTCTCTGTTGGTCCAGGAGATGTTTGGGTCGTGAAGCGTCAGCCATGGAATTCCCAAAATCACAGGGAAGTGGGGCACCTCGGTAACAAAGAAGGAGATCTCTTCCAGGTGTTCCCTTATCCACATCCTGGTGGGTTCAGTCCATTGACTTACTGGACCCGTCATTAGGGGACGGCCATCGATAGCCTGCACTACCTGGGCGTTCTTGAAATCGTGATATTGTAATCCCAGAGAGTCGGCATACTCTCTATCGATGAAATTGTTTGTTGCTCCTGAGTCTATCATGGCATGGATCATGACGGGTCCTTTTTTTGCTGACCACAACGTGACCACTAGGAGAAATAGGACCCCGGTTTGCGGCTCTTGAGTGGGGTTCTTGACCGGGTTGGCGAGCCTCTCTATGCCCGGTCGCTGGCTTCCCCCGCCGGCTTTGCGCCAGCCGCCTCGGCCGTCTCTGTCTCCGCGGAGGACGGCGCCGCCAAGTGAGCGGCGGGCTTTCTCTTGGCTGGACATTCTCTGGTGAAGTGGCCCCCGTTCCCGCAGTACCAACAGAGGTTTAAACGTTGGCGGCGGGCCTTCTCGGCAACATCTAATCTGGGACGCACATTGCCCAACTGCATCGGCTCCTCCTCGCTTCCTCTGGGGTATGGGGCTGGTGGTGGGGGTCTCCATACTGGACGTGGCTGAATACTGGCGGAAGCGGGAGGTTTCACTCCTGCTCTTCCACTCTGGCCTCGGAGCCACTGTTTTTTGTTGGCAAGCAGGACTTCGGCTCGTAAACATTGATCGATAAGCCTCTCAAGAGTGTTTGGGGGATCCACCTTGGAGATTTCTTCCTGCATCTCGAAGTTGAGACCCTCACGAAACTGTCCTCTGAGGGCTATATCATTCCAACCGGTGTTTTGGGCCAGCACTCGGAACTCGGCTATGTACTGGGACAACGGCCTGTCCCCTTGGAAAAGGCGCCGGAGTTTATGGCCGGCCGCCTCCACATTGTCCTCGATCCCCCATGTCGCCTTAAGGTGATTCAGGAAGTTTTGCACGGAACTTAGGTTCATGGAGCCCGCATCAAATAGCGCCGTCGCCCAATTGGCCGCTGGCCCTTCTAGGAGACTGTAAATCCACGCCACCTTGACATCTTCTTGGGGAAACTCGGCTTGACAGGCTTCTATGTACGCTTGACATTGGCGACGGAAAACGTGAACCTTGGAGGCGTCGCCAGAAAACTTGGTTGGAAGCGCCAGGGCAGGATACTTCAAGCCCCGTATTTCTCCCTCCTGCGTATGGAGTGTATCACGGATTCTGTCTAATTCATCCTTGGAAATGGTGTAGCTGAGTGGTTGGGCTCCCGCCCCGGCTCCTGTAGACATTCTGGTCTAGGTTTATTGGTGCTTAGGGTGGCGGAGTCAAACTGTCAGGACCCAGGCTGCAGAGCACCAATAACCATGCACAGAGACCAGAATCTATCTAATATCTTTATTAAAGGAGTATATAAAGTCAATAAAAACAAGTGAAGAATATAGTTCAGAAGTAGACCTTTCAGGAAAGGTCAAATATAGTCCAGGAAATCAATGTCCAATATGAGATATTAGAGTCCAAAGTTATAATCCAATAACCGAAACACACACTTTGCCTTGCAAAGTGTGGGGAAATGACAAGGTCCTTTAGTCCATAGAACGTGACAACAAGGCTGGAAACAAACTTGATTCTTGGCAAAACAAGGCTTGACACGAGGCAACAAGAAGCAATAAGCAAGAACAGGGTCCGTGGCTAGGTCCGTGGCGAGGTCCGGGGAACAAGGCAGGCTTGGAACTAGAACAAGGTCCGTGGCAAGGTCCTGGAAACAAGGAACTGGAGTAGCGTAGTCCACACACGATCTTACTCCTGAAGCTGACGAATTGACTCCGCAAGGATCTCCTTGCGGGTAAACACCTATATAGGATCTTGTTTTCCCGCCAAGGAACACTTCCCTGGGGAACAAGAAGTGAAACCTATACTATGTCCAGATGCATGACTCCTTAAGATTTCCCAAGGGAAACAGGCTTAATCAGCTAATTGTCTGGCAGCGATTCTGGCGCTTCGGCGATTCGCCTCCCTTGCGCCTCTATCTTGATTATAATTATCCCGGCGAGAGAACGGGGGAGATTTCTGCCCAAGGCTTGTTTGGCTGACTTCTGGAGGGCAAACATCCTGCAGGTGCAAGGGCTCCAATTCTGGCTGAAACGGTGGGAAACCCAAGTTTTCCTCTTCATCTGCCACAATAGTACTAGGAACGGGACTACATGGCCCATGAGACATCACAGGTCAGTTGTAAAAAAAAAAATGCATTAAAAAGACCCCCTTGCTGAAACATATGAATTATCCCTGTCTTTTTCCAGTCATCCAGTTTCCTTTGTTTACCCCTACTGAAAGGAAGCGCAAGGATCCAATTCACACATGATATGTCTACATTCTCGAAGGAACTTTTCCACATGTTTGGCATATATAAATTGAAAAGTATGTATTATCCCTGAACCCACAGGGACCCACATTCACTGGGAGATTATCTACAACTGGCCCTATAACCTGCACTGGGCCAGAAGTCACTCATGGACATCTACCCAACATCCAGGGGCTTCCTGTCCATAACAAGGGGTAAAATCTGTTAGAAGAATATATTGGTTAGAAGAATATGTTCCAAAATATCGCACCACACTTTGTAGTATAGCTGCTTCAGAACAGCCGTGGATTGTGTGGCTTGTGCTGATGGTACTGGGACTGTATCAAGTAGTACTCAAGTCACAACAGATCTAAACATTTTTATCTGCAAAAGGCTGCACAAAATTGTTCAGAATAGGCTGTTGTAGGTTATTCACATAGACTAGTTTTGAATTTCCTTTTTTAAACTGAATTAAACACTAATCTACAAACTTGGGTCACTGAATGCCTGCAAAGCATCAGATTGAGAACACAGCTCACAGCTGAAAACCTTAACCTTTATCACCCACACCATTTACCTCTACAACCTCACAGCATTTGACGAAAAATAGATTTTATTCAACTTTGGGTTAATGAAAATGATTTCCCTCTTTGGATCATGGCCCCATAAATGATCGATTTACTTATTATTTTCAGTAGTTTTATCTTTTGTTGCAAAAAATTGAACACTTACAATAATTGCAATTTTTTATATTTGTGAACAAATAAATGTATCCAAATCCTCTCTAGGTGAATGGACTCTGGATTAATCTAATTATAAATAAGTGTGGTTCATATGTGTATGTTATTTTTAACTCTTGCTATGATTCAGAGAATTGTAAGGTATATTACATACATTGATTCTTTTAAACAGCAGACACAAAACACCATTAAAATCAAGGAACTGGCATACATTCTTACAATGAAACAAATATTAGGTGTCCTACCAGAACCAAATAGGTAAATTTAAGAACAATAAAATGATTAAGATCTATAGGAAATAAACGCCAGAGATACACTTGTCACCTGCAAACTGTTTTATATCTTGCCTTAAGTGTTGGGGCAGGAAACCAGAAACTGTCATGTAAAATAGCCAAGAATGTAATTCATTGGTTCTGAGTCAGCTTTTCCCACCTTCCTTGAAATTGTCATGCCTTACAAACTCTGCACTTACTCTAATTAATTGCCTTCTGAGTTGATGTAAGATCCTGCAAACAATATAATAAAAAGGGAGAAAAAGATGTAACAGTAGTTGTGGATTATGTTTGTGGCTTACGTGATTAATTGTGATTATATTGTTTTAAATGTTTCTAATTTTTAAAATCTATTTTATTATTCTATTTTAAATGTACATTTTAATTGCACATTGTTTTTAAGGCATCGAATAGTTTCCTATGTGTAAAGCCGCCTTGAATCCCCTCCGGGGTTGAAAAAGACAGCATAGAAATGTCGTAAATAAATAAATAAATAAATGTTGTTGTTGTTAAAACCAAAACTTACATGTAGCACTCACCTTTCAACCTCCCTTGCTGGCAATACGCTCCAAAACACTGCACAGCAGCATCACTACACCTTGGAATACTTGTGAAATTAAAATTCCCTTCAAGGTCCTGCTTGGAAAATGATGCAACATGCTCTATGTGTTCCTAAGGAAAACCAAATTGACACTTATGTAAAAATACTGATTCATTTATCAAGTTATTTATATTTATATCCTCACTTTTCCCTAAAAGTAGTACTCAATATCATTAAAATACTGCAAAAATAAAATTAGAATTAGAATTTCAAAATTCACAGAATAAGAATGCATTGATAAGAAAGCAATACCTGCACCTAGCAGATTAAAATTTAATGTAGCAGCTTAGGTATCAAATTTGTTTAGTCAAGGATATCTCTGCATGCTAGAAGAAGTAAAGTAAAGGAAGAACTAGCTATTCCTCAACCACTGTAAGTGTAGCAATAAGCTGCTGGCTACAAGAATCAGTCAGTGAACCAAAGGTATAGCATCTGAAATGTTTCCTGCCCAAATGAATTGCTGAACTGCATTTTAACCTCCTTATTCACACTCAAAATACTCTGGGTGCAAAGATCATTGGAAGAACATGTTTTTGCATGCAGGGCTCAGAGGTCCCAACAGCAATTTGTGACACCTCTCAAGCCCTCTATTCTTTACACCAATTTTACGGAATGTTTGGTGGTGGTTGTTGTTATTTTAAGGATCTCATTATAAAGAGATGCAGCATTATTTAGCTTACTTATGTGAGAATAAGCCTTGAACTCAATGGGACAATGAAGATACGGTGTATTGATTAGACAATATATCATCATCACAATAATCTAACAACAACAATGGAAATGCCGAAGAAAGGTTTTCTCTTACTTGGATTAATCTTCTATTTAACTAACCATGCTTCTTTTAAAATATAGCTTTTAGCAATGCAAATAGCACTCAATTTGCGCATTATTTACACTGATTTTATTTCACATTATAGATAGGACTAGACTTCCAGATGCTTGTAGCATTAAAAGTTCCAACAGTGTGAGAAGAGATTAGTGGCCAGTAATTATTAACAAGGAAACAAGGTAACTCCAGCTGGATTGGATTTGTGAGATTTTGCCCTCATGTTTCTAGTACAGACTTTCAGAAATTATACGTATTTCATCCTATATAGAACTGGCTGAAAGTTTAGATAAGGATTCTGTCAAAACTGTTTCCAGTTCTGCCAGAGCTGTTAGTTTTCCTCTCGAATTTAGACCAAACAGAAGCGTGTTGGGGGCAGGATGAAAGTGACATGCCTTTTTCACCCCTCTTCTTTAGTTTTTTTTCCCACAGCATCAGAACAAATAATGCAATGTCACTATTCTTCTGAGGAGCACTCAAGCAATACAAAATAGCATCCAGTGTGACTGCTGAGAAAAGTAATAGTTTATTTTGTAGATTTTTTATTTTGCAGCCTAACTTCTAAATCCTAGTGTCAGTCCCAACTAGAATAGGCCATTGAATCAATGGGACTGACCCATGTGTTGAAGAACTCAATAATACATGATTCTGTGGTCCTACTCTAGTCTTCTCTAAAGTACACAACTTTCTGTTTTCCTATTTTTTTGTGGGGAGGAATGGGTTCTTTAAGATTATGTTCATTTAATACTGTATTCTCGATTGATTGGCTATGTAAATTGTGGCATCTTACCACTCAATTGGTGATTATGATCACCTAAACTAATCCAAAAGAAAAAAAAAGCATGAGAGGGGAAGGTAACATTGAATGCTGAACATTAGTATTTGAGGCCAGAAAACAGAAACTGGAGAATGTTCGGCACAGTCCCAGATCCTACCCATCAAAGGCAGAATGCACGATAGAGTTTCTTCTGACCACAACTGGCTTCCCATTATTACTCCATCTGTGAAGGCAGCTTGTAGCCTTGTCAAGACAAGAAAAACGGTGCCAACAGTAATTTTTTGACAGCCAGCTGGTTCCCTTCTCTCAGTGGCTGCCACATATGTGCTGTAATGAATGCATACCAGAATGGCTTGGGAAGAAAATGGCAAACCCTTAACCCATGTTTCAATGTTTTTTGGCTTTTAAAAGTTTTTCTCTGTCCTGTCAATAACCATTCCAAATTTCTTCTGACATTTGCTTTGTAAAAATAAACAATTTACTAGACCAAATTAGTTCTGAAGAACTAATTAACTATGCTACTGTAAAAAGGAGGGGGGTTTCTCCCCAACCACCATACTTCCACAACAGTTCAAACCACACTGCCTTCATTTGTAGTATTCAAAATATAATATCAATTAGTCCTGTTTTACATATCTTATTTTTTTACATAATATACCAGGGAACAAAGACTTGCAACAGATTTTAGAACTATAATTACAATATTTGGACTGTTTCATAATGGGCTGGAATCCAACGAATGGCAACATAATCTGGATCTCAACAAGTGAGCTGTAACTTAACTCAAGTCCCACAGATTTCAATGAGAACAAAGCTCACTGAAGTCTGGATGCAAGCCAATTCCCTCTCCTCCTTATGCTATCCACAATTCTTCTTCTAGATGGCTTCTAATGACAAAAATAACCTAATGTAGCACATTTGCTGTATTGTAAACATAGCTTTTGAATGCAATATTATTTCTTCAATGTTTTGCCAAAAAATGAAAAACTTTCAATGTTATTTTTCCCTGGGAGAACACCTTTCTAGAAATCTCAGCATCCTCCAGTATGGCTATATAGAATCGCCTGGGAGTTCTGGCTGCTTGAATTCCCGTTAACTGAGATTCTATTGTATATACTAGGGGTATTACTATTCAACAGTCAGCCCTCCACTTTCGCAGATCCAATTAAACTGTTCTCTGGATCCTCCAGTGTGACTTGATGGTCAACTTCTGCTGGAAGGACCTAGAGATTTCCAGAGAGAACATTATCTAGGAATATTATCTAGGTGCTCCAATGCAATTCTATGCAGTCACCCTGGGGGATGTAGAGATTTCAAGATGTATCCTCTCAGGTAAAAATAACATTGAAAGTTTTTCACTTTGTAGGGGTCCTGTGCCCCTAACCACAGGAAGTGTGGAGACTGACTGTATTTCAGTCTTGTAAATCAGTATGAATACTATTCGAGACAAAAGAAAAATATGGCTGTGGAGGACTAAAGGGTTGCAAGAGGCTGAAGCCTGCAGTTCACAACTTGTGGTGTATGAGCCACATTTTGCCAATCTCAAATTATGAGAAATTGCGAGGAAAAAAACGTGCTTTTTACAATTACTGAGTCTTAGAATAAAAAAACATGGAAGCCAAAAACAACTGAAAGAAAAAGAGCTTGATGCTTAAGAAGGTCACAAGAGAAAACTATTAGTATCAAAAGAGAGTGGAATTTTAATACTGATTATAATTTAAATAATAATGCACATATGATTTCAAAAATAAAACATATAGAGCAATAAAAACAGATAAAGGGGAATGAGATCATATAAAGATGTATCAGTTAAGAGAAGATTCTGAAGTTTGGTATAAAGCAACAGGAGATGTCGGTGAAGAGAAACATATTGAAAGAGAAACATATTGAGGAATAGCATGCTTTATGTATAAATGGAAAAATAGAGTGCTAAAGAGTTGACAAGAAAGATAATAGGGTTTAAACTGAAAGACAGAAAGGACAATGAACAAGTCATTAAAGTAGTCAACACAAGAATGTATGAATAAGAGCGTTAGTAGAGTCGTTAGCTTTTTAAGAAACAAAAATTTGGAAGCATCAGAAATTGGAAACAGACAAAAGCATTAAGAAATCTATGAAGAAATCTATGAATTATATCAAAAGATGACAAAGGCTTACACACACGTATAGAAAAGAATCCATGTTGCTTAGCAAATATAAGAAGATTAGACATTTCACACAAAACAATTTCTAGAATTCAGTGTTTGAAAGCCAGACTGAAAGGGTCCAGAAGAAGAGAAGAAAGAAAAATGGGGCACTTAGAATAGAAAAATCTCTGAAGGAGCTGAAGATGAAATAAAGAAAAGACAAACAGGGCAATAGGTTCAAGAGGAGGTAATAATATAGAAGAGTTGTTTTTATGATTCAAAGAAACAAAAGTGTGTTTTAAGCAGGACGACGTAATATCCAACATAGAGTTAAAAGATAGGAGTAAGAGAGAAAAGAACACATGGAGAATAATGAAATAGAAAAGACAAGTAACAGGTTTTTTATTAAGTGGTGGAAAACTGCAATGGCTTCGGGGGTGTCAAATTGGCCCTGAGAATATCTTGGACTGCTTAAGACCCCTGCCATGCCTTCCTACCTTACTGTAAAAAAAAAAAAAAACTACATTGATGATATTTTTAAGAAAAAACTCCCTAGGTGATGACAAATCCCAAAATTCCTTTGGGTCTTCCTAACTGTTTATGGCCTATGAGAGACCAAATCTGAAAGTGACCTATACGCAAACATTTTCTTCTAATTTTTAAAGGTAAACTTTATTACAATTAGTACAATTTAGAGGAGGGGAATCTCCCCCATCCTAATGAGGAGAAACAGGACAATAGCCAGGATTTTGTTTCGGGAGGGGCTGGGATTTTGGTTTTTTTTGGGGGGGGGGCTTAGTCTGAGCGGGAGAGGGTCTACCCTAACAAACCTTTTGTATCGTTATCCGAATACCCCCATGCATATGGGATATATTGAGCATGCTGATCAGATCATGGTATGAATAAACATAACAATTTAAATAATAAATGTAAGGCCTTCTCGCGGACCACCCTGAGAATTTTTTTTGGGGGGGGCGAAGCCCCTCAAGCCCCCCCCCCCCCCCCCCCCCCGCTACATGCCTGAGGAGAAAGAAAGACTAATATTGGGCTTGAAATCAGACTTTGGGACCTGCACATTGCTAGTGGGCTACATTTTTTCTGCTCAGGTTTAGGGAATGACATTTAGTGAAAGAAAAAAGGAGTAAGATGACCTAGTACAGGCCTGCATAATGTGTTGGGGGCTGGATGTGGCCTTCACATTCTGTACTGGGTTTTATGAATTAGTCTCCTGTTTTAATATTGTATGCTTCATGTCGATTTTATCGATTGTTTTACTGATAATTGAGGTTTTATTGGTATAATTGTTTTATTGTTGTATCATTGATATTTGAATGTTTTATCGGGCTAGGCCCCATGTAAGCCGCCCCGAGTCCCTTCGGGGAGACGGGGCGGGGTATAAAAATAAAGTAGTAGTAGTTGTTGTTGTTGTTATTATTATTATTATTATTATTATTATTATTATTATTATTATTCACAAGGTTTTGGTGCGGCCCTCAGAGGCTCTGAGCCTAAGCCTTAGAGAGGGAGGTCACACGCAGATCTACAGCAGAGGAGCAATTGGAACCCCCATTCCCTTCACCAAGTGTTTTGCCTCTACATGTTTCCTTTCTGTATGCATCCAAGTTACCAAACTAATCTGTAGCAAAGGGGGCACCACCAGTAGACTCAGTTAGGATGCTGAAAGCCAGTGGTTCCCAACCTTTGGGCCTCTGGGTGTTTCAACTCCCAGAAATCCCAGCCAGTTTACCAGCTGTTAGGAACTGTGGGAGCTGAAGTCCAAACACCTGGAGGCCCAAGGTTTGGAGCCTCTGCTGTAAATTCTGGTCTCAGTTCAAAAAGTGGCCTGAGAAGATTGTTCTACTCAGGTTCGAGTAGTGGGGAGCAGAGATGAAATTTTAAGAGGTTTTGGACCTTGATTAAGGGACGTTGGAATCCTGGGATCCAGGTTATGCTAAAATTTAACATCAGATTGACTGTTTAAGTTGGAGAAGGAGGCAATAAAGAAGAAGGACCTCAGTTCTTTCCTCTGCCACTCTTCCTTTCTCTTTGCATCTGTCATCTCCTTCTCATCAGGTGGCAAAACCACCAACTCTGCACCGTTCACTTGTCAGGGAGAAATTTGGTTAGATTGCTCTTCCTTTTTCTTTGCTTCCGGGTTGCCTCTGTCGTCTCCACCTCCTACAGTGGGAAGAATCACCAGCCCTGCCATTCATTTCTCTCACTTGTGAGGGAGAAAAATAGCTTCACCATGAGGTTGTTGCAGGGTATTCATAGCAAAGTTAAGTCTCTCCCTCACAAATGAGGGAAATGAATGGCACACAGTTAGTGGTTTTTTTTCCTCCATTGGAGAAGGAGACAACAGAGGCAACCCAGAGATAAAGAGAAAGGAAGAGCAGTGGAGGCAAGAGCTGAGGCACTTCTTCTTTCCCTCAGAAAAGGACTGCAACTTGCCAACATGCTATGGGGAGAAGGGGAAATTGATGGTAATCCCCTTTGCTGTTTGCTCCCTCTCAAAATCATGGAGTGAGGTGCTAAAAATCTGTGACCCAAAGAAGTTTAGCCTATTTAATTTTGGTCCCTTACAACTGCCAAGTTGTACTTGCCTGAGAACAGCATAATAAAAAACAGCCAATATTAGGAGGAGACAGATGAAATACATAGAAAGAAATGATACAGTAAAATAGAGGGAGGTCCACCACTGCTTTAGAATTTTGCATGATCTCAGCAAAGGGACCTGGAAGATTGCTTTGTTTTAAAGGAATTGTTCAAATGTGGTGGTGGTGGTGGTGGGGGGGGGGGGGGGGGGTTGTGAAAACTATGATGACTGCTGCTTAGTTACATGGACTTTTAAAAGCAGAACTATTGGATGAGTTGTTTGCACTATTTTAATCAATAAGACTATTCTGTGCAAGGGGAGGAGATGAGGGTATATAGTAAAATTGACTGGCTCTGCAAACAAATTTTTAGTATAAACCTGCATGAAGAAAAATAGCACTTGTTCTGTTCTTGCACTGGAAGTGAGAAATCTCATGGTGGTTATTGATTTCTCAAAAGGTTGTCTCAACATGTCTATATGGATACATTATAGTGACTGGGAGGGAATTCTTTTTTTTTTATCATTTTCCCTCTAGGCCTTCGCATCACTAGGATTCCATGGGGAAATATAACCCGACTCCAAGATTACTCCTACACACAATCCAGCTAAAACAGGAAACATTAGCACCTGCACTGTAAATTGATGGCCATTTTGAAAGAAATTGGAAACAAAAAACAAAGAGATGAGAGTAGTCTGTAACAATTTATAGTGCATCCCCTGGAGGTGGGGTAAGAGTTAGCGCAATGAGATTAAACCACCAATCTGGAAAAAAGTAAAGGGAGATATCCCTTTTTTCTTTTTCTCACTCTTTAGACACTACTCCTATCAGATCAATTACATATCCTGTTTCCCTGAAAATAAGACCTAGTAGAGGTTTTGCTGAATTGCTAAATATAAGGCCTCCCCCGAAAGTAAGACCTAGTTTTTGTTTGGAAGCATGCCCACCGAACAGAATACCAGAACATGCAGGATCGGTACATGGAAATAATGGTAGTTATAAGAAATTTTTCATAGGATTCACAGTTTGTCTGGTTATGATGGTTTGTGATGACAACCACCGTACAATATATGATAAATGTTCAATTTTTTTTTGTTCAACAATAAATGTGAATTCTTCATGAAAAAATCAGACATCCCCTGAAAATAAGGCCTAGCATAAGTTTGGGAGCAAAAATTAATATAAGACACTGTCTGATTTTCGGGGAAACACAGTAGCAATAAAATTATTGATGCTCCCATATCCAGCATTGCAGAGAAAGTGCTTGACGAGAGAGGATTCATGAAATGTTTTCTCACCTTTCCTGCCCCTATGCAGGGCTGTAGCCAAGGAGGGGTGTGTGTTAGGGGTTCAACCTCCTCCACTGAAATTTTTCAGGTTTTTTAAAAACCTGGTTTACTCATTAATTTTAACTGGTTAACCAAATCCCCATGAGTGCCCACTGAAGTTTATCTGTCTTGAGTGCCCACTAAAGTTTATCAATGGAGCCTGATTTCTAAATTATTTTGCACTATGGAACTACTCTTCACGATTCGCTTGAAAAGTTTCAACCCCCCCCCCCCCCCACACACACACACACACACACATTTTTCTGGCTTTGACCTTGCCTCTATGCCTCTCCTTCTTGGAGGCTAGAACAACTCTGGTTTTAGTTTCAGGAAAAATGGGATACACTGAAGCACTACATTGCAAGTTTGAACTACAACACCACTAAAACAACAATCTAACTGATACCTCAATCTTCTTTTTATGAGTAAGAGAATGCACATTTTAATCAGTTCGGCTTCACTTTGCAACAAAGCTTCCATTGCTGTTACAAATTAATATGTATCTTTTGTGTTACAATTTGCTGCTCTTCTATATGGTTCTAAATAAATCACAAGAGCAGTTACTGCTAAACACAGGTACCAAGTGGGAGAGGCAGCTTTAAATCAAGAGTGGGGGTGGCTGAATCTGCTTTTCTAGCTCTTTGATAAACAGCAGAATCAATAGCTGAACAACTGATCAGTATGCTGCCTAATTAGAGTATTCTGTTAGTGCAACAGAGCTGTCATGAAAAGGTTCCATTAGTGCCCCAGCCAATACAAAAATAATGGATTTTTAAGCATATCCTGCTATACCAAGCTGGAATGCAGCAGGGAAGGAAGTAGTTCAGGTATGGGGAAAATGGGTCAGGGCCCTTTTTGCTACAGTCTTCAGTCCCAAATACAATTAGAATTGAACTGCAAGCACATCCTATAAAATTAATTTCTGTTTAAAATGAGTTTTATTCAATCAAGAATGCATTGGGCATTCTTGACAGGGTATGTGCATTTCATACTTCTGAGTGATACAGAAGTGGAAAGAAGTTTTGGTTTAGGATTTGAAGTAAAGATTTGATGCAGAGTTGGATGTTGGGAAACCTCATTTGCAAAACATAGTGGTGAAGGGCACCAACCATTTCAGAGAATCAACTGATTTGGGAATAAAAATATTAAATAACCATTTACCAAAAAAAGGGGGACATTTTTTCTCTTTGTATTTCTTGATATTTTACTCTGATAGGATACAATGGCAGGTTCATGAACATAAACCTGACATTTGCAGGAGTATATCTTGGAGGATTCACAGCACATACATCTTCTGAAGTTCTCCCATAATCAAGAAACTAGTGGTGGGATCGCCAGTCCAACCATCTGTGTCCCAAAAAATCCAGTCAGACCAGTGGGGCATGCTACTGTCTTCCTGGCACACAGTGTTGTACTGTTCTTCAGGGAAATCCACAGGAAAGTACAACCAACGTAAGATCAGTCTGTCTGTGGAGAGATGCTTAAGATGGCTGAAGTATATGTAGATTAGGAATGGATATATCCATTCACAAGTACAAGTTGAACATCCCTTATCCAAAATACTTGGCAACAGAAGTGTTTTGGATTTCAGATTTTCTTCAGATTTTGCATATGTATGTGTGTTTGTGTGTATGTATGTATGTGTGTGTGATATTTCACATTCTTGATAACATAGGCTCAATTTGTATTCAGTGTCAGGTTGAAATACTGACAATTAGTAACCGCCATTGATAAGAACAACAAACCAGCAAGAATTTTGCACAATTCTACCTGATGTTCAATTGTTCCAAAATATTTCAGAAGAATTATTCTGTGGAGAAAAAGATAAGTTTGTGTGTGTGTGTGTGTGTGTGTGTGCACGCACACGCATTTCTGCCAAAGGAAACAGTGCTTTCTGGGGAGAAAATAGGCATTCTGCAAAGGAGATCATGAGTCTTTCCTCACATTCCTCTTAAACATTTTAATATATGGAGAATATAGCAAGGAATATTATTTTTCTCCTAGAGTGGGGGGGGGGGGGGACCTGCAATAGTTCACCCTCATGTGTGAGGAAAATCTAGTTGAAGACTTACATGCCTAATATAGATTTCTATGTATTTCACGGACATATCTGTTCCCTGTATAGATGAGTGGGAAGAGTCAGTGAAGGAAATGTCAGTGACTGGTTTTCAAAATGACGGATGCCAACTTTTGTTGATTTGGGAAGGTAATGTCTGAAGATAAAAAAATCTACATGTAAATAGTTCCCTGTCAACTTTAAGATTTCATACTAATTCACAGCTCTGGTGGTTTGCCAGTCAAAATGGGAATGAATACATCAGAAGCAATGCTAGATGATTGAGTGTTCAATAGGGAGGTTTCTGACAGGTCCGTTTTTGGAGCTGGTGCAAATTTCTTTAAAAGCCCAAGAGAATCCAGGATGAAAGCTTGGAATGAAGGGATCTTTCTCAGGTTGGTTGAGACAAAAAGGTTAAGAAATAAGACTATCAAATTTTGTGTGACATGTGTAGATATATGGGATGAGAAGGACTCTTTAGAAATGAGTTTGAGTCAAACGCATCTGTCAAAAGCACAGCAAAAATATTCTAGACAGGAGAAGGTTGTTTTGGCAGCCAACCATGGAAAGAGAATTGTTAATACAGTGTGGCAAGCAGTCCTAGAACTTGACTAGCAAAAATGTTTATAGGATAGTAGCCAGGTATTCACGAGAGAAAAGGGAAAAGACAAAAACAATTTGGTTTGTCTTTGAATAAAACCTTCACTTGTTCAACTAACGGTAGTCAAGCTGTGTTTTAGCATTTATACACATATAACCAAAATCTGTTTTGACTTCTAGCAATGCAATTTCACCTGTGGAAAATATGATTAATTAATTAGATTTACTGCTCATGAAGTATTTGTTGAAATAAATGGAATAGTAAAATTTAAAATTACCACTTGAACTGACTAGCTGAACTGAAAAATCTTGCTTGAAGATGTCTTAGATACTGGTTTATTTCTAACTTACAAGGCAGAAGTTGAAACTTGTAATGTTTCTAATAAACTGTAAAGTTATTTATAGAATACATATTTTAATGGGGGGAAATGAGAGCCGCCACCACTGACCATCTGCTCTTACAATAAGAATATTATGTAAATCTCAAGGTTTTGGGCCATCAATGCTTATAGAGTTTTTAAATGAATGAAGTAATAACGCCAGTACATCAACTCCACACAACGATGGCTAAATAATTATGAAAACAGCTCTGATAAATTAATGGAGATGAAGGCTTTTTTTTTTACCACTTCCGTCTGCCTGTCCAGCCTCCTGAGAACCACAAGCTGGATCATTCCACGAATATTTCCTTCCATAGACATTGAACGCCTCAAAGTCTCCATGGCTTCATGGTTCGATTTTCCAAGCAGAGACTCCCCATTCACTGCAATAAGTTGATCATTTTTTCGCAGGCGGCCATCCTACAAAACAAAAAATTATTAAATGTATTCACATAAACAACAGCAGCACAGGAAGTGTAACATGTCTGAGACTGATAAAGTTTTCCATATAACCTGTGAAAGCACATGTTTATGAACATCTGTTTACATTTAGCATTATCCCCACTTGTACCTTGGAAAGCACTTTATGAGTTTGGCATATACAAAAGTTGTGTAGAAAAGTGTCATCTTGGTTATTAGCGTACTCAAAGAGTGAAACAAATCTGGTCAGAAACAAGCAAACGAAAGAAAAATTGGCAGATCATTCAATTATTATTCATGCCAAAAGAATCAGCATATTCCAAAGTCTGATCTTTACAATTAGTCTAGGAAAAATATGGTTGAACTTTAAAATAATTGCAACAGTATTTCTCCCTAAAGAATAACTAATTACCATCAGAATAATACCTTCAACACAGAGACACACACATATCTAGATTTATAAAGTGCTAAACACTGAAATATAATACAGACTCACTTGAATATTTATATTATCAACAGAAAAAGATGAGAAAAACGACAAAGCCCCAATACTTCTAAATCAAATCTTGGAGATTTCCTGTGAAGTTTATTTAACACCTGCTAATGCAAACTGAAATGATCTTATAGCTCCATCACAGGTCTGGTGTTGGTCTGGCGTTAATAATCAGTCCATTAGCTTCTAACTTCAAATATAATGGTCAGAATTTTCTTGGTGCACTACAACAATATAATGTTTCTCTATGCTGGTGTAGTGCACATATAGAGGACTGTACAATGGCCAAACTTCTTTCCTGCCACTGCTGAGAGGAAGAGATGCTGGCTCTTGACCAACGCATTACTGTAACGGCTGTTTTCCAGGTAGGTCTTTGATGACTGGTTCTTCTAGGAAGACTGGCTAAGAAAACTGCACTGAACCTTTCTGCAGCAACTATTCTAGTGGCTATATGCTGTAGTCAATGGATACTAGGGCTGTACGATCAATAAAAAATGTTTCAAAACTAATTAAAAATTAGGGGGCACTGGCGTATTGTTTCTAAAGTGTTTCTAAAGTATCATTAGTGAAAATTTCATTACTATAAGGAGAGTGATGAAATTTTGTTAATTTTTTAGTTATAATTGTGGGGAAACTTCAAGGGCTCCTTTCTCCCTCATTTTACAGCTATTGAGGTGAAACTTGCTACAATGGTAGAACATATTTATGACTTTTAGCTCATCAAATTTCAGAATGTTTTGCTTATCCACAAATTAACATTTTTTAAAAAACTACAAAAACTAACTCCTTGAATTTTCTATACAATGACACAAGATTACAGGGGATCATTTCCACAACTTTCAGAAATATTCACACATCTACTGATTTTAGGGATCTTTTTAAAAGTTCTGACAGAAACATTTTTTAAAGCCACAACAGTTATCTCTCATATTAACCAATGGAAGTTACATTTAGAAATTTTTTCCCAGCCCAGCACAGAGATTTACTTTCTAGAAGTATAAGTCAGTCCTCCTCTTTGCAGATTTAACAATTTAGTGGAACTCTGGCTGGCCTCTGCTACGGAGGGACAAATCTCTCCCCTATCTTGATTGGGGCTTTCTGATGCTAAGCTGAATTCTGGGAAATGTAGTTTAGGGCAGGGCGTAGGGCTCCTAGCATTCTCAAACTACATTTCCCAGAATTCTGTGCTTTCTCAGTCTCTTTCGCAATGAACTCTGCTTTCTTCCTGCTGCTTCCCTCTGCTAATGCAAACTGAAATGATCTTTCAGTTTGCACTCCTTTCCACCTACTTCCAAGGAAGCCCCTCGGATCCTAGACCAGTATCTGGCCGCTGTGATGGGTTGGATGAGGGCCAACAAGCTGAAGCTCAATCCTGATAAGACAGAGGTCCTCCAGATCAGCCGTTCGACCGATCGGGGCATAGGGTGGCTACCTGTGCTTGACGGGGTCACACTCCCCCTGAAGGCGCAGGTCTGCAGTTTGGGGGTCCTCCTGGATTCATCGCTGTCACTTGATGCCCAGGTGTCGGCGGTGGCCGGGAGGGCCTTTGCACAATTAAAACTTGTGCACCAACTGCGACCGTACCTCGAGAAGTCTGGCCTGACCACGGTGGTCCACGGTCTAGTTACCTCAAGGATGGATTACTGTAACGCGCTCTACGTAGGGCTGCCCTTGAAGACGGTCCGGAAATTACAGTTGGTACAACGGTCGGCAGCCAGGTTACTAACTGGAGCTGCTTACAGGGAGCGGTCAACCCCCCTGTTTAAGCAGCTTCACTGGCTGCCGATAATATTCCGGGCCCAATTCAAGGTGCAGGTTATTACCTATAAAGCTCTAAACGGTTCGGGACCTGCCTATCTTCATGACCGCGTCGTCCCCTATGAACCCACCCGATCGCTGAGATCCTCCGGGGAGGCCCTCCTCTCACTTCCACCTTCCTCACAGATACGTCTGGTGGGGACAAGAGAGAGGGCCTTCTCGGCTGTGGCCCCTAGGCTCTGGAACTCCCTCCCCAGGGAGATTAGTTTGGCACCCTCCCTACCATCCTTTAAGAAACAATTGAAAACCTGGATGTTTGGGCTGGCCTTTGGAGAGACAGCCATCGGATGACCAGCCTCACTATAATTCTATTCTGAATGCTATTAGGTTCCTCTCATCGGGATATTTTAATCTAATGATTTTATCTTATATTACTGCTATAGTCCCCCCACCACCACCTTTTAAGTTGACTGAATGGCATTGGTGGTTGTTTGATATTATTACTGCTGTATAAACCTTTGTTTTAACTTCTGTTTTATTATCTTATTGTGTTTTAAACTGTGTATATTGCTGGTGTATTTGTGCTGTTACTTTTGTAACATTGTGAGCCGCCCCAAGTCCCCACGGGGAGATGGTGGCGGGGTATAAATAAAGTTTTATTATTATTATTATTAATGGCAAGAGGCCATTAATTTAAAGAGAAATGGCAGACTTTTTGGCTTTGCTTTGCTTGCTTGGGCTGAAAATAAAACTGACTTTCGGAAGCTGCTGAGTTTTACAAAATTGAAATAAAAAAGTATTGGGTAAGTTTTAATTCTTAAGTTTTTGGCACAAACCATGCCAACTCACTTTGTAAGTACGAATTTAACTAATTTGATCCAACTTATGACTAACGAAAATTTTTCACAGCCCTAATGGATACCTTCTAAGGGCAATTATTCTGTTAAATATTTAAGTGTTATTTTTCCTCCCAGAAGTTTCTGCTTTCCTTAAGCATGACAATTTTATGATATTTCAACCAGCTTTTCCCTCAGTTAACTGATCTCAAAATAATATGATTAATCATATCCAAATAAAGAAAGGAACTTCAGAAATAGGCCATGATTTTTTATTAATTATTATTCTACTTATTTATATCCCACCTTTTCCCCCCAATACCAGGACACATGGCAGTTAACAACATATTTAAAACAATACAAGCAACTGAATGAAAGTATAAATAGAAGATTTGTGAAGTTAAAATAGTCTAAATTCAAAATATTAAAAGGCATTAAAAGACTACATAGAATCTCTATGACATCAAAAGACTAAAACTAGTCAAGTTATAAAAGTCTGATGGCACAAATAGGTTTTGAACTACTGATATAAAAAGAGCATGGGCAGAGCCATATCAGTCTCTCTACAGAGGGAGTTCCAATGTCTGGGAGCAGCTACCAAAGAGGCTGTCTGCCTGTTCACCCCAAATGACCCTCAAAAGGTGATGGGGCATAGTAAAGGGCCTTTGCAGATGATCTCAGAGCTCTAACGGGCTCATAAAGAGATACAGTCCTTTCCAATAAGCTGGACTCAAGTAGTATAGGGCTTTATAGGTCAAAACCAACATTTTGAATTGTGTCCAAAAGCAGACTGGCAGCCAGTGGAGCTGTTACAACAAGGGGGTTATGTGCTCCCAACTATCAACCTGATTGCAGCCCTTAGGGCCAACTAAAGTTTTTGAGTACTTTCAAAGGCATACAGGTGGAGCACATTGCAGTAATTTAAGCAAAACATAAAAAGGCATGTACCACCATAGCCACATTTGACTTTACCAGGAACAAATACAATTGACACACAAGCTTTAATTGTACAAAAGCACTCTTGGTGACTGTTGAAACCTGGGCCTCCAGACGCAGGGCTGAATCCAGTACTCCTCCTAAATGGTGAACCTCCATTTTTCGGGAGAGTATAACACCATCTAACACATACTGAATCCCTATTTTTTTTGTGATTGACCAGGAGTACATCTGTCTTGTCAAGATTAATTTTCAGGTTTTTTGCAAGCACCAGTTTAGCACAGGAATGCCTTCCTTAGAATTAAGTGAGAATTTATAATAGAGCTTTGTGTAATCAGCATTATGGTGACACCTGATCCCTCAAACTCTGAAGACCTCTCCCAATGGTTTCATGTAGATTTTAAATAGCATGGGGGACAAGACAAAACCCTGAGCGATACCACAGGACAATGGCCAAGGAGTCAGGCAGAAGTCCCTTAGCACTATCTTCTGAGACACCTTGAATCTCTTTTGTAGAGAGAAAATGCAAGGTATAAACATCCACATATACAAAAGCATAAACATAAACACAATAATTCTGAGACTACACTTTCAGGAAAGAGTGGAACCACTGAAGAACAGTTCCATAAAGCCCTATTCCAGGGGGCAGCATAAAATTGATGCCATAGTTGGTGGTATCAAACATTGTTGAGAGGTCCACAAGAAGTAAGGGGTCATCAGCTAAAGCAATCAAACCAGTCTCTCTCCCACAACTATTATTTATTTATTTCCAGAATTTATACCCCGCCCTTCTCACCCAGGGGGACTCAGGGCGGCTTACACAGTTGGCAACATTTAATGCCAAGAACATAATAATAAAACAAAAACAGTACATATAATCAATTAAAACTATAAAAATACATCATTAAAATACATTATAAAAATTAAAACATATGTAAATTAGATCCATTTGTCTAAAAACCTCATGCTTCAGCCTTCAATCGGACCATGTCGACGTTATCATATTATTCGTTAAAAGCTTGTGCACACAGCCATGTTTTCACAGCCTTTCTGAAACCCAGAAGAGTTGGGGCTTGTCGGATATTTGTGGGGAGGGTGTTCTACAGCTGGGGAGCCACCATCAAGAAGGCCCTGTCCCTCGTTCCCACCAGCCGCGCCTGCGAGGCAGGTGGAACCGAGAGCAGGGCCTCTCCAGATGATCTTAGGGATCTAGCTGGCTCATATGAGGAGATACGTTCGGATAAGTAAATTGGGCCAGAAACTATGTCTGAAACCAGACTGAAATGGATCTAGATAATAGGTCTCACTGAGAAATCCCTGGAGCTTAGAAGTCACCACACACTCCAGTACCTTGGCCAAAATTAGAAGAGTGGAGACTGTTCTATAGCTGTCAAATATATTAGGCTCCAGAGAAGATCCTTCCAGAAGAGTTCTTTCCAAAGCCTCCTTCAGACATGTTGGAGCTCAATCTTGTTGTTATTTCTCCTCTGGGCTGTTTAATTAACCTGGATGTGGTGACTCTCCATGGATCCTGTACACATCTTTAGGCTGAACAAACAGAGTGTAAATCTCCACCAGCACCCACCCACTCTCCTGACCATTGGCTCCAGGCACTCCACAAAACTCCTCCACAGCTGAATGGCACTAAGACACATTCCCAATTGCTCATGGCCAGCCAGTGGCTAGGGGACGTGGAACTGGCCCTGATGAGCTTGCACTGGTCAAAGGTGCTCCACAAAAAGGCACCGGATAATTTCTTGTGCAATGCCCATAAATTACTTACAGTGGAAGAACTGGAGTTTCCCCTAGTCTAAGACATTAGGATTCTGGTAATAGTTTGGAAAACAGTTTTAAGAACAAAATCTTGTAATAACTTTTCAAGGGTTCTATAACTAAAGAGTAATAGGAAGATGTCCTAGGACACATCGTTTTACTAATATCCAGCTATAAATGATTTCTACGTGTCATCAGATTGGTTGTTCTTAAAAACAACTTCCCAAGCACTGCCTTTTGTCAGTCCATGAACAGTCTTCAGTTTTTATAAGAGCCCCATCTCGAAGAGCAGGTCTGGTGACAAATCTGTGAAACTTTCAAATATGTTTCGTACCAACTGCTGATGGATTGGTTTCTACTTCATCCGCCCCTGCAGACAGTGATTTCCTGTAAGTTTTTTTGCTTTATTTTTGTTATAATCTGAATTTAGATGCCAAAGAAACTTGATTGATTGACTGATGTTCTGTAACTGTTGCAGACTAAATGGATATTCAGAATGCCTCAACCTATGTAAATCAAAAGGCTTCAGCTCACATTAAATGGGCTATGTTTAGATTTAAGTACATTGCAGGCCTTCTAAAATACACTATAGTTGACTCTTCACATCTGCTAAGATTAGAAGTAAAAAAAAAACACAAATGAAAAAATGCATTTGTATTGCCTGAGAGAACACCTTTCTAGAAATCTCTGGGTCCTCTAGCTCAACTCTATAGCGTAAATCACACTGGAGGACCTAGAGATTCCTAGAGGAAACATATAAATCAAATTTGTTAATAATAAAATACACAAAAGTGAAACCCATAAATGTGGATAATGGATAGTAATTGCATTGCTCAATAAGGCACTCCTTAAACTTAAAAGTTGCAGTTTTAAAACACAAAACCCGATGTGACTGAGGGCTGCAGTACGTGACTAAAAATCTCTCTTTTCAATGCTAAACAGGAAAGATAACTTGCCTTCTCATTTGCATTATCATCCTCCAGCCTCTGAGCTATTTGGTTGTTTTTTTTAGGAATTCCTGATAATTTACAAGATTTTATGTTGTAGGTCAATGATTCCCAAAGTGCCCCCTAGTGGGCGCTGCAGCAATCTAGGGAGGCAGTGATGGCACCTATTAGGACACGGGGGTGGGGCCATGGGGAGGGGCCTCTTCCCAAGTGCCAGAGACAGGGCTGAGCACCCGAGGCAACAGTTAGGACACACAGGGGGCAGAGCTAGAGGAGTGGGCATGGCTTCTTCCCAAGAGCCCGAGTACAGGGCTGAGAATCTATACCTCTCCTGAGGTACTTGCTGGGACACAAAGGGCGGAACTAGGGAAGGGGGCGGGGCCTCCTTCCAAGAGCCTGAGACAGGGCTGAGCCTCTATATTTCTCCTGAGAGGCCTTTTAGGACTAAAGGGTGGGGTGGGGGCCTCTTCCCAAGAGCACAAGACAGGGCTGAGCCTTTGTATACCTCCCCTGAGGCGCTTGTTAGAACACGAGGTCGGGGTATAGAGGTTCAGCCTCATCAGGCACTTGGGAAGAGGCCCCGCCCCCTCCTCTAGCCCCGCCCCCTGTGTCCTGGCAGGCACCGCAGGACAGAGATAGAAGCTCAGACCTGCCTCAGAGCTTGTAACTCCACACATCCGAGTCCTGGCCTCCCATTTGTGGCCCCACCCACCTCCCCCTCCCCCTCCCAGCCCTGCATCTTGGACTAGGGGAGAGGCTCAGCCCTGCCCTCTTGAGTAGGAGCCATGCCCACCCCTCTAAGCCATGCCCCACTTTCCAGGGGGCACTAATATTTTTTCTGGAAAGGGGGCGGTAGACCAAATAAGTTTGGGAACCACTGCTGTAGGTGAAGGTCCCCTGTAAATCAGCAGAAAATAGTTCCCAGAGCTGTTTTGTCTCTCCCAGTCCCATCCCTACATACTTTTATACATATTCTTCTTTGTAAATCTGGAACTGTGAACTACTGCTTGTTATGGTCTCCAGACTGGCAGTTTACATTAAAGTAGGTCTGCATTCATCACCTACAATAAAAAAGCTCTGAAAAATGTGCAGATAACTTTCGATTACATTATTCGCAGAAAATGGGATGGTGTAGCCCACAGTGTGAGTGGAGATGAAGGAATCTGCACTTGCATACTTCCCACAATTTCTGTTCCCTAATACAAATGGATCCATATGCAATCATGCCCAACTGGCAAGCACATCCTCAGTCTGTCTCGGTCTCCTGTTACCTCTGAAAGAGTCAAGGATTTTAAACCACTACTCATTTTAAATTTTAGCATCTGCCGTTGATTCATTGGTGCCTACAGCATATAATCATATCCATTATAACATAAACAAGCAGTGCTCCTTATTAAGGAAGTAACCTCTCTTATCTGAGAGACATCTTAGTCAAAAAATATTCATATTGATGCCATAAACCTGAAGAAACCTAATATGGACTGAAAGGGTCTGCAATGAAAAAAGACTCTTAGAAAAGGAAGCGGCATTGAAAAACCATTAGCTTGCTTACAGTGAATTTGATTCAATCACAAACTCATTAAGAGTTTTCTATAAGCACTTGTCAGATTTGCTTACATCTCTCATATGTCTTAGTGGTCCATAATATGTATATTTTCAATTCGGATCCTCCCACTCTCTACAATCATTCAAGCATTTAGTATATTCAACATTATAGTCTTGCCAACTCTAAACACACATTCTTCTCCTTACAAATAATGATTAAAGATGTTATAAGAATAGTACACCAAATTGTATGAACTAACACAGAACCTATGTTACGATGGAGAAAAGGAAAATGGCCTATGAATTGGATTAGAAGATAAAGCAAAGGAGATGTTTTACAATAAATACACAGATCTAAGATAGCAATAGAGTGAATCAGGCATCATGCTCAAGAGGCATCCCACACTAGAATATAATATGAACATTTAGGAACTGGTATTTGCACTAACCTGTGACCTAAGAAACACATTACAACAATGAATCAATATAAGCTCATGAAGTCGTATATGGTGTACTGAAAAATGCAGGCAAATACAGCTATAAGGATACTATCAGATTTTATTTCCATTACGATACTTTCATATTAAGAAATAGTATTCAATTTTAACTTGGATTTTTACATTCCTTTTAAAGCCTATTATTCTACCTCCTCTTTCAAAATATTCCTCTATTGCACAAAAGAACTGTAAAAAGAAATCTTGGGGCACAAAATAGGAAAACGTCTAGACCATCGTCAAAGGAGGTGTGCCTGCTGAGTACAAGGCCGTTGGGAATCCATATCGTACAGGAAGTGATCTCTAGCAGACAAGACTCTCTGCCCCACCTCCATAGTAAAGAGGCGTAGAATAGTTATTAGACAAGGTATTCGCCATTTCTATATTTCAATACAATCCTTACAAAAATGAAAGGAACACATCATTTCAATAGTCGAGGAAAAAGAATGAAAACTTTTCTTGTTGGGAGCTGTTATGGCGATTTTGAAGTTCTTTTCCACTATTTTTGGTGTTCAAGTCAGAGTTCTTTTATTAGGATTCTTTGCTTTGGGATCTTCTAAAAGATGTAGCAAAACTATGGAAGCATTGTTCAAATGAAGCTTGGCATTCTTGTTGTCATAGACAGAACGCCACCAAATAGAGTACAACACAGTTTATTAAAGTTACAGAACTAAAAAATGCCCGTAGGAAGCAAAGGACTAGGCAAACACTTGTCTTCAGTGTGAAAAGTAACAGAAACAGCTCCGTTTGAATTAAAACGGTTCGAAAGGATAAGCCGGATTAAACAGGAGTTTAATCCGGATTAAAACAAAAGTGCTTACTTCAGCCTGACAATTTAAACAAACAAAAGTTGGAAAACAGAGGTCAAAATGAACACAAAAAACTGGCAGCAGATTCCTCTCTGCTACTCAAAAGCTACAGATGAGTAACTCAGGCTGTTTACTCCTCCGTGCAACGAGTGAAATCCGGGTCCAGGCACATCAATCAGGGTAACGACGGTCAGCATGGGTCCCAATCCGGTCCAAGGTCGAAAGCCAAGTGCAGACGTCCACAAGTTCCACCGATAGCCACAGAAGGGATAGTCCAGAGTCGTAGTCAGTCAGTCAGTCCAGCGTCAATCCAGAGTAGGTAATTAATGTCCGTCAAAAAGACGACGGAGGTCCAAGCTATCAAGATTAAACACAAGTTGCACAGAAAAACCCCACACAGTTCCTCCCGCCGTCTATGCCCAGTGTCCTTGGTAACTTACGTATCCAGCAACGAATCACACCCGTCTTCAGGAAGTTCCCCAACAAGAGCCCAAGCGTTCGTCCAGATTACCTTGCCCAACGCAATTAACCATTGATCCTAAACCCCATTTTATCCCAGTTCATAACTCCTCATCGCTGTCAGCTGCTATCCTAATTCCAGGTGCCTCATCATCATCATCCTCATCAGAGCTAAAACACCTTTGACTACGCCCCACAGCATCCCCAGCTGTGGATCCCGCTCCATCCCTCCAGCCCGTCCATGGGTCTGATCCTGCAACCCGCCAATTGCCTCCCATGCTATCATTGCCGGCGACACCCAAATCCTCCCTCACACGAATCCACTCCATGTCATCCTCCTCTGAGCTAACCATCTCTTCCTCCATTCCCTCGGTAAAACCCTCAAATGAGTCTTCATCTGTTGGTTCTGCAAATAAGTCCCGGAGCCGTTTCCTTTCACGCTCCTCAAAAGAGTCTGACTCTCGAGGAGTCTTACGACCACGTCTCCTAGTACCGGAGCCAGAAGGCTCAACCATAACACTTGTCATATAAATTAAGGCTGAGCGTGGTTGGTTGAGTGCATTGACTCATTCTGTGTAGACCACAGAGTGCTCTTGGATGCACTGATCAATGCCTGTGACAGATATTTTCAAGCCAAAACCATGTTAAGGTATAGCGATGCTGATCTAATAACCAAGGTGTGTCAGGCCACAAAATGAGCATTTCTGACCATGCTTGTTCTAAACCCCTGGTTTCATATTCTGGTTTATAAGCAGGACTTAAGTTACAATTTTCTAATTAGGGCATAATTAGAAAATTGTTTAAGAATCTAGGATATATTGAAAGTATACAAAGGGAAGGCCAGAGGAATTTTATTTCATTCTGATTTACTCATTTTGTAAGCCTTAAGATTATTTCATATGTACATCTTTTATGATATTGTAGTATTGAAAAAATATAAGATCTGCCTATGACAAATCTACATTTAGTGATAGGTTAATTAAAATTGACAATTAGTTAACTGTATCTTTCTTAAAAAAGAAAGAGAGGGCTCTTGCTAAAGTCCAGCAAATGTGCCGGCAAACTGGTTCCTGTAGTCATAAAGCTCATCAATTGGCCTGTCAAAAGTTGCAACCTCCACAACATATATGGACCTGCTATACCCATAAATTTATGGGTATGCTATACCCATAAATGTGTGAACTCCAATAATAAAGTACTGAGTCAAGAATAAAAATCCAGCTTGCACCTGGGCCATGAGAATGCAAAGCTACAAAAAAAAAAGTTTAGAGAGGCACACACTACAGTGGCTCTTGCAGCATTATGAACACCTTAGTCTTAGTGCTGGAGGATAAGCTGTTTCCTGCAATTGCTAAGGATCTGAACAGCAATTTATAGAGCAGTCAATTTCCTTTTATAACTCAGTACAGTATTTCTAGTCCAGTATGATACTGGGGAAAATTGAATTTGCTTTAGCATTAACCTATTTCCCAGATACTATCCCAAGGCATTTCTGAAACTCATTTATTAGACCAGCATCATACTCACATTCTCTCGTCTTGGTTATCGTAAACTATCGGTAAAGAGACTCTAATAAACTTACAGAAATAATGACTGCATATGCGACTCTTTTCAAAGCAGAACCTCCATTCACTTAAACTCAAGGTAGATGCTTAACACAACAATATGTATAGTTCTTAAAGGAAATCATAATTATGTAAGAGAACAAGAGCACAGGATCGACAACAGCAAGAAAAATTAAAGAGCATAAAAGTTGAAAAGCACTACTTGATTTGTGTGTCACATGATTCTTCAAGTTAACTATAAAGGAAGAGCTAAGTAACAAACAAAGTAGAGGTGGATAAGTACCAAATAAATGTTGTCACTAGCAACAGTAACAGGGAACGCTTTGCAGTTCAACAACATCTCAGTCTTTCTAGTCCTACTATAGTGGCGTGATGTTCAAGAGGCCTTTACAGAAGTGGTATCTCAAGCACATGTTTCGGGAAGAAAATGCACTCTAAATGTGCTCATTCATGAAGTAAATAAGGGGCAACAAAAGTAAAAAAGTTAGTTTCTTGTCTTATTTTTCGAAGCAGATACTGTGTATATCAACACTGTGCCATTGTGAATTCTTGTTATATTCAAGTTCAAGTTCAGTGACTTATTTGAGAGAAGTGGGACATCGTTATATTTGTCCCATAGGAATTTCTACCTTGGTGTTACCTCCACTGTTGCTACAACACAGAGTGGTGTTTTCAAATCTTTGTGAAGTAACAGAGCACTTTATCTTTTTAATACGAATCTTCTTCTTAGGCGATCCCTCGTAATTCGAGGATGATGGTCTTCCATCTCTGTTGTATTTTTCTTGGAAGACACCTGTGCGTGATTTTTTTTTTAATGTGTGGAAGTCTGTGCATGGCGAGTCAACACACAGGCTTCACAGAGTGAGGTCCCAGCAGTGGTGTGATTAACACAACGAGAGTGGCTTCTCAGTCTGTTGCAGCCTTCTTCCGCCTTCACAGCCGTTATAACATGTACCATGTTATCCTCTGCCTGCTCCGCCGTTGAGGTCTTTGGGTCTTCAGATTGTTCTTGGTCTGGATCCTCCCCTGTGGCCACTCCTGGGAGTGCATGACTCCAGTGGTTGTGCCCGCAGGTTCAATGGAACAGGCAAGCCCCCTCACCATGACAAGGTGACAATCCATCAAGAGGGTGAATACGAATACGGGGAATGATATCAGGGTGTCATACTCCACACAGAATCATAGAGTTGGAAGAGCCTCATGGGTGATCCAGTCCAACCCCCTGCCAAGAAGCAGGAAAATCGCATTCAAAGCACCCCCGGCAGATAGCCATCCAGCCTCAATTTTAAAGCCTCCAAAGAAGGAGCCTCCACCACACTCTGGGGAAGAGAGTTCCACTGCCGAACAACTCTCACAGGGAGAAAGTTCTTCCTAATGTTCAGGTGGAATCTCCTTTCCTGTAGTTTGAAGCCATTGTTCTGCGTCCTAGTCTCCAGGGCAGCAGAAAACAAGCTTGCTCCCTCCTCCCTATGACTTCTCCTCACATCTTTATACATGGCTGTCATGCCTCCTCTCAGCCTTTTCTTCTGCACATGTTCACAAGAAGGCTGGGGAGCAGATTTGAGCAAATGTATAACGTTTAACTAGAAAACACAGTACACCAAATCGTTCAGAAGCTGGGGGAAGAACTATGCTTAGATCCACTTCCCTGCCATTTTTGCCCCACTGGAATCTCCATAGATATACTCAAGAAAGCAAACTATTGATCATGGGATCATCTGCTTTAATGGTTCCAGGAGAAGCAATTCACAATTTTTTAAAAAATGAGGGGGGGGGGGGTCATGTCCAAGAGAGTTTGTCTTTTAATGGTCCCTTTGAAATGGGGTTTTCATTGCTAAAACAGTAATTTTAATTATTTCTTTTCCTCTAGTTTTTGAACTGGGTTAGTTTTTCTTCTGTAAAAAAAACAAAAAAAAACAGTTGCCTCCCAAAAAGACCATGAGGGCCATAATTCTTGTTCATGATCACCAAAATTTCCTCAGAGAATATACCTATCATGTCAATTATCCTTTTATCCAAGCACTCTAATGGAACAAGTCTGTTCTAAAATAACACATGTCATTGTCATTTCTTGCACTTTGAATTATTTGTCTCTATTGTAAGACATCAAGGTATCATAAGGCCTCCCCACTGACAGAATAATATTTAGCTGAGTTTATAAACCAAATCCTTTCTTTGCTGCGATATTCCATTTTTTTATTAAAAGAATTTAATATTGGGAGAAAAAAAGGGAATGGTTTGGCAAAGAAAGCACATTTTAGACATAATAAACATCTTAATTAGGCTAAGCTGCCTACAAGATCCTTAGTAATTTTAATCCCTTAGTAAGTGACACCAGAATAACAAAGGAATAAAAATGTCTAAAGTCATTATTAATTCCCCCAAACATGGTTACTGGTGTGTCCCCATTATTATAAACTTGGACTATTACATATCTTTTAACTTTTTTCTCTATGGTGTTAGCAAGCACCCTGGAATTTTTATTACTAGATTCATAGTAACGTTGTTGTATATACAGTAAAGAAGTTGTATTTTCTTGAATTGCACAACTTTCAACTATGCTCTTATATTATTCCACCCTTTTAAAATGTTAAGCTTTCGAGATGCATTGTTTTTTGTGACATCATTAATTTATACCATGTCCAATCTAGTTTTAGTGTTCTATTTTTAATGCTGGTATAAATATACCCTGTAGGACCAATTCTTAAATATTTCCCATAGCAATGTACTTGAAAAACCAAGCTGCTCATTTCCCTTGTAAAACCATTAAATGGTTTTATGAATATTGTCCATAAACAGAGTAAGAGTGAAATTAAATCTCCATATTTGGATTTGGCTTTAGCACAGCAGATCAAACCACCAGCTGTAGTAAATCTTGTCAATCAAGAGGTTGACAGTTCGAAGTCTGGGTCAGGGTGACTTCCCGGCCTTTAGCCCAGCTTCTGACTACCTAGCAGTTCGAAAGTAGATAAATACGTACCACTTAAAAGTGGGGAGGTATTTTAAGGCACCCATAAGGAAATGCCAGAAAAAATGACAACAATTCAATCATGGAGGAAGTTTACAAACAAAGCACTTCAGAAGGGAGAGGGAGCAAGAGCACCCCCACCCCCACCCTGTGGCCGGAACCGAGCACAAGCATCCAAAATGCCAAAGATGGGAAAAGCCTATATGTATGTATGTGTTATATATGTGTGTGTGTGTGTGTGTGTGTGTGTACAAATGTCTGTCTTGTCAGTGTATAAATGGCATTGAATGTTTGCCACATTTGTTCTGTGATCCACCCTGAGTCCCCTTCAGGGCAAGAAAGGTGGAAAATAAATGCTGTAAATAAATAAATATATGAGGTGTGTATGCTGGACTAAAAACAATGGTTGTACATTAGGGTGTGTGATCTGACTTTATAATTGAGCCCAATCTAATATTTACTAGGAGATATACTATTGATTTTGCAATCAAAATTTATTTTGCCATATTCTGGAATAAGTTATGTTTGCTGAGATACAAGCATATTCTTCCTTTTAGTATTTTACTCTCTAGTCATCTGTTTGGTGTAAGGCATCCAGAAGTTTTGTTATATTACTCATTTGTATCTTGGGAGGTGAGGAAGTTGAGAAGAGTAATTTAATTTTTTTATTACCATGTTGCACCTGCACCAAATGTATCTAACACATTCATCAGGCCAGTCATAAAGACCATTTATTCACCATTGTGTAAATTATAAGATCCCACTTTCACACTTTATCCTTAATCAGAATAAACCTTCACTCTGGACTTCTGAAGAATTCATTTATTCTCTCAGGTCACTGTTTTGCAATATTCAATATCTTTCCTGCCACAAATTGTTTTTCCAAAAAAATTGTCATCAGGAGGAAGTCTCCTCCTGTGCCTCAGAAACACACCCAGGACTAATGCCCGATTTCTGCTAAAATTTGGCTAAAATTCTATGCATGGTTTGACAGCAGTAGGTGTGAAAAAGACCTTGGAGTCCTTGTGGACAACAAGTTAAACAAGTTAAACATGAGCCAACAATGTGATGGAGCAGCTAAAAAAGCCAACGGGATTCTGGCCTGCATCAATAGGGGAATAGCGTCTAGATCCAGGGAAGTCATGCTCCCCTTCTATTCTGCCTTGGTCAGACCACACCTGGAATACTGTGTCCAATTTTGGGCACCGCAGTTGAAGTGAGATGTTGACAAGCTGGAAAGCGTCCAGAGGAGGGTGACTAAAATGATTAAGGGTCTGGAGAACAAGCCCTATGAGGAGCGGCTTAAAGAGCTGGGTATATTTATAGCCTGCAAAAGAGAAGGCTGAGAGGAGACATGATAGCCATGTATAAATATGTGAGGGGAAATCATAGGGAGGAGGGAGCAAGCTTGTTTTCTGCTGCCCTGGAGCAGCAGGATGAGGAACAATGGCTTCAAACTACAGGAAATGAGATTCCACCTGAACATTAGGGAGAACTTCCTCACTGTGAGAGTTGTTCTGCAGTGGAACTCTCTGCACCAGAGTGTGGTGGAGTCTCCTCCTTTTCAGGTTTTTAAGCAGAGGCTGGATGGCTATCTGTTGGGGGTGCTTTGAATGTGATTTTTCTGCTTCATGCCAAGGTGTCAGAACCCTGCTACTAGAGCCTGGATGTGGCTCTGAGTTTCAGGGTCACTGACATTGATAAGACACCTGCGGCTCAGGACTTGGAGAAGAAACGGCTGCTGGACTTGGCGGGGAATTTGCGCGGGGTTTTACTGAGCGGGAAGAGACTGTTCAAATGAGGGGGAGGGTATATAAAGGAGGGTTGGCCGTAGTATCCCATTCTTGGCTTTTCTGATGTTCATGTTTCCTACAGTAAAAGTTTCTGGTGATATCACAGAGAGTCTTGTGTGTTCATTCAGGAGCGGCTGTGGTGAGCTGACACTAAGCCAAGAATACGGACACCATCCCGCTGTAGCGGTGAGGTGTAACATGCAAGTGGAGGATGAAGAGCTCTTGGGCGCAGGAGGAGGAAGGTCGGAAAGGGCCACTCCCGAGCCGGACGCTGAGTTCCACCAGCTGGCGGCCCTGGCGTCATCCACCGCTTATGCCCAGCCAAATGGGGTAACCCAGAGGCGTGGAGTGGTGCGGGGAGACAGCACCGGAGGAGAGGAAGGTTCACCTTCCCCAGGCCCACAAAGGATGGTGTTTCTGGAGGAGAGGATGTCGGCGATGGAGACCACCCTGGCAGTGATGTCGAGGGCGATGGAGCGCCTGGCGGTTTTGGCGGAGCCGGAGAGAGGAAGGGAACTTCGGGCTAGCTCAATGTGGGACGTGAGCGTGGGAAGCAGCCAGGGCTTTGCAGACCTCCCAGCACCGAAGGGAAGGGAAATGCGAAAGGAGCCCGGTGCCCGGCCCAAGATCCAAACAAGCCTGACGCGGGTGGAGGAGAGTGACGACGAAGGGGAAAAGCCTCCGAGAATCCCGGCTACGCTCCCAACTGAGACCCTGGTGCCCCTGGCGAATGCCGGGCGTGGCACAGGGCCAAGAGAAGCAGCAGCGGGGCCCACTGGTCCGCAAGGGGGCTTGCGACGGGCGGAGAATTGGGGATTGCCACCACAGGGACCCCTACCGAGACGAGAGGAACTAAGGATCGAGTTTGGGGGAGAGTCCTCTGAACTGGATTTTTTCCTGACCACGGTGAGGGGCTATATGGAGGACAATGCTCACACTTTTAGAACGGAATCCAGCCGGGTACGGGCCATTGGTGCAGTGTTGAAGAGGGGAGCGGCCAGCTGGTACGTTCAACTGCACGCGCGGCGCGACCCATGTCTGGGGTCACTCCGACGCTTTATGGGGGCCCTGGAGACCCGTTTCCGAGATCCACTGGAGCAGATCCGGGCGAGGGAGAAGTTGAAGACCGTCTCCCAGGGGCAGAGGTCAGTATCTGAGTATGCGGAGGAGTTCCAATGCCTCGCTGAAAAGGTGCCGGAATGGTCTGCAGTAACAAAGATAGAACTCTTCAAAGAGGGTCTCAGGCGGGAGATCCTCTCCTGGGCGGTGCATCGTGATGAGCCTGACACACTGCGCGGATGGATTCAGCTGGCGGGGCGCATCGAGACATCGCTGGCCCAGGCGAGGAGGCACCGAGGAGGGCTACAGCAGCGGCCGCAGATGAAAGAGGGGAGCCGGAAGGAGGGATCAACCCCAGCCGGGAGGAGAACGGAGCCGACAGGGAACGTGAGCACCAGCAGGAGGGGCTGCTTCGTGTGCGGCCGTTTGGGCCACAGGGCTGCCGAGTGCTGGCAGAGAAAAGGGGAAGGCGGAGGCCCGCCCAAACCAAGAGCCGTGGCAGGGAAACGCGCCGAGGAAGAACCACCGATGAGGCACCACTCGGGGGGGTTGGTAAGTCAGGACAAAGCCATGATAGTGGTCCCCATTCAGCTTGAAAGTGGCAGCAAACAAGCAACCTGCAAAGCATTTGTGGATTGTGGATGTTCCAGGAACATCATCTCCCCTGAATTAGCCGAGGGATTGGGATGCGAAAGAACGAACCTAGAATCCCCAATAGCTTTCTCGCAGTTGGACGGATCCACAGCATCGGGATCATTAGCTAAGTACAGTGCCGAAGATGTAAAGTGTAAGATAGGGAGTTGGGAAGGAAAGGTGTCATTTGTGATATCACAAATAGCCAGCTATAATGTTATACTAGGCATGCCATGGCTGGGGCAGGCCAACCCGCAAATCAACTGGGAGGATAAGAGCATGATCTTCAGGATGAAGTTGGAAGAAGGGAGCCAGGAAGTGGAGAGAGAGCCGGGGAAAAGGGGGGAGGAAGACTCTATCAGGATAGCAGAACTGGCAGATAAATTACCCCCAGAGTATCGGGATTTTGTGGACGTATTTGATGAGAAGGAAGCAGACAGTTTCCCACCGAAGCGGAGAGTTGAAGTGAAGATAGAGCTAGTCCCAGGAGCAGAGCTTCCCAAGGCAAAAATATACCCAATGTCGGCTAGGGAAAAGGAGGAACTGAGAAAATACATTGATAAAAACCTAGCGAGGGGTTTCATAGAGCCTTCAAATTCCCCTCTAGGGGCGCCTGTGTTGTTCAGGCGGAAAAAGGACCAAACGCTGAGGCTCTGCATTGACTACAGGGGCCTGAATGCAATCAGTTCTGTAAATAAATACCCCCTACCCTTAGTGAAGGACTTGATCGCCCAGTTATCGGAGGGACAGATATTCACTAAATTGGACTTAATTGAAGCGTACCATAAATTGCAGATCAAACCAGAGGACAGGTGGAAGACGGCCTTCTCCTGTGCATTCGGATTATTCAATTATCGTGTGCTCCCCTTCGGTTTGTGCGGCGGAGGTGCCGCGTTCATGCAATTAATCAACGAAGTGTTGCATCCATTGTTGTACAAGGGGGTCTTTGTTTTTTTAGATGACATATTGATAATATCTCGGACTAAGGAGCAACACATAGAACTAGTCAGGGAAGTCCTGCAAAAGTTGAGAGAAGCAAAACTGTATGCGAAGCTTGCCAAGTGCGAGTTCAATAAAGACCAGATAGACTTTCTGGGGTATAGGATTTCCTCCCAGGGAGTGGCGATGGACCCTGCGAAGGTAGAAGACGTGAGGGGGTGGGAAGCCCCCAAAACACGGAAGCAGCTGCAATCCTTCCTAGGGTTCGCAAACTTCTATAGAACATTTATCAAGGACTTTGCGCGCCTCACTTTGCCATTAACGGATTTGTTAAAGACTAAAGGCAGGGGAGAAACAGCCAAAGTGAAGGCCCCAGGGGCCAAACTGACATGGACAATAGAATGCCAGGAAGCTTTCGAAGCCCTTAAAAAGCGTTTTACTGAGGAGCCTGTCCTACAGCACCCTGATATGTCTAAAGCCTTTGTATTACATTGCGATGCATCAGACCGGGCATATGGGGCAGTTCTGCTACAGAAAGACGAGGGGGGGAACCTGAAGCCATGTGGCTATCTGTCAAAAAAGTTTAGCGATACAGAAAAAAACTGGCCAATTTGGGAGAGAGAAGCCTTAGCTATTCTAAAAGCACTAGAGTGCTGGAGACACTTTCTGGAAGGAAGTGGAACACCGTTTGAGGTGTGGACTGATCATAGAAATTTACAGTATCTAAGATCCCCTCGTAAACTATCAGCGAAGCAAATTAGATGGGCCCAATATTTCAGCCGTTTTGATTTCAGACTCAGATTCTTCCAGGGGAAACATAACATACTCGCTGACGCTCTCTCTCGGATGCCTCAGCACGGGGGAGGAATTCAGGAATCTGAAGGGAGCCTATTCCTAGATAAGCAATGGGGCCTGGCAGTACTAACTCGAGCACAAGCGGCCAAAGAAAACAAACGTACTGCCATTTCCACGGGGGGAGGAGAAATATGGGAGGAAGAGTTGAAGCGAGCGTATGGAATGGACAAATGGTTACAAACTAACAAAGAAAAGGGAGAATTGTGTGGGGATTTGGTGTTTGTAAATAAGAAATTGTATATCCCTGAATGTTTAAGACGAGAAATGTTAAGGAAGTACCATGATAACAAAGGTGCGGGTCATCTAGGCCCCACCAGGACTATTAAACTGTTGGCCAGACAATGCTGGTGGCCCGGAATGAGGAAAGACGCCAGGGGGTACGTCACGCAGTGTGAATTATGTGCAGAGGGAAAAACACCACCGGGGAAGCCCCAGGGGCTATTGCAGAAGGTGGTGGAGCCCATGAGGCCATGGGAATGCGTAGCCATGGATTTTGTAGGCGAACTACCCCCCAGCAGAGGCCACAGATACATTTGGACAATATTGGACCTATTCTCAAAACAGGCACACTTTGTGGCCCTGCCAAAACTCCCTTCAGCTGAAAAACTTGCTGATTTGTATGTGAAGCATGTATATCGCCTACATGGGTGTCCCGACAAAATAATTAGCGACCGGGGAGTCCAATTTACTGCAAAATTTTGGGGAAAATTCTTACAGCTGTTAGGAGCAGAAAGGAACCTGAGCTCGGCCTTTCATCCCGCGACCAACGGGGGGGTCGAACGTACCCAACAGACACTGTGCCAATTCTTAAGGATGTACACCAATTATAGACAGGATGATTGGGCGGACCTTCTACCGTTTGCTGAGATGGCTTTTAACGGGGCCGTACATTCGGCCACAGGTCGTGCCCCATTCGAAATAGTATACGGACAGGAGGTGGCACCTTTCCCCAGGCTACCCGAGTGGAAGGAAGGGGAGGGCCAGACCGACGAGGAATGGCCGGCCAAAATCAAGCAAGGGTGGCAAACCGTGGTAGAGGCATTGCGGGAAACACAAAAGAAGTACAAGCTCTTTGCGGATCGTAGGCGCCGAGAGGGGGACAAATTGGGCGAAGGAGATCTGGTTTGGCTGAGCACAAAAAACCTAAAATTGGGATTCCCATCCAAGAAATTGGCTCCACGCTATATAGGACCATTCAGGGTAGCAAAAAGAATAAACGAAGTGACCTATGAGCTGAGGCTACCCAAGGACCTAGGAAAGATACACCCGGTATTCCATTGCAGCCTGTTAAAAAAGTATAAAGGAACTCTGGACGGCGGAGAACAATAGTTGTGTTTAATCTTTTCCTTCCAGGATGAAGGGGAGGAGGACGCCATGTCAGAACCCTGCTACTAGAGCCTGGATGTGGCTCTGAGTTTCAGGGTCACTGACATTGATAAGACACCTGCGGCTCAGGACTTGGAGAAGAAACGGCTGCTGGACTTGGCGGGGAATTTGCGCGGGGTTTTACTGAGCGGGAAGAGACTGTTCAAATGAGGGGGAGGGTATATAAAGGAGGGTTGGCCGTAGTATCCCATTCTTGGCTTTTCTGATGTTCATGTTTCCTACAGTAAAAGTTTCTGGTGATATCACAGAGAGTCTTGTGTGTTCATTCAGGAGCGGCTGTGGTGAGCTGACACCAAGGGGTTGGACTGGATGGCCCACAAGGTCTCTTCCAACTCTATGATTCTTAATGAGTCTCTTGGAACCCATCCTAGCACATCTAAGTAGTATCAGTAAAGAAAAATGTCTTTGTTCCCTCTGTTCTCAAACAATAAAAACAAAACAATCCAAAGGCATAGCTCCTGTAAACCAACCAAACTGAAGATGCCAGCCACAGATGCAGGCAAAACATCAGGAAGGAACATGGCCGTACAACCCAAAGAAACTCACAGCATCCCAAACTGAAGAGGCTTATTTAGAGGAAACTTGCATAAGGAATCTACAATGTCAGGAACTGCAATCCTACAACAACAGGAAGATTTCACAACTCCCACCCTTTGAAAGATGCCATATCTCTCCTAGCATAGAAGTTTAAAAATGCACACCTCTCTTGCATGGAAAGCTGAAAATTGATGCATACAATATTGTTCTGGTTTAAAGTTACCAAAAAATCCATCACCCACCCCCCACCCCCTCCACATACCTTATAGGCAGCACCTCCATGGATGATAGATTTGATGAAAATCCCAAGGTCAGCCCCAGTCTCTCGAGATTTGTTGCCCTTTAAGCTCACACCAAGTCCAGCTGAACCTGAGTCATTCAGAGGAATCTCAAAGGTCAATTGCTCAGTAGTCTCTAATGAAAGCATGTTGCAGAAGGGCTCTCCTTTCTGTTAGATAAAAAAAAGAAGAACATTTGCATAAACAAATAGTGGTTAAATACATATTTCTCCGGCACTCTACTGTACTTGGAAATCATTACATGAGTCTACAACACAGAAAATGCATATTTTCTATGTCTTAACCCTCTTTCAGGGTGATGGAATAATTTAGTCCTCCCAGAATCAAATTTTGTTACTGCTAGATCTAAAAGGTATTCATATATGACGCTGTTGCCTAAAATGTCTAATCAACATCTCTGTATTCTAATAATTTGCCATCTATACTTATTGGTTTTTTTAAGAGCCAACAAGAGCATTTTTAAAATACAATATTACACACTACTTTTTCTTTTCTTGGAAACTCAAAGTAAACTTTCTACCAAACACAAACTCATGTTTGAATATATGTTTATAGCTGTCAATTCAGATGAACTTCAAAGTAAACTGAAGTAATTAATGAAGTTTGAGCCATCAACAGACACTACTCAGTATTAGAGCCAGCAGTGCATCTCTGTATAACAGTTAAAAAGAGTTTGAGATGTACAGAATGTTGGACCACAAGGGACTTTGGTCTCATCCATGATAGAACTTCAGGCTCATCACTACTCCAAGCAGATTGGATGCCACCATTTCTTCAAAGATACATGTTGTCCATGAATCCCTGTTAATTCACACCTTCAGTTCACAAAAGTGTGTACTTATATACAGTGTGTGGTAGGGTTCCTCTCATTAAATGCTCTGTCAGCTGTATCAATTGTTACACAGATTATGTAGTAAGGAATGCTTTTCATGTGCAGCAACACAAAGCCTTCTACCACTGTTTTTTCTATGCCCTTGGTCAGGCTTCAGTGATTCTCTACACTGAAATGAGTTGCAGGTGTCTTCACCAGGTATTTCCATTCTTACTTCTCATAACAATATTTTCTCTTGGAGCTACCTGGACAGTAAGGAGCATGTTATTCATGCCCTTCCACCTTTTGAGCAGAAAGAGGGATTCTTTCTCATTTAAACACTTACATCAGCTTCTCTGCATGATTGTTGTATGTCTTTCAGGCTGTGTGGCCATGTTCCAGAAGTATTCTCTCCTGATGTTTCGCCCACATCAGGAGAGAATACTTCTGGAACATGGCCACACAGCCTGAAAGACATACAACAACCCTGTGATCCTGGCCATGAAAGCCTTCGACAACACTCTCTGCATGATGTTTCAACAATTTTGAGTGTTTTTGTCCCAATACATTACACTCTATGGGCCCTTCCATGCAGCCATCTAACCCAGACTATCAAGGCAGATAGTCCACAATACCTGCTTTGAACGGGGTTATCTGAGTCCACACTGCCATATAATCCAGTTCAATGTGGATTTTATACAGCTGTGTAGAAGGGACCTATATGGCAGAAAAGTATTTCATTGAAAAATGGTAGAAACTCCCTTGGAATATTTTTACCTTACCTGTCACTGTCTGTAAAAACAAAACATATAGCAGGTATCTTGACTTTTTTGAACTTGTGAGGTAACACTATTTTAAAATGTCTGCCTTATAGGCTGGATCTACACTGCTCTATATCCCAGTATCCAATTCCAAATTATCTGCTTTGAACTATATGAATCTACACTGACAGAAAATTTGGGATAAGCAAATAATCTGGGATTAGATCCTGGGATATAAGGCAGTGTAGATCCAGCTGTAGTTTTAGTTTTGATTGGATTCTGGAACAAAATATAACTGTAAGCTGTTAAAAGGTCCTGTTAGGTAGGTTTACATTTGAAAAAAAAAACTGGAATCTGTGATTGCTAACTAAATAATTATGTGGCTATAAAGTCAACAGAAAGAAAAAATATGTTTCAGGGGGAAGGAACAAAAATCAACAGAAACAGAACTTGTTCTAAAATAATAACAGATAAGATTAAAATAAAATGCAGTGAGAACAAGATTTTTCTGAATGTTTGCCATTTGGGGCACAAAGAGGAATTTCTCATCCAGCCCAACTGACAAATTGAATCATAGGTTCTGCGTGTCTTATTTCTTCAGAATCAATGTTTGACTGTTGCTTCTTCACTTTCTTTCTTTGCTGTCAGTCAATCAGGGATTACATAATGAACAGAACACCAGAACAGCTTTTAAAAACATTTGTTCTTATCCCTAGCACTGATACATTGGGCCCATCCCCATCTATTCCAGAAAGAAGAATCCAAATCAACAGGTTGTCTGTCACAGACACTGAGCTGTAACTACAGCTTTCCCTCATTTGTAGTCATTTGTATTGGAAGATAATTGGCAAAACTTTAATGTAATACAGATAGATTTAACTTGATGACAGCAGTGCCCTATCCTGATGTTGGAGACCCTTTCATCTTTTGTGTGTTATAATGTAGCCTCATTTCTTCCAACTGTGGCCTTCCTATGTTTACTTGGAAGATGTGAAAGAAAACATTAGCTGCATTTGGATACAGGCAGTTGCAGAAGTCAGTAAGACCAAGATTTTTAACTGTGTGTAGTTTCACAATCATGTCTGGATGAGTTTCAGATTTTCCGAGGAAACTTGTGAAGGCAGAAAATGGTCCATGTCTTCCTCCCTTTCCATGCTTGAAAAGGCCTACAAACAACTTGGAAGTTAGCAGACTGAACACCTCATCACACTAGAGTTTGGATCCACTTTAAATCCACTTTGGGGAGGGGCCTTTCAATAGCTCAGCCAGGCAGGTCCTGGGCCTCACCAAACTACAAACCCCAGAATTCTGCAGGAGGCGGAAACCGAATGTAAAGTGGATTCATGCTCTGGTGTGATGAAGCAGCCAGATACACACTTTCAAAATGGAAGACCTTTCTACACAAGAAATGAATCTTGAAAAAATCAGGAAGGCATACACATGGTTCTTGGTTGCAGTCAAAAGAACCAGCTTTGCGGCTTTTTAAAAATTTCAACAAAATTTGCAAAACATCTTGTAGAATACAACCGGGTCTCATACAATTTCATCTGCTAGCAACAACTTCTGCAAGAACAGCTCTAACATGCAATAAGATCTGACCTTCTTCCTAACACTAAATTCAAATCTATGATGATGCAATTAAAACATATTGTTTTAGTCCTTTGTAAAAATAAAATAAATAATGTGCTTTTAATCTGAAATCAGGAGGAAAGACAAGGAGAAAGAGAATGCAGGGTCTATGGAGCTATAAACCTCTATTCCAATAAGTATCAAGAACAAATATTTAATATATTTAATCATAAGACAAATTTAATGCATTCCATTTAATTGAAAAACATAAAAGTGGTTTGATGTTGACATTAATAATTATTGCCTGATCCAGCCATCCACCTCTCCAGCTCTTTTAAAACCCACAAGCTTTTCTTTGTTAATTTTTCTGGTTTTCTTTTTAAATAAAAGATGCTCCTGTTTAAAGTCCTTCAAAACAGAACTGTAAACTCACTGCAGTTGGAAAAGGGAAGTTAAATCAGTGGTACATAAAAGCTACTTGTTATATTTTTGTTGTTAACTGCTGTCAAGTCAGCTTTGGCTTATGGTGACCCTATGCATGACAGACCTTAAAGTCAACAGATCTTGCAAACTTAGAGCCTTGGCTCCTTTGATTTAGTCTATTTATCTATAATAGGGTCCTTCTTTTTTCCTACTACTTTTTGCCTTATGAAGCAGTACTATGACCCAGTGAGTCATACACATATTAAAAAACAGGCTGTATATTCAATGCCTATTTTAAAAGGTTACAAATATTATTAGCCATTCTTTTTCTCAAGCCTCTGAACTATGCTTTTGCATCATAAATGCAGCTCTAAATCATTTCAGTGATGGTGAGTGTTGTACAGTTAATAAACATGAGGCACAATGATATTCAGGTAAAAATAAACAAATAAAAATACAAACATGGTGGTTGGGTCACAGTCAACCACTCTGTCAGCCTTCCCACCAGCTATTTGTTTAAAACTAACCTGAATTTACTGTTCTGAAGCTGACAGAATGTTGAACATTTCTGTTGGAATGTATAAATACATAAGAATATTTTTATCTTCCACTAAGTATCTGTCTGACAACATGATGCAATCTTTGATATTCAGCAGCACATTCTTTCTTTTCCTTTCTCTTTTCAGATGTGTGACATCCTCTAAGCCACGATGGGCAAAGAGTGGCCCAAAGCCTGTTAATCCTTTTTGGTGAACAGCTCCTCCTAGATGTCTTTTCAGGAGCGCCCCCCCCCCCCCGATGGCATAGTGGGTTAAAGCCCTGTGACTTGAAGGTTGGGTTGCTGACCTGACCTGACGGCTGCCAAGTTCGAATCCAACCCGGGGAGAGCACAAATGAGCTCCCTCTATCAGCTCCAGCTCCATGCGGGGACATGAGAGAAGCCTCCCACAAGGATGGAAAAAACATCAAAACATCCAGGCGTCCCCTGGGCAATATCCCTGCAGATGGCCAATTCTCTCACACCAGAAATGACTTGCAGTTTCTCAAGTTGATCCTGACACGAACAAAGAAGTATTTTCAACTGATTGCTGAGCTTCCTTTAAGAAAATATAAAAAAGATAACTGTTTTCCAAAAGTATGGGGGCTTTTTACATGACAGACTCGAAATGTTATGATTTCACTTTAACTGCTGTGGCAACATCCTAAGCAGTCCTAGGGTTGTTCAGTTGAGAATTCTCAGAGAGATCATTCTTGTCTGGCACCTCTGAACTTACTACAAAGCCCAGGAGTATTCCATGGGATACAGCCATGGAAATTGGAAGTGAAATCACAGCACTGTAATTGCATAATATGAAAGGTCCCTAACGATGGATTTCCAGCATTTGGATTTGCTGCGTTTATTTTTTAACATTTTTAATATTCTCAGGTGAGTCCTAGAACAGGGTATTGGCCCCAGGAACCAATGCAGTTGCTTACACTGATATAAATGTGTTCTTTAGCATTTCAAGATCCTCCAGAATTTTAAAAATTCTTCCCAACCAGAGGAACCAACATTTCTCTTTTCTTCATGTCACCTGCACTGTTTGTGGACATTCCAAATTTATTTCCTTTCAACAGTCAGAAATGTCAAGGCATTTGTTAATTCTGCCCCATCTTTAAAGAACAGTATGTATATACCCCACATGAGAATTTTCTTCCTTCCATCTAAATGTGGCTTACTCATGACTTCATCACACAAAATAAAATCAGGATTTCTACACATTTAAGAAACGGCATCCCACTGTGCCCTTCACAGGACACAAGCTTCAATTGTGTGGGTGAGGTATTTTGCTGTGTCAAAAGTATTTTTTTTCCAATAATTTTTTCCTGAGTCGATTGGCTAATTTCCCACTGTTAATCACTGTTGTCTGCTTTTATCGCCCACTTGTAAATAAAACGATGATGCTGTGTGTGGGAGGAGCTGAAATATCAATTTCCCAAGATTGCCAATGCAGAGGCTTGGAGAAAGATCAATCGCCAATGCAAAGGCTCTGGGAAAGATAAGAGCTAATTTAAAACCACTACCTAAGATCTGGGTGATTTTTTAAATAAAAAAGATAAAATAATCAAAATCCTGGAGAAACAATGGGAGAAAATCTTGGTGCAAACACAAGGTGCTTCTGTTTTAGTCAAGGGTCTTGAGTGCAAACAACCCCAGTGCTACTTTAAAAAGGTACTGTTTCAGTCTAAGGCAGTGGTTTTCAACCTGTGGGTCCCCAGATGTTTTGGCCTTCAACTCCCAGAAATCCTAACAGCTGGTAAACATCTGGAGACCCACAAGTTGAGAACCACTGGTTTAAGGGGTTTGAAGGCAGGGCTGTCTGTAAAAGATCTATTTTTAAAAGTATGCTGGTATCCTTGAAATTGAAGAAGTCATTGCCTACCCATGTAATGGATATTAAATTGATGATTGATTTAGAAGCTGGAGGAGGTGATCTTAGTGTGATGGGAGTGAGTAGTAAATTATTTGAAAATACAGAACCCCATGAAACTCCACCCTTTCCCCTCGCTTTCCTTTGTTTTTTCCAGCTCAATGTGATGAAATACTAAATCTCGCAAAATGTTGCTGTTCAGAATAACACTACCTTGAGTCTTTTAATATTCTGTTTAAGGACCACTGCATAGAGCTGTAGCTTATTTTACTATGCCTGCCTGCCAAGTCTTTCATTTCTAGTATGTTACACAAAGCCAAAACACAAAAGTAAAAACACTTTAGATCCAAAATAATAGATATTTCTTGTTATGTGTTTTTAAGTCAATTCCAACTTATGGAACACTTATCAAAGGGTTTACTTGACCAGATTTAGTCTGAGTACGTTTATCTTTGCCTTCTTCCGAGGTTGAGAAAATATGATTTGTCCAAATGGTCAGTGGGCTTCCATGGATGAGGGATTATTCAAATCTTGCCAGAATCCTAAACCAACACCCAAATCACTATACCTCGCTGGTCCATCCATTTCTCATGAAATACTGAAATCATTTTTTTTTTATTCATGCCACACTATCTTCACTAAACTGATCTAATTTCAGGCTAGTACTGTATATACTCATGTATAAATCAACTGAGGGCAGATTTTGGGGGCAAAATTATGGATTATCCATGGGGATAAGTTGAGGGTAATTCCATGGAGAGGAGAAAACACCAATGACACTGCAGGGAAACAGTTGTCCTGGCCACTTCTGGCATTTCCCCACTCAGGCATGCAAAAAGTCAGAAGAAGTGCCACAGTGGAGTGGACATGAATACTTCTGACATGATGCATGCTTGGTAATTCTCCATTGTGGCTTAATGGTTGCTGTTTCATAATAAACTCACATATCTCCAGTGTCATTTTGTGGTTTGTTGCATGTTGCTGCTAGGTAGATTTTCTAAAACCAATACAAATGAAAAAGGTGCATGTTTGCTTCAGTGCCAACTGTCTAAATATCTGGAATGGCACTGTGTAATTAAATAAGCTGCTGTCTTCAATTCACTGTGCTACTATTCTTTAATGCCAAATTCAGCAACATTCCCTTTTCCAGTAATACTTCTGAGACGAAATGGTTTACTTCAGCAAGATCTTTCATGGATCTCAATCCACTTATGGACTGTTCAGTACATGTGAAAAGTGGGTTAATATCCATGAAGGGTATTTTGTTGTTATGTGCCTTCACTCCAAGTCATGGTGATCCTCTCATAAGGTTTTCATGTCAAAATTTATTCATAAGAGCTATGCTACTGCCTTTCTCTAAGAGTGAATGTGATTTGTCGAAAGGTCAACCATTGGGTTTCCATAGCTAAGCAGTGATTTGCAGACTCATCTCCCAAAATCCTAGTCCAACACCAAATGACTACAACACGTTGGCTCTTCACACTGTATCGGGCCACAGTCAATCCTACTCGTGACACACAAACAGTAAAATCATACTGGGTTCTTTGAAAATATTTGGACATAGCTGTACCAATTTGTCTAAGCACTGCACTTATATCTTTACACAGACAAGCACATCTCTTGTCTCACTTTTTGCCTAGTAATTTTATTGTACCAAATTACTAACTTTACTTCTCTCTTCCAATGGAGCAACAGAATTAATTGGAATACAGCAATTATCTCAATTTATATAATGTGCATGTATAACAACATATATTCTCTGCACCTGTTCATAGCTTTCACTCCATATCCATCTGTAACTATCAATTTTATTATGATCATTACTAGAAACACTGACTTTAAACATATGAGTGTCTCTCAATCACAACCAACTCAGTGTTACGGAATCTGTTATTGCTGGTTTCCTCCCAAAAAGCAATAGTACAAAGAACAATTATTCTTGTTCATTATTTTAATGACAGTTTAGAACATTTTGTGAACAAACTGTTCAAAGTCTAACAATATTCCTAATAAATATGTAATAAACCCATAAGCACAGCAAACATATTCAGGTGTACAAGCATTTCATGAGATTTATTAAGTTTATTAAAAGGGAATTAAAGCCCACATTACTTCTTTGCACCGATGCTCTGGGATATCATCAATGTGTGGGCATGCCATCAAAACCAAAATAGAGTTGTTAAAATGTGTCCCTGCGAGGGGACAGATATAACTATTGTAAATCATTTTCAAGTATTAGGTTTCTTACAGCATGCCGCAGACATCCAGTTTGGAATCCATAACATTTCACAGCTATTTACTTCTGTGAAACACCCTGAGAATTAGCTAAATGCACTGCTCAAATGTTGTTTTAAAATCGCTCTTTATAATAGCTGGTGCTGTTCTTTAAGTTTGGCATTTTAATCCAGATAGTAATCATGAGTGCCTTAATGAAAACAATTGCTGTAAATTATAAGGACTTATTTATGCAAAGTTTTGCTTGTGAAGTTGGAAAAGGTTTTTGGCTATATACAGTGTTCCCTCACTTATCGCAGGGCTTAGGTTCCAGGACCACCCGCAATAAGTGAAAATCCGCAAAGTAGGGACTCTATATTTTAATATTTATACATTATTGTAGTAGTTATACACTGTTTTAAGTCTTTATCAACCAATCGTGTGTTGATAAATCACCTCCTTCTCCTCCCATTGCCGCTTGGGCTCCTTTTCTCTCCCTTTGGCTTTTCCTTCCTTAGGCTGTAAATTGTAATTTTTTATGATTTATAATAGTCCTTTATAGTTTATTGAAAAACCGCAAAACAGCAAATCCGCAAAAAATGAACCGCAAAGTAGTGAGGGAACACTGCATAATTAAGTCACAATTTTACATAAGTAGTATGGTAGCAATCCATTCCCTCTCTCTCAGCTCTCCATATTCAGTGGATCATAATATAAGTAAACGTTCTGTATGTCTGTGTCTATCTATCTCAGTGGTTCTCAACCTGTGGGTTGCCAGATGTCTTGGCCTTCAACTCCCAGAAATCTAACAGATGGTAAACTGATTGAGATTTCTGGGAGTTGTAGGCCAAAACACTTGGGGACCCACAGGTTGAGAACCACTGATCTATCTGTTGGAAATTGCTTTGCACTCGTTATCAGATGATTAAAAAATAGCAGGGCAGTAAGTTAATCTCACACTGTTTAATCCATATATGGAAAGTGAAACTTCTATTGCATATTAAGGAGCATGAGAATAACTAATCAGTATCTTCTCCTTCAGAACTGGGTGCTATAGAAAATAAAAAGACAAAATATTGAAAAATCAACACCCCACAAAGATTTGGGTAAGAAATAATTTCTTACAAAGAACAATGTTAAATGGAAGAAGTTACTTTTTGAGAATGACAGGGTAGAAATATTTCTCTCGAAAAATAATAAAACATATTATTTTATAGTGGTGCACATACTATTTTCCACTTCTATATGCTCTCCTTACTTTTAAAATGTTGTAGCTTAGTTGTTGGATTTAAAGCCAGTTTTGGTCATTTTTCTATCATTGGGTCTCTTTTCAGAAATTATAATGACAACAAAGTAACTAAGAAGCCATCATTATGCTTAAGCAATACCTAGCAACACGATCCCTAATAACTCACTATAGAAAACTTAGTAATGCTTATTTTGTTACTTTGAAAACAAATGTTAAAAAAGCAAGCCATTAATCTAGGAAACCAGGCCACCACGAAGGATGTCTTGCTGTCATCACACACTATTTTCTCAGCACAAAACATAGGATTCTCCCCTGTACTCTTTTCTTCAAGAGGAGGAGGAGGAATTTCTGAGTGGTATTTTACCAGTTTTACAATTTTCTTCCCCTGTTCCTTTAGTGGGGAGGGGGGAGGGAGGATGTTAGATACAAGAAAATTTAAAAAACCAGGAAATCTACTACAGGTCAGGTTCTGCTTTGCTTTTCACTTTTTTTAAAAAAAAAAGACCTTTCCTTTGCCTTAAAATTTGAAAGGGAAATAGATATGTGTCAGGGGTCACAAAAATGTTTCAGCATTCTCATATTCTACACTTAGGGTGCTTCCAGACATACCTAAAACCCATGCAGAATAATAACCTGCTTCCACATGGGTTCTAGTTCCCACCTCCTACCCAATCCCCAGGCTTTCCTTACTGGGGTGGCTACATGCTATCCCTATTGAAATTGGAATAACCTGAAGCCACTCTGAAGCCCCAAATTTTCCCTCTAAAACTTACTGAAAAGGGTTTCTGGTGGCCATGGAACCTCTCCTCGCATCATCCTGAGTGGATGAAATGACGCCTGAGGAGACGGGAGGGGTGAGGAGGAAACTCCTTCTTCCCCCCTCTTCCCGTGTAATTTCCTCCACTCAGGATGACACAAGGAGAGGCTCCATGGCCACCAGGGACCCTTTTCAGTAAGTTTTAAGGGAAAAATTTGGGGCTTGGGAGGCTTCAAAAAGCTCCTTCGAGCTTTTGGAGCCTGAAGAAGCGAGGTGGCTATGGGGACTGACCCCTGGGACTGTGGAAGGAGTTCAGGAAGTCAGTCCCTGCAGGCCCAGGCCCCTCAACAAATCTGGGCCTTTCAGTAAGACCTGGATTTGAGATGTGTAATTAATGCAAAGTAAACTGGGAAACCCTGGTGTACTCCACATTAATTTGCTTTTACTGGAGGTGTCATTTGGGCGCCTCTGGAAAACGCGAGACAGGTCCCGCATTTTGGGCTTGTCTTAGAAACACAAGAAGGTACCACACAGCAAACATTAGTGTCAATCTGGTTCTGCATTTTGCCATCTGAATTGAATGGGTTTTTCAGGTTCTCCAATGGTTCTGGCCCAGATTACCTGTCCGAACATATTTCCCCTTATGAACCACCTCATAGGTTAAGATCATCTGGGGAGGCCCTGCTCGTGGTCCCGCCTGCTTTGCAGGCACAGCTGGCAGGGACGAGAGACAGGGCCTTCTCGGTGGTGGCCCCTCAGCTGTGGAACTCCCTCCCCAGCGATGTAAGGTCAGGCCCCTCCCTTTTGGCCTTCAGAAGGAAAGTGAAGACCTGGCTCTGGGATCAAGCCTTTGGATAACTGTGCAATGCAAGAATGGATGTCTAAAATGTATAATGACCTTGGAATGGCTTTAGACCATGATTTTTTGGTTGGTGTGATTTTTAACTGTTATAATATTTTAATTTTTGTCTGATTTTAAAATATTTAATATTTTAAGCTTTGATTTTATATGTGTTTTGGGGCATCGAATTGTGCCATGTGTAAGCCACCTTGAGTCCCCTTCAGGGTGAGAAAGGAAGAGTATAAATGGAGCAAATAAATAAATAATAATAAACATATTTATGCTGGTTTTACTGTGTATGGTCAGCTCTCTACATTCATGAATGCAGGGGGCACAGCATCACCATGAAAGTGAAAAAATGAATTTAAAAAAACACTATTTTTAAACTTGTGAGACCACCTCTGTAGGCATCTCTAGGTCATCAAGTGCAGCTCATAGCAAACCTCTGCTGAAAATTGATCACAGAACAGGCATTGGGAGGATTATTAATGACTAGAGGAGCTGAATTAGAGAACCTAGAGATTCCTGGAGATAAAATAGTAATCAAATCCATAAATAGTGAAATCCACAAAGGTGAAACTTAACAATGTGGAGGACCAACTTTAAAAGCATTAGCACAAAATGGTTATATTTCAAAAGTAAACAAAAAATACAATCAGAAACCTTCTCGTCCTCTTCCGGTCTTGTCTTGTCTATGTAAAATTATGTCATTCTGGACCTTGAATGTGCAACTCAAATCATCACTCTGGGATGGCAGTTTACAGCTAGTGACTTCACAATACAATACAACAAAATACAATACAATACAATACAATACAATACAAACTAGAACAATCAGGAAAACATTAGTATAAAACACACCATAACATTTTGACAAGCAGAAGAGAAAATAAAAAGGGTTTCATATACAGAGAAAGTTACTTGTCTCCTATTTTAAAAAGCAGCAATGCAGTATAATCAGGCATGCTGGGAAAACACTGCATGCTCACTGACAGTTCACATGTAACAACTCAATTACAAGTAGTCTGGATTAACAGACGTCTCACTAGGAAATGTCCCAAGGCTGAAGATTTACAAGTACACCCCAGATATCCGTTTTCACAGATAAATAGGTTCTCAGTCAGTTGTTTTTTTTTTTGACAGCTTGCATGACTTGGCAACTCTAGAATCTTGAAACTACTAAAAATAGATTTTGTTTTCAACTTGAGTACTTCCGGCAGTCAAATGTGCCCTACCCCTTCCAAGCACATCACAGGCTTCTGCCAATTCATTAGATGTAGGATTCATTCGATGTACTTACCGGGTATGAATAATAGCTGAATCAGTATTTTTACACTCAAAATAGAATAAGATTTTGGCACACAGATGTATATTCTTACTTTCTCCTTGAAGTACTAATTCTATGTCAGTAATTTCTTAAGGGAATTGTAGAAATGGTTCATATCATGATAAAGTTTACTGATTTGTATAAAGAAGAGATATAAGCATACTTAATAATCCCACCTGGAGTACTTTAAGTACAGTTAAGAAGAGGGCACCAGTATTTCCATATCAGGGGAAAGCTAAAAACCTAACAATCCCAGTGCCACAGACAGATAATACTACTCTTGGTGGTGGGGATATCCTGCTCTATATAGTCTATTGAGACCATTTGTATTGTAGTACACTACAGTGGCCCTTCTCCCCAAACAGGACTGTGGCCAATTTTCAACATGGGTAAAAAAAAGAAGAAGAAATGCTTAAACAATATGAGACATTCAATAATCAAATCAATGAAAACATAACTTTTAAGTGATTTTAAAGAAATAAAACACATAAAGTATTGGGGGGGGGAGGATGAGAGAAACCCTTCAAAGATCATAATATTCAGACAGACTTATATATATGGGACATGCAGATTTTAAGAAAGTCCAGACTTAAGCGATTAAGGACTTGATAGGTTATGATCAGCACTTTGAATTGTGTCTGGACTGGTAAACAGTGAAACTTTTTCAATAAGTTGTATTTGGCTGTTCGTCTTTATTGTGTCTCCACAAACACTTTAAAAGTTATTCATACTCTGAACAGAACACAACATTTTGGAATTACAGAACATCAATTCATAATCCTCCTGCTACCCCAGCTTGTTTGATCTGGGCTGAGAAGCCTCAAAAAGCCTGCAGTGATTGCCAGGGAGGCTGGCTAGAGAACTGAAAGTAGTTCTTACAGCCAACATTTTCATTCTTTTGGACAGTTTGCTTGGATGCCTGATGCGTTGGAAGAAGGAGACTTCATCATTGTTCAACAGGCCAGAAATAGTAATTTGTAACTACATCAAACCACTCTCTTCATCCCTTCCCATTTTTCTCCCCCTCTCAAGTGCATCAGTAAACCATTTTATTTTCCCCTGCCTGCTGCTTTCCTTTTCTTGGAACCAAACCTCAGTAGTTCCAAGACAAGATTTTCCTTGGGTCATCAGCTTCCTGAAAGTTTCTTCTTCTGCTGTGCAGATACTCTCACACAGTGACAAGTCATACCCGCATTCTCACGCTGATGCAGGTTTCTATTCAGTTGGGAATGATATGGCTACAATATTGCCGATTTGTACGCAAACTGAACTCATGTCATAAGGTGGAGAGATGGGAAAGAAGAGAATGAACAAACCCTCTTCCCATGTCCAAATGTAGCCACTTTCCCTTGGCAGAGTCCTTCTATGCATGTTGAATGCAAGCAAAATGTGCTTTCCAACTATTCTGCTCAGTTAAGTTCACTTAATTTTTTTAAAGCCTTAAGCCTGTTCCCTCTTACATAAATTCTTCTCTGTCCGACTGATGTTAATATATGCTTAGTCTTGTCTCAACCCTCTCCCTCTCCAGAGATGCCTTTTCAATTAAATCCTGTTATTTAATCTAAGAAGGCCGACACTCATTGACCACTGCACTTTCTATCTGTGGATTTATGATAATCTAATGCACATCTCCCTTGGCAGAACGGCTGTCTGAGCTATCCCTATTGTTCTGGGGCCAGAAAGCAAAAAAAAAAAAAAAAACCTCTTAAAAACATTAGCTCTTTCTGAAGCCAGGAAGGAAACAGCATTTATTTAACATAGCTAGGGACCTTTCGCTAACTGTCAGATGTCCTTGACCAGCACACACCATCATGGCCTTCTCAATGTGTGCCGGCTGCCCCTTTGCCTGGCTGCTTACTTCAGATAAGAGGAGCAGAGTCCCCTGAGTGCAATTCACATCCAAGCCCAAGAGGCAACAGATTGAGAAGGGATCCTCTTCAAAGGCTTGTGAATTTACATTCTCCTAAACTTGTTTTCAGAAAGAATACCACACAATTAAGGTGTAATGTGTTGGTGCCGCATCTCTGACAGAATTCCCTTCTTTCTACCAGAAAATGACTTACTGTTTATGTTTATCCTTTATTGTTTTCCCAAGAAGATTTTAAGATTGGCACATACACAACTATAAAAAATGCTGCTCCTATATATTAACAGGTAAATTTTGTTACAGCTATGGCATCCTTCAAATTAAGTCCACGTTTAAGCTCAAACAGCACACTATGTTTAGCATGGAGTTTCTGACTGTTTTTCTTTCCTCCCTATTTGGAGCAAGAATGCTATGCACCAAACTAAATGCTAGGTTTGCTCCACAAACTGTCCCCAGACACAGCTAGTAACATCATCATCTCGCAGTCTAAACGTATTTCCACAGAAAGCTTTTTTTGTTGTTAAAGTGATCTAATCTTTTAAATTCAGAAAAGCAGAGATGGAGCTAAGGGTATATTGGCCCATCACTGATTGAATTACCAAACTAGCACTCTGTAACTGAAGTCAACCAACCTGAAACATGTCTATAAAGCGACATAATGATGTCTCAAAACCAAGTTCTGTACTACTGTTAATCTCAGCTAAGGCAATTTCCTACTCAGGATGTCTTCCCTGCCCAAACACTGAAGGCCAGTTACAACTTTTATCTCTGGCCGCATTTCATACAAGAGGTAGAATATCTTGAGAGTCTTAACTTGCCAGAGGCCACCCACTCTGTTTTATGCTTTACAGTTGCCTAAGAAGGTTTAATGGGAGCCTCTCCTACCTCAGCCTATCACTATGCACAGGTCTGGACCAATCAACTGAAACCCAAAGGCTTCTGCTTAATTAGAATAGTCTGTGCTTGGCCAGCATTAGAAAATGTTTATACTACACCAAGCAATCAAACTGCTGTCTGTGTCAAGGACAGTAGATATTTATATAGCTGTGAGCTATTTGCTTCATTCAGAACCAGCAGGTTTTAAACAAAAACATGTTTATCTGCAAGGAAGCATGTGCATTCCAGCTGTGTGCTTTCTTGTCTGTTCCCCATTGTACACTTGTCCAGATCTGCTGCAAAACGTCCTGGTTAAGACACCTCGTAATATGTATGTATGCAATTGCATGCAACACTCTCAAATGTTTAAGGAATGTTACATGCATACTTCATCACTTGATTGGTCATTAAAGTGAAGCTTTAAACTACATTGTGATGTGCACAGGGCAGCAGCCAAAAATATAGCAAGGACATGTTGGCTGAAGTTTAAATTATGGGTGACATACTCAATAAAAGGCAGGATATAAAATAACAAATTAAAATGTGTGCTCTTTAAGAGAAAATAAATGTACACTTTCCTTTACATAACACTATGTGAAAAAATGTGAGAAATGTTCTGTTCACGGTTTGAAAGTGTTCTTTCCTGTTTAATTGTACAGCACTTACTTTGAAAGTCATTGTTATACTCCAGAAACTTCATTTTTGTGTCTGCTACAAACTATGTTGAATTGGTTGGGACTCTTATCTGATATTCATTGAAAAACTAAAGCAAAATATGCTGCAGGATGTCCTGCAAAAACAAAGTTTTTGCTGTTTAATAAACTTTTTTTCTGTGTTTTTATGATTGAACCAATTAGGAAATTACATTTATAACCCAGGAACAAAAATTGTGTTACGTAGTGTAATGGGTCATCATTAAATCTTCTTGTGACAACTAAAATGAAAACAGATGAGTCCATTCTAAATACCATTAGGATAGTGACAAATAAGAAGGTGGTGATAAAGCATAGACATGTACAGTGACATTTCCTAATCTATCTTTTTAATTCTTCATTATTTCTGGTATGTTTGGCCAAGGTCCAGTCTTTTGTTTTTGCAGGTATAAAGATGTGTCTACACATCTCTGGAGTCTCCTTAAGAGTAATATTTCAGAGTCATTTTGGTCAAGGAATACATAGGGCTACAGTGCCAAAAGGGTTAAGCACCGACTGCTTCCAATTAAAACAGCTTCTTACTTCACTTGATCTGAAGAAAAATTAACCCCAGGTTGCTTGAAAAAGTGTGAGCTGAGCTCATGCTCAATTCATTTGGGGATTGGCAGATGAGAAAGGAGGGCAACAGGCATTACCACACTGGTTCCAATTTTCAGAATTAGGTAGAACAGTAGCAGGTTTCATGTATTTCATTTGCTTTTAAAGAAGTCAGAAAATACAAACCAGATCACAATCAGACACTTCCCTGCATTCTTCCTTTTAATCTTTAAACAGTCTTCAGAGAAGTCAACACAGTATTTACTACATAGCTGAAAACCCTAACGTATCTTATAAAATATACTAATCACAAGGCAGCCTGTAGCGTCTGGTAATTAAGCAAATCAAGATAATCCCCCTGAGTTTTGGAACCAGCTCCTTACCCCAGCTGTTACATTGTCAACAGCTGGCATGAATTACTAGTAACATTTGGCTAACTGGATAATAAGGAGGACAGTCTGTGGTTGGTCCCAATTCCACTTTACTGATCTGCTTCACAAAAGAATCTTCTTAAGATTCTCTTATTCTCTTCTAAAGCAATGACAATACCTCAAAGACCAGTCTGGGTTTCACATCACTATAATGTGAGAACAATGTTAATTACACAGTTCTTTGAAGTTAATGTTTACAGAGTTGCACTTAACTAAGCCCCAATATCCTGTAATCCAATCAACAACCATTATATATCCTATTCTCCACCAGAAGCAAGGAGATTTATAAAACCACATGGCAAATCAGGTTTGTTAGGGCGCTTTGTAATTTGCATCAGAAACCTATAGCAACCCAGACCAGATCTGACAAAAGGAGCAGCTCTATGTACATATACTAATAGGGATATAAGGATAATGGTTTCAAGTTCAAAAGGAGTTTGACGGGGTTATAAATTGGATTTGTATCCTACATTTCTCCCAAAAAACAGGATTCAAGGCAGCTTGCAACAAATCTAACAGGTAAAAAATAAGAAGTTTTACCATGAAAAACAATTAAACCAATTATAATATTAAAACACCAAGGCCAAGGTAATTCTTCTGCATCCAATGCCCATAGAGTTAAGACTTTCTGTTTCACCTGATGCAGCACTCTACCTGATTCACGGCAGAAGACCTAGAGAACTGTTCTCTCTGACTTAGACTCTGCAACTAGAGGACCACATTTGGTGGAATTTGACCACAGAAAACACCCTGGAAGACCTAGAGATTCTCAGAAAAAACATATTAATCAAATCCATAAATAAGCAAGTCCACAAAGGTTAAACCTGCAAGTATAAAGGACCACTGCATAACATACATATGCTGAGTTTTGATTTCTAACTTGGATTTGTACTAAACACTGTGCTAAAAAGTTCAGAGCTGTGTACACTCATCACCATAGCTTCTTCTAGCCTTTACTGACAACTGTGAGGCTAAATGAAGTATAGTGTGACTTGCTTTGTTGTTCGTCCACAAAAAGCTGGTGAGTGGCAAAATTATAAAATGGGAATAGTTTATATGTGTCTGAAACCCCAATGTTGGCTAAAAATCTAACATTCCAGGAAACAAGCAATAAAGGAAAGCTTTGCTACCACGAATCAAAAGACAGTAAGCTCAGCACACTTACTGCATTCTAGTCTTATCAAGACACAAAGTGCAGGAAACAGCAACAGAAGCTGTGAAGAGATAAGGCAGGGGATCACTTTGCAACAATTAAACCTACTCCGAGGCTTCCTACCAGCCACCAGTAGGCTTTTATTGCCCAAACTGTCTGTCTAACTCAGAATGAAAGAGTAAAAGGAAATAAATAATTAACTATGAGGAAAATGCAGGTTCTGAGTAGTTATTTCTGTGTGGGCCAATACTAATAAGAGGATGTCACAACAGAATTATTCTTTTGATCAAGGAAAAAGAGGAACGTTTCAAACCAGAAAATACAGGCATTTGGTCTGAGACAAAGGCAGGAAGTGTTGCCCTTCCTTTCATCCTATTAGGTTTTGCATTCTAAAAATAAATAAATAAATAAATTAGACACATTGATCAAGGTAATAGGGAGGAGGCCAAAGGTTTATATTCTCCTGACGCAGCAGAGTTATATTCCAAAAACACCTCTCCTATATATTGATAAACCTCTTGATATATGGCTTCAGTAGAAAGGTATTTTCAAATTAAAGCATGTTCTGACTTTGCACAATCAGTTTGCAATATATTGTTGCTGAGTTGACAAATGAGAAATAATTACATATTTAAGGCACTGCAATGTTACATCTAAAAATATCCAGACACTCAAGGTGTTCTAACATCTTTGCCTAGTCTTATGCTCTGGAAGCAGCCTTCTGTTTCTGATACTTGTTCTTGTCATCTTCAAGACATTTTTGACTTATGGTGACCCTAAGAAAGAACTGTTGTTTTTTTTTGGGGGGGGGGGCGAGGGGCTTTTGCCTTTGCCTTCTTCTAAGGTGGAGTGTGACTTGCTCAAGGACACCTAGTGGGTTTCTATAGCTGAGCACAGTCCAGCATCAAACTAGCACTTCTATATTGTGAAGACTACAAAACAGCAAGGCTATAATAGTTGAAGAGAAAAAAAAACTTGACCATATGCTGTGTAAGCAAACACCGCTGAGAAACATTAATTGTTAGCATAGCTGAATACAGTGAAACTTGCTGAAGATAATCAAAACAATAACATTAGAAGACCTAGTGAGAACAAGTGTGATGCGTTGGCTCGACTTTCACTTGAGGACCAGAGTGTGTTGCAAATAGCAACCTTCTTTAAGCGTCCTGTAATAGTTATTTCTTACGTTTATAACTGAGATTGCTTACTATATTGTATGTATGCAGTTTTTCCCTTGACTCTATATTGTTTGAGGTTATGGAAGGGATTACAGACCATGTGACCAGATCAGGGACTAGTCATACCGAGACTCCATTTTAGAGGTCAGTAGAGTTGAGTATAGTAGTCAGTATACAGAAGTCAGTTAGTATGCATTAGAAGTTAGTTGAATACAGTATGCATCAGAAGAGTGTTAGTCTGTATGCAACAGAGAAGAGACTGAAACAGAATGCTTAAAGAACAGCCTCTGAACCAATAAGCAATGTACCTGTATGCTGAATACATCAAGTTTTGTAAGTAAATCAACTATGTCAACTTTTTAATAAAGACTGATTATTTTTGGTCTCTTGAGAGCATGATTTAAAAGCAATATATTTTATGGGAGAGTAGATTGTGGGGCAACTGAAATAACACTTCTGAAGATCTGCTATATATATTTTATGTACTGGCATATCTTTGTTCCTAACAGTTCAAAGAGAAAACCAGGGATATCAGTCTGACAACTGAGAAACCTAAATTGCCTTACATGAATATTAGTGGATATTTACCAGTATGGAGAAGATTGACTCAAGTGAGTTTTTAACTCTTTTCAAAAAAAGATCATACTTTATAAAAAGGTTATGATTATTCCAAATAGTGTGAATGCCAATTGATAGCAAAAAGGGTCACACTTCCAAATGGCTAAGGAGATTAATTTTTGCAAAAGAAAGACCTGGGTTCAAATCCTTGTTAATTGCCTGATTTAGGAGCAATCACTACCTTAGTGCTCTGAGCTTTGATTAGAAGATAAAAGGATGAGGGTGTAGGAGTGTTTGGAGGAAGGCTAGTATGAACAGAATAAATGGGTAAAACAGAAGTATTTAAATTAAGGAAGTTTTTATTATTAAAGCACATAGATAGTTTTGTTAACATTATAAAGGGCTGTGAATCTTGCTTCCAACATATATCACCTGACTTTTAATGTATTTACTCAAATTTAACGCTCACATTTTTTGGCTACATTACCTTGCCAAAATTAGGGTGCGCATTAGATTCACATAGTAGGATAATCTTACTACTGAGCCAAAGCAATAGGGGAAGCTGCTTTAGGAACACCTGCAGCTTCTATTTGAGGGTTGTTATGTGTAATTTAATTGTCATAGTTCAATGCTACGTAATCCTGGGATTTGTAGTTGATGAGGCATCCATACTAAGGTGTGCCTTAGATTCAATGGCACATTAGAATTGAGTAAATACAGGTAATTGAAGATATCACATAATGTGTCCCCTCTGTCAAATATTAAAAGAAAATAAATACAGGAGACAAGGAAATTCCTATCATGGTCTGTCTCCCAGAACAATACATGCTCTGTGCTAACCTGTTGATTATAGTGCCAATGGATTTTCATGGATAATTGCAACATCTAGTAAGTCAACCGTTATGAGTTTGATTCTCTGATTCTGATGGTTCCTCTACACACACAGATTCCTTACCAGCTCTCGGGGAAGGAAGGTTTCCTCCTGGCGAGCAATAATCAGAGAGACAGTATCTCCTTGTTTTGTGCTCCTCAGTGTGGCTACAAGCTCTTCTTGGGTTCTGCCAGTGATGTCTCTACCATTCACCTAATGGAAGCCACAAACAAACAAAAAAAAAACACAAGTCAGCAAAACCACCACTTACATATACAGTGATACCTTGAGTTAAGAGTTTAATTCATTCTGTGACCAAGCTCTTGACTTAAATTGCTTTTATATAAAAATTGAATTTTCCCACTGAAATGCTATTAATCCGTTCTGGACCCTCAAATCCCCCTCCCTAATTTTTTCTTGCATCTTTTAAAATAAGAAAATGTACTTTATGAATAACAAATAATGTATAAATGCACATTCACATGGAACTATAAAAAAGAAAGATCAACTTTAAAATGGTAGAAGCACAAAGTGCAAGGAAGAACATTTGAGGCAACAAAATGTGTGTTGGTCAATGTAATAGTAAGGCAAAAACTGCACATCTACATGCAGCTATTATAAAAGAAAAATCTTTCAAATAGTAGAATCACAAAGTTGTGGCAAGGAAGCACAAAGTGAAGAGGCAGGAGCATCTTTTTCTTCATACTGAACTCATTCCAGCCTCCCACCCTCTCTTGCTTTCTCTCATTCTCTCTATTCATGAGGCCAAATGTACCAGGAATAAAAACTACACAAAATCAACTAACTCAAAGTTCCTTATAGTGGACAAAAGCAAAGCAGACAAGAGCATGAAGAATGGATGCTGCTCCCTTGAAGCCCTAAAGCCCAGTTCTCTCACACTAGCATTCCCTCTAGCACCAGCAATTAACTCAAAATGTTGCTCTTATGTCAAAGCAAAATGTGGACTGTATGATGGCTCTTAACTCAACTCTTAAGTTGAGATACTTTTAAGTAGAGGTTCCACTGTATTAGCTACAAAGTGAAATACAGAATCAAAGGCAGAGAAAAAGCTGTCCGGCCTAGTAAGACAGTGGACATAAATGAGGAGGGTCCCATAAATGCAGGCACTTCAATGATTTCTGCATCTTCTGTTTCTTCCAGATCCAGACCAAAATTGCTGGGCAGATCTTACCTTCAAATGGTTGCTTTGGAACAATTCCCAGGTCCCCAACATAGGATGCCTGATTTGACTCAGACCTGCCTGTTCTTATATGGGGGAGACCAACACACCAACCTCAGAAGCCCTTCTCTGTGGCATTCATTAAGAGAAATGGTCCTTTCAGTGATGGCACTTCATTCTGGAATCCTCTCGTTAGAGAGGATTGCTCGGCATTTAATTAATGACCTCCTTTTCCTAAATCTTTTAAAACCCCGAAAGTTCAAGTCTAAAACCTACTTAATTTATTTATCTGTGTTGCTGATAGTTATTGTTGCTCTGACTTAATTGCCTCCTTGTTTTTTTTAATAAGTGTTGTTGATGTTGTATGGAAAATCATATCAAATTTTATTAACTGGAGGCATACAAATACTCCTAACAAAAGAGTCTCAAACCCAGCATAGGATTCATCAAGTAGCATTTATTTTTGAGCTACTGGATTGTTATGGTTGAGCCTTCTGGCTCCGATACTAGGAGACGAGGTCGTAAGACTCCTCGAGAGTCAGACTCTTTTGAGGAGCGTGAACGGAAGCGGCTCCGGGACTTATTTGCAGAACCAACTGACGAAGACTCCTTTGAGGGTTTTACCGAGGGAATGGAGGAAGAGATGGTTAGCTCAGAGGAGGATGACATGGAATGGACTCGTGTGAGGGAGGATTTGGGTGTTCCTGGTAATGATAGCATGGGAGGCGACTGGCGGGTTGCAGGATCGGACCCGTGGACGGGTTGGAGGGATGGAACGGGGTCCACAGCTGGGGATGCTGTGGGGTGTAGTCAAAGGTGTTTTAGCTCTGATGAGGATGATGATGAGGAGGCACCTGGAATTAGGTTAGCAGCTGACAGCGATGAGGAGTTATGAACTGGCATAAAATGGGGTTTAGAACCAATGGCTAATTGCGTTGGGCAAGGTAATCTGGACGAACGCTTGGGCTCTTGTTGGGGAACTTCCTGAAGACGGGTGTGATTCGTTTGCTGTATACGTAAGTTACCAAGGACACTGGGCACAGACGGCGGGAGGAACTGTGTGGGCTTTTCCTGTGCAACTTGTGTTTAATCTTAATAGCTTGGACCTCCGTCGTCTTTTTGATGGACATTATTGCCAACTCTGGATTGACGCTGGACTGACTGACTGACTACGACTCTGGACTAACCCTTCTGTGGCTATCGGTGGAACTTGTGGAACCTAGACGTCTGCATTTGGCTTTTCGACCTCGGACCGGATTGGGACCTCGCTGACCGTCGTTATCCTGATTGAAGTGCCTGGACCTGGTTTTCGCCCGTTGCACGGAGGAGCAACAGCCCGAGTTACTTCCGTAGCTCTTGAGTAGCAGAGGGGAATCTGCTGCGGAGTTTTGTGTTCATTTTGACCCTTTGTTAACCAGTTTTTGTTTGTTTAATTGCCAGGCTGAAGTAAGCACCTTTGTTTTAATCCGGATTAAACTTCTGTTTAATCCGGTTTATTCTTTTGAACTATCTAGACTCAAACGAAGTTATTTTTGTTACTTTTCACACTGAAGACAAGTGTTTGCCTCGTCTTTTGTTTCCTACGGGCAATTTTTAGTTCTGTAACCTCAATAAACTGTGTTGTATTCTACTTGGAGCGTTCTGTCTTTGACATGGATTGTAACTAAAGATGGGAAGGCCTGGAAAAAAACTGAAAAAATTGGGGGGAAAGAGGTTGTTTTCTTCCCCCACCCCCAATTTTTCCTGTGTCTCCCCCCCCCCCCCGGCCCATATTTCTGTTTTTTTCCACGCCTTCCCATCTCTAATTGTAACAACAACATATTGTTGGCTGTACAGAACATTTCAAGCCACTGGATAACAGCTTATGAGATAAGCTAGAAAAGAACAGTTGACCAACCTCAAGTATTCTGTCTCCAGATTGTAAACGACCATCTTTAACAGCTGCACCACGTGGCAGAATATTCTTTACAAAAATAGGTCCAGGTCCATGCACTGAAGAGTCTCTGGTAACTACAGTAAAACCGAGTCCTTCGGGACCTAAAGATCAGAGAGAAGAATTATGAGAAAATGGGATAACTGACAGCAACAAAAAAAGGTTATTATCACAAGTATTTATTTTAAGGATTAAACATATATATTCAAGCGAGTCTGTGTTATATCAAGCATCACTGCTATACTCCAAACACTTCCTTCATTCTAGTGGTGAATTAAGGTCACATTTTCAGTCTCCTCTGAGCAACTGTTATGCCCTTTTCCCCTCCAGGGTTCTTCCAACTATAAAACATCACAGACATCATTTACCTTGTGTTTCCTCTATCCTGCTACTCTGTACGTTTTTTTAGGAAAAGAACGCAGCAGCTGAATTGACAGTCCCAAACCAATGACACATTATGATATGAAAGGTCAAAGAGACAGTAAAAACACCTGCAAAGATTCTACAAACCCACACAATGGACACTATCTTGGTGAGAAAAAAGTCCTCCATCTGGAATTCATGATCCCAGAAAACTGGATGCCTTTTAACTTGTTGTTTGTCTGTTTTAGGCATTGAATGTTTGCCATTTTTGTTACTCATTGGAAACCGCCTGAGCCCACTTGGAGAGAGAGGGTGGGTTACAAATGAAGTGTTATTATTATTATTAACAGATGCAAATGTAGGCTTTACCTAATGCCCCTTCTACACTGTCATATAATTCAGATTATCAAAGGAGATAATCCACTTTATCAGCTTTGAACTGGATTATGAGTCTACACTGCCATATAAACCAGTTCAAAGCAGATAATCTGGATTTTATATGGCAGTGTAAAAGGGGCCTCACATGCATAACAAGGTTTGTTTTCAGGGAAACAATGCCAAGGTGTGACTAAATTCCCACAATCCTACTCTGCTCTTCAAGGCCTATGATGCAACTGCAACAAGTACTAGTTCACTAGGGAACTGCTCACTAAAGGAAACTAAACGAATCAGTTGAATAACGCTGGATTATTTATGTAAATCTCATTAATATTCAGTAAGCATCAAGTTAAACCTGATTAATTTGTTACAAGACTAAAAACAGAACCACATGGGATGCCGAACTTCTGTACATAAAACCACTTGTGTGCAGTAGCAGCTATTTCAAATATGCTGTCACAAGTCTTCTTTCCCAAGCCCTTACATTCATCTGGGATCTGCAAATGAGCTCCCACATGTTAAATGCTCACCTGGTTCTGTCTTCAAGTGATAAACAAACTGCTTTAACAATGTATCAATTAAACATAAGGATTCAAACAATTACAGTGGGCCCTTAGGATCCACTGAGGTTTGGTCCCAGGCCCCCATGGATATAAAAATCTGTGGATGCTCAAAACTCATTATATACAATGGTATAGTATGGTATCCCTTATATAAAGGTTGGCATTTTAAAATTTCTTTTGGTGAATATTTTCAACTGTGGATGGTTGAATCTATGGATGTAGAATCTGTGGCTATGGGAGGCTGAATGTATACATCATGCCTGAACATAATTACATACACATGGTGAACAGCTTATCCTTTAAGCATTACCTTTCTTGAGATCTATTCTTATCCTCTTTGCATTTCTCTTGCTGCCAAAGTTCATCAGAGGAGATAAAGTTGGTGATGATGTCTTCCTGCCAACCCTTGGGATGTTGGGGCTCTTGGCAGGATGGAGAACTGTCCACACACCAGTATCCAGACTGTTCAAACCAGACAAGCCTACTTCCTTTGCCATTGGCTTTGGGTATATGAGAGGTGGATTTTTTGCCTTTGAAACATGCTCAGTGTTATCTGGAGAATATAAAGATGTGATGACAGATTTCTCATATTGTTCCCGGTTGTATGAAGGAACCACTTCCAAGATGATATTTGGAGATTTCATTGCTTGGCGGAAGAGATCTTGTGCTCTGAGGGGCAGGGAAAGAGATACAGGGAAAATGATTCAAGATCTGCTTTTCAATGTAAACACAGAAACACTGGAAATTACATAATTGAAAAACTATCTTATTTATTTTTGCCAAGTGTGTCACAGTACTCTTAGAAAAGTTGTTTATCTTACTAATATTCTTTATTTTTATAGCCATTTAGCCCAGAGTTTTTATAGTACATATTTAAATTTTCTGAACAGTTGTTTGATAAAAAAAAAAAGCAATGAAGGAGACTAACTTATCCATTGCCGCCAAGTGAGATCCATAATTAAGCATAGTTTTCAATTTAGAACTTCAATGTTTCAAGACTCATGACATAGACCTCATTCCACAAAGTACTCTAGGAGTGTGCGTATTTCAGTGTTTGTTTCTGTTTTTTAAAACAGCTTAGCACAAAACAGAAAAATATGTATTCTTCTATTACAAGACCTACTCTCTAACAACAACAGCAAAATGTGCATTATCATAGCCTTACTCCTAGAACATGCAATACAAATGCAAATCCTAGCATGGATACTAATAGAATCTTAGGCTCCTGTCTCTTACAGTTTATGGATGTTCCTGATGTTTGTTAATTACTTTCAATACACTTCGCTACTATTTTCACACCTGGAATACTGTGTCCAATTCTGGGCACTGCAGTTGAAGGGAGATGTTGACAAGCTGGAATGTGTTCAGAGGAGGGCAACTAACATGATCAAAGGTCTGGAGAACAAGCCCTATGAGGAGCGGCTTAAAGAACTGGGCATGTTTAGCTTGCAGAAGAGAAAGCTAAGAGGAGACATGATAGCCATGTACAAATATGTGAGGGGAAGTCATACCCCATCATTCTGTTTTGGAGTTAATGTAGTCTGATGTCAAGCTTATTGATTAAATGGACAGAGTGACAGGATTGTTTTACTCTAATAGATCAGGGTGCTCCATGGAGCCTTGAGGCTCCGCAAGTGATAGTGAGGGGCTCCATGGCATCATGTTGCATCACACTTCTTCCTCTTTCCTTCTCCTGAGAAATGCAGGGAAATTTATGCAGGGAAATCCCGGAGATAACAGCAGCAGCATCCTCCTGGGGCACAGACCCTTTCTTCTGTGCCTCCCTCACTGCCTAGACTCCTTTACTCGCCGCTAAACCCCCCCCCCCCACACACACACACACACTGCTTTCTTTGCTTCCAAAATCCTATTTCCTTCCCACCACTTAGATTATGTTTTTCCTGCATGGCAAAAGGGAATTGAACTGGATAGCCTCTGGAGTTCCTTCTATTATTATTATTATTATTATTATTATTATTATTATTATTATTATTATTATTATTATTATTATTATTATTATTATTATTGAAGAGGCTGGGTGCTTTGATTGTGCTTTTCCTGCATGGCAAAAGGGGTTAGACTGGATGCCCCCCGGGGGGGGGTCTTCCACTGAAATACTGTTAAGTTTATGTTCATTAAAATTGTTCTTCATTTTAAGTATTGCATTGTTCTTTCTCTTCTTTTCTTTTGACTTGTGTGAATTAGTTCACACAAACTCTCTCTATTCATCTACCATTGGCCTGGCCCATGGCTGATATATATATATACATTATCTACACACATAATAAAACTGAAAAATGTATATGTGTGTATGTGGAGGAGGTGTATACTTACACAGACAGCTTCCCGCCTCCACAAACAGCTATAGTTCCTACTGAGCAGAAGATACCCACGGCCCTCCCTCCACTGTCATGCAGGTTATAGTAAGTGCCATGAACATGTAGCCCAAACCCTGCCAGTGTCCTCCACAAACACCATTCTGCCCCCCACCCAAGCGAATGCTTTCATGAGGGGACCATTTCATCCTAAATGTTCTGTTTTTCCTCCAGAATGGACATCCCCAGGGTTCCTTAATTTACATGACCCCACCCAATGCCTCTACCTTAACACTTTCCTACCCTTTCCTATGGTACACAGTTAACAGAGAAATTGATCAGCAATTCACCATGATTTACAGGAGTTGTACTTGACCTACATCCAGAGAGCACTGTGAACCCAACTAACGATGCATCTGGACCAAACTTGCCACAGATAATGAGACTCGCAGTACCTTCACTGATAGTATGACCCCACTCCCCATCGACAATGAACTGGGACCAAATTTGGCCCAGAAAAGCCCCATGACCAACTGAACATACTGCAGGGGTTTAGGAGAATGGCCCTTGATTATGGGAGTTGCAGTCCACCTGCATCCAGCGATACTGTGACCTTCACCAACAATGAACTGGGACCAAACTTGGCACAGAGAAGCCCCATGACTAACTGAGCATACTGCAGGGGTTTAGGAGAATGGACCTTGATTTGGGGAGTTGTAGTTCACCTGCATCCAGAAAATACTGAACCCAGCTGACATCAGATCTGGACCAAACTTGGCACACAGACCCAACATGACCAACTGCGAATACTGGCAGGGTTTGGGGATGATTGCCTTGGGAATCTGGTAGTTGTAGTTCACCCTTATCCGGACTGCACTGAACCCAGCCAACAATGGATCTGGACCAAACTTTAGTGATATTACCTAGCATCCCAAAACAAACAATGCCTTCTTCTAATAACCTGGACACTGCCGGGTCCCCAAGCTGGTATATAATATAATACATAAACATTTCTTGGGGCTCCACGAGAAACTTTTGCTTCAAAAAGGGCTCTGCGGCTGAAAAGGTTTGAGAACCCCTTGCCTAGAGAAACCCCACCACACAGACATAGAATGGTCAAAGAGTGTATAGCAGTGTGGTTGGCAATGGCCATGGCTTTACTCAAAAAGGGAAGGTTCCGTGTCTCCAGTTCTAACAATTAATGTTGCTTAAAGATTTCAGTTCATCAAACTAAGATCTAGGGCTCATCTACACCTATCAAATATTCTGGGTCCAGTCTGGATCAACTATGGGGTTCACACAACCAGGGAGAAAATGAGGGCAATTCTCCTTCCTTCTCCCTGAATGTGCAGATATAATAATAATAATAATAATAATAATAATAATAATAATAATAATAATAATAAAACTTTATTTATACCCCGCCACCATCTCCCCAACGGGGACTCGGGGCGGCTTACATGGGGCCATGCCCAAAACAATACAATATAAACAGCATATAAAAGAACAACACATCACAATACAATAAGCAATACAATAAATAATAATATCCATTACAAAATAAAACAAGGAGACAATGAAAAACAAGGGCAGACCACATGAACATTAAGTTAAAACTCGGGGTGAGAGAGACATAAAAATAAAAACCACAGCGAACAGGGTCACAAGGAAGTGGGGTATTCTGGAGGATAGATATTAGAGGGAGCAACGGAAAAGAAATATAAAATGGTTACTCTCCAAAAGCACAGCGAAAGAGCCATGTTTTCAAGTCTTTGCTGATGTCACAAAGGCACTCATGAATGACCAGGAGCTCCCCCAGAACTCTACATCCTTCTGCTGCAGTAATAAGGGTGACACAGGCCTGGTCGCTTCCCCTTTCCCTGCATTGATGAGTGCAGGGCGAAACTCTGTGCTGTCCACACTCTGTGAGAAGTGTGGGGGAAAACGCCAAAACATTCTCCAACTTTCTTTAGTGTGGGGCTAAACCATACACCTTGATTTACCCCCATATAAAAGACCAGAAGTGCATGGACATCATCAGGACATTCAGGAGCAACTTCAAGTTTTAGGGCTAGTGTAGGCAAAGTCCTATTCTATAATATGGGAAAATTGAGGCTTTCACAAGTGCATAATGTGGCAGATAATCTAAAGTGATAGGTTAAGATATCTTTTTAGCTTATATGAGAAAGTATTATATATTCCGCAGCTCACTTATGTACTTGAACAATTTTGCTTGTTCAAGTTTGCTGTCTAATATATGTCTGGAGCACATATAACTCCACTATTCACTTGTATAAGGTAGACATCAATTGCAGCACTGCACAATTTCTTTTTTCACATAAGCATACCACATACTCAAATGGATCGCATATTAGACCTACTCAAATGCCCAAGCAAGCACTTATGTCTAACCTTCCACCTCATTCTATCTGTGTAAATCCAATAAAAAAAACTGTGAGTCACAACTGTAGGCTTAATGGGATCGCTAGTCAAATATTTTCTCAATTGTTCTGTGGGGAGTAATTAAATTTATTATCTACAAAAGAGAAAAATAACTATCTCATATTCTAAGCCATTTAGAACATAGTATTACTTTTCAAAATATAATACTCCCTCTCCAAACCTCCACCAACCAGAACAAATAAAAAAAACTGATTACCAACTCGAAACTCAAATGTTATTTATATTTTACAAAATGAAAAAAGGTTTGAGGCCTGTTATAATGTCCAAGAGGGGGAACGGAGGTTTCACTTCCACTTTGTGTATCTCTGAGCTGGATGATCCCTACAAATTCTTCTTGATTAAATCTGAATGTGAATAAAATGAGTAATACTAAAGTCAGAGAAAGTTATGATTTTATATTTGTCATATGTATCAGCCTAGCAGTTCGAAAACATGCAAATGCGGGTAGATCAATACATACCACTCCAGTGGGAAGGTAACAGCGCTCCATGGAGTCATGCCAGCCACATGACCTTAGAGGTGTCTATGGACAATGCTGGTTCTTTGGCTTAAAAAAGGGAGATGAGCACCAACCCCCAGAATCGGACACGACTAGACTTAATGTCAGGGGGAAACCTCTATCTTTACCTATGTTTCATCTTATTTATTTTATTAAATTTGGACACTAGTCAGTCAATAAGAATATATGAGAAATGGACAATACATATCCAATATAATACAAAAATCAGATTAAAATATTAGACTTAAGAACGTGGTAAACATCTATGGCTGAGTCACAAATCAGGGAAAGCTGGATTGAAACAAAATGTTTTGAGCAAGTGACTAAAATTCAAATGACTTAGAAAAGGCAGAGGTTTCTTTATTTCTTGTTTTTATTTTTCTGATTGCATTGAATTTTATTTTGAGATAAAATTAGAAGTACATACCACTATTCATAGAGAAAAAACTTACTGATTGCATTTCTTAGATGAAAATGTCTTTTATCACATAGCACAAACAATTCACATTTTAAAATAGTTACTTGTTTTTTTCAAAAAAGTGCTGCTCAAATAGTTGAAAAAACATTTCTAACCGAAGATTTTAAAAATCCATTAAAGTAAATGCAACATCCTGAATCATGGCACCAACATATTACAGAGAAGGAAAATCATTTCTGAAAAGTATCAAAAACAAGAAAACCTATGCTCTAAAATGAAATGTAAGCAATGGATCTATGAACTGAGACATGCAAAACACATTCCTAATTTTGAGGGTTACATATAATAAGCTGTTTGCTCTTGTAGTTTAAAAAGAGCAGGATTGAATAAGTCATTTATGGTTTCTCAAGTCATAATTTGTTGGCTTGTTAGCAGCCCTTTTCCAACAGCTAATAAAATGTTTATATAAAGATGACTAGAATATTTAACCAGAGATGAAATATTTTATTCTCAGGGCAGGCCCATAGCCAGGATTTTGATTCGGGGGGGGGGGGGGGGGCTGAGCCTGAGTGGGAGATGATCTACCCTAGCAAACCTTTTGTATCGTTATCCCTATACATGGTGATCAGATCATGATATGAATAAACATAACAGTTTAAATAATACCAGTAAGGCCTTCTCGCGGGCCACCCTGAGTATTTAGAGGGGGGGGATGAAGCCCCTCAAGCCCCCCTCCCCCGGCTACATACCTGTCTCAGAGTGATCATATGGAGGGGAGATCCCACTTATTTCATAAGTGACAGAGGAAATACTGTGATATATAATTTGTATGCAATACAGTCAAATGTTTCACTTGTACAAATGTGGTTTTATCCAAACTGCATATATTCCTAAAACATAAGAAAATAAAGCAAACTCACTGTGCAAAGGTTTTATCTGCAAGCTCAATGCTGTTAATTTTCACTATGCACTCATTTTCATGGAAAAGTGCTTCCCGTTTAGATCGGCTGTTCTCCTCAATGCCACGGATAAAAAGCCCTAGAATCCTGCGGGAGAAATACAAAGTAAGTTAATTGGAATTACCTTTTCAAAATATATAAACTGGATCTAGATTAGCTGGCAAGTTTTATCAATTTCTCCCTCCCCGCAGAGCTTATTGTGCCCACAAATCCCTCTTCTTCATTCAAGTAGTGGGATTCTCTATAATATCTAAATACCATTACAGACATGGGCTCCATTCAAATGTTATTTACAGCACTATCCTAGGTATGTTTAGCTTGGAGAAAGGAAAGTTATTTGGAGTTATTTCTTAGGGAAAAAAATGAAAGGAAGCAAGTCCAAAGTCTTTTCCCAATGGTCTGCATTTCCATAAGAAAAACTTACCTTCCACTTAAGGATGAAAAGTATGGTACCACATGGATTCCTAGAGGGCCATCTTCACCAGATATCTCCACTTTTCTTGTCAAATCACTAAGGAATAAAAGAGGGAAACATATATGGTTATTTTCCAAAGAGACCAAGTAGAAATATGTCTGATGGAAGCATTTACCTCCATGTCCCCCATGGGTTTCTTCCAATCCTAACAATATCTATTAATATTTCCACAAAACATCTCACCTACAATCTTCTATGAGGTTAAGAACCTATATGGCATGAAATACATGGTATCTTGGTGGACACCAAAGATGCTGCAAATAGGGAAAATCTATGGACAGCAGAGTGGGATCATATCTTTCAATTCCAGTTTCAATTGCCAAATACTCACAACATATTTAAATGTAAGTGAATGGAAGTATACCAACTTGAATGTGTTCAAGTCTGGTAAGCTTTATTACTGCATTATTCCTACTATGTCATGGATGAGTAACTCTAACCTTACAGATTTTTTGAACTACAAATACCACAATCTCTCACCTTGAGCTATTCTATGACTGAAAAGAGTTTTAAGAGGAAAAAAACCAGAGGGCCAAATTTGCCCAACTCTAATATATAAGGATATTTGGTAGTACTAAAGGTAGTACTAAAGGCATAACCAACTTGCACAGTGTGTTCTGGCTCAGATGCAGCTACATCTTAGAATCTCTCTACCCTTGAAAGATGACACAGTGGATGTTAGAAACATTCACTTCATGTTGGACAGAATAAAGGATAAAATGTATCTAATATAAACCATGGTTTACTCAAAAGCCAGGATCGTAAACCAAAGTTGTATCTATGCAAATTCAATAACATGCCAGAGTATCGGATAGGGATAGCTTTGGAACCTGAATTTCCAGCAGTCAGAGTTGTATAATGTGGTTGAGAGTTAAATCTGAACCTGGCCTGTGTGTGGGTTACATATTAGATATACTTTCTAAAAAGAAGGCAGAGGGAAACCATGCACTACAATTTGTGCTATGGAATCAGAACCAAAAAATACACTGGAACATGTCACAACCATTGTTGCTTAGACAACCTATCAGCCAAAACAAAGAATCTTTAATAGCTCTTTCATCCTGAGGCCCAATGATTAGTCTGCGTGACAAGATCAGGGCAGAACCAAAGAACACTGGCCATTAAGATGATTCGGTGAGTAACTTTGGTAGCTCACCAGTCACCCAACAAAGCAGTAGAGTACTGGCAGTTTTGATAATTCATTAGAATTATTTTCTTATCTGAATTAGTTGGAGTTCAATACAGCCTTTCTCTCTGTGACTGCAGCATTTTATTTATTATACAGCTGAATTCTTCGACACAACTCACTGATGATATATCTGAATGGAGTATAAGTGTAGAATTGAAAACAGGCCCTGAGCGGAGCACTCACAAATCATTTTAACACATCCAAATTCAATCTGCACCAAAAAAAATGACACTGAGAAAGAAGTGGGAATCCTGAATGAACCTGTGAGTCAACTCTCCCCTGTGTGCAAATCAAAAACCAAGATCATGGAACTAGAAAGAGTAATAATGAAAGAAGATGATTCAGAAAGCAATGGCTAAAAAGAATCTAAAGAAGAAAATGGAGGCATGGTTAATATGTTGAAAGATGTCTTATCAGTTTTTAAAAGCCTAATACATTTTGTCTTGTATGTACTGTATTATCAGTGGATTTATATAGCCTGGGGCTATGAATAATTCTAAAAATAGACAACACATAAATATAAATAATTAAATAGTACATACAATTGCATTAAATTAAATCATTATAGGATTTGTGCATTGCCTACAGTATTGAAAATAAGGCCTCAGAGTTTTTTGCACTTCAAACTCACACACCATTTGCTGGGGGTTAGGGGGGTGGGGAGGAGAGAAATATGTAAACTAAGGCTAAAAAATTCTTACCTCAGCAGATGGCCAGAAAAAAGGGGTTGTTAAATAACTTTCAAAGACACTTGTAACTGGTCTAAAGGAAATAAAATAAAATAACCTTTGGCCTTTGTTCATATGTTCTTCTTGTCTAGTATATAGTGTAGGAATTTGAGCTGCAGTATTTTCTGTGGTTAAAATGCAAATAAAATTTCCCCAGGTTAAATTTTACCATATATAGTCCCTGAAGAAGTCCATTCAGAGTATATACATGTCAAAACGGGTTTGTCTTTTCTACAATAAAGTATCCATCCATTGAGCACTTTGAGATGTGCCTCCAGTTTCTTTTGATTTTGTTATGTGCTCCCCATTTTTTAAATTTCTCTTCAAAAAATAAAAATGTCTGCTCCCATCATTTGCTGGTTTTGAAATGCCTTCACATGAAGTTAAAACTTCAGCCCACAGAGGTCTGTGCCAGAATGGACAATAGTCCTCAATTTGGGGCCTGGTAGTCAACTGGGAAAACCAGGAATACTGATTCTGTGAGGCAGAAAAAATCTGTAACAGCATGCAATAAAAGTTAACTGCTGTATATTGTAAATTATTCAGTATCAGGCATTTTTGGGGGGAGGATATAAAAGGGAATGGAAAGAAAAACATGGGACATGTGTGTGAGTGAAAAATAGTTGGCTACTTCTTCCAATCATGGGCAGGACAAGACTTGGCCTGATTCTATATTAACAGTATAAATGATAAAAAGAAGTCTAATACAAAAAAGAAACTAAATCCAGATGGGTTTCTATGCAGTTTGGGTAATGCCACAAGTTTCCCAAATGAATCCAAGCTGGACTTGTTTTGAGGCAGACTTCATGGCAATCTCTTCACTAAACAAACTACAGACATGTGGACTAGAGGCTGGGCTGGAGCCGAGTTTGGCCACATAAAATTACACACAGTTTCATCCAACTTTTTTTTTAAAAAAAATCCCATAATAAATTTTAGGAGGTTCACATTTAAGGCATTCTATTTCCAGAAGAAGGAAGAGGAGGAGGTGGTGGTGGCAGCAGGTTCCCTTCTGACACTCATGCTTGTTTTACATGTTAATGTAAACTTCTATTATCTCTGTGGTTTAGGACAGTATCACACTAAATTAAATGATTGTTCAAGGCCCACTATTCACAAAATTGTATAGAGGGGTGGAGTTAGTCACAAAATGGCATCAGAATTTGGCATGATTAAATGACATTGACATATAGCTATATTGATTAGCTAAGTGCTGTCTGAAAATTCCTGGAACATAAATGTACACAGGGTCTCCAGTTCCCAACATTTCTGTCCAGTTGCCACCAGATTGCTATTCTAAGGAGAAGGAAGTATCCAACACAGCAAACAGAGGACTTGGTGGTGGTTTAGGGTCTTCCTTTTTTTTCTTTTCCTCTCCCTCAGACTTTCTGCCCTTTAACTTTATCTTATCATCTTTAGGAGCAAGGCCTCTTCAAAATAAACTTTGAAACAGTAAAATGTGATTAACAATAAACCTTCTACAATCCATTACTTCATATTCACCTGACATTCTATTATTGATTTCCTCTTTTTCCCTTTTTTCTTTTCTCCATCATTCAGTCTTTAACCATCTTCCACACACTCTCTCCCACATACACAACATGTTGGCAAAATTAAAACACAAAAGGAGTATGACACCTTTATTGATATACCAAAATGCACAAAATACATTGTACAAGCTTTTCAAGTTCCACTGGCTTCTTCATAAAGCAAACAATGTTTTAGAAGACATACAGCAATTACAGGGCTATATTTTGTACCAGATGTCTCTATTGTAATTCAGTTGGTATGGAGGGATCGCAATGCAATCAGATACATTTCACTTTAAGCGCTACACAGGTACTCAGACAATTCATTACCATAGGCTATCAATCGTGACCACGTATGATTGTCTTCCAAGGCAGAGTCTTGGAGGTGTGTCCATAAGTTACTGTACAGACCTATTCTGGATCCAAATCATTGTGAAAAATTGGGACACAGATTTCTAGTCATGACAAGGGTTAGCTTGACTTTCCTTTTTCTTGGCACGTTTCTCCCTTTTGTACTTTATTCTTGTCTCTTCAAAATTCATAGCAGTGTTGGTAACAACTGACCGCCAGTTAGAACGCTAGAGGCCCAGGACTTCCCAGTTCTTGGTCTTTATCCCACTTTTTTTAGGTTAGCTTGGAGCCCATCTTTGAATATCTTTTGCTGACCACTGACAATCCTTTTTCTATTCTTTTTTTAAAATAATTTTATTGCAAGAACAAAATAGTAATTTTTTACTGTATGTTAAAATTGGGGAAAAGGGAAAGAAAAGAAGAAGAAAATAGAAAAAAATGAATTTAATATAGTCCAAAAGTAAAAAAAAAAAAAAGAAAGAAAGAAAGAAAGAAAGAACAAGGAAAAGAAAAAAAGAAAAAACTGTTTAACTTCCAATCTTCTCTGTAAGTTTTCTCTCGCTATCATGTTTCTAATTTTGCTTTGGTGTTATGCCCTCTTCATGTCTTGGTCTAAGGAACTGGTTTTACTTCAATATGTGGATTCTTCCAACTAATTCATTTTTTCCTGTTTCATAAACTGCATCATTGCTGACCAATCTGTTGTTGTTCTTTTCTGTGAATCTTGGGTAATAGCCTGTGTTAATAAATTGCAATTTTCCATTCTTGAGCTGAGAGTAAAGCAACTGCTTTGGGAGATGGTGATCGGGCATCTATTGTCTAAAAGAAAGTTACCCTTTTTGGAGGTAGAAATCGCAAAGTGTTAAGTCCACATCCTTCATTCCCTCTTGTTTGGGGTCCTCCTGATGCAACAAAATCTGGTATTTTCTTAAGTCCACAGAGCTTCAAAAGCTTGCATGATGTGTTTTGTTCAATGCGGTTGGCCAATACAGTATTTCTTCTTACAGATTTTTAAAATTGTATTTTATTTTTTCCATCATGGCCAGCTCTGAATATATTTCCACCATGCTGGCAGTGGGACATATTGTTGGACCTGGTCCATCAGGTCCATTCAGAACAAGTCACTCATCCAATTTCCAAACCTGGAAGGTATCAATCTGCAGAGCCTCACTCCTGCCATTTTTATCTTGTTTATTTGTCTTCATTCAGCACATTATAGCTGGCACTGGTCAAGTACAGCTTCATCTGGCCCTGACTTCTCAAATCCCTGATGGCTTTATCCAATAGCTTTATACAAATATTAACAAAAATCCTGGCTGATCAAATGGAATGTGGCAAACACCACATACTCAAGCATTGTTCCTCATAGAGATATAGTTATAACAATTTTTATCTATGTCCAGATCCATGGAATTCCCAACATGAAAGAAGGCAGTGCATCAATATTCACTTCAAAATTGCAATCACTTATCCCTGATATAGTGAGCAATTTACCACTACATCTGCGTTGTTGTTGTTGTTGTTGTTGCCTACCATCAAGTAGACTTCAAGTGATGAATGAAAGACCACCAAGATTCCTTGATTCTTTCAATTCAGCTGTAATACTATCTTCTTCTTTTCCTATTGCCTTCCCCTTTACCTACCACTAAGTGAGTCATGTCATCTCATGAGATGTCCAAAATACAATAGTCTCATCTTAGCCATCACTGTTTCTGGTGAGAGGTCAGATTTGATTTATTCTAAATTTAAACACACATGTAAATGTAAGATATCATGTGATAAACAGGTTGCAGTTGGTGAGATCCATCCTGCTTTATTGATAACACACTGATGTACTTTGAATTACTGATTTTGCACAGTAAAAAACTTCAGCATATATTTCATAAGGTAAGGTGTCAATACAAGAAAAAATATTAACATTGCTACATTTTTTAAAAAATCTGAATTAAAAGAGTCTGTTTTTATAGTGGTGAAGGAGATGTTAGTGATTTAATTAGGAAAGAATTTTCAGAGATATTTAATAATATCCCTTCCTTAAGCAGTCACACTGGAGATGGCATCAAGGATGTTAAAGGCCATCCTATTTTCATCTGTGAAATTTCAGCAGAACACAATTATGATACATAAGCAAGTCTAAGCCTGCCTGGCCATTGCATTCCAGAATCCTTATTGCTTACTCAAAATAGGAACACAAAATGATGTCATGGCATTGGCAAATTCATACTAAAATAAATTATTTCTTCAAAAGCACTCTAAGTTTTCCATTATTTCTTTAATGAAAAAGATGTCATTCCCTGCAAGGAAAAATAAATCTCTTTGGGTGGGGATGAGGATGAGAGAAGAAATAAATACCCAGATAGTTTTCCATTCTTATGTCTAACTTTTGTTTTGTGTACTTTAATATGTATTTTATGGGAATATGTTTTAATATGTGTGTTCTACAGAGTGTTTTTAAATGATTATGTGTTTTGATTATGTGTTTTAGCAATATTGTAACCCACCTTGAGCTGTGAGGAGAGGTAGACAAGAAATAAAATTATTATTATTATTATTATTATATTATTATTATTATTATTATTAAAGAAACATGAGTGATGGAGAATTTAAATCAGGAATAGGCAGAATTCAAAAATGTATCTACAATAAAGCCCATAGTTAGTTTATATATATATTAATGTAACGTGTATATTTGAATTCACTGAGTAGACTGTAGGACTTTTTGTGCACAGATTAAATAGCAGTGTACAAAATGTACCATTCTAATCCTTTTTCTCCAAGTTATATATATAATTCACCCAAATCATATCTAAAACAATGAGCCCTGCTGACCTTGCATCTTCAAATTTATATTCTTTCTAAGTAGTGAAAAACACTTAGATGTCATGTAAACATATTCTGAGAATGTGCCAGTACCAGTCTGCTCTGGCTATTTTCAGCGGACATAACAATGAGAATCCAGAGCATATAGAGATGTGTACATCTAATAGAAAGAAAAATAATCCCTTGTGCAAGCCCAGCCTTTGATCAACAGGGATTTCTAACCAGAAACCAAGTACAGATAAATCCAGTAATGCTCACAAGATGGCTACCATCTCAATCAACTCAAATAATCCAAAAAAAGCCAGTATATTCATCATTAATATATAATAATACAGTCAGACCACAATGTAATGCGAATAAAGGTTCCCTTCAGGCCTACATAATCCTTCAGGTAGCAGCTGGTGCACTTTCTATTTTATACCTGATGTTGATCAGATACCGCCCAAGGAATTTATTAGCGAAGGCTGATATTTGAGTGTGGTATATGACAGCCTAGGGGAAGTCATACAAGGTAATCAGGAAACAGAGTCAATCAACACAAAGCATTATCTACTGATTAAATCCACAACACTGCAGGAAATTAAACAGGCAACAAAACAGGAAAAACAGCTGTTGTGGTCAAGTGTGCAATAATTGGCAGGCTGCCCAGACAAGTACTGCACCTCATACAAAGGCTGAACTAAACTTTCAGACTTGAAAGAAATCTCAGACTAAGCTGAAAAAGCTGTGCAAGACACGCAAAACCTATGTCTGGATAATGCTGTTCAAGTAGGCTTCTCTTCCAAATTCCTCATCACAGGGCATAATCAGATAACTCACTCTGCAACACATCACTGCACAACTTTGCCAAAACATACAGTGAAAGCAGAAATGCATGTTGATTTCATCTTTAGGTTCTAAACAAACTAACACTGAAGCAGCAGGGACATGACCCTCATTCATAGACTCAAGGTAAGAGACTTAAAGCACACCATCAAAATACCCAAGCAAGGGGATTAAGTTAAACTTGTTTTGCCCAGAACAAGAAAAGATACCCCAAAACAATGCAAATGAAAGTAATTATTCTGTTGTATTTAAATCTATAAGACAAGCAGAAGGCTAGACCTGACAGAAACTGCTATCTTCAGAATGCCTTTTCAGGCAACATGTTTTTCAAAAAAACAAGGTAAGTGTGAGCGACAGGAAAGGTCAGGGGTGGTCCATAACATTCTTCTCATTGCATAGAAAGTATGATACTGTGATCTGAAGGGGGTTTTGCAAACATAATTACATCACCATTTAAGATGTTGCATATACTGTGAAACACTACCTGAGTGACTGAGAAAAGCAGTGAAAATGAACTCTTTTGATGGTTATACAATCTGTGTGCTCCTCAGAGTTGTTTGAAGGTAGAGCAGTGGTTCCCAACCTTTGGTCCTCCAGGTGTTTTGGACTTCAGTTCCAACAATTCCTAACAGCTGGTAAACTGGCTGGGATTTCTGGAAGTTAAAGTCAAAAACACCTGGAGGATCAATTATTGAGAACCAGTTAACTAGACCAATGAATAGAATATAATGCCCTTTGAGGCTGGATCTACACTGCCCTATACCCCAGAATCTGATCCCAGATTATATGACAGTGGAGACTCAGGCTCCTTCCACACAGTTGTATAAAATCCACATTGAACTGGGTTATATGGCAGCGTGAACTCAAAATAATCCACTTCAAAGTAGATATTGTGGATTATCTGTCTTGATAGTCTGGGTTATATGGCAGTGTGGAAGGGCTCTCATTTAATTCAGTTCAAAACAGATAATCTCAGATCAGATCTTGGGATATAGTGGAGTCTAAATCTATCCTGGGTGTCTGATGGGGTTTGGTTGCAGACTTTTGTGGATATAAAAATCCATGGATGCTCAAAGTCCCATTATAGAGTAAAATGGTGTATTTTATATAAAACAGCAAAATCAAGATTTGCTTTTTGGAAATATTTTTTTAAAATATTTCCAAGTTGTGGATAGTTAAATCTGTGGATATAGAGGAACAAATGAAGTCAAATATGAAGTCAGAAAATTAAATATTTGTCAGCCATTAAAACCTCGTGCTTCTAAGTTCTACTCCATTCAGAATATATGCACATTGCCTTCAACTAGGGTGGTAATGTTGTTTTATCTCTGCTTTCCATGTTGCCATCAATAAGATAGATGGGAACGAAATAGGAATTAAATGAACTGACATAATAAGCCTTGCATTCTTAAGTTCCGTTTATTAATGTAATCAGTGAACTTTGAAAAAAGTGGATTCAGAATTGGCCTCACATCCTGTTTGAAACAATATTAAAGGCAAGCACAGTAATGGCCATGATAGAACACATGGTGAAGGAACACATTCCAATGAATAAAGTGTTAATAAACCAAGTATCTGCTTTCTAATGGTCAAGGTTTAATTTTTCATTAGCAGGACTATTTTTACTATGGAAAAACATGTTTAAAAATTAGGCTTGCAAAAAATTACATTTCTTTTTCCACATGTAATGCTGTGGGGTGGAATTTCATGGCTGGTGACACATTCCTAAACCACAGCATAATACTGTTTTATTTTTAACATCTTTCAATTAAGAAGTCCTGGGAAGGAATGGGAATTTGAGAAATGGAAATGTAAGAGTGCCTGGAGTCATTAGTTATTATAGAGCACATTAAATATTCTAGTATTTGGTTTTATTAGGCTTACTTTTATAGCAAACCTCTTATTCTTAGATCTGTTGTTAAGTCCTTCCTTCCCAATTTCTTACAATGCTAATAAACAAAACAATCTTGTCTTCCTCTATGTCTATTCCACCATTCTATAAATGTGTAAGAAATTATTTTCATATTTTGGGGGAAAATTGATGATTCCTTAGCACTGTCTTCTTGACAAATCCAGTACATTTAGCAAGACAATCAGATGAAAATAAGAGAGATAAGGAGGTAGGCATATACTGAAAGGATTAATTGAAAATTGACTGAAATCTTGACAGGAAATCAAACAAAAAATGAACAGAAGCTTGGGTTAAGACATCGGTGTGTTAAATGTAAATCGAAGCAACTGAAGCTTTTAATACTGCCACGGAGATTTTCTTTAAAACTTCCTAAAATGACAAAACACAAAGAGTTGGGAACCTGAAAGAGGGTGCAGGGTTTTCACTTCCTGCACAATTGTCCTCACTGTTGAAACTCAAAGCTTAGATATATGTATTTTCCATCAGAATATTGTAGGTGGCAAGTTTTATCTGATTAGGAAGCTCACTTACTTCTGTCAGTTAGGGATATGGCCACAGAGATCTTTGCATTCAAGAATGACAAAACGAATAATACTAATATACCATAATTGAAGATGGCAGCTATACAGAAAGGTTACCACAAACATCACCCCATTTTCCTTAATATCGCTTCCTCTACAGTTCAAAGCCATCAGTGGGTCAGAGATCAGCCATGCCATCTACTACATCTTTTACCCACTACCTCCTCAAATTAATGCTCTTATTTAGACCTTGTTCTTCTTAATTTGGCTTAGCCAAAGAAATACGATGTATGATGTGATACTTAAGGAAAGCATGGTAAAGATGAGAGCTTTCCATGAGTAAGGATTGTTGAGGCAATTATGATTATATACTGGTGTTATTTAACACATTACGATTGGGGCAGTGGAGAAGGTCAAAGTGATATATCCCACTTCAATGCAAAGGGAAAATGCCAGTGTTGTGAACCAAATAAAGTCTTGTGTTCCAGAAAGACCAGGTTTCAAATGCCCACCTATTACAAAATCAGCTAGATTTTCCCTCTTGTATGAGGAGGTTGTTTTATAGCCAACGTCAGATGCTAAGCAACTCTTTCTCAAGAAGGGGATGAGTTTAGCCCTTATCAAACTGTAGCCCTTTTTTTACAGAGGTCAATGACCTTTCTCGGTGATATTGTCCAAATAGGTACAAAACTGTTCCTCTCATATGATACTGGGATCAGCTAGAAGAGTTCTTGCCCCTATCACATTAGTGTCAGGAAGCTACCCACTGGGAGTATGTTTGCTCACTTCCAAGGAAATGCTGCTGCTAAGAACACAGACATAATTAGAGCATAGGAAAAGTACCCTTTTGGAAAGTAAGAAATCCCCCATTGAAGTCACAAAGCTCACTAGCTACAAATTCAACAATTACCTGGCCCAGATACTAGTCTAGATCAAGCAGTGTTACAATGTCCTATTTAAAGGGAGAAAACATGCAGTAGCTTTCTGGAAAAGTACTAGATATCCTTCTGCAACCTGGAGAACATTAGCAATCTCTTGGTCATGTGGGAGCAAAAACAAGATAAAAGAAACTTTTTGTATGAAAGAAAAAAAAATTGGGAATTCAAACAAATTTTGAAGGACCTTTACCAACTGATAAAAGCAAGCACTACCCACATTTTCTTGGTAACATTATGTGGTAAACTGTACTACCTCAGATCCAATTTTTATATAAGATGTGCTGCTTCCCATGCCATAAAGAACCATGTGGAATGAACAGATCACGTACATGTCAATGCAAGATAAACTATCTATGGCAAGGGAGAGGACATAATAATGATGTACAGTGCTTGAGGTCCACTTCTATTCTATTTTAACCTCTATTACCACTAAAAGAATCAAAACTCTCATGATTTTACAATGTAGGGTTAAAAACAACAGCGCGCGCATATATATATATATATATATATATATATATATATATATATATATATTGATTGTAGCAATGTCATTAGTTGAATCAACAAGTCGCGGACTAGTCTTCACAGTGGCTCCACCTATATTCTCTTGCTTCTCCTTTCACTTATTCTCTCCCATGGAGCCACTACTCTCTCCCTCCCCTTCCTCCTTTCTCTCATCCTACTACATGACAATCTGGACATAACTTTCCCATGTTGTGTCTATTTGGCTTCCAGGAGAACAAGGAGGAATTTTTCAAATCAATCATAATTTTCTCCAAGTATGAACTTTTTTTAATGTACTGCCAATCCCCTTAAAACTAATTGTTTTAAGGGGGAATATCTCATATAGCTATGGTGTCATAATGCATATGTATATACGCAGACTCCTACAAAGATGTACCAATTTATTTGAAGTCTAGAAGAGATAAGGCACAATACAACTGAAATAGAAATGTGTTCATACCTGAAAATGAATTTTGTTTTCTGAGACGTCAGCACTTCACTGCGTGCAGCAGGATCCCAGTCTTCTGAAGATGAGTGTGCTGAACACTAAAAGAATTTAAAAATGTGCATTTTAAAGTGAAATATTAAAATGTGAATTTAAAACAGCTCCTACCCAACTCAGATAAATCTGTGCTTCCAATAAAAAGCAAATGCTCAGAAAGTCCAACCACAATGTGGTTGCCCAAGTGTTTAATATCTCTTTCATATCTCTGTTCTCAGAAGTCTTCAAGAAGATAACACTTAATACTGGAGCCAAACAAGCATGACCTGATGTTGCTTTATTTACCCCCATTTTGTAAGTCAGAGTAAAAAACTAGAAAAAAAGAAAGTAAATAAAGCCTTTTTTGACCTTGTTCAATTCATTGCACACAAGCATACCCAAACTATTTCTGAGCAGAGAGTGCTTTCTCTCATAAATGAGAGGATAGAAAGCTTGTCTTCTCCTCTACCCACTCAACAGTGAGCTAGAAGAAAATAATGGAAGAACTTGAATATCCTTCTGCAGGAATCGAAACTTTGTATAGGTTCAGTTCTTGTACATTATTGCCTGGTTAGAAGACTTAACATTATAGCTACATTGAAGCAAAGTATTTTAACTACGTTTAATTTAAGCAGTAAAGAAAAGAAACATAGGCTGGTATCTTATTAAAGTTACAATGTCATAATTCAGACTTGCAATCTTGTTGTCCCCTTCAACCAGCAATCCAGAGTTCAACAAGGGGTTGAATGAATGATTTTTTATTATTACAGTCACAGACCAGGAATGTAAAACATTAAAACATTACAAACATAGAATGTGGCTAACTTTGTGATCTAGGATCCTGCCCTTCCTATAATAAAGGAAGACAGTTAAGTAAGCCTAATTGTATTTTATTAGTATGATATGTTATGTTCAAGAATTAAGCAGTCCTCATTCCAAACAGTTTTCCAAGTTATGGTGATGAAATGGTGCTAAGTAAACTGAGAGGACAAGAAATGTGTCATTTATTTTTCCCAAATTATACATTGCAACATTAATTACTAGGGGTGTGAATAGCTCAAAAACTGCATTGTTTGTTTTAACAAAATTTGTGCGAGCCCCATTTTGAGTCTAAAGTACTCTGGAAAAATCGTAAGGTGTGTGTGTCAGATCTATTACAAGTTCCAAAAAAGTCATTAGTTTTTGTTTACGTTATTTGCCCATTTGTGTCAATGGGGACACTAATGGAGCTCCTCCTTCCCTCAGTTTTTGGGCTATCAGAATGAAACTTGCTACAATTGCAGTACACATTTACCACTCTAAGCCCCCCAAGTTTCAGAACGTTTTGTTCATCCACTAATTTTTAGAATAATTTTGAATTTTTTGGAAACAATAATTTTAAAAAACTATGATGACATAACATAACCAGGGCATCCTTCCCCCCAAGTTTCAGAAACATTTGCATATTTCTGATTTTTAGGGAATTTTTTAAGTTTTGCCCAATTTTTTTAAAAAACAAAACAAACAAAAGAGGTACCCCCTGGAATTTCTCCTCAGTGACAGAAGAGGAGCAGGGCATTATTCCTGCCATCTTTCAGAAAGATCCACTAATCCAAAAAAAAAAAAATGTAAGAATCTTAAAAACGATTTCTATGCACATGCAAAGAAAATGAACCTAAATGAATTCTAAGCCTGGCTGTGGGTATCCTGAAAGTAATCTCTTGCAACAATAGCCTTTTAAACAAATACATTCAACTGTTAGACACGTGCTACACTCACTATCGCTAAGCTTAAAGCTATTTGTTCACTTCCTCCCTTCCCTCCTGCCTGCTTGCTTGCTCCTCTCTCTCCCACCACTCACTTCACAGTGGGGACCAAGCCCTCTTGGCTGCTGCATTTCTTGATGATGCCAGGAGCAACTCCTCCCTTTTCCTTAGTCCTCAGAACTAATAGGTTGAAGATAGCATGTGACCTGACAAGTTTGCCTACACTGCCCAGTTGAATTTGCTAGTGCATAAAGAATAAGCTGACTCATTTGGGACTTACAACAGTGACAGAGTTCATATGAAAACTGTGTAACTGGATGTTTTCATTTGTTTGTATGGGGGCACGGCACTGTGAAGTCTTTGTAAATCTAGACGTAAGTATGGATTTAATGACAATCTTATGACTTACAACCCTCTTACCACTTTTTGCACAACTCTATTAATTACCACCAGCATTACTATGTCAGAAATACGACTGGGATCAGCAGAAGCAAGTTACAGATTGCTACATTTTTCATCCCTGAGCATTTTCTTACTTTTTCTCTTCTAAACTGATGGCTGTCATCTACTCTCATGGGACAAATAAAATGCCTCACTTGGAAAGCTCTGTCAGAAGTGTAAGTGAAACCTGTGCTCCAGTCCTGACTCTGGGTCAATCTGGCCCTCTTCGAGAACAAGGGAAAGATCTTTACAATAAGCATGTAGAACCTGCTTAGACAGCTTCATACTTGACATGTTTCATAGCTTTACATGCTGAACAGCAATTTCTTCATTTTTTCCTGTTTTTCCTTTTCAACTTTACCTCTTCTTTGCTTGTCTACCTGCCATGGCTCAAACTTATATTGTAAATTCCTGGAGGCAGGACACTTTCCACATTTACACTCTAAAGTATACACAGAATGACCCCTTTACCTCTAGGGGATATGTTCCTAGATTGCCTAACTGCAAAGAGTAGCAAACCCTAATGAATTGAGGGACTCTGAAACCAACAATACCATAGAGTTGCACTGGAGGGCCTAGAAATACCTAGAGGATATATTTTGTTAGACATGGATAAATGAAACCATTGAAATCAGTTCTACAGATTGTAATGTATGGTCTGCGAATCCTTTAGTGACTATCCTTTGTATCACAACAAAAGGTTTACGTTTACCAATCAGAGAAAAAAAAATGATCTTTATAGTATATATTATGAATTCACTGTATTAATATTTACATTATTGCCAAAAGGGTCATAGAGGTACACAGTACAAGGAACTAGATACATCACCTGCAGACAAAAGTTTTATCTGTTTGACAATATTTCTCCCTCACTAAGGCAAAAAGAAAAATGGTCTAAATAACAATCAACGAGTTATCACTTAAATTATTAGTTCTGTGATATTATTAGGAAAATGTACTTTCCCCATGCCTTGGTGATCTTGTGGTTCTTAAATAATTGCAATATTTCCTATTCAAATGCTGTTGACATAAAATATCATCTGCAAAATTATGCCAGTGCCTGAATGCATGAGAAGAAATGACCATACAATTGTCCTCTTTAAATACTGTTTTCTCCTGTATCACAATGAACCATTATCATCATCTTCCTTATGTATAGCCCACTTTTTCTTCCCGTTGGAACTCTAGGCAACTAAGAACAGTAAAGATGAACATTGGAGGGGGGGGGGGGGGGAGAGAGAGAGAGAGAGAGAGGGAGGGAGGGCGGGAGAGGGAGAGAGGAGATGTGAAAGCTATTTGCCTTACACTGGAATGATCAATCAATTCAGCCCATTGTTTTCATTAATACATTGCTGAAAGTATCATTTGCAACAAAGCAGTAACAGTCTATTTAAAGAAATAGAGTGCTTTAGAAATTTGACAGCTGACAAACTCTAGCTAACAAAATTTCAAAATTATTATCTACATGGCACCATTGTTGTTGTGCGCCTTCAAGTCATTTCTAATTTATGACAATGCTATGGCAAGAATTATTTAGAGGTGGTTCGCCATTGCATTCATCTGAGACTGAGAGTGTGGCTATCCAAGGTCCCTCAGGATATTTCTATTCTTGAGCTGGCATTTGAACCTTGGGCTCCCAGAGTCACAGTTCAAAACTCAAAGCATTCCACTACAATGGCTCTTTATAATGTTGTTACAAAAGGGCAACCACATCCAAAGATTTTCTGGTCAAACAAATATCCTGATTTAAAATAGTGGTTTAGATCAGACAGCCAAATTTCAGCTTAATAAGCCCAAAATGCATAAGCTTAATATATATACATATTTTCCCCTGTGCTGCATTTTCCCTGTGAATGCACAGGGAACCAAGGAATAGCAGTAGTCTTGGATTCACACCAGAATGATGGTTCTCAGAAAATGGATGGTCCTACAAATCTTATACAAACAACACTGTTTGGTTTTATGAGTGAAGGCAACTGTCTAGTATTTGGCCACACAGACAACCTTCACCTGAATTAGGTAGCCAAGGAATAGACTGAATTGAATTCTATTCCCCATGGGCTTTTCAACATAGAAACATACCTTAAACTGGGTTGTTGTATGTTTTCCGGGCTGTATAAGGTTTATAAACCTTCCTTGCTTAGTTTCTCCATACCTCACTACCTCTGAGGATGCCTGCCATAGATGTGGGTGAAACGTCAGGAGAGAATACTTCTGGAACATGGCCATACAGCCCGGAAAACAATCTGTCAAAATCATTGTGTTACAACTAGCAAACAACAAATAGGCTATTTTTGAAGGCTTTCATGGCTGAAATCACTGGGGTGTCTCCTTGAATTGTCACACTCACAGTCTCAGAGGAAGGCAATGGCAAACCACCTCTGAGAAAATGCTGCTAGAACACAGCCATACAGCCTGGAAACCACACGACACCTCAATAAATAGGGTAGTTCCAAGAAAAGGATAGTACTTCTATAAGTGCTAGTAAATCTTCGAGTACAGGTTTAGGCTGCATGACCTTTTACTCCAATTGTGAGGCATCTGGACAGAAATCTACTGCTTCACAAAAAGCATTCTTAAAAACTCCTTTCTTCACAGCCATGACTAAAGTACTGATTTTTGATGCTTCGACAGCATCAAAAGAAACAAACTTGGCACCATACAATTTTCTCATCTGTGATCAACAGACAAAATAATAATACAAAGGCACTGAAGCTTTGACTTTGCAAATAATGACCATAACGTGCTAAATTATGAGAGAAAAGGGAAAGCCATGAAGTCACATATAGCTCAGAACAGCAATAATATTTTTACTTTAAGGCTATTTAGGTAATTGAAAGAAAGTGCTGGGGAAAATAGGTCCTTCAATTTAGGGCAAGGGAGGAAAGCAAGAAAGAGCATTTTATAGTAATAAGATGGTACTTGAAACCTATATATCTGGGCAGTCCTTAACAACTCCGCAAAAACCAAAGACCTGGGGAAATTTCTCCACAATTCTCTCCCCACCGTTGCATCAAAAGACGACAAACTGGGCCATTTGAACAAAGGGGAGAATATGAAAACATCTCTCATGAGAGCTCATGCAGACACTGGTATATCTTCAGCACTATCTCGTGCATGACTACTTCAAAGTAAGTCCTATTTAAAGACATTTGTTTTCATTTTCAAAAGTTAAATCTGTGCATCACCATGAAATCCCAGTCTCCAGGGGTAATTGGTCACAAAAGAGAAGCAGCAGGTTAGAGTTCTTTATCTCCTTATTTGGCAAGCAAAGTTCTATTCAAGGAAGTTCAGCCGCAGTTCAGACATTACAATATATCAAGCCAAACCTATTTGAGGAAGAAGGCTGCTTTAGCCATCAAATATCATAATGCTAGTATCTGCTACTCATGAAGCCTTAAATTAGATAGATAATTACAGAGAACTATCTCAAAAGCAAGTTCATTTCTTTGTCTGGGTTTACAAAAATGCTTCTCCATTTCTTTTTCATCTGAAATGTGCACTCTTCATTTTACATTGTGTATGTATGTGCTTGCACACATACTCTTTCATTATACATAAACAAGATGTTGGAGATTTTATTGTGTTCTCTTCACAAAGCAGCCCTTTAGTACTCACATTAATTTGCTGTCCAAAACAACTGCATATGTCATGAATGTAAAAAATCCTTGCTTTGCTTTCAGTATTTTGATGGGAAATTAACTACGGTTTGAGTGAGTTTCTTTGGCAGTCTTCTCCCGCCCTGCAACCTTTGGTTGACAATATTTAAGTACATTCCTAGAAAATAAGCCACTCTTATAATTCCCAACTGTAACAATGGATAAAAATGCTGTAAGTGGATAACTATACAAATATTATGTTTAAGATTACTACTGGCGTTGATCTAACATCTCTGAGATGTAATAAACTAATAGTACAATACTTATTATTTATATCGTATTTGTACACAAGACACTGACTCCAAAGAGCTACTCTAAATTTAGGAATGCTGAACTTAGTTTTGTGCTATGTTGTATTATGGTTGTGTAGTTATTGTAGTTCTAGTTGTTCTGCGAGCCCTGAACCCTGGGGTTCTGTATTTCTAGAAAAGAGTCTTAGCACTTCGAAAAGCAAATAAAACTGTTTCTTAACACAGTGATATGTGGAAAATCATGGTGAGGATAAAAACAACAGCAGCAGCAACATGAAGTTGTTTACATTGAGCCTCGAGCACTGCATGAGATATATGCAATATTTACATCCCATTGTCAAGTTTTGCTACATAAGTATTACCAACATTCTAGATAATGTTATTTGCATAACCACCCACACTTTGTAAAGTCTTCAGATGAAAGTATCTCAACATGTATTTAACACCTTTCTTTTGTATTAAAAAGCCCTCCATCTAGTTGTAATATGAGGAAGAAATGCAAGAGTCAGTTTATTTACTGGCAAAATAGTCCTAGGAAATTCATCTTTACTGGTGAGTTGGACCATGTGTGTGGCAAGTTCATCTGAGTCAAAAGGACATAACAACAACAACAACAACAACAACAACAACAACAACAACAACAACAACTTTATTTATATTCCACCCTTCTCCCTGAGGGAGACATGACCACTTTCACCTTACCAAAAAAGAAGAGAGTAAGCCAAACAAGCAAGAAAAGGCCAAAATTGGGAATATTGTGATGCAGAGCTGGCACTTCTAACCGCACATCTAATGACATTCCAAAATGGTCAAGACTGACTTCTGGGGAAAAGTATATTTTGAAAAAATTTGGTGCAGTTAATTGAAGAAACTCATCATTCTATCAGGAACTAAAAACTAAATCTAAGTGTCACTATCTTGGTAAAGCCATGTTATTAATTAAGATAATTGTGGCTGAAATGTCAAGTTTAATTAGTGAAGTCCTGTTTTATCTAGCTTAGTGACTCTGATACCAAGTGATCTAACATTCAGACTGGAAAGTAATAGCATTGAATAAATATCCTTTACCTATGAAAGATTTTGGGATAAGAGGCTGCTGCTATATGAGTCAACTGTACCATAGTTTAAATTGTGATTTTTTTAAAATCTATTTTTTCTTATCATGCTGAAATACCAGAACTCATCAGATATGCTAAAAGTACTGTATCAGTGATATATTCACATCACCTTTTTGTACAAAACATGAAAGCAAGTTGTGTGAGATTAGTTAACCAGCTGCAGTGTTTTTCAATCAAGAATAATATGAAGATTTCATACACATTTATTTATTTATTTATTTATTTATTTATTTTTCAAACTTATATGCCGCCACTCCCCTAGGGCTCAGAGCGGCTTACAAGAACCGGCTAAAATCAACAATTTAAAAAAACATTTTAAAAACATCTTTTAAAAAAAATCTTTAAAACATCCTAAAAGCACCTTTTAAAACATCAGCAACAGAACTCAAAAGCCTGCCGATACAGGTGTGTCTTACATGCCCTGCGGAAGGCCAACAAGTCCCGCAAGGCACGAACTTCAGGTGGCAAGGTGTTCCACAGAGATGGCGCCACTACTGAAAAGGCTCTGCGTCTAGTTGCAGTTAGACGCAAGGTCTTAAAACTGGGGACTACCAGCAGGTCTTGGTCCTCAGAACGGAGGGATCTCTGGGGTTTGTAGGGGGTGAGGCGGTCCCTCAGGTACATCGGCCCTAGACCATGTAAGGCCTTGAAGGTAAGCACCATCACTTTGAAAGTGATCCGGTGCTCAATTGGTAACCAGTGCAGCTGCCGTAAGATTGGTGTTATGTGGCATCTTATCAGGACTCCTGCAAGGAGCCGGGCAGCTTCATTTTGCACCAATTTGAGCTTCCTGATCACCGACACAGGAAGGCCAATGTAAAGGGCATTACAGTAATCCAGTCTCGAGATGACTGTAGCCTGGATCACTGTAGCCAGGTTGTCCCTAGATAGATAGGGGGCTAGCCGTCTAGCCTGCCGAAGATGAAAAAAGGCAGTTTTGGTAACGGCGGAGACCTGGGCCTGCATCGTCAATGAAGGGTCCAAGAGGACTCCCAGACTCTTTACTAGTGAAGACGGGCGTAGCACTTTGCCATCCAGGGTTGGCAACTGGATATCCCCACTGCCCGGTCGGCCCAGCCATAGGATCTCCGTCTTTGCTGGATTCACCCTCAACCTACTGGAACGCAACCATCCAATAATGGCCTCGAGGCACTGGTGAAAACTGTCGGGTACAGACTCCGGTTGGCCTTCCATCTTTAACACAAGCTGAGTGTCGTCAGCATATTGATAACACTCAAGCCCGAAATCTCGGACCAGCTGAGCAAGTGGTTGCATATAGATGTTAAACAACAGAGGGGGGAGAATGGCCCCCTGAGGAACCCCACAATGTAGAGGGGACCTCTCAGAGACCAGGCCCCCCCCTCTCCACTCGCTGTCCACGGTTGTGAAGAAAGGAGGCCAGCCAATTTAAAGCTGTCCCCCTAACTCCAGCAACGGCAAGGCGGTGGGTCAGAAGATTGTGATCGACTGTGTCAAATGCTGCTGTGAGATCCAATAACACAAGCAACACCGACCCGCCCCGGTCAAGCTGGCATCGGAGATGATCTGTGATGGAAACCAATACAGTCTCTGTCCCATGCCCCGCACGGAAGCCAGACTGGAAAGAATCCAGTCCGGCTGTGTCGTCTAGGAACTGCTGCAGCTGCACCGCTACTGCCCTCTCAATCACCTTGCCCAGAAATGAAAGATTCGAAACTGGGCGGTAGCTGGAGGGAACCAAACGATCTAAATCTGTTTTTTTCAGCAGAGGAGAGACCACTGCCTCTTTTAATCCCTCTGGAAAGACTACTTGCTCAAGGGAGCTGTTTATTATCTTCAGCAGCGGGTCAAGTAATCCCTCCAAGCAGGATTTTACTAACCAAGAGGGACACGGGTCGAGGGAGCAAGTGGTCGGTCTAGCTGCAGCTATGAGCCTATCGAGAGCCTCTGCGTCCAGTGGGATGAACTGGTCGAGGGTGGGCCCAGCAAGTGGCCACGGAGTCTCAAGTGCTCTCATTGTATCAGTTGTGGCGGGGAGGTCCCGGCGTAGTAGTGAGATCTTGTCAGCAAAATAGCTTTGAAAAGCCTCGGCTGAAGGGGCCTGATCATCACTTTTTGGGTTGGTAGGAACCGTCGTTAGAGATCTAATTATTTTGAACAATTTTGCCGGGCATGAGCTGGCGGACTCTATCAAAGAGGCATAATATACTCTCTTTGCTTCGGTGGTAGCATGCTCATAGGACTCCATAAATGCCCTGTAAGCATGACAGTATTTTAATATGTATTAAAATTCAACATGCATTTTAAAAAATATATGGAATAGCCTAATACAGAGTCAGGCCACTGGACCATTTAGCCTGCTACTATCTGTTCCAACTTATCTCTTTTGTCTTTCATAGGTTAGCAGATTGACCTATGCCCTTTTCATGCTTATTTCACCTGTGCAGCCGAAAGGAAAATGAAGTCTTTAATCTACCTTGGTAGGTGCTAAAATAAGAACTAATTAGCTTTCACTCCATGGGGCCATCTTTGTTGGCACCAAGCATTCCATCATCTCCAACTAGATTTGTATTTAGAAAAAAAAAACAAAGAAAAGTATCAGTGCTGGGAGGGCAGACTGCAAATAAACACAATCCATGACACTGCACAATATCAGTACTGATCATGGGCCATCAGCCTTCACTTCCAATTTCCTGGCTTTGTGGAGCCTGATCCAGATTAAACCAACCGCAGCCATAATTCTCATCTTCAGATGGCAGCTTTACTGATGATTTAATCTTTTTATATATTAACATACAAAATGTATGAAAACCAATTATAAAAATCTGTCATTTCTAGTCAATTAGCTAATAATGTGCTGTAAGCAGGACAAACAAATTGAGAAAAAATAATGGAATGTGTGTCAAACACAATAAAAAGCTTTGCAGAGTGTAGGAGGAACAATCTGAAGAACACTGTGATGAAAGCAGAAGCTAAAACAATCATGTCTTTCAGACTTGATGTTTTAAGAGAAAAGAAATACCAGAACGGCAGAATGGTAAGGCATATCCTTACACCAGGCAGAGTCACAGATGAAACTGAATATATGATCGAACAATAATGGATACAATCTAGTTGAGTTCAATCATATATTTTGCTAAACTGCATTATTTTAAACTGTGACTAGTTTGCTAAATGAACTACAGTAATTCTCTCAGGGCTTGAAGAAACGTGCAAACACCTCTGGACTGATCCCAGAAAAAAAGGCTGACTGTTCCTATGATTTATAGCAGTGGTTCCTAACCTTTTTTTTTGACCAGGGACCACTTTGATCAGGGATCACTCTCCAACATTAGTACCAAAAGGTTTACAAAACAGTTTTTGGTTATTCAGGGTGCCGATTCAGAAAACTGCATTGGACAGTCCACATTAGCTCTCGTTTCTGATACAGAACACATGCCATCCAGTAGTCGCCATCTGCTCACCCACAGAAAACCATATATAATAATCTGATCCAGACCTATTTGCTGTCCAGACTGGACAAACAACACCATCCCCTTTTCCTTGGGCTCATCAGGGAATGGATTGTGCCCTTGTCACCATAACCACTGGTCCTAGCCAATCTGATCTCTTGGCCATTGTAGGTATCTCTGTTGAAATCAGAATGGAGTGCTCATGTAACTAGGAAGAAGAAGCAGTGGTGATATTCCCTCCTTCTTCCTGGCTGCCCAGGCTCTCTGTCCCGGCACTGGCAGAGATAACTGCATGTTAAGGAAGAAGAAAGGGAGATCGCCTGGTTGCACAGGTGCTTCTGCTGATGTCAAAATGATGTTCCTGTGCAACTAGGAAGAAGGAAGGGAAAACGCTCCCTTCCTTCTTCCTGGTCATGTAGGTGACTTCTTCTGATGTCAGCAAAGGCATCTGTGATGTCCAGAAGCACAGACAGAACTAGAGTGGTAATGGCAACACATAGGTAAGATGTGGGGGTAGCCCAGCAAAGCAGATGTGCTTCCAGGACATATAAGCAAAAGATCCTTAGTTCCAAGGCTGCAGTTAGTCATACTCATGTGATCACCAGATTAGACTATTGCAAAATATATGGTGCTACCTCTGCAGAATATTTGGAAATTTCCACTAGTACAAAATGTAACCTTAAAGCATTTTACCAGTCAGTGGAATTCTTTCAGACCAATTCCCAAATATTTTCACAGGCAACTAACCACGTTTCCATCAACACTGCTTACGCAATAAAATTATCATTGCTGATTCTCCTTGAGATAGTCTCTCTACCAATGGATGCATAGCTGGCATCCAATTCCTTTATAAACTTTCTTTTATAATAACTATAATTTTATGGTTGTTTTCATATGTTTCAGTTGGTAAACTTTGTATAAACAAGTCATCCTGAGATTATTCATAATGAATGGTGGCATAAAAATTTATTAAATAATATTAAATTATATGTTTGATACCGACATCAGTGATTCATTTTTCAAAGTGCTTAAATATGGTTGGATTTCCCCCTGAAAATATTACAGTAAAATATTACAGCAAAACTGAAAGCAAACCCAGCTTTGTACTAATTAATAAATCTAGTGTTCTCCATCTTCATATTTAAAACAATATTAGTATATTCTGAGTATATCTTTTAAGCTGTAGATTAATTTGGAATTACCAAGCTTGATTACCTGAGAAAATATTGTTCTCTCTAAGAACTCTACGGGGATGTGTAACAATATTTTAAATCCCTCTGTGTATTAAAGACAACAGAAAATAATCTTGGCAAAATGTGATCTGTACTAATAATTTTGTATGGGATTCAGTGAACAGAGATGATCTGACCTATGCTCTGAATATCTATGTAGCTCAATGACTGGTCAAGATAATGGCAGAATCTGTAATGAAATTAAGTAAAACGATTATGAAAGATAAAAATAATAACAAAGGTATGATGCATTAACATTACTAAGAAATTAGATCATGATGTAGAAATTCACTGGACAGAAAACAGCACAACCACAAGAATCCAATAAAGGTTAATTAAAAAATGTTATATAATACATCCCCTCACAATTATAAAAGTATTAAACGAACAACAAACAACTAATACAAAAACTACTGCCAATACTCATAAAATGTAATTAATTCAAAGAAAATTAACATCATGAAATTCATTTCATATTATAAGATATGCTTATTGACAACAATAACTTCTTTGGAATTAGAGATGATTTAATTGAAGCACAACTATAAAGTAATAGCTGCATCCCTAATTAGAAGAGGAAAGGTCAGGAAGCAAATTGTTGTTGCATGACATGAACACACGAAGATAAAATAGCCAAGCGTTATTAGAACTTCAAGACTTTTATTTTTTTTAAAGAACTAGTTACCATGCTTGCTTTAGAATGGAACTTCAGAATTAGAATGAAGTTCCTCCTGCAAGCAAGAAAAAGGTGCATACTTCTTTAACATCATCATTTCAAAAATCAAAGTGCAAATGTTTCACTTATCCTACCAGATCAAATAAGAAAATTCACTGAGTGCAACGGTATAACAGAACTGATCTGGATGTGTCCAGCTGCTATTTACAAATATATGAAAAATATGTCACAAAGACAGTCAATGGATAGGTGTCAGAACCCTGCTACTAGAGCCTGGATGTGGCTCTGAGTTTCAGGGTCACTGACATTGATAAGACACCTGCGGCTCAGGACTCGGAGAAGAAACGGCTGCTGGACTTGGCGGGGAATTTGCGCGGGGTTTTGCTGAGCGGGAAGAGACTTTTCAAATGAGGGGGAGGGTATATAAAGGATGGTTGGCCGGAGCCTCCCATTCTTGGCTTTTTTGATGTTCATGTTTCCTACAGTAAAAGTTTCTGGTGATAACACAGAGAGTCTCGTGTGTTCATTCAGGAGCGGCTGTGGTGAGCTGACACTAAGCCAAGAATACGGACACCATCCCGCTGTAGCGGTGAGGTGTAACATGCAAGTGGAGGATGAAGAGCTCTTGGGCGCAGGAGGAGGAAGATCGGAAAGGGCCACTCCCGAGCCGGACGCTGAGTTCCACCAGCTGGCGGCCCTGGCGTCATCCACCGCTTATGCCCAGCCAAATGGGGTAACCCAGAGGCGTGGAGTGGTGCGGGGAGACAGCACCGGAGGAGAGGAAGGTTCACCTTCCCCAGGCCCACAAAGGATGGTGTTTCTGGAGGAGAGGATGTCGGCGATGGAGACCACCCTGGCAGTGATGTCGAGGGCGATGGAGCGCCTGGCGTTTTTGGCGGAGCCAGAGAGAGGAAGGGAACTTCGGGCTGGCTCAATGTGGGACGTGAGCGTGGGAAGCAGCCAGGGCTTTGCAGACCTCCCAGCACCGAAGGGAAGGGAAATGCGAAAGGAGCCCGGCGCCCGGCCCAAGACCCAAACAAGCCTGACGCGGGTGGAGGAGAGTGACGACGAAGGGGAAAAACCTCCGAGAATCCCAGCTACGCTCCCAGCTGAGACCCTGGTGCCCCTGGCGAATGCCGGGCGTGGCACAGGGCCAAGAGATGCAGCAGCGGGGCCCACTGGTCCGCAAGGGGGCTTGCGACGGGCGGAGAATTGGGGATTGCCACCACAGGGACCCCTACCGAGACGAGAGGAACTAAGGATCGAGTTTGGGGGAGAGTCCTCTGAACTGGATTTTTTCCTGACCACGCTGAGGGGCTATATGGAGGACAATGCTCACACTTTTAGAACGGAATCCAGCCGGATACGGGCCATTGGTGCAGTGTTGAAGAGGGGAGCGGCCAGCTGGTACGTTCAGCTGCACACGCGGCGCGACCCATGTCTGGGGTCACTCCGACGCTTTATGGGGGCCCTGGAGACCCGTTTCCGAGATCCACTGGAGCAGATCCGGGCGAGGGAGAAGTTGAAGACCGTCTCCCAGGGGCAGAGGTCGGTATCTGAGTATGCGGAGGAGTTCCAATGCCTCGCCGAAAAGGTGCCGGAATGGTCTGCAGTAACAAAGATAGAACTCTTCAAAGAGGGTCTCAGGCGGGAGATCCTCTCCTGGGCGGTGCATCGTGATGAGCCTGACACACTGCGCGGATGGATTCAGCTGGCGGGGCGCGTCGAGACATCGCTGGCCCAGGCGAGGAGGCACCGAGGAGGGCTACAGCAGCGGCCGCAGATGAAAGAGGGGAGCCGGAAGGAGGGATCAACCCCAGCCGGGAGGAGAACGGAGCCGACAGGGAACGTGAGCGCCAGCAGGAGTGGCTGCTTCGTGTGCGGCCGGTTGGGCCACAGGGCTGCCGAGTGCTGGCAGAGAAAAGGGGAAGGCGGAGGCCAGCCCAAACCCAGAGCCGTGGCAGGAAAACGCGCCGAGGAAGAACCACCGATGAGGCACCACTCGGGGGGGTTGGTAAGTCAGGACAAAGCTATGATAGTGGTCCCCATTCAGCTTGAAAATGGCAGCAAACAAGCAACCTGCAAAGCATTTGTGGATTGTGGATGTTCCAGGAACATCATCTCCCCTGAATTAGCCGAGGGATTGGGATGCGAAAGAACGAACCTAGAATCCCCAATAGCTTTTTCGCAGTTGGACGGATCCACAGCATCGGGATCGTTAGCTAAGTACAGTGCCGAAGATGTAAAGTGTAAGATAGGGAGTTGGGAAGGAAAGGTGTCATTTGTGATATCGCAAATAGCCAGCTATAATGTTATACTAGGCATGCCGTGGCTGGGGCAGGCCAACCCGCAAATCAACTGGGAGGATAAGAGCATGATCTTCAGGATGAATTTGGAAGAAGGGAGCCAGGAAGTTGAGAGGGAGCCAGGGAAAAGGGGGGAGGAAGACTCTATCAGAATAGCAGAACTGGCAGATAAATTACCCCCAGAGTATCGGGATTTTGTGGACGTGTTTGATGAGAAGGAAGCAGACAATTTCCCACCGAAGCGGAGAGTTGAAGTGAAAATAGAGCTAGTCCCAGGAGCAGAGCTTCCCAAGGCAAAAATATACCCGATGTCAGCTAGGGAAAAGGAGGAACTGAGAAAATACATTGATAAAAACCTAGCGAGGGGTTTCATAGAGCCTTCAAATTCCCCTCTAGGGGCGCCTGTGTTGTTCAGGCGGAAAAAGGACCAAACGCTGAGGCTCTGCATTGACTACAGGGGCCTAAATGCAATCAGTACTGTAAATAAATACCCCCTACCCTTAGTGAAGGACTTGATCGCCCAGTTATCGGAAGGACAGATATTCACTAAATTGGACTTAATTGAGGCCTACCATAAATTGCAGATCAAACCAGAGGACAGGTGGAAGACGGCCTTCTCCTGCGCATTCGGATTATTCAATTATCGTGTGCTCCCCTTCGGTTTGTGCGGGGGAGGGGCCGCGTTCATGCAATTAATCAACGAAGTATTGCATCCATTGTTGTACAAGGGAGTCTTTATTTTTTTAGATGACATATTGATAATGTCTCGAACTAAGGAACAACACGTAGAACTAGTCAGGGAAGTCCTACAAAAGTTGAGGGAAGCGAAACTGTATGCGAAGCTTGCCAAGTGCGAGTTCAATAAAGACCAGATAGACTTTCTGGGGTATAGGATTTCCTCCCAGGGAGTGGCGATGGACCCTGCGAAGGTGGAAGACGTGAGGGGGTGGGAAGCCCCCAAAACACGGAAGCAGCTGCAATCCTTCCTAGGGTTCGCAAACTTCTATAGAACATTTATCAAGGACTTTGCGCGCCTCACTTTGCCATTAACGGATTTGTTAAAAACTAAAGGCAGGGGAGAAACAGCCAAAGTGAAGGCCCCAGGGGCCAAACTGACATGGACAATAGAATGCCAGGAAGCTTTCGAAGCCCTTAAAAAGCGTTTTACTGAGGAACCTGTCCTACAGCACCCTGATATGTCTAAGGCCTTTGTACTACATTGCGATGCGTCAGACCGGGCATATGGGGCAGTTCTGCTGCAGAAAGACGAGGGGGGGAACCTGAAGCCATGTGGCTATCTGTCAAAAAAGTTTAGCGATACAGAAAAAAACTGGCCGATTTGGGAGAGAGAAGCCTTAGCGATTCTAAAAGCACTAGAGTGCTGGAGACACTTTCTGGAAGGAAGTGGAACACCGTTTGAGGTGTGGACTGATCATAGAAATTTACAGTATCTAAGATCCCCTCGTAAACTATCAGCGAAGCAAATTAGATGGGCCCAATATTTCAGCCGTTTTGATTTCAGACTCAGATTCTTCCAGGGGAAACATAACATACTCGCTGACGCTCTCTCTCGGATGCCTCAGCACGGGGGAGGAATTCAGGAATCTGAAGGGAGCCTGTTCCTAGATAAGCAGTGGGGCCTGGCAGTACTAACTCGAGCACAAGCGGCCAAAGAAAACAAACGTACTGCCATTTCCACGGGGGGAGGAGAAATATGGGAGGAAGAGTTGAAGCGAGCGTATGGAATGGACAAATGGTTACAAACTAACAAGGAAAAGGGAGAATTGTGTGGGGATTTGGTGTTTGTAAATAAGAAATTGTATATTCCTGAATGTTTAAGACGAGAAATGTTAAGGAAGTGCCACGATAACAAGGGTGCGGGTCATCTAGGCCCCACCAGGACTATTAAACTGTTGGCCAAACAATGCTGGTGGCCCGGAATGAGGAAAGACGCCAGGGGGTACGTCACGCAGTGTGAATTATGTGCAGAGGGAAAAACACCACCGGGGAAGCCCCAGGGGCTATTGCAGAAGGTGGTGGAGCCCATGAGGCCATGGGAATGCGTGGCCATGGATTTTGTAGGCGAACTACCCCCCAGCAGAGGCCACAGATACATTTGGACAATATTGGACCTATTCTCAAAACAGGCACACTTTGTGGCCCTGCCGAAACTCCCCTCAGCTGAAAAACTTGCTGATTTGTATGTGAAGCATGTATATCGCCTACATGGGTGTCCCGACAAAATAATTAGCGACCGGGGAGTCCAATTTACTGCAAAATTTTGGGGAAAATTCTTACAGCTGTTAGGAGCAGAAAGGAACCTGAGCTCGGCTTTTCATCCCGCAACCAACGGGGGAGTCGAACGCACCCAACAAACACTGTGCCAATTCTTGAGGATGTACACCAATTATAGACAGGATGATTGGGCGGACCTTCTACCGTTTGCTGAGATGGCTTTTAACGGGGCCGTACATTCGGCCACAGGTCGTGCCCCATTCGAAATAGTATACGGACAGGAGGTGGCACCTTTCCCCAGGCTACCCGAGTGGAAGGAAGGAGAGGGCCAGACCGACAAGGAATGGCCGGCCAAAATTAAGCAAGGGTGGCAGACCGTGGTGGAGGCATTGCGGGAAACACAAAAGAAGTACAAGCTCTTTGCCGATCGTAGGCGCCGAGAGGGGGACAAATTGGGCGAAGGGGATCTGGTTTGGCTGAGCACAAAAAACCTGAAATTGGGGTTCCCATCTAAAAAATTGGCTCCACGCTATATAGGGCCGTTCAGGGTAGCAAAAAGAATAAACGAAGTGACCTATGAGCTGAGGCTACCCAAGGACCTAGGAAAGGTACACCCGGTATTCCATTGCAGCCTGTTAAAAAAGTATAAAGGAACTCTGGACAGCGGAGAACAATAGTTGTGTTTAATCTTTTCCTTCCAGGACGAAGGGGAGGAGGACGCCATGTCAGAACCCTGCTACTAGAGCCTGGATGTGGCTCTGAGTTTCAGGGTCACTGACATTGATAAGACACCTGCGGCTCAGGACTCGGAGAAGAAACGGCTGCTGGACTTGGCGGGGAATTTGCGCGGGGTTTTGCTGAGCGGGAAGAGACTTTTCAAATGAGGGGGAGGGTATATAAAGGATGGTTGGCCGGAGCCTCCCATTCTTGGCTTTTTTGATGTTCATGTTTCCTACAGTAAAAGTTTCTGGTGATAACACAGAGAGTCTCGTGTGTTCATTCAGGAGCGGCTGTGGTGAGCTGACACTAAGCCAAGAATACGGACACCATCCCGCTGTAGCGGTGAGGTGTAACATGCAAGTGGAGGATGAAGAGCTCTTGGGCGCAGGAGGAGGAAGATCGGAAAGGGCCACTCCCGAGCCGGACGCTGAGTTCCACCAGCTGGCGGCCCTGGCGTCATCCACCGCTTATGCCCAGCCAAATGGGGTAACCCAGAGGCGTGGAGTGGTGCGGGGAGACAGCACCGGAGGAGAGGAAGGTTCACCTTCCCCAGGCCCACAAAGGATGGTGTTTCTGGAGGAGAGGATGTCGGCGATGGAGACCACCCTGGCAGTGATGTCGAGGGCGATGGAGCGCCTGGCGTTTTTGGCGGAGCCAGAGAGAGGAAGGGAACTTCGGGCTGGCTCAATGTGGGACGTGAGCGTGGGAAGCAGCCAGGGCTTTGCAGACCTCCCAGCACCGAAGGGAAGGGAAATGCGAAAGGAGCCCGGCGCCCGGCCCAAGACCCAAACAAGCCTGACGCGGGTGGAGGAGAGTGACGACGAAGGGGAAAAACCTCCGAGAATCCCAGCTACGCTCCCAGCTGAGACCCTGGTGCCCCTGGCGAATGCCGGGCGTGGCACAGGGCCAAGAGATGCAGCAGCGGGGCCCACTGGTCCGCAAGGGGGCTTGCGACGGGCGGAGAATTGGGGATTGCCACCACAGGGACCCCTACCGAGACGAGAGGAACTAAGGATCGAGTTTGGGGGAGAGTCCTCTGAACTGGATTTTTTCCTGACCACGCTGAGGGGCTATATGGAGGACAATGCTCACACTTTTAGAACGGAATCCAGCCGGATACGGGCCATTGGTGCAGTGTTGAAGAGGGGAGCGGCCAGCTGGTACGTTCAGCTGCACACGCGGCGCGACCCATGTCTGGGGTCACTCCGACGCTTTATGGGGGCCCTGGAGACCCGTTTCCGAGATCCACTGGAGCAGATCCGGGCGAGGGAGAAGTTGAAGACCGTCTCCCAGGGGCAGAGGTCGGTATCTGAGTATGCGGAGGAGTTCCAATGCCTCGCCGAAAAGGTGCCGGAATGGTCTGCAGTAACAAAGATAGAACTCTTCAAAGAGGGTCTCAGGCGGGAGATCCTCTCCTGGGCGGTGCATCGTGATGAGCCTGACACACTGCGCGGATGGATTCAGCTGGCGGGGCGCGTCGAGACATCGCTGGCCCAGGCGAGGAGGCACCGAGGAGGGCTACAGCAGCGGCCGCAGATGAAAGAGGGGAGCCGGAAGGAGGGATCAACCCCAGCCGGGAGGAGAACGGAGCCGACAGGGAACGTGAGCGCCAGCAGGAGTGGCTGCTTCGTGTGCGGCCGGTTGGGCCACAGGGCTGCCGAGTGCTGGCAGAGAAAAGGGGAAGGCGGAGGCCAGCCCAAACCCAGAGCCGTGGCAGGAAAACGCGCCGAGGAAGAACCACCGATGAGGCACCACTCGGGGGGGTTGGTAAGTCAGGACAAAGCTATGATAGTGGTCCCCATTCAGCTTGAAAATGGCAGCAAACAAGCAACCTGCAAAGCATTTGTGGATTGTGGATGTTCCAGGAACATCATCTCCCCTGAATTAGCCGAGGGATTGGGATGCGAAAGAACGAACCTAGAATCCCCAATAGCTTTTTCGCAGTTGGACGGATCCACAGCATCGGGATCGTTAGCTAAGTACAGTGCCGAAGATGTAAAGTGTAAGATAGGGAGTTGGGAAGGAAAGGTGTCATTTGTGATATCGCAAATAGCCAGCTATAATGTTATACTAGGCATGCCGTGGCTGGGGCAGGCCAACCCGCAAATCAACTGGGAGGATAAGAGCATGATCTTCAGGATGAATTTGGAAGAAGGGAGCCAGGAAGTTGAGAGGGAGCCAGGGAAAAGGGGGGAGGAAGACTCTATCAGAATAGCAGAACTGGCAGATAAATTACCCCCAGAGTATCGGGATTTTGTGGACGTGTTTGATGAGAAGGAAGCAGACAATTTCCCACCGAAGCGGAGAGTTGAAGTGAAAATAGAGCTAGTCCCAGGAGCAGAGCTTCCCAAGGCAAAAATATACCCGATGTCAGCTAGGGAAAAGGAGGAACTGAGAAAATACATTGATAAAAACCTAGCGAGGGGTTTCATAGAGCCTTCAAATTCCCCTCTAGGGGCGCCTGTGTTGTTCAGGCGGAAAAAGGACCAAACGCTGAGGCTCTGCATTGACTACAGGGGCCTAAATGCAATCAGTACTGTAAATAAATACCCCCTACCCTTAGTGAAGGACTTGATCGCCCAGTTATCGGAAGGACAGATATTCACTAAATTGGACTTAATTGAGGCCTACCATAAATTGCAGATCAAACCAGAGGACAGGTGGAAGACGGCCTTCTCCTGCGCATTCGGATTATTCAATTATCGTGTGCTCCCCTTCGGTTTGTGCGGGGGAGGGGCCGCGTTCATGCAATTAATCAACGAAGTATTGCATCCATTGTTGTACAAGGGAGTCTTTATTTTTTTAGATGACATATTGATAATGTCTCGAACTAAGGAACAACACGTAGAACTAGTCAGGGAAGTCCTACAAAAGTTGAGGGAAGCGAAACTGTATGCGAAGCTTGCCAAGTGCGAGTTCAATAAAGACCAGATAGACTTTCTGGGGTATAGGATTTCCTCCCAGGGAGTGGCGATGGACCCTGCGAAGGTGGAAGACGTGAGGGGGTGGGAAGCCCCCAAAACACGGAAGCAGCTGCAATCCTTCCTAGGGTTCGCAAACTTCTATAGAACATTTATCAAGGACTTTGCGCGCCTCACTTTGCCATTAACGGATTTGTTAAAAACTAAAGGCAGGGGAGAAACAGCCAAAGTGAAGGCCCCAGGGGCCAAACTGACATGGACAATAGAATGCCAGGAAGCTTTCGAAGCCCTTAAAAAGCGTTTTACTGAGGAACCTGTCCTACAGCACCCTGATATGTCTAAGGCCTTTGTACTACATTGCGATGCGTCAGACCGGGCATATGGGGCAGTTCTGCTGCAGAAAGACGAGGGGGGGAACCTGAAGCCATGTGGCTATCTGTCAAAAAAGTTTAGCGATACAGAAAAAAACTGGCCGATTTGGGAGAGAGAAGCCTTAGCGATTCTAAAAGCACTAGAGTGCTGGAGACACTTTCTGGAAGGAAGTGGAACACCGTTTGAGGTGTGGACTGATCATAGAAATTTACAGTATCTAAGATCCCCTCGTAAACTATCAGCGAAGCAAATTAGATGGGCCCAATATTTCAGCCGTTTTGATTTCAGACTCAGATTCTTCCAGGGGAAACATAACATACTCGCTGACGCTCTCTCTCGGATGCCTCAGCACGGGGGAGGAATTCAGGAATCTGAAGGGAGCCTGTTCCTAGATAAGCAGTGGGGCCTGGCAGTACTAACTCGAGCACAAGCGGCCAAAGAAAACAAACGTACTGCCATTTCCACGGGGGGAGGAGAAATATGGGAGGAAGAGTTGAAGCGAGCGTATGGAATGGACAAATGGTTACAAACTAACAAGGAAAAGGGAGAATTGTGTGGGGATTTGGTGTTTGTAAATAAGAAATTGTATATTCCTGAATGTTTAAGACGAGAAATGTTAAGGAAGTGCCACGATAACAAGGGTGCGGGTCATCTAGGCCCCACCAGGACTATTAAACTGTTGGCCAAACAATGCTGGTGGCCCGGAATGAGGAAAGACGCCAGGGGGTACGTCACGCAGTGTGAATTATGTGCAGAGGGAAAAACACCACCGGGGAAGCCCCAGGGGCTATTGCAGAAGGTGGTGGAGCCCATGAGGCCATGGGAATGCGTGGCCATGGATTTTGTAGGCGAACTACCCCCCAGCAGAGGCCACAGATACATTTGGACAATATTGGACCTATTCTCAAAACAGGCACACTTTGTGGCCCTGCCGAAACTCCCCTCAGCTGAAAAACTTGCTGATTTGTATGTGAAGCATGTATATCGCCTACATGGGTGTCCCGACAAAATAATTAGCGACCGGGGAGTCCAATTTACTGCAAAATTTTGGGGAAAATTCTTACAGCTGTTAGGAGCAGAAAGGAACCTGAGCTCGGCTTTTCATCCCGCAACCAACGGGGGAGTCGAACGCACCCAACAAACACTGTGCCAATTCTTGAGGATGTACACCAATTATAGACAGGATGATTGGGCGGACCTTCTACCGTTTGCTGAGATGGCTTTTAACGGGGCCGTACATTCGGCCACAGGTCGTGCCCCATTCGAAATAGTATACGGACAGGAGGTGGCACCTTTCCCCAGGCTACCCGAGTGGAAGGAAGGAGAGGGCCAGACCGACAAGGAATGGCCGGCCAAAATTAAGCAAGGGTGGCAGACCGTGGTGGAGGCATTGCGGGAAACACAAAAGAAGTACAAGCTCTTTGCCGATCGTAGGCGCCGAGAGGGGGACAAATTGGGCGAAGGGGATCTGGTTTGGCTGAGCACAAAAAACCTGAAATTGGGGTTCCCATCTAAAAAATTGGCTCCACGCTATATAGGGCCGTTCAGGGTAGCAAAAAGAATAAACGAAGTGACCTATGAGCTGAGGCTACCCAAGGACCTAGGAAAGGTACACCCGGTATTCCATTGCAGCCTGTTAAAAAAGTATAAAGGAACTCTGGACAGCGGAGAACAATAGTTGTGTTTAATCTTTTCCTTCCAGGACGAAGGGGAGGAGGACGCCATGTCAGAACCCTGCTACTAGAGCCTGGATGTGGCTCTGAGTTTCAGGGTCACTGACATTGATAAGACACCTGCGGCTCAGGACTCGGAGAAGAAACGGCTGCTGGACTTGGCGGGGAATTTGCGCGGGGTTTTGCTGAGCGGGAAGAGACTTTTCAAATGAGGGGGAGGGTATATAAAGGATGGTTGGCCGGAGCCTCCCATTCTTGGCTTTTTTGATGTTCATGTTTCCTACAGTAAAAGTTTCTGGTGATAACACAGAGAGTCTCGTGTGTTCATTCAGGAGCGGCTGTGGTGAGCTGACAGATAGGTAACAGTACTAGGTTCTATTTTCTTTTCCCAGATCTGTATCTCCATCATTAACATATAGTTGGCTGCAATTTATTTCCTGATTTCTATTTCTATTTGAAAACTAATGTCAAAACAAAATGATCCCAAGGTATAGTGGTGACTTCTATGCAGGTTTCTGAGATTTTTTTTTTTCATGTCAGGAGCAACTTGAGAAACTGCAAGTCGATTCTGGAGTGAGACAATTGGTCATCTGCAAGGACGTTGCCCAGGGGACACCCGGATGTTTTGATGTTTTATCATCCTTGTGGGAGGCTTCTCTCATGTCTCGGCATGGAGCTGGAGCTGATAGAGGGAGCTCATCCACGCTCTCCCCGGGTTGGATTTGAACCTGGCAGCCTTCAGGTCAGCAACCCAACCTTCAAGTCACAAGGCTTTAACCCACTACACCACCGGAGGCTCCGGTTTCTGAGATGTAAGTTAGTCTTTAGGATATACATAATATTGATTTATTTTTCTGGATAGCCACATTGAGCAAAACGACGGAAACATCTATGTATTTTAATCCACCATGGCAGAGATCCAAATTGCTGATATCACCACAAGGAAATCTGAACTCTTCTGTCCCTTTGAATAACATATATATATTCCACATTACAAAATATTTTGAAAAATGTCCTCAATTTCAAAAGCGGTTTATCGACTAATATGGGGAGAGGAAAGTAGGTGGCTGTTCTTTGGCTCTCAAGTAATAGTACGGTCACTCTAACTGTCTGACAATTTGCAACAGGTGCATTGACATATTCAATCTATTTCTGGATTATGGGCTTGTTTGGACGTTTCCAGGGGGTTAGATTAGGTAATCAATTACCTTGTCAGCTCTCACTCTCAACAATGGCATGCCACAGGGCTGTGTGTTGAGTCCTCTGCTTTACAGTTTGTACACATATGATTGTACCGCCATCCACCATAGCAATATCATTACCAAAATCGCAGATGATACATCCATCGTGGGGCTTATCCCTGAAGGGAATGAGTCTGTCTACTGTATAAAGTGGATCAACTGTTCTCATGGTGAAGGGAGAATAATATGGTTCTTAACATCAATAAGACCAAGGAGTTCATAATAGACTACAGAAAGAACAGACCAGAAATCCAGCCCTTGGTCATAAATGGAGATCAAGTGGAGCAAGTGGCCAGTTTTAAGTTCCTGGGTGTCACTATTAAGTAGGATCTGACCTGGGGCACCCATACAGCAGTGTTGGTAAGGAGGGCCCAGCAGAGACTGTACTACCTGAGATTCCTAAGGAACCACCAACTGAATGAAAAACTGCTGGTGACTTTCTACCACTATGCTATGGAGAGTGTCCTAACCTACTGCATCTGTGCACGGTTTGGAAACTGCACAGTAGCACTCCAAAGGGTCACCACTTCTGAACAGAGAATCATTGATTGCCCTCTCCCCTTTGGAAAAACTTTATAGGTCCCACAGCCTTAAAAAAGTTCAGAGCATTCTTGGAGATCCATCTCACCCAGCATATTCCTTTTTTTAATTATCGCCATCTATCAGGTAGTATCAGGTGGTACAGGGTGACAAAAACAAACAGACTGTGAGATAGCTCTGTGATGGTGTTTGGGTGTGGAGGGATGGGTGTGTTGTTTTGTGATGTGTGCTGGGGAAAGCATTAAATTTCATTGTGCAATAGTATAATGACAGCAAAGCTATTCTATTCTTTTCAAACATCTTAAAACATGTAGACATCTTGACTGTCTAACAGACACTAAATTTTATCTGTTGAAGGTAGTAAAAAGAAGCAGCAATTATTTTATACTCTAAATGACAGGGATTGACTGGATATTTGAATTTTTAAAAAATACAGCCAGTCTACAACTCTTGAGGGAGTTGAGGGTACTTTCTGTCAGGACCCAGGCTGCAGAGCACCAATAACCATGCGCAGAGACCAGAATCTATCTAATATCTTTATTATAGGAATATATAAAGTCAATAAAAACAAGTGAAGAATATAGTTCAGAAGTAGAACTTTCAGGAAAGGTCAAATATAGTCCAGGAAAACAATGTCCAGTATGAGATATTAGAGTCCAAAGTTATAATCCAATAACCGAAACACACACTTGCCAAGCAAGTGTGGGGAAATGACAAGGTCCTTTAGTCCAATGGAGCTTGACAACAAGGCTGGAAACAAACTGGATTCTTGGCAAATAAGACTTGATGCGTGGTAACAAGAAGCAAGAAGCAAGAGCAAGGTCCGTGGCGAGGTCCGTGGAAACAAGGAAAGCTAGATACTAGAACAAGGTCCGTGAAGCAAGGCTTGGAACTTGGTCCTGGAAACAAGGGACTGGAGTAGCGTAGTCCACACATGATCTCACTCCACAAGATGACGAATTGACTCCGCAAGGATCTCCTTGCGTAAAACAGCTATATAGGATCTTGTTTTCCCGCCAAGGAACATTTTCCCTGGGGAACAAGAAGTGAAACCCAAACTGTGTCCAGATGCATGACTCCTTAAGATTTCCCAAGGGAAGCAGGCTTAATCAGCTAATTGTCTGGCAGCAATTCTGAGAGAGCGGCGATTCGCCTCCCTAGCGCCTCTATCTCGATTATAATTATCCCTACGAGAGAACGGGGGAGAATTCTGCCCAAGGCTTGTTTGGCTGACTTCTGGAGGGCAAACATCCTGCAGGTGCAAGGCCTCCGTTTCTGGCTGAAACGGTGGGAAACCCAAGTTTTCCTCTTCGTCTGCCTCCATAGTACTAGGAACAGGACTACATGGCCCATGAGACATCACACTTTCCAACCCACAAGAAATACTTTTACTAGGATGATGGCTAGGTGGAGCCATGTACACATTCCCTTGTACATTCACATGCTTGGGAAGGAGAGGAGAAAGGAACAGGATGGGAACAGGAGGTTGTGTGTATTCCCTTATACACTCACTTGATTGCCTGGCTGGCCAGAGGGAAAAGGGATGGGATTTATTTCGTGTCAAAAGCATTGCATAATAAATAAGTTTAAAAGTGATGAAATAAAGGAATCACAAGCAGCTAAATAGTTTTAGACCAAAAGGCAGCAACAGCGACCACATTGTCTGTAGCTTTAAACATCTCCTCCTCCATACATGAGGCAGGACACTGTGGGCAAGCATACATATGCAGAGTTGTTTGTTCTGCTCCACAGTCACACAAGGTGGAGGATTCCTCCAGGTAATGCCATCTTGCCAGGTTGCCTTTTGATCTGCCCACTCCGCTTCTGAGTCTGTTCAGGGACTTCCAAGTTGCCCATTCTTGGTTTGCCCCTGGAGGCAGACCCTCATGGGGGGGGGGGGGGGTTACCCAGTTGGGATTGCCTGGTTTAGCTGCCCAGAGGGATACTCTTGCTGTTGCTGGGGGAACATCAAGAGGAGTGGTGGTTCTCATGAAGCTTTTCCTTGATTTGAGTCTAGTGGGAGGAGGCTGATAGTTATGCAGTGAATGGCTTTCACAATGTTCAACCTTATTTCTCTCACAGTTAGCAGCAACTTCCCGTCAAACATGGGGGGGGGGGGATGCCAGCTAACATGTAGAGTTTATCAACAGGTATAGGTTCAAGGCATCTTGTGATTATTTTGCATGTTTCATTCAGTGCTATGTCCACCTGCTTCGCATTAGCAGACTTGTGCTAGACAGGACAGGCGTACTCAGCAGTTGAGTAAGATAAGGCCAGGACTGATGTTCTTATTAATTTTGGTTCTGCACTCCATGCATTGCCATTAAGTTTCCACAGGATGTTGCTGCGTGAAGCTACTTTGTACTTGGTGTTCGTGAGGTGTTTCCTATATATTGGTGTTCGATCTAAGGTGACACCAAGATATTTAGGATGGAAACAGTGTTTGCGCTCTTGGCCTTCCCAAGTAACTTTGTTTCCTGTTGGCTTCATGGTTACGTAGCTGGAAAGCACACACTTGTGTCTTGGCAGGGTTAGGCTTCAGGTGGTTATCTTTGTAGTAGCTGGAGAGATCTTTCAAGGCAGATCTCTCCAGAAAGAGTTTCCCCAAAGACTGAGTAAATCCAGTTTGGCATCCCCTGGGCAAAGTTTCTTATAAACGGCTAATCCTTCCAACCCAAAAGCATTGTTTTTAAGGTTGAGATGGGAGAGCAGGAGGAGGGAAAGCAGGTGATGCATGGATCTCCTTAGCAGAAGGATAGAGAGGAACAGGAAAGGGGAGGAGAAGAGACGTGGGATGGGTGGGTGGAATGGCTGTAGTAGTGGGAAGGGGATGGACAAGCTGCTCTTAGGATAGCATTCTTTCAATAAACCTAGGAGATCCCACATTCCTCCCATTCTCCTGCCCTATCCCCATGACCTCTTTATCCAAGAGAATAAGTGAGTATTCAAGAGAATGCAAATGTGATTGGGCCAGGCGACACACCAGTCTATTTTCCTCCCACAAAACCAAAGTTTTTACCACTGACTAAACCTATTGTAAGTGAAAATACCTCACAATGGACACCAATGCTATCTCTATTAAATGGTGATTGGGTCGTAGCACAGGAAGCAGCAAATAACCCACAAATAATCAAATCCGCAAAGGTTAAACCTGCCAATGTGGAAGGATGGCTCCAGGCAAAATCTCACTTTGCAAGTGTCAGGACACCTTGTTAAGAATATGAGACTGACAAAAATCTTTGTAGTGTGGGGCTTGCACATTTTTCATGCAAAATAATTGAACTATGCTGAAAATATATCCCCCAACATTTTGTAGACAGAAAGATAATTCTGGGTGAGAACTTCATGTGAAAATTGTGTACAGAGTAAGCTCCTACCTGTGCCATTTTCAAAGTCTCAAACTGTGTAAATGTAAAGATTCTTTTTTGCAGGAAAGTGGCTAAAAGTATTTATTAACTCTTTGAAGAAAAAAATACAGCAATGAATTACACACATAACCAAAGAACTTAAACATGTAAAAACAACTAATTCTAAGTACCAATAGAAGAGGAACAGCTTCTATTTTTAATGGAGCAAACAAGGAAAGGAATTATTTCAGGGTTAGAGGTTCTTAGTTCTATCCACAACGTAGACTGTCCAGTGTTGAAGTATGACGATGACTGACAGGTAAATTATGCACACAAGCAATGACAGGTATATAATGAAGTCTTTACAAGAAACTAAAACTCAGATCTCTAACCATTACATTCTTCAGAAATCTTACCAAGTACGGCTTTTTTCCCTATTCAAAGTCTGTTATCTATTATTTCCACCTTACAGGGCTGCACAGCAGTAGTTAAGGTTGCATGTGTGACTAATTTTGAGAAATTGGACACATGCAGGCTGGAAGTGACAAGCTATTTGAGTGTTTTTGAGTATTTAAGAATATTTTTAAATAATGCAGTTCAGCTTAATTTTTCCAAATACTAATGTTGCTTTAACTCGCATAATTATTGTAGTTGCAATATAACCAGCCTTGAATATTTACTCCTTAGAATAAATATGACTGAGAAATTGTATTTATCCTTCAAATATTTCAAATTTTATATTATTTACAGATATGCCACTATCTGTGCACTATGCTTTACTTAACCAAATATAGGATGTAGTAGAAAAGAAGTATTTAAATGAAAAAAAAATTAGGCAATGAAATCTTCTTCCACGTTGTTACAGACCTGAACACCATCATCTTATTCTAATTTTGAAAACCACAGATCAAGCCAGCACAAACTGAAAGGCTTTTGCTACATGTAATTTGTGTCAATAATGATAGCAAATTTAGTTGTTGTTTGCTATCAATTTTACTAAAATACATTTTGTGCCCAACAGCATTTCCTACAAAAATTATGTGATTATGTGAAATCTTTGCTGGATATGGAAATTCTTATGTTCAAAACCCTGCTCAGCTATGAGCCTCCCAGGAATATGTATTGTTATCTCAGGGCTATTTTACAAGTTACATAGGTCAAACTGTAGGTCAGCCACCAAAGTCAGTTAAACATGGCTCCATGCTGGGAGAAAATATACCATGTACTCCTTGCAATACAAAATCTCTTATGCATATAACTAAAGACATGAGTGATTACAGCACTCAGTTTGGATTTCTTATTTATAAAATCGAAATTATTACCGCTGAGCTAGTTTTTTGCAAAATAGAGAGAAGAGTGGAACTCAAAAACACAACACCAATGTGATAGTGGCCAAAAGTGCTATAGAAATTATAATGAACTAGAACTTATTTTATGAACATTTTTTTTTAAAAAAAATGGCATTTTTCATATTACATTTCAAAATACCATAGTCATATTAATTGGGACACTAAGTGCTTTTTCTGTAAATAGGAGGGTGACTTCTGTTTGTAGTAGGGTCAAGCAGTGACTCCTGCTGGTAGAAAGATACAGAACTCTCCCCTGAAGCCCCCAGATCACCCCTTACATTATTCAGGAAGGTCACACAAGGATCTTGGACAGATCTTTTTTGTGGTGAAAAACATGAGTGTCATTATTCCTTTCCACTAGGAAGTGAATTTTGTAGGTAGAGTTGAACTTGAACCCACTTAGATTCCAATTTTTTTTTCCAGATAAGCTATATTTATCTAATTATGTTATGTTACATGAAAATAATGATTGCACATAATAAAAAACTAGGATTCCTCAAAGTAAAATACTGTTGGGTACAAAATGTATTTTAGTAAAATAGATAACAAACAATAACTAAATCTGCTACCATCAGTGGCACAAATGACATGTAGCAGAAGTCTTTCTGTTTATGCTGGCTTTATCTGTGATTTCTTCTACTCTGATTCCAATTGTTTTTATGCACATTATAAATGAAACAATTTACAGTAGAAAAATAACTGATTTTGTATGGAAGCAAGCAACATCTTCACCCACCTACAGGAGATGGTCAACAAAGCTTTGCACACAATTTTTTTAATCTGCCATTATTCTGCCTTTAGAAATAGTTTGATTCTACAGTATTTGCTGGATTATTTATTGCTGATCTGCTTGATTTCTTTTAGCTGCACTAAGAACCTTTAAATGAGAAAGCAGGATATAAATGCTTTTAAGAAATAAATATTGATGAGTATATTACAGGCCCCAGATGCTCCAGTGAATCGGTACATAGGAATGCAGCTCTCTAAATTGTATCTGAATATATATACAACAAAAGAACTTGAAACCTGTTGCTTTGATTAGAAGCCACTTGAATAGGAAGTCACAACATCACACTGTATTTTGCAAAGTTAGGTAATCTATCTCCCTTGACCCATACTGTACCACATTCTCTGGAATGTAGATTTTGATCATTCTGCTGCATAATCAGTATAAAGGATTAAGAAAACTGTGGTCCTAAATGTCTAGAGGGCAGTGGGCTGCCAACCAGCTCTCTATTGCCTTTCATAAAAGTAACTGTCATGCTCCACTTAATTCAATTAAATAGGACTGGAGCTAATCTTATGCTGGAAGAAAGTCATGGGACCATGCATATTGCTCTTATACTATCCCCACTTCAAAGTGAATCATTGTTATTAAGAGGTGTGTTGACACAGACATAGGGTAACTAGATTACTTCCCTAGGTAGAGGAATTATTTACCAGCTTCCATTCCTAGCTTCAAATTCTGTGTAAGCCTAGTGAGTGCTAACTATGATTAATATTGCCAATAGCACTTCTCAGATACAACTGGGGCGGAAAGGAATGTGTATCCCACAAGCCTACTTTATGACATGTTAATTTGCATTGTTATTGCTATGTTCATGCATAGAATGGCTAGGTACACTGAATGAGTTTCGTGATACAGGATTCCCGTGTATTTTTTAACATATGGAGGGAATTAATCATGTATGCATCTGATTTGTATTCAAGTTTGCAAATGTAGACTTGTGGAAAGAATAACATATAAATGAAAAGGTAAAGGTAAAGGTTTCCCCTGACGTTAAGTCCAGTCATGTCTGACTCTGGGGGTTGGTGCTCATCTCCATTTCTAAGCCGAAGAGCCGGCATTGTCTGTAGACACCTCCAAGGTCATGTGGCCGGCATGACTGCATGGAGTGCCGTTACCTTCCTGCCGGAGCGGTACCTATTGATCTACTCACATTTGCATGTTTTCGAACTGCTAGGTTGGCAGAAGCTGGAGCTAACAGCGGGTGCTTACTCCGCTCCCCGGATTCCAACCTGCGGCCTTTTAGTCTGAAAGTTCAGCAGCTCAGCGCTTTAACACACTGCGCCACCAGGGGCTCCTGAGATACAAATGAAAACGAAATCAAATTACTTCCTACTTGTACAAGGTGTATTCCTGAACTCCTACCATGTGAGTAGACCTTTAATGAGCTTAAAATAATTATCCAGAAGAATTAAATCATCCTAAAAAGAAGTCTGACTTAACATGAGTAAGTTTTAGTCTCTTAACTAATGCAATGCCTTACTGCTTTGTTGACTGTACCTTTATGGATTCAAGTGATTTTAAGTGTTACATGTATCTTAATGTATTGCCTGTTTTATGAAGAGATAACATGGTTTGATTTAAGTAAATAATTGAATTATTTGACTTGGCATCTGCATGGCATGAGATGGAATAGGAAAGACAGAGGCTGTGGACATCCAAGTAAACTCTAGCAGGTGACATCATAGTTTTAGATATCATTTAGGATAATCCTTAGAAAAGACATGAGCAAGCAAAAGAAGTACATTTATTTTGTTTTTGAAAATATACAATCTAGCTGTAACATTTTGTAACTGATATTAAACTTTTCTTTCCATCTCAACCTTAGATACTATGACAACAATGTCAAGCCCAGTTCTTCCATCCTTCTGCTTCTCACACTCATTGCTTAGAGTGACATTTTGGAGATCTCTGCAACTTGCAATCATTTTGATTAACTAAAAAAAGCATTACTAATTCAGAGGTAAATGCAGAGTTGCACTTATGGCCAAAGATGGCAACCTTTGCCTTTTAGATATTGGATTGTGAGCTTTGCAAATTGGTGTCTATTAACATAGGGCCTAGACACCCTAAAAGGCACGGCATGTTATCTGATGCTGAAAGCTAAACAAGGTCAACTTGACTAAAACTTGGGTGGGAGACCACCAACAAATAACAGGTACTGCAGGCCAAAGCTTCTTAAACTGTGGGTCCTGACCGCATATAGGGTCCCCTTAGCTCAATATTGGAGACACAAAAGGCCTCCACTACCACCACCACCACTACCACCAAGTAGGAGCCTCAGTGGCTGCTGCTTTTATCAAAGGGGTGGGGAGGAAGTCCAGCTCAAGCTGCTAAGGGAAGGGAAACGGGCCCAGCAAGGCTGCCAGCCATGTGGAGGAGGGCAAAAAAAAAATACAGCCAGGCAATGAAGGAGGAGGAAGAGGGAAGAGGATGGGCAAAGGAGGAGGAGGAGGAGGAGGAACCCTGCCAGCCTCTCCAGGCATCTGCTGCCCTTCCTTCTCCCCACCACACCTCATTGCTTGAAGGAAATTGGATTTTTTGTTGCTGCATCTTCAACCATCCACAGCTTGAATATATCTATATCTCTCAAACCGCGACTTTGCCATTTTACATAAGGGACACCATTTTACTATACACCCTATATCTATTTACTGTATCATGGGACTTGAACATTCATGGAGTTTGGTATCTATGGGAAGTCCTGGAACTACACTCCAGTATTTGACTTAAGGGATATGATTTTCATGTACTTGGAAGTTAAGCATGCCCTAATTGTTATCGCTGTGGTACGGTTGGTCCTCCATATACATAGATTTAACCATCTGATGTTCAAAAAGAGTTTGATTTGTATGCCTATTTTATAAACCTGGGTCACATAAACATTTCTTGGGCAAAAAGGGGTCACAAGTTGAAAAAGTTTAAGAACCCCTGCCATAGACTATACTTCAGAGGAAGGAACTTAGTATTTATTTTCTAAGAAACACTGTGAAATTTATGGGGTTGCCATAAGTTGACAGGTGACTTGAAAGCTTTCTTTCTCACACACCCACACTTTATGTTTCCTATAACTTAATAGAACATAAGAACATTCAAACTAGAAATATCCTTTATGTAAACAAGAAATCAGTAATAAAGAACTTGGATGATTTTCAAAGTGAGTCCTACTATAGACACATTATGAATAGATGTTGCAACACCATAGGAAAATTCCTCAAAACATCATTACCATGTGAGACATCTCTTCCTCTTTTTACAATAAAACCTTCAGTAAAGCTGATAGTTATGATTGGAAAAGTAGTGGAACTATCAGTCTGCTTATAGTTTTGAGTCTTGTTAGAAATAACAGCTTGTATTTGTTGTGGTGCACCTACTTTTTAAAAAGTCTATACTTGATCTTCATCTTCCTGCAATATCTGTGGCAGACCTCACACTTTTACAACAATCTTTATGGAAAGATAGCTCTGGAGAGCTCTCTCCCACCCCTGTGTAAGGGGCTAAAATAAAAACAAAAACTAATAATGTAAAAAAAGCCCAAGTTTGTGTTGCTATGTTCAAAACAAACAGAAAGAGCCTGGCACAGATAAACTAATTTCCACCTGTTTCTGCTTACTGCATATACAGTAACTCAATTTAGATTGATCGGATAATATTTGCAGACTTACTACACTGGCACAAGACTACTATATCCATTTAGATTATTTTAAAAGCTCCAAGATGAAATGCTGTTTGTGCTCCTTTTAATTTAGTTGTAGCTCTTTGTTTATCTCCCTACTTCAAAGCATTTTCAGCATCTGACAACTATGTAAAATTAAAACAGAAAAGGGTGCCAGGCTCAATCTGCTTTACTTTGCAAGGCATCTGGGTATTGATTCAGATGTGATGCCTTATGAAACAACCTCTAAAAATAAGAACAGCCATGTTCCATATACAACTGGGAAAAACATTTTTGCGGGGGGGGGGGGGGGGAGATCTCAAAATTTCTAGTTTTGATTTTTCTATTCAACATTTTTTCAGATGCGCAAGATACATTCCAGTATTTATTACAATGTAATTTACAAATATAGATGGAAAGGATAGTCACTCACAATCTATAGTTATTAGTGTCATTAAGCTTCCACATAAAAATTTAATACATAGCAGTGATCTTTGCAGCTATGCATATTCCTTGCCCTGGAGTGGGGAGGTACAGAGAAATGCAGCCACGCTGGTGGAAGCCAAAGAGCTTCTTCCTAAACTTCAGATTTGGAGCTCATCTAAAACTATAAAAAATCTCAAACGAAAGGCTGGCTGTCCCTATGACACACATCAATATCCAGTGACTGTCCTGTTGTTTGTTGTTGTTTGCTTTAAACAGGGGATGCACCAGAGTTTGCTAGTCTCTCTTTGCTATCCCAAAGTGTTGGGCAGATCCTATTTGGCCTAATCTCGTCCAGACTAGACACTGGTACCACCACCATTTCCGAGTTCATCAGTGCAGAGAAAAGGGGTAGATCATGTCTGTGTTGCTGCCTCTGCTTCTTAGCTAGCCATGGAGCTCTGTCCATGTTTCTGGCAATTGTGAAACACCTCTGCTGGTATCAGAATGCAACCACGAACAAGGGGAAATATCTCCCCACACTACTTTCTGTTGATCATGTGGGCACCCTATTCTGGTATCAACGGAGTTGCTGTAATAGCTACCAGGAGCTTGGACAGTGCTCCATGGCCAACTAGGAACAGCATCAACAACACAGAGAAGATGAAATGTAGGCTGCCCCAGTGGAGTGACCCATCTCCTTTCAGTCATATTTCAATTGGGTTATCCTGCCTGGTGTAGATGAGCCCTTGGGGAGGTTAAATAGCTGGAAGGCTTCCATAATTAACAGAGACCCTTTCTCATCCTATCCAGTCAATTTGCATCTTCATATGATGTAGATTACAAAAACATGGACGGATGGCAAAATTGCCAATGTTTTAAACCAGGTTGCTAATATGTACACCCAACGTGCATGTGGCTACACTCTTTCATATAAGTGATAATCACAAAATTATTTGCAGAAGTACACTAGGCCCCCACTTTTGCAGGTTTTAGAGGTGATGGTCCCCCACAAAATTGGACAACCCATAAATAAAATGCAATTTTTAATGAGAGAGTATTTTTTTAATGAGAGACCTAAAGATCCCTTTTCAGGGGATCTCTAGGTCCTTCACGGTGACTCTATGGTCAATGTACACTAGCAGCAGGTGACCACAGATTTGTTCTGGAGAGCCTGGTAGCCCCTAGAGCAGTGTTTCTCAAACTGTGCTCCTCCAGGTGTTTTGGACTTCAGCTCCCACAAATCCCAGCCATCTTACTAGCTGTTAGGAATTGTGGGAGCTGAAATCCAAAAACTCTGGAGGAGCATAATTTGAGAAACACTGTCCTAGAGAGAACATATTAATCAAATCAACAAATAATCTAATTTACAAAAATGAAACCTTTAAACATGGAAGATCAACTGTATAAATCGCTGAAGGAAGGTACAGATCTCTGTGTCAGTCAGGATGCCTGAGAAGCTCGTAATGATTCCCCGAGTACTTCCAGACTAAGGACACAAAGAAACTGCTATCAGTTGCTGTTGAGTTTCTGTTTTTAATGATGGTTTACATGTTTTATGTGGTTTGTTTTGTAATGTAAATGTATTTTATGGTGTTTTTATAGTATTTTTTGTTCCACTGGGCTTGGTCCTTATGTAAGTTGCCCTGAGTCCCTTTGGGGAGATGGGGCAGGATATAAGAATAAAGTTATTATTTATTATTATTAAACTCTACACTACTCCTTTGAGATAATCCCATCAAAAACCAAATCAAAACATCAACTATTGTAAGATTTTTAACCACTGCATAAGAACTGATCATCTGCCAGAGCAGCTGTGACTTCTGGGAGCTGAACACATGGAAAACTAGAGTTTAGGAATTAATAGTGTAAGCAAAACTTTTAGTTTAGAACCCTATTGCTTCATTTGTTAATATTCGTAGTGGAGATCCAGTGGTCATCATTCTCCCAAGTTTTCCCATTTCCCCTTTCTTTTTATCCTACTGAAGAAAGTTTCCTCTGGGAGGGAAATAGGAGAAAAGCTATATAATGCTGCCTTAACTGGAAGATGTAGGAAGGAACCCCTGACTGGGAACACTCACATTCACCGGGAAAATGCACATTCCTTAGGAACTGGGCTAGGGAATTGTAATCATATGACTACTTTAAAATTAAGAGCTGATTACAAGGCTCTCCATGTATTGAAGGGTACAGCATTTCTCTTTTATAATCCAGTTTTGTAAGTTGCAATATACAGCAGCTAAAAGAAAGCCCCGAAGATTAGCTATTCACAACGTGCCTCCCTGAAGCAACAGTCCATGCTTTTGTTCTTTGTTTTTGTCTAAACTGACAGCCAAAAGCACAAATAAAACAGGGGAAAAGCATAGAATGAAACAAATGCTACACAGATTACAGAATTAAAAGCAGGTCATGGAGAGGACATAAACTATTATAGTATACTTTGATCTCTCTCTTCTTTGACTGTGCCCTAGATCCTTCAGCCAATGAATTCAGCATGCTGAAGTCATAAATCCCATTTCACTGAAAACTCACCATTTCACTTAAACTGACAGTGTGATATCTTGTGTTAATATTTCTAAATATTTGACGTCTTACAAATAGCAGGAAACATACGCAATTGCTGAGTGTATAAAAAAGTGAGAAGAACAAGACTCAGTAGCCCTCTATTTAGGTGAGATGGATGCAAGAGGGGGACAAAGGGCTGCTTCTTCTCTATGAAAAGAGAAGTGTATCCTTCCCTCCGCACTGCATCCCATGGCTTGTGTCTGCAATACAGCTTTGGCTTCTGCTCTGCATCATAGCAACAGCTCCAAAACTAACTCACTCCAGATGTCCCTGTGATCATCTAATCAGACATCAAAAGCAAGTACCTTGACAAGCTCTCACGCTGATTATAAGAATTCTATATATATGTTCCCACAGCATAAATACATACAGTAGCAACTTGGGGGTTTTGTGGTGGTTTTGAATTGTTTTGTTTTGTTGTTGTTTTTTTTAAAAAAATGACTCATCTAAATCAGGAGTCTATTTAAACACACATGAGAAGTTATGAAAATAACATTTTCTGTCTCTTAAATTACAGAAAATTATTTGATACATCCCAAAATACTCAGTTCTTTTGTACAATTTAACTTTCTGTGTTTAAAGTATGGCAAGGTGGGGGAGGGAGCTGTATAGTTAATACATGCTTATATCTTAGGATTCGCAGATTTTAAAAATAGCATGTGTATTTAAGACCAGTGATTCTCACCCTTTGCCTCTCCGGGTGTTTTCAATTTCAATTTCCAGAAGCCCTAGACAACATATCTAATGGCCAGAGCTTAGAGGAGTGGAAATCAAAAATATTTTAAAACCCAAATACCAGGAATCTGACATTGGTTGTATGTTTACTAGACAACATTTCAGGCTTGGTACATTTGTTGATGTTCCAGTAACTATGCAATAGTTCTCATGCTATTTTTTCCTCCATTTCTGCCCTCTTTCCTTTTAAAGATTATTGTTTAGATCTGCACCAAGGTAACACTAGTCATGACTAGCTTCAAACCACATTCCAATCTTTGATATTAAAGCAAATCATAATTTCTCAATGTAGGCTTACTCTATACCAGGGTTACGATGATAATGAGGAGGGAATATAGGAAAAAGAGAAAAGGCAAACCCACATACCTGCACTTAATATCTTAACTACTGTGTCAATTTTATTACATTTTAAACTATCAGAACATCTCTTTAACATATATTATAGATTAGCCACAATTATTACCCACTGATACAATATAGTTCCAACTTGGTGACCATGGTTGACTCAAAAGGATTAAATGCACTACCCATTCTCTATGCATGTTTACTTAGAAACAAGTATCATCTGACGTCACTGGAGCTTTCCCTCTATAAATCTATACAGAACAGCAGTGTGAAAGAGCTGGAGACTTATATCACAAAGGGACAAGTGGTGGTGCACAGCTATGTTGCACCAGCATCGGCCTATAATCCCAAGACCTCCAATCATTGAAACAATTTACACCAGTGTAATATAATAGTTCTTTGCACAGTTTTTTTTTAAAAAAAACCTCTCTGGCTTTGATGTGTAAGTCAAACAGAGGACAAACAGCTTCAACTCTAAATCCTTCAAGTCACTGTACTATAAAGAATGACCTCAGTTTTGCCCTCTTATCCCAATCAACTTTCTGTATGCTGTAGACATAATCCCTTTTGCACAAAGCTTCAGGTCACAGCTTCAGGAGGAAAATCTGCAAGTCCAAATAATTCTTGTTTCCACCCTCTCTGTTATGGGAATGGGGAGACTATCCTCTATCTGGAGGTTTTGTGAGAAAAATCAATCCTACCTTCAGTGTGGCAACCAGACACTAGGCACTGCACAGCACTGCTTTTAATGCATGAGCAGCCTTGCCTTTTCCTTGCTTCTTCTCAAACAGAGACTTAATTGATCCACCTCTGTTTGGATCAGCATCTATTTTCCAGGACCTGTTCTAAAGAGCTCAACTAGCACTGCTAAGTTTCTTTCTAGCTGAAAAAAAGGTGTGAAAGGATAGCAAACATAAGGATGGACCGGAAATGGGTTTTAAAGTACAGTAACTCATTAAAAGAATTATAACATAGCAATTTTTCTATAGAGGTTTTAAGTGACTCGTTAGTCATTGTGAAGCACTTGGTACCATGAAATTATTAGCGTTTTCTTGTAGAGCACCAAACACATCAGTTTGCTTGATTGTCAGCTTTCCCTTTATTGACCTCATTAAATAAAATACTTAAAGTGAGATACAATGACATGAAAACCAGTGCAGTTGCAATTAGTGCATGGGAGACTTTCCAAAGCAGAAGGTGTGAGCTATGGACCTGGTAAAATAGATGCACGGCTCTACGCAAAATTGAGTGAACCAATAAAACAGACCAGCTATGTTCTATGTACTATACTATTTCCTCATGTGCAAGTGCCTTTACATCATCTAGCAACCTATGATAACCCCATGATTTTCACCAAGTTTTTCTTAGGCAAGGAATACTCAGAAATGGTTTTGCCAGTTCCTTCCTCTGAAATATAGGCTCAGCAGAATTTTAACCCTTTGGCAATCTTACTCATGACAGATCTATTCACATGAAATAACATTTTGTAATCTATTCAGTGCCCAAACACTTCTCAGCCTAGATATCGTAGAACAGAGTTTGGCAATTTGTGGTCCTGCAGATGTTCTCTGATTGCAACTTCCACTGGCCCTAACCATTATAACCAATTGTGGTGGATTATGTGAATTAGAATTCAGCAGCACTAGTTATTATAGTCGGCATTCAGCAGCGATATTGGTCTATAGCTCTTTACATTAGTAATGTCTGCTTTGTCCTTTGGTAACAATGTTATATTTGCACTTTTCCATATTGCCGGGACTTTTCCTTCTTCTAAGATTTTATTCATAACCTTCTGTAGTGGTGTAGTTAATATCTCTTGAAATGTTTTGTAGTATAGCATTGTGAGTCCATCAGGTCCCGGCGCCTTATTGGGTGGGAGTCTCTTAATGGCACTGTTTATTTCCTCGTATGTTACCTTTCTATTTAAGGTCTCTCTTTGGTTTTCCGTGATTGTTGGAATGTCCTGTTTCCCCAAGTATTGTGTTACCTTTTCTTTTGGGATTTTATCTTCCGAGTATAGTTTTTCGTAATACATGGTGAATTGTTTTTCTATATCCTCATTGCTATAGTAAATTTCCACCCCCCTCTTGAATTTTATTAATGATGTTTGCTTGTCTCTTTTTTGATATTCTCCTCGCCAACCATCCGCCTACCTTATTCGCATTTTCAAAGTGATGCTGTCTAATATATTTCAACTTTTTTCCAATCTCCTCCACCTGTAATGCTTCCAACTCTTTCTTGGCAACTTCTATTTTAAGTTTGATTTCTTTATCCTGGGGTTTCACTTTTAATTTGGATTCTAACCTGTCCACTTCCTCTAGTATCTTTGTGTGTCTTAATAGTCTTAATGTATTCATTCTGGCATTCTACTGAATCATTAGTCCTCTTATATACGCCCTGCTGGCATCCCATATGACGTCAATTGGAGTGTCTTCCTCTTTGTTGAGTTTAAAGTATTCACATAGCAACTCTCTGTATCTATTCTGATCAGATACATTTTTCAACAATAAGTCGTTTAGTCTCCATCTAAATTCTTTATAATATCCTATTTGAGAACACAAAAATGCTGGACCATTCCAACAACTATCATGTCAGACTACACAGAGAAGCCATTGAAATCCACAAGCATGTGGACAACTTCAACAGAAAGGAAGAAACCATGAAAATGAACAAAATCTGGCTACCAGTATTACAAAACTCCAAAATCAAAACAGTAGATGGGAACCAAAACTCTGAGGGCTTGAATGAACAAAGGATGCCCCCAGGCAAGAGACAAAACATTTCCAATGCTAATTAGGGTGATTAACTGAAACATTAATGCTGGCTCCCAGTGACAAAGGACTCTTGCCACACCCTGGACTCTACACAGATATATATTCTTTCCTTCCCTTACTTAGTTTATCCATACCTCACAACCTCTGAGGATGCCTGCCATAGATGTGGGCGAAACGTCAGGAGAGAATACTTCTAGAATATGGCCACACAGCCCGAAAGACATACAACAACCCTGTGATCCCGGCCATGAAAGCCTTCGACAACACATATAGACAGTTGCTGAATGTAGGAAATCAAGAAATTAGTTTGAAAAGATATGAAGAAATAAAACAACTGGAGCCAACAATGACATGGTTAAACTATTGGCAAATAAAAGAAAGTTTTAGAGAAGACCACAAGACAGGATTTGAAAAAAAGATACTTGCTGGGATAGAATGCTAAAATCAGATAAGAAAATAATAAAAATATTATACCAGCAGTTATTAGTTTAGGAAACGGAAGAAGAACAGGTCAAAGAGGTGATGACAAAATGGGCAAGAAAGGTAGGCCATACGATAAACATGTCAGAGTGGGGAAAAATATGGAAGAAAAATCTCAACTACACATACGCGGTAGAAATAAAGGAAAACTGGTATAAGATCTTTTATAGGTAGTATCTTACTCCAGATAAGCTCGCCAAAATGAATAAAGGAAAAGGCGATGGTAAATGTTGGAAATGTGGGAAGCATATAGGCGACTTTATGCATATGTGGTGGAGTGTAAGAAAGTTAAAAAAATTTTGGCAGACAATACATAAAGAAATGGAGAAAATAATTCAAAAGAAATTTGACATAAAACAGGAATATTTCCTATTAGGAATAACGGACTTCCTGACGGACCACAATACGGAAAAACTCTTTACATACATGGTGACGGCAGCCAGGATATTTCTGGCAAAATTGTGGAAAACACAAGAAACACCATCGAGAGAAAACTGGTTTCTGAGACTTTTGGATATTAAAAACATGGACTTATTGACTCAAATTCTAAAACAGGACAATGCCACAAGACAAGAGACAAATTGGTCTCTACTGAGAGAGTATATGAACAAAGAAAACATGAATCAAATATAAATTATGGTAAGAAATCATCTAGGACTTAAATGTACTCAAGGGTGCCGCAGAAATGTGCTCTACTTAAAGGGAAAAGGCGCTGTCATGCAAAAGGTCCGGAAGGAGAATTAGTGGGGGTTTTTTTCTCTCCCTCTGTATAGTTTGTTAGTTTATTAAGTATTATTGTTGGTGTTTTTGTAGTTTCTTGTTTTCTTCAGGTTTTCCTATATTTTTCATTTTATCTATTACAAAAACTCATAAATAAAAGGTTAAAAAAAAGAATTCAGCAGCACTTAGTGAGACACAAAGTAACCACAGTTCCCATTCAAAACCCTCTTAGACAACAAAATATTTTTGGAGAGATTCACAGGATGAGCATCTCCTATCTGGAATTCCGAAATCTGAAATACACCTTTACTTTCTGATAGTTCAATGTATACAAGTTTTGTTTCATATACAAAATTATTTAAAGCATTATATAAAATTACTTTCAGGCTATGTGTAGAAGGAAATATAAAACCTTTAGGAATTCCATGTTTGTACTTGGGTCCCATCCCCATAATATGTTGTTATATATGCATATGCAAATACCAGAATTCCAAAATTCAAAAAAACAAAATCCCACATCCATAACACTTCAATAAGCATTTCAGATATGGGATACTCAACCTGTATTTCTTTTGAGATGAATAACATATGTTATTCTAGTCTATACTAGGAAATTAACTGAGGATCACAATTACATCATGGTGAAAACCCTACCAAGCTTCCAATAAGGGGCGGTTCAAGCTATATGCGAACTACGCACTTGCGGAAGGTACAGTCCTCTAGAGGGCGCAGTTGAGGCGCCTCCAAGAGCGCGATTAGCCCGCTTGGCTGCAAGCCAGCCTGCTTGCCTCCACGTCCCTCTCTGCCAGGCTCCCTTGCCCCCCCACCGCCCCTCCAAAGCCAGGAAGGGGGGGAGAGTGAAGGAGCATCCTGTGGCATGGGAAAACAACAGAAGCGGCTGCGGCTCCCTCGCCCTCCCACCACCCCTCCAAAGCCGGGGAGGGGAGAAGAACAAAGAAGCACTCATCCCCGTGGCGCGGGAAAACAATACAAGCAGCTGTGGCACCCTCGCCCTCCCACCGCCCCTCCAAAGCCGGGAGGGGGGCAAGAGTGAAGGAGCACTCATCTCCACGCTGTGAGGCCACTGTGTGGTAAAGAAACCTAAGGAGCAGCTGAGGCTCTTCCAAATTCGGGGGGGGGGGGAGGAGAGGAGGAGGAGCTATCCATGACCTTGCAGCATGGGAAAATTAAAAGAAGAAAACCTAAGGTACAGCAGTGAGCCTCAAAAAAGGTAGAGCCCTACCCTACCTTTTATTTTTCAGTGATTGTTTTTTTTTTTTGGGGGGGGGGGGGCTCACACCAAAATACTGCATGCTTACACTTGAAAATTGCCTATGGCTGGCCCTGCTTCCAACTTATTTGAAAACACTATTTATAAGAAAGTATACTGCATGCCAGGCTAATGACTTACCAAGCAGCTGAATGGTAGCTATTAAGTCCTCCAAACATGGTCCCAAGGTAAATGCTGAAACCACCAAATAACTGTTTTCCAACACCACATCTGTAACCACCTCAGCATGCTTGCAAAAGACCACAGGTGGGAAGCAGGGGAGTTACTAGAACCAGAACAATCTTTAATCCATCTTCTTGATTGAACACATACTAAAAATATTTATACTTGGGTGGTCCCCTGACTTTAAAATATTTTGCAAAGGCTAGAAGAGACTGAAAGGAACATATATCAATAGGGAGTTTATTCCAGGCAGAGGCTGCATCCAAGGGGGAAAAAGATGTAAGTATACTACATAAAGAAGTAAAAATACATGGCTCAGAAAAAAAGCGAGAACCCTGGGATCACAAAAATTGAAAAAGAGGATAAAGTTAAAACACATAAAGCAAGAGCCATGAAATGGATGCGCTTAAATGTTGGTATCAAAATCTTGAACTGAATATAGAGTGGATAAGGTCACCAAGAAAGAAAATGGCACGATCAAATTTACAGACTGGGAAAAATTAACTCAAACAAAAGAATAACGTGGAGAAGAAGAAGCCTGAGTTGGGATCAGAATAAGACAGCAGGCAATGAATTATAATAATTCCACTGAGATGAAATGAAAGAACAAACTAAAGGGAAAAAAGTTGAAAATTACTGGAATGTTATAAACCTTAAATTAGGGGTGCATCTACACTTTAAAATGAATGCAGTTTGACACTTTAACTGCCATGGTTTAATGCTATGGAGTCATGGAAGTTGTAGTTTTATAAGAGCTTTAGACTTCTCTGCCCAAGAGTGCTGGTGCTTCACCAAATGACAAATCCCATAATCCCATAGCACTGAGCTGTAGCAATTACAGTGATATCAAACTGCATCAATTTTGGAGTGTAGACGAACTCTTAGAGAAGTAGTCCATAAGTGTAGCTGTGTATAATATATCTAGTTACCAAAAATGATGTTGGAAACAAGATTGTGTCCTTTTCACGATTCAGGGATATGATCTGTCTCTGGCGTCATACAGTATTCTGGAAGCACCAACAGTTTCAAGATCCTGCTGCCTTATCCAGTTCAATTCAATGGGAGAAAGGTTACAGAAGTGGAAACAGCGCAAGGTGCAGACACACCATGTGGCACACCTTTTCAGGTCTCACAGACTGTAGCAAGATACTTTTAATTATTCCTGATCCAATTGATTCACTATTGGATTATTCCAATAGTGAATCAATCCTGAAATATATCACTTCAACATCACTGACTCAGCTCACTGGAATTGGGAGAGCTCTAATAAAAGCATTGTGTCTAAAAGATGACTGTCAAAAGGCTAATCCAGGATGGTTCATATTCTGTTTCAGTGTCCTTCACAACAGTCCCACTTTGATGTGAACACCTCCTCTGAAACAGTCCAATTTGGTTCAACACAATTGAGGAATAATCTGAATCTAAAATCCATTCCTAATACAGAGATGCTACTAGCCCTTTTTAACCTTTTTACCCTAGGGAAAACCTTGAAATGATTTTAAGATCTCCTAGAATATCTGAATAAGAATTAACAGCTTAAAAAAACAAATCTAATTTTTCAATCACAATCTTTTGTGGAAATCATAGCAACCTCTTACAAAACTGTAGGGTTTCAGGATGTCTGGTTGAGAAATGCTGTGCTAATCAATACTTGATTAGGTAAATAAGATGCACAAGGAGATGGCGTGTGTATTTTAAATTATAGCATATGCTTACTTTCTTCTGGCTTCCTATTATATTCAGATTGCAGCTTGTTCTTTTCTAAAGTAAACTGCACAGCTATTCTCAGCAAAGCAAACAAAAGAGGACAAAGTCTGAAGAAACGCACACAAAAACCGAGAATAAGATAAAGAATCAATTGCACAGAAAGGACCATCAGATAGGATGAGAATGAGGATATTGCAGGATAATAACACTAAGCATTTGATAGATAAACAGATCTGTTTTTACAGCTTATTCTGACATTTAGCTTCATCTTTCATTAAAATGAAAGTAAATGTGCACTTTACTTTAGAAAGGTTGCAATCAGAATATAACAGATAGTAAGAAGAAAGTTATAAATTAAAATACAGTGCCCCACATATTTCATAATGTTATCAACCTAAAACCATGGCAACAAGATTCTTCTTACATGGGCACAGAAAAAGAAAAGGATTGGGCACACAGGAAACATCTCCCCACAATGGCCTCAGTTCCTAAGGAGAGGAACTGACAATGAAGGGGAGGAACCAAAGCATGGGATTCTCACACTAACAGCCTGTTTATTGAGTGTCAGTTTCGCCTTTCTCCCAGAACTGAAAATTCAGAATGGAAAGATCTGTTCAAAACAAATGTCTAATGGCAATTACTGTGTTCCCCCACTACTTCACGGTTCGTCTATTGTGGACTTGCTGTTTTGTGAGAAAAAAATTATTTATTTATTTATTTACCCCATTGCTGCCCCCTTGCTTCGTGTCTGCAATGTTGCTCTGGCTGCCTCTGCTCCTGCAGCCAGGGAAGAAGGAATGCCGCTCTGCTTGGTGAGTGAGCGAGCGAGGGTGGGTGGGTGAGAGAGTGAGGGCGGGCGGCAGCGGTGGCAAGAGTCTGGAAGAGGTGGCCAGGCTCCTGTTTCTGCAGACGCTCCAGCCGGTCACCCCGGGAAATGTAGAGGACTCAGAAGAAGGGGTGGGACTCATGGAGGACTCTTCCAAGCCCTCCACGTTTCCGGCATGGCCTGGCAGGAACAGCGGCAGAAACAGGAGCCTAGCCGCCTCTTCCAGGCTCCTGCCGTTGCTGCCACTTACCCTGAGTCCCTCACCCACCCTCCCTCACTTGCTCGCTCATGGATCGGCATTCCTCCTTCCCTGACTGCAGGAGCAGAGGCAGCTAGAGCAACATAGCAAGCATGGAGCAAGGGGCCCGCCAGCGCTGGTAGGAAAGGCTTCAACATAATGTATAAATATTAAAATTAAAATAGTGTCCCTACTTCACGGATTTTCACTTATCGCGGGTGGTCCTGGAACGTAACCCCCATGATAAGTGAGGTAACACTGTACTACTCTTAGGCCCAACAAATCATTTACTGACTAGTATGACAACTCTTCCATATATCCCTTGTATTCAGTATGACTGCTCTTGTTGGAAACAGCAACTGAATTTAGGAAAGTTATTTCCCCATTTGCAGAAGCTATCTTCTTCATATAACCAAGCTAACTTGAAATCAGTTTAAATAATCTACCTTTTCCAGGAAACCTTGATCAGGGGTACCAGTAAATTCTAAGATGTAACTATTTGCCATTAAGTTGATTTCTGCTTATGAGGAACCAATGAAAGAGAGACCTTGAAGAGTCCCAGCCATCAACCACCCTGCTCAGGCACTCAGGGCTGTGCCTTCTTTGATTCAGTCTATCCACCTTTCATGCTGTCTCGCTTTTTTTCTTTATCAAGCCTCATAATCAAGTGCAATAACAAACATCATCTCATGATCTATTCGAAGTACAACAGCCTCAAAGCCTCAACCTAATCATCTCCAATTTTAATTAGAATTCTGATTTGATTTTAGCAGTCCATGATGACCACAGAACTATTTCAACTATTGACTTGATTCCCTCCCTTCTCAACTTTTTCACTATCCAGCTTTCACAAGTATACATAGAAAATGGAAATACCATCACCTGAACTAGCTAATCTTTAAGACTAAAACATTATAGATCAGAATATTTTTTTAGGTCATTCATGTCTGCAGAGGTACAGGCACACCATGCCTGCGCCAGAAACAGATGAGAGGCCCTCCATTCCTCCTAAGTGTCCCTGCCTTTACCACAGAGGTACATCATCCTTGGTGTACCTGTTTTGTGGGTCTGGAATACACATTAAGCATTTTAGTATATGGGCCTTTGTTTTGTTCTCTCCGCAAATCTGCATCATTAATCATGCCTGTGGATTTGATTAATTTGTTTTGTTTTCTTGGTAGATATGCATCACTAGATATTGTACTACTCATACTTCTTCTCTACTCTTTCCCAGTAGCAGAGTCTCATCTTCCAGTGCTATCTCTTTTTTTCATTTTGGATTGTATCATAATCGAGTTTTCAAGGTATAAAGTTTCAGGAGTGGTTTCCCATTGCCACCTTCTGTACAGTATTAAGATCTCTTAGAATTAGCTATGGTGTTAGCTATAATTGTTTTGGAGATATCCTTCATCACTGTAAACTGCCATTATTGTTGTTGCCCAATGACTCCTTGGTACATTTAGTCTGATTCTACAGCAAAAGCTTACCATTAGCACAGCCTCTTGCTTCACCCCAGAACATGCATCACCACCACAGAAAGGTAGTGACAGACCTCACAACCTCTGATGATATCTGCCATAGATGTCAGGAGAGAATGTTTCTGAAACATGGCCATAAATCCCGGAAAACTCAAAGAAATCCAGTGATTCCGGCCATGAAAGCCTTCAACAACACTCTCCAAGATTTCATGAAAAAACTGAATGTTGAAGACTGGTTTGTAATTATCCATTGTAGTGTGATTCAGGCAAAGGGGTTTCAGGAGAAGTCTTGTGCTTTTGTCTTTAAGCACATTAAAACCCTGACATGCTTTAGAAAGGTGTTAACCATCCCCTTTAGTCAGCCAATCCCAAATGACTTTTTTTTATGAACCAGAGGCATTATGATCCAGGTTTATATGTCTTATATGTCAAATCTTAGGGCTATAAAGAATGAAAAGAATGGGTTGCTTACCTGTAACCATGTTTCTTCGAGTGGTCACCTGTGAAATTCACACATATGGGTTGCCTGCACAGACAGTTTCGGAATTCTCTAGAAGCTCTTAAGGATACATTTTGGCAGAGGCCCCACCCATGCCCCCCTCATTGGATATATAGGCAGTGGGAGGAGCCACTGCCCCAGTTCCCCAGCTGCAAGAGGCAGGTGAAAGACTGGCCATGACGAACTGCGGGGAGGACAGGTGGGGATGTGTGGATTTCACAGGTGACCACTCGAAGAAACATGGTTACAGGTAAGCAACTCATTCTTCCTCCTTCGTGGTCCCTGTGAAATGCACACATATGAGTGACTAGCAAGCTACTAACCTGGAACGGTGGGCATCATGCCCCACATGAAGCTAGCACAGCTCTGCCGAAGGTGCCATCTCTCCTGGACACAACGTCAATCTTGTAATGAGAGACGAACGTCAGGGGTGTCGCCCAGGCAGGCGCTTGGCAGACATCCTCCAATGGTATGACCCTCATAAAAGGGCATGAGTCAGCTACGGCCCTCGTCGAGTGAGCCTTCAGCATGGTTGGTGGTTCGTGTCCAGCGAGATTGTAAGCTAGACATATGGTTGCAACGATCCAAGCTGAGAGCTGTTATGGGGTTATTGCTAGATCCATGGCATCATGTCGATATTTCAAAAAGAGCCGTGGGGATCTTCTGTGAGGTTGCATCCTATCCACACAGTAGGCCAGAGCCCTCCTAACATCCAAGACATGGAGTGCATACTCTAGTGGTGATGCTGGGTTCTGAAAAAAAGCTGGGAGAATAATGTCTTGTGATAAGTGGAATTTTGACATGACTTTTGGTAAGAGGGAGATGTCTGTACGGAGAACAGCCTTGTCCCTGTGAAATCGGAGGTACGGTTCGTCCGCCCTGAGTGCGCAGATCTCACTGGCGTGCCTCTCTGTGGTGACAGTGATCAAAAAGGCTGTTTTCCAGGACAAATGGCACAGATCTATGGTCGCCATGGGTTCAAATGGCAGTTTAGATAGCTGGGACAGTACTAATTCCAGGCTCCATGATGGGGCTGGTGGGCAGACAGGCAGGAAAAGATTCTTATGTTCTTTTAGGAACAGGCAAACCCAGGGGTCCCCAAAGCAGGAGGGTAGACCAGCCTTAAAGCGATACCAAGAGATAGTTGCCAGATAGCACTTGATAGAGGAGATGGATAACCCTCTCTTGAAAAGTGAATGGATGTAGTCAAGTACTACCGGAATGGGAGGCGCCGAAGGATAGGTACCTGCCTGTTTAGCGAACGCCGAGAATCGCTGCCGCTTATAGGTGTGACTTTTCGTGAAGACCTTCTGTGCAGCTGCAATAATAGCCCTCACAGGAGCTGAAAGTTCCCTTGAGGCCATATCCTCCATGCCGTGAGGCACAGGGAGTCTGTGTCAGGGTGCCGGACCTGGCCATTCTGTGATGTCAGAATGTCCGGCCTGAAAAGCAGATGACGGAACACCCCTCAAGACACCTGGAGAAGCGGGCCCAACCACGGTTGCCGAGGCCACCATGGTGTTAGTAAGATGCAGTATGCGTTGTCCTGGATTAGTTTCGATAAAACCCGCGTTATTAGAGGAATGGGCGGGTATACGTACAGCAGCTTGGGGGCCCAGGTGTAGAGAAACGCGTCTCCCAGGCATCCCGACTGGATGTTTGGAGGATGCCTTATGCAGAATAGATCACACTGATGGTTCTCGGGGGAGGCGAATAGGCCCACCGAAGTTTGGCCCCAGAGTCTGATGATGGCATCCAGCTCCTGTGGATGGACACGCCACTCGTGGCAGGAGTTGGGAGTCCTGCTCAACACATCCACCAACCCATTGTCCTTCCCGGGGAGATAAAGAGCTAACTGATGGATCCCCCTGGCAATGCACCAATTCCAGATCTGTAACATTAGATTTATGAGCTTGCGGGATCGAGTTCCACCCTGCTTGTTCATGTAGAACTTTGTGGTGGTGTTGTCTGTCAAGAGGCGGACTACACGACCTGAAAGCAGGGACTCAAAAGCTCTTAGAGCCTTCTGGACCGCAAGCATCTCCAGATAATTGATGTGGTGGCTCTTCTCCATTGGGGACCAGGTTCCTCAAACTGTAAGAGTGCCCAGGTGGGCGCCCCACCCCAGCAGGGACAAATCTGTGGTCAGTGTCACTGATGGTCTTGGTTGATGGAATGGCATTCCCTTCTGAACATTGTGTCGACGCGTCCACCATTGAAGTGACTCTTGAACCAAGTCAGGCATCAAAAACATGGCCTTTGGGTCATCGTGAAGGATGCCGAAAGCCAATAAAAACCACATCTGCAAGGGACATATTTTTGGTCTGGCAAATGGCATCACGGTCATTGTAGAGGCCATGTGACCCAAGAGAGAATGAACCGTCTCGGCAAGCACACAACGGGAATTGAGCGTCTTGTGGACCAGCGAACCTAGGGCAGCGAAGCGGTCGTCGGGCAGAAAGGCTTTTTGCCGGACCGGGTCGATAAAAGCCCCAATAAACCGGACTGACTGGGACGGCAACAGGCACGATTTTTCTTTGTTGACCACTAGGCCAAGATCCTGGAGAAGAGACAATGTCAGGTCAATATCGGCAAGCAACCTGGCTCTGGAATTTGCTACCAGAAGCCAGTCGTCAATGTAAGGAAACACTATCATGACCCGTTGATGGAGAAAGGCGAAAAACCACAAACACACACTTGGTGAAAACTCTTGAAGCGGTTGACAAACCAAACCGGAGAACGTTGAAACAAAAGCAACGGTGGCCAACTTTAAAACTAAGGTATTTGCGATGGGAATACCTAATTCCAACATGGAATAGGCATTTTTAGGTCAACAGTTGTGAACCAAGCGCCTTTGCGAAAGAGGGACAGGATTACTGGGAGCGTGACCATGTGAAATTTGTGGGGTCTGATATAGGAATTCACGTCTTGGAGGTCTATGATAGGGCATAAGCCGCCATCCTTTTTTGGAACTAAAAGGTAACGTGAGAAGAAACATTTTTGCAAGATCGAACCGCACATTCACTGTATAGCACCCTTTGCTTGGAGGGACTGGATTTCTTCCAATAGCGGGCCTGAAGGAGACGTCATTCTAACCAGCCCTGTTCAGGGTGGAGTGGCAAACTCAATAGTATAACCTTTCCGAATGATATCTAGGACCCACCTATTGGTGGTAATCTGGCGCCAAGCGTTGATAAAGGGAGTTAAACGGTCCCTAAAATTGAGGTGGGATTGCGTCGAGGCTTTCGGCCCAAGGGGAGTGGTAGGGAAAGGCATTCTCAGTCCGTGGGAAGTTCTAACAGAAAAAAAACTTTTGAACCTGGTGAAACAGAACAAAAGGAACTTTGACAGCCCCTAGAAGCACTTGATGGTATTGGGCTAAACATGCTGTCTAGGAGCGTACGTGTGCCTGCCCCTAGCCTGCTGTCGGAGTATCGATGAGGATGCAGATATCCTAGCTGAGGCTGGCTGGGTAGGTATCCAAGGTCTCGAGCCAACGGGTGCTGGACTAGGTGCCTCCGTTGAAAAGAAGAATGGGAAGACCAACGTTGTCGCGGTTGATTCCCTAACCTAGACAGGAAGCCGAACCTATGAGCGGTTTAGCGCATCTGAAAAGTGTGCTCAAGGCTGGAGTTAGTGTTAGGATTAAAGAGGCCCCAATCATCAAATGGAAGGTCTTTGATTGCTGTTCGAGCAGAGGAGGAGAGGCCCGAAGAGCGTAGCCATGCATGACAATGCAAGGCAATCGAGGCAGCAAACAGCTTACCCGCCGAATCAGCTGTGTGCTTAGCTAGTTCTTTCTGGAGGCCTGCCAGCTGGCAAGCCTCTTGTTTATAAGCCTTGGTGAGGCGTAATTCTTCAGCAGATAAGTGATCCAGAAGGGGGCGATTTTATTCCACAGGTAGTTCTGATAAGCCCCCATGTGAGCGCCATAGTGCGCGAATCGGGCCAAGAGGCCAGCGGACGTGTAAATCTTCTGTCCCATGGCGTCTAGTTTTTTACCCTCCCTGTCTGCGGGAGTGAACTGAGACCTCGGTGTTGGCCGAGTTTGGGAGACGTCGATGACAATCGAGTTAGGCTTGGGGTGCTTGCCCAGCCATTCAGCCGATGATAGATCTATGCGATACAGGTTGTCAGCCCTCCTAGAGATGGCAGGAACCATAGAAGGTGCCATGTCGGGAGCTTTAAGTAGTTGTAGAAGGTATGGTAAGGTCCGAAGCAGCATGGTTGCAGTTGCCTGTTGCTGGTCCTGAAAGAAGACAGGGTCGTCTAGCAAGGTCAAAGCTCGGGGCGCTGGTAAGTTTAGGGCCTTAGCCAGTCACAAAATGAGAGAGAAGCTTTGAGCTTCCTCAGCAGCATTATCTTCCTCCACATCACCAGTCTCCACTGTGGCCGGTAGTTCCACAGGTTCCAGAGACAAGACAGATTCAGAGTCAGAACTGGTGTCAGCGGCTGGGGCTCATGAGCTCCAGGGATGGGGTTCACAACCGGGATGGAGGGTGTAGAGGCTTGGGGTGGAGCCATTGCCCCCTAAACTACGGTGGCCACTTGGGATGAAACCGAAGCTGGTTCCAGTGAGCGGGCTGTCGTTTGGCATTTGCCCATTCGCAGCATGCCCTCTCTGTGGTCACCTCGCGAGGAGTGGCCCCGCCGCCCGAGTGAGTGAGGGATCGCATTAAAATAGTCCCGAGTGTAGATCGGGTCTCCGTGGAAGTAGTATGGAAAGGGAGACCGGGAGTCATATGAAGATCTTCGGAAAGAAGAGCTCCGGGATCGAGGCGTCTCCTGGAATCTCTGGATTCAGAGCTCCATGAATTCAAGAATGGTGAGTAATGTCACCTCCTGTGGGATCGGCGATGGTGGGTGTGCCTGGAGGAAGAGTGCCCCTGGGATAGAGGCCTGTGAGAGTCAGGCACCGTCGCCCGGGCCGGTGCTTCCTCTGGCACATCTTGCAAAGGGACCGCCTGCGTGGTTTCACAAGGCCTCCCCACTGCGCTCTCTAAGACCGCGCCGGGGGCGTGGCCAACTGCTGCACCTCCGCATCCCCAGGAACTCCCTCCAATGATGGGGGAGGAGCAGTGGGTGTGAGGATGAGCTCCAGGGAGAGAGGACTTGCCCCGGTTGGCACAGATTAAGGCAGTGGTAGGATCGATGCCGCAGCCTGGCTGCTCCCAGGGCTAGCCCTTTCAGTCGTGCCCGAGCCGATCGAAGAGGAAGACGCTTGGGAACGGAGAGGCTGACTTCCCAGTGCAGCCGGCGTCTCGTGCTTCTTGGAGCCCTTGGTCCCCGTGGCCACAACATTGGGTTTCTTCGACTTAGGCTTTTTTAGGGGAGGGGCACCCGCCTCCACCCCATTCCCAACAGGTAGGTTTGCGGTCTGGGCCGCAAGGTTGGAGGGAGCTGCGGGGCCCAGGGGTTCAGAGGCAACCCTCTTGGGGGCTTGTTTTGTTGGCGGCAAGAGAGCTTGCTCATATAACAGCACTTTTAGGCACGTCTCATGGTTTTTCCTAGCCTGGGGGGTAAACGATTGACAAATGGAGCACAAGTGGGTGGCATGTCTCTCACCCAGGCAAAGCATGCACATTGTATGTCGAGAGAACTGGCCTGAAGAGTAGTCAAACGGTCCGTCAGTTCAAACACCGGAGGTCGGCCAAGGTCCAAATCGCAGTCCAGAGAGTAGTCAAAGAAAGTCCAAAGGTCAATACAAGAAAGTGTAGAAATGATCTAACTGAAAACTAGGCCTAACACTAGAGCACAGAGAGATTCCTAACTGCCTACTGCGGCGGAAAAAAGAAACCGGGGCAGTGGCTCCTCCCACTGCCTATATATCCTACAAGGGGGGCATGGGTGGGCCCTCTGCCAAAATGCATCCTTAAGAGCTTCTAGAGAATTCCGAAACTGTCTGCACAGGAGACCCATATGTGTGCATTTCACAGGGATCATGAAGAAGGAAACACCAGTTACAAAATTCTGTCCAGATTTGTCTTGATGAGCACATCCAAGTCAGAACAGATCCAAGTGATTTCGTCTGCAAAGCATCACACAACTGTTCACAATTTCTGTCTTTTAAGAGCAACACATGGAGTATTTATTTCAGGATCTTTAAATGTATTGTTTAAATTGTAATAGGGAAGCCAAACTGCTTTTCAATGTGCAGACTTGATTTAATCTCACCAACTACAAATTTATCAATTACATCTAGGCATCATTTCATAATATAGTAGAGTCTCACTTATCCAACATTCACTTATCCAACATTCTGGATTATCCAACGCATTTTTGTAGTCAATGTTTTCAATATATTGTGATATTTTGGTGCTAAATTTGTAAATACAGTAATTACTATGTAGCATTACTGCATATTGAACTACTTTTTCTGTCAAATTTGTTGTATAACATGATGTTTTGGTGCTTAATTTGTAAAATCATAACCTAATTGGATGTTTAATAGGCTTCTCCTTAATCTCTCCTTATTATCCAACATATTTGCTTATCCAATGTTCTGCCGGCCCGTTTATGTTGGATAAGTGAGACTCTACTGTATAATGCAACACTTCTACTAGAACCTAATGTTCTCTCTCTCTCTCTCTCTCTCTCTCTCTCTCTCTCTCTATATATATATATATATATATATATATATATATCTTTAAATTGTATCAGAAATATGTGGGCAAGTACACTACACTTCCCAATCTGACTAGAGTAAAAAGAGTGCCAAGAAAAATACTATACTGATAGAGATATCATCATTTTGAAAACACAGGGATATATAATATTTCCATCTCTAGTTATGGCCTAATTGAACAGCTGGGGGTACAAATTCTATGACTATTAATTCACTGGGTCAACAATATTCTCTCCATATGTGTGATTTAATAGTTTAAAATTTAAATAGAGCTATTTCAAAGAAAATGCCCATTGTGAGCTATTGTTTTTAACCAGGATGACTGATATAGCTTTATCTCTAATATAATCTTCTGAACTGCAGAACTGTTTCATCTTTAAACATACCAATCCGTATGAAATTATGCACCATGTTATCAATTGGATATATGATATGTATTATGCTAATGTAAAAACACTTAATCACAATAGCTAATGCTTTAAAATTACAATTAGTGGCATAAGAACTAGAGGCTTGACCTTTTTTTAAAGAAAAAGAAGAAAAATTTGAAATAAAAACACTTCTAATTAATCAATCTTTTAAAAATTACAAATCATATGTCTGCTATGAACAGACAGAAACCAATTTTGACATGGATTTATGTATAAATCCCAATTAGGTGAAGCTATTTAGAAGCTCATATTTACTGTTATAAATTCTAATCGCATTACACATTTTGAGCCTGAAGTACCCCCATATTATTGCAGACACAGGCAAATTTGAATTATATGTATTTATCTGTACAGTTGGAATATATAAACTGATACTACAATCATAATATATAAGTCACTATATCACTATAGAAGTATAGAACTATAACATAACTTACTTTATATTATATTATATACAATACTTTTCCTTTTTTCCTTTTTGCTGTATATAATAGACATCTGTGCATATAATAGCTGACACAAGCAAATTCCCAAGGTCCAAATGGCACAAATATCTCCCTGTCAGATCTGGAAGTGGTGTTCTTTCCACATTTTTTAATTGAAATACTCTTTCCCAAATTTGATTTTTTTTTAAGAAAAATAATTTCAAGATAGTTGACAGGCAATACTGCCAGCATTTCAGCACACACTGATGCAACATGGGCCCAGAAAGGCCATTTTCGAAACATGAGAGCCATTTCTGGTTTTAAAAAGTTTCATATCCTTCAAATAGCCCTAGAGGGCTCTCAGAACCTGGAGAAATTACACTCTCAATGGCCCTACACCATGAAGGGGGACTTTAAAGTAAAAATAAAATTCTGAGAATGAGGAAGATTGGGGATACACTGAGGCCCAGAGAGTGTTGTATGGTTTTCCGTACTGATCAATCAAACATAATGATAAAGCTCCCTAGACAACATGTACTATATTGGACTGCAATGCATGACTGTATTGCATTGGATCCAGAAGCATAATTACTGTAAGAGCTATTTTGCATGTCATAGAAGAAAAATGAAAATGTGAATCTAAATCACTTTATGCAAGCACACAGGTGGCCTATTTTATATACAGCAAGGAAGAAAGTAAAAATAAAACTAAAACCAAGAACACCAGTTCAGGTGGGAAATCAAAACAGTCTTTCCCAAAATGATATTTCAGACTATACATCATAGAATTATAGAGTTGGAAGGGACTCACAAAGGCCATCTAGTAGAGTAGGGCCTGGTATTTGTTTGATTTGTGCTTTTGTACCATACCATTCATTTGTATTGCACAATACAGCAGACCCCTCCCCACACAGATGAAGCAGTGAAACAAAAGTGAAAGCAGTACAAAACGGTTAGCTCTGCTGCTGTTCATTCCACTTCGCACCATGCTTGTTGCCTTTTTCCTCCTTCAGTGCCTGCCTTGCAGCCTGTTTATTCTTTAACCATAGGTCTCCCCCTGCGTATCAAGGAGGAGACCTCTCAGTATCAGTAGTACCTTAAGCCCAGACTTTAAGTTCAGTTCTCCTCTGCAGGCAGATTGAGAGGGAGAACTCTCAGAATCAGTGGTACCTTAAGACCTGCCTTTAACCTCAGGTCTCCTCCGCGGTTCGAGAGTAAAACGTGTCAGAATCATTGGTATCTTAAGCCCTTAGGTTAGAGGGCAGGACCAGGGGGAAAGAGGGAATGCTTTTAAGGAGATTTTATTTATAGAACAAAAAATCCCTAAAATTCAGGGATGACCCAAACCTTGTAAGAGATGGAGGGCTAAAAGTCATAGATATGCCTTCCATGTGTGGTGATTTTCACCCCTCCAGCCATAAAACTGAGCAGAAGGGGAGCTTGGGCAGCTCACCCATTGCCGCCAATGGGACGGATGCATTTGCATATTTGGATGGTGAAACAAAAGAGCTCATTTTGATGGGCGCCAGTTTCAGCAGTAGAAGACAGACATGGAAATGGGGCCAAACAAATGAAACAAACAGAAAAGGGAAGCACATGCACAACATTGCCATCTAGTTCAACTACCTGTCATTCAGGAACATGCACTCCTATAACACTCCTGAGTGATAGCCACTCAACGTCTGAGGAAAAACTGTTTCTTTTTCTGCAATTTGAATCCACTAGTTTGTGACCTAGACTCCATCTTCTACATGACATCCCTCCAGATACTTAGGTTTAGCTATCATGTCATTCCTCAGTCTTTCTCTTCTGCAAGTTGAATATACTCAGTTCCCTAAACTGTTCCTCACTGGGTTTATTTCCAAACCTTCTGCCATCCTCACTGTCCTCCTCTGAAACCCCATCTTTTCCACCCCACTCTTATTTTCCCTAGGGGATTGGGTTGTATTCCAATACATCCGCAAGCTAAACAAATAATTCCCAATGTCTTAAGATTCACTCTAGAAGAGTAATAAAGGAAGGAATGATATTCCCCATAGTAACCTATGGATGTGAGAGCTGGACCATAAGGAAGGCTGAGCGAAGGAAGATAGATGCTTTTAAACTTTGGTGCTGGAGAAAAATCCTGAGAGTGCTTTGGACCGCAAGAAGATCCAACCAGTCCATCCTCCAGGAGATAATGCCCGGCTGCTCACTGGAGGGAAGGATATTAGAGGCAAAGATGAAGTATATTGGCCACATTATGAAAAGACAGGAAAGCTTGGAAAAGATCATGATGCTGGGGAAAATGAAAGGAAAAAAGGAAGAGAGGCCGACCAAGGGCAAGATGGACGGACGTTATCCTTGAAGTGACTGGCTTGACCTTGAAGGAACTGGGGGCAGCGACGGCCAACAGGGAGCTCTGGTGTGGACTGGTCCATGAGGTCACGAAGAGTCGGAAACGACTGAAGGAATAAAGAAGAAAGATGTAGCTCCTTCACAATAAGCTTGTTATGCCTATTCTGTTTCCATATGATGTCTTACAAAGCAGTAAATGAATATGAGGAATATTGGGGATACATTGAGGCCCACCAAGGAATAAAGGGGCCTTGTGACCCTCGTAAATATATAAATTAATATTTAGATAGTAAGTATTTAACCAATAGGAAGCAGGCGGTTGAGAATAAAATCTTTGAAATAAATTATTCTGATCTCTCAACACTGGAAGGTGTTTTGTAAGCGAAGAAGCTAACTACATTAAAATACATATATAACTCTGCTCATTTGACATGAGCTCCATTTACCTTAACTATGCTTGCATTCGTTTGATTACACAATTTAGTTTAAATATTACATATATGAATATTTATAACCATTTGCTAACCCTGAGTTGAGCTTTAAAGTTCCTGCTAAATTTAACGTAATCACTGGCATTGGTACTGTATGTTAATACTATTTCGCAAGTTTTCAATATCCTTTGCCAGAACAACTTTTGAAACCGTATGACACTTAATCTATGAGCATGCGAAAGTTCATTGAAACAAAAAAATTAATTTGCATTTCAAAGCAATATCAGAGTTGAAGTTTATGAATTTCTCATAAAGAATCTTACTAAATTTAGAAGAGTAGAATCGAAAATACTTCTTGTTTGAGCACATCATGTAACATTCTTTTGGTTACTAACTAGTGATATATGCTCATTTCCTTTTAGCAAACTTCATACATTCTACACAGTCTGAATTAAAATGTGCAATTTAGTTTTCCAATTAATTTATTTGTAATTATAGGATATAGAAGTAATTTTACCACTGCTAGAGCTACAGATAAATTTATAACAAAATGTTAGTTCCCATATGTTTCACTTACTATATCTACTCATGTATAACTGAACACCATGACATTCTTCTTTAAATGATTTAACAAACCAAATGTTGTAAACTGTAACTCCTCCCTGATTAAGTGCTCAACAAGCCATGTAAACCATACGATTAGTTTACTTTTCTCTTAAAGCTATACTAAAATACAAAGGAGAAGGGTTAACAGCTTTCTATGACGGAAATCTAAAATGCCAGTTCTGGATATATTTCAAGAAAAGGTCAGAAATTCAGATCCCAGCATGTGTGAGTCTTTCCATCTCTGATCTCTGTATCAGGGAAATACTCACTTTAACTTTGCTTTTCCACTTCAAACTAAACCTGAACTCTCTTTGAGACAGTTTAGAGCCATTGTCTAGGTGATATAGTTAAAACTATAAGATTGATTACTTGCATTTCCAGCATAACATAGTGACTATTAATGACCTGACAGTGAACTATCTGATTTCTGGGGGTTTTGTTTTGTTTTGTTCTGAGACATAGAGCAATCTTGCATTTTTTTTTAAAAAGGCACAAATTGGAAAAATGTATTAACTTCTCATTTGTTACACACAAGTAGCAACACTGGTTTGATTGTCTGTGTCTTTGAAAAAGAAAAAAAGAGTTCACTTTTTACAGAAACAAGAATTTTCCACGAAGTTCTTTTTGTGAATTTTATATGAACTGCAAAAAACATGATGGTGGGGAAAAACATCTGGTTTCTTGATCTCATGACAGAAATGAGATTTCTTGAAGGTGTTGAAGAATCCTTGAGATATTGTCTCACCCTGTCAAGACAGCCACTCTTGTCTGGAAGCTCAAAACTGGCAAGTCTTCTTCATATCCCTAAGCAAAATCTTTGCCAGCTGGGAAACAAATGAGCTAAACAGAAATTTTTACCTTTTGCCATATTTCTGTTGCTAATCAAATTTATCATTAAAGACTGATGGCTGTATTTAGAAATTTACAAAAATACTAAACAAAAACATTTTCTTTAAATCCAATCATAACTTAAAGTCACCCAAAATTCCCCATACACCCAGGTTATGTCCTATGGGTGTACAAATAGAAGGCATCTTGTGTAATTCATCCGTTGCTTTCCTCCTATCTCTTTTTTACACCAAAAATCTTCCTACAAATAGCTAAGGAATTCTCTTGTGAATAGTGAAGTAGTGTTAGATGAGAATTGTAATGCAATGGCTATTAGGTATTCTGTCCAATTTCCAAGCGACTCCACTTTCCTACCAATGCCTCAAATAGCCCATCTGTTATTGTTTAGGGGAGCCTCACATTCCGTGGACATAATCACAGAGAAGACAGGGAAGTATAGGGCCAAAGAAAGGAAAGGAAGAATTGAGTTAGGTAATCAGCCTTTTTGTTATGCAAGACCTGAGTGCAACACATAATATCAAAGCAGTCTAATACTGATAGGAAGTAGTAGAAGAACAAGATACCTACTGACACAGAGGTCTTCAAAACATGATTATTGGCATGTGAAGCTCCTACAGGAAACTCAGGTGGACCCAGTGTTGGATCACTGCTCCTTCTCACCAAAAGTGGTGTCCCTAAAATCAAAAACAGTAAAGAACAGAATTATTGCATCAGGAAATTTAATCAATTGCCATACTTTTCATATAAGAATAGAATCACAGGATTATTGAGTTGGAAGATGCAATGGGGTCATCCAGTCCAAGCCTATTCTGGAATGAGAGATGGTTGCCCACTCTCTGTTTAGAAACCTTCAAAGAAGGCGACTTCAACACATTGCAAAGCAACAATATATTCTACTATTGAAGAGCTCTCGCCATCAGGAAGGTCTTCCTCATGTTTAGGTAAAATCTCTTGCCCTGTTGCTTGAATCAAAGGCTTCCTGCTCAAATATTTTAATCTATTTTAATTTTTACTTTGTATGTTTTTATTGTATTGGTTGCCGCTTTGAGTCTTGTTTTGGTGTGGGGGAAAAGCAGGGTAAAAATCAACCCAAATAAATAAATAAATATTTCCTTTCAAATATTTGAACATGGCTATTGTGTCCCCTCTTAAACTTCTCCAAGTGAAACCTATCAAGACCCCTAAATATTTGATTTAGGGTTTTTCTTTATCCAGACCTAATGCATGTTAAGTTCACATGTCTACAAAAAGATAATTTTTTTTAAAAAAAAGAAAGATAATACTTACACGGCAAATCAAAAATGGTAGTTGGCAGAACAAGAAGGACCTGTCTTTTTGTATTTTATAAAACATTCAATCACTGCTTAACTTTACCACTACAGAGAAGAACTGGAAGCTATGAAACTACAAAATACGACAGTGGCACAACCCTACTTCTTTCCATGAGTCTTATGAGAAGTGCATAGTGGTCCAAAAAACTTCATGACTTATCACAAATGTAGAAACGCTTTATTTTATGATAGTGTATGTCTCCCATAGTCCTTACATTAATTCATATTTTTATTATTGTCAATGTAGGCTACAAGCATTCATCTTTGAAACCGGGAAAAACTTATTTAGAAAAGCAGCCACCACACTGTTTCCACTGAATTCTTGTGACATTAAAAAATATCTCATGTTTCCTCCTGCTTATGTGTTAAATGTACATTTGTTTGTCCTTTGTAAAATTCTAACTTAAACACTAGATATGATTCCCTCCCTTCAACTGTTCCAAATTAATGTATTCCTGGAGAAGGGACAATAATGCAGACTAATTAGCTCAAAGAGATTTTCTGTTATTTGCAAAAAAAAATTATCAAATATGGAATGACATGTAACATTATCAAGATTACTACAAAATGCATTATTTGAAATACAACACTAATATGACATGGTCAATATAAAGCAAAATTCATTCAAACTGGCTCTCAAATCAACATTTGAATTCGTAAATACAAAAGTTCCTGATTCCAACCTATTTTGACATTTGTCTCTACTCTTACCAGTTAGGCTAGCTTTTAATTCTGACAAAACATTTCAGTCCCTAACTTCAGCCTCTCTCTTTATTTTACAGGTAAATGTGGTGATTACTGACAGGTTAACAAAGCAATTACCACCCTTCCCTTTTAGGGTATAATTTGTAAGACAACTATTCAATTGGTTGGGTGAGTTAGAAAAGAAAATCAAGTACTGATGCCAAGGAGCAATTTTGTGGTTAAAAATTATTTTACACCTTTCACTGGAAATGAACATGATTCATCCTACAAAAATATTTTCCATCTCTCTGAGCCTCTTATATGTTCGATATTCGAAAAACGTAAGTGTGCCAAGGACCAAGGAGTGTAGTGGAAAACTTGTACTTCAGCTTGCTTTAGCAACAGAGAAACTGGTGGCAGCTCTAATTACACATCCTATGTCAACGTGATATACTGACAAACTTTTTTAAATTGCAGAATAAAGCCTACTTTCAATAAAGACTAAGCTGAACTTTAATTATCTGGAAGTCATTGTGTCAAATTGCATTAAGCAGCCAGTACTGATCTGCTACTTACGTCATGCACAAAGTACAACTAGACCATTCTGCTGGAAGAACTAGATCTGGCTGTGTTGGAAAAGGCATTGCCGTGTGTTTTTAGTCCATTCAGTACGAGGGTTAAAAGATGAAACTGGTTGTCCTCCCATTCCATCCCTTTTTCAAATCAAACCCAATATCACAGAAGTACTTCCAACTATTTCTGTCTTGCAAAATCCTGAACTCACTAGAGGGATGATTTAAGTTAGAATACACAGAAAGCTAGACACTTGAACAACATCCATTGTTCCTGTTTTCCAGTAGTGAAGAAAGTGTATTGTGATAGAAGCTATCTATTAATGTATTATTTCACTTCCATTTAAAATATTTTAATGAACAATTGTATAATTCTTAATAGTGCACTACTTAAAACATCTACATGACACATTTCCTAAATTTTTTTTGCATTTCACACATTTCCCAGCAAAGTAAACAAAACATCTAGTGACTATGACATCTATCTTGCAACATCATCCAAAGCAAACATGCCATCAATGCTGTTAATACCAGACATCTCTTCTCACCACCCACCACTTTCCTATAGTGTTTACATTTGCTTCTCCACTAAAGTGCTCAAGATTGTAGTCTTCCTTCATATTTCTAAGTATCTTTGACAGAACAAAAATCCCAACATAACTGAAAACACTCAATTCCATGCAGTCAGAAAAAAACATTTTGCTCCTGACAGCTACTCCCCCCCCCCTCTTTGTAACTTGGTCAAAGTTCTGTCCTTGAAGATGGAAAGGGCTTGCGTACAGATTTAATTCTACAGAAAGCTGACCTTTCTCTTTTGTTTGTAAGGAACCAAACACATCTTTGTTAGGAACTATTCTGTCTTATCATATACAGGTTAAGTATCATCTGAAATGCTTGGGACCAGAAGCATTTTAGATTTTGGATTTATTTATTTATGACATTTGGAATGTTTGCATACACATAATCAGATATCTTGGATATGGAACACAAATCCAAACATGAAATGTATTCATGTTTCTTATATACCTTATACTCATAACATGAAGGTAATTTTATACACAATATTTTAATAATTTTATGCCTGAAATAAAAACTTTGTGTTTATTGAACCATGAGAAAGAGAATGTGTTACTACCTCAGCCACTCATGTGGACTATTTGGATTTCAGCACATTTTGGATTTCCAGCTAAGGAATAGTCAAACTTTACGGTGAGTGATCACTGATGCCCATTATAACCAGAACTAAACCTCTCCAGTCTCTTACAAAGCTAAACACTCAGCTTCTCCCTTCTGTTTCATCAAAACACTAGATACCAGTAACAACAGATCTGATCTTCATTTTTCTCCCAATAATTCTAGATGCCCAAAAAAACTGGCAAAATATCTTTTTGGGCATCACATAATCCATTCCAAATAAAGCTGAACAGTAGCTCTTTCAACATTACAATTCGCTTATCTCCTACCAATGCTAAACTTTTGACCATTTTTAATCAGCCTAACAGACATTACAAAAATGATCTGTTGCTGTAACGATAAAACAAGACCAAAGTTACTCAATTCAATGTTAGATTTTATCATTGCTGTAACCCCCCTTTTCCACAGTGCTTTTTGTTTCAAACAGACATGGTTTATTTACTTATTTAGCATATTTATGCCCTGCTCTTCAGCCACAAAGTCTCTCAGACTTAGAAATAATTCATTTGACAGTTTCCAGCAGAATAGACCAGAGCTGATTCTAGGGTTGTGGGGTTTTTTTGTGGTTTTTTGGGGGGGGGGAGGGGGGGATCTGCCCAAAGTGCCTTTTGCTGCGCCATATATCCAGCTTACCTTGTAAAAGTGCCAGATAACAGGGTCTGGGAGACACTGCATAGGTTATTTAGCACCAAACATAGGCATTATGAAACTTTAAAATGGGAACTGCCTGACACATATACTTATTCAAAAGGGGAAGGAATGCAGGTGTTAGGAGAGCCCCCATCCAGAAGTGCTGGACACAAGCAGCTCCCAATGATGCCATGTGTCAACTTCAGCCCTGTCAAGACATAGCCACAGTACTCATAAACTGTGCTGTAAATGGGACTTCAAAGTGACTAACTTGATCCATTATTTCTCCCTGACTAGACTTTATGCTGGTCTGAGAGAAAATGGTTTATGCTACTATAGGAAGGCTTCAAACTTCTGATTCTGCAAACTATATTTGTAGCTTGTCATAGATTGTTCTGGTTAGTGGTTTGAATGTTAGACCATGGCTCTTGAGATCAGGGTTCAATTCCCCACTTGGCCATGGAAACTCACCAGGTGATCTTAGGCAAGTCACACTCTCTCAGCCTAACAGGAGGCAAAATAAACCCTTGTCTGAATGGCCAAGAAAACCCCACAATAAGTTCACCTTTGGAGTTGACACGAGTCAGAAATGATCTGAAGAAACAGCACAATACACCCATGCACACCCAACTGGAAAGTAGTCCAAAGAATGCCATCACTTGGTATGTCAAACACTTCAATTTGAATGCAGACACACTACTGTTAGAACAAAGTATGCTAAGCAATCTGATTTCCCATATCACAAATGGCACTGCCCAACATACACAAAAATAACTTGGGTACATGGTTTAAAAACTTTAACAATTGCATTACAGTGACCAAAGAATATGCACAGAAGTGATCAGCATGGGGATTTTTTATTCTAATCACGCCTTCATTCCTCTGTACTTAGTCTCACATCTTTTCTAATTAAAACCACCCTCCAACACTTTGTTTTTAAAAAAATTCCTAAGCAGGGTCAGCTCACCCATAATTTAGCAAGTCAGATTGTATTCCAGTCATGAACAAATAGGACAAGACATTTTCATTTGCATTATGGATTTAAGCTGTTACAGAGGAGGGCAGGAATGAGTTGCTGAGATGTAAACAATAGCAGAATTTTTATTAACACCAAGATAGAGAAGCTACACAGAGATCAGACTGAAGACAGGTTATAATTCTGTACCTCAAGCACACAAAAATGAGTATGCAGGAAAGGCCTTTGAGGAAGCAGTTATTAATAGAGTGACACTCAAACTACTGACTTCCTAATTCTCAGTTTCTTAGTTCTTCTCTATGTGGACAAAAACCAAATATGTTCACCTCAAATTGGCCACATTTCAACCAGTTCTTTGGCCTTTAAACCACTTTAAAAAGAATTGCCTTTGACTTGCATTCTGCCAAATAACTCAATGAGCTCCAGAAATTTTTTCATTAAGAACTCAAGTTGACTTATTCATTTGTCTTAATAAGCCATAGAACATTATTTCTTACCGTATTTATTTGACTGCTTAGTCACTTATCCTGAAAAACCTAATGCAGGCACAAGAATCTTTTTAGACACAACTAAAGACCTATCTCTTCCAGCAAGCCTACCCAGTTATTTTTTAACTTGTGAATTCTAACCTGTATTCAAGAATACTGAAGTGTAAAGAGAGGGATAAGGCACGAGTACAAAGCTCCAAGTTTGACTTTATGATTTTAATTATACTGGCTGTGGTTTTCTACAAAACAGGAATGAAAGTTTAAATATCTTCATTGCCATTTTGATTTCTAATGTACTTCTGACCCATCTAAGTATTTTAAGGCTGCTTTTTAAAATTAAGGTATTCATTTCAATGAGCAATCAATTCAGTATTTTCCTGAAAAGCTCTTCCACTTGTTATCTTAAGAGCCCATATATTTATCTGGAAACTGGTGTCAAAAGCAGACAATAACATAGCAACTACAGTTAATATTCAAGTAACCAGTATCACAAATATTTTATAGACTGGAGATGTATCCTTAACTCACACCATTTATGCTGACATACAGAAATACAACAGGGTAAGTCAAGGACAAAGCAGATAGGCTAATATAAACATGACAGGTAATGATAAATGAAAAGTAATGATTAATTCACAACTCAAGACCTTTTAAGCATAAAGTTTCACTAAGGGGGGAATAGGATTTTTTTGTGTTAAGTGGGAAAAACGTCTACCTCAAATTTCCTGCAACAACAATACTACTAAGACTTCATTGGTCTTCACAGTTAGTGATTTAACCACATATTGAAATATAGAAATAATCTTAAATGATTATTTTCCAAAACGGAATTGTTTAAATTTGTTTTAAGAGTGCGTTTAAGGGTGCGTTGATTTCATAACTTAACATTAAAGATTACGTGTTGTTGTTTTAAAAAAGATAACACGCAACAACAACAACAACTGTTAATGTCTTGGGTTTTAGGCCAATTTCCTGGGGTTATTTGGGGTGCTAATTCAGAAAATTGCATTTGATAGATTGCATCAGCTCTAGTTTCTTAGATATGGTTATCACGAACGATTTTCTATGGGCCGGCAGATGAAGACTAGCACATGACACATGTTCTGTACCTCACTTGAGGTGATAGTGGTAAACTGATGCTACTTTTGGAATCAGCAGGTCAAATATACCCAGAAAAAGGTATAATATCAGATGCACCAAAGTGTGTATTGGCCAGTATTATAAACAGAACTCTGTGTATCCTAAAAAAATTCAAACTGTTCACATAATTCAGGTTACTATTAAGACATTTTTCAAGCTTCTATTGTAAGGAGCATGCTTGGGAGGTAAAATTTCAAAGACAAGTTGACTGAGTTTGAGGTTTCAATGTTTGTATCTACCCTAATGTCCCCTGCAACCAGCTAACAATAGACAGAAATCAATGATAAACACACATAAACTTACATACTTATACAAATATACAAAGAATTACAAAAAAATGCTTAACTGGCATAAATTATTTTGTTGTCTAACTACAATATTTCATTTATTTTATTTAAAAAAACGATAGACCATCTCTTATCAATAATTTTATAGCTTAGAAAATTTTAAACAAAAAACATTAAGTGCTGTTATAGTTATGTGCTTTCAAGTTGTTTTGGCAACTCTAATGTGAGCCTATCAGGGATTTTCTTGGCAGGATTTGTTCAGAGGATGATCTTTCTTTGCATTCCACCTGAGCAACTATAATTTGACCAAGGTCACCAAATGGGTTTCAATGGCCAAGTGAGGATCTGAACCTTGGTTTCCAGTCATAGTTCACACTCAAACCACTATAACACACTGGCTTTCCAAAAAACAAATACCACCAGAGGAAAATAAATAAATAAAAGTGTAATTGTAAGTCTTGAAATTTAAAATAAATTTGATAGAAGTGGTTTCTTAAATGTTTGGATTTTAAAAAATTGTTTGGTAGTGACACAGAAAGGACAGCAAACCTGGTTCAAAGCATATACCCCAGGGAAGATCTATCCATAGCTGGGCTACCAAGAGTTTGAGAGTGTAGGTGTGATGACTTATGGGCCATGTAGTCCCGTTCCTAGTACTGTTGTGGCAGATGAAGAGGAAAACTTGGGTTTCCCACCGTTTCTGCCAGATTTGGAGCCCTTGCAGCTGCAGGATGTTTGCCCACAAGAAGTCAGACAAACAAGCCTTGAGGAGAAATCTCCCACATTTTCGCGCCGCCTTTATTATAATCAAGATAGACACGCGCGGGAGGCGACTCGCCGAAGCGCCCGGATAGCTGCCAGACAATTAGAAGATTAAGTCTACTTCCCTTGGGAAAGTTTAAGGAGTCCTGCATCTGGACAGTTTAGGTTTCGGTTCTTTTTCCCCAGAGAAAGTCTGCTTTGGCGGGAAAACAAGATCCTATATAGATGCTTGACACAAAGGATTCCTTGCGGAGTCAATTCGTCAGCTACGGGAGTAGATTGTGTGTGGACTACGCTACTCCAGTTTCCAGGACCTTGTTCTCGTTCCAGCCCTGCCTTGTTCCCCGGACCTCGCCACGGATTTCCCACGGACCCAGTTCTTGCTCCACGCTTCTTGTTGCCTTGAATCAAGCCTTGTTTGCCAAGAATCTAATTTGCTTCCTAGCCTTGCTTTAAGCTCCATGGACTAAAGGACCTTGTCATTTCCCCTCACTTTGCTTGGCAAAGTGAGTGTTTTGGTTATTGGATTACAACTTTGGACCTTAATATTTCATATTGGACATTGTTTTCTTGGACTAATTTTGACCTATCCTGAAAGGTCTACTTCTGAACTATTTTCTACACTTGCTTTTATTAACTTTATATATTTCCTCAATAAAGATATTAGATAGATTCTGGCCTCTGTGTATGGTTATTGGTGCTCTGCAGCCTGGGTCCTGACAGTTTGACTCCGCCACCTTAAGCACCAATTAACCTAGGCCAGAATGTCTACCGGAGCCGGGCCGGGAGACCAACCACTCAGCTACACCATCGCCAAGGATGAAGTGGACAGAATCCATGATATGCTCCATACGCAGGAGGGAGAAATACGGGGCTTGAAGGAACGTGGAACCCGTCTCCCTGCCCTGGCGTTGCCAACCAAGTTTTCTGGAGAAGCTTCCAAGGTTCATGTTTTCCGTCGTCAATGCCAGGCATACCTAGAAGCCCGTCAGGCCGAGTTTCCTCAAGAAGACATCAAGGTGGCGTGGATTTACAGTCTCCTAGACGGCCCAGTGGCCAATTGGGCCACGGCGCTGTTCGATGAAGCCTCCCCACACCTAAGTTCCGCGCAAAACTTCCTGAATCACCTTAAGGCGACTTGGGGGATCGAGGACAATTTAGAGGCGGCCGGCCATAAACTCCGGCGCCTTTCTCAAGGGGACAGGCCCTTGTCCCAGTACATAGCCGAGTTCCGAGTGCTGGCTCAAAGCACCGGTTGGAATGACATAGCCCTCAGAGGACAGTTTCGGGAGGGTCTCAACATCGAGATGTTGGAAGAAATCTCCAAGGTAGATCCTCCAAACTCTCTTGAAAGACTCATTGACCAATGTTTACGAGCCGAAGTCATGCTTGCCAACAGAAAACAATGGCTCTGAGGCCAGAGTGGAAGAGCTGGAGCAAAACCTCCCGCTCCCGCCGGCATCCAGCCACGTCCAGTGTGGAGACCCCCGCCACCAGCCCCATACCCCAGAGACAGCGGGGAGGTGCCGATGCAATTGGGCAACGTGCGTCCCAGATTAGACGTTGCCGAGAAGGCCCGCCGCCAACGCTTAAACCTCTGTTGGTACTGCGGAGACGGGGGCCACTTCGCCAGAGAGTGTCCAGCCAAAAGAAAGCCCGCCGCTCGTTTGGCGGCGGCGTCTTCCGTAGAGAGGGAGACGGCCGAGGCGGCTGGCGCAAAGTCGGCGGGGGAAGCCAACGACCGGGCGTAGAGAGGCTCGCCAACCCGGTCAGAAACCCCACTCAAGAGCCGCCAACCGGGGTCCTATTTCTCCTAGTGGTCACCTTGTGGTCAGCGAAAAAAGGACCCGTCATGATCCATGCCATGATAGACTCGGGAGCAACAAACAATTTCATCGACAGAGAGTATGCCGACTCTCTGGGATTACAATATCACGATTTCAAGAACGCTTGGGTGGTGCAAGCCATAGATGGCCGCCCCCTAAAGACAGGTCCAGTAAGCCAATGGTCTGAACCCACCAGAATGTGGATAAGGGAACATATGGAAGAGATCTCCTTCTTTGTTACCGAGGTTCCTCACTTCCCTGTGATTTTGGGGATTCCATGGCTGACGCTCCACGACCCCAGCATCTCTTGGACCAACAGAGAACTGCAGTTTGCTTCTAAATATTGCCAAAACCATTGTCTTGTAGCCAAGGTCTGTCACGCTACAGACGCTGAATCCATCATCACCTTGCCCAAGAAATACTCAGACTTTTGGGATGTTTTCAATGAAAAAGAAGCCGAGAGACTACCCCTGCATAGGCCTTATGATTGTGCCATTGACTTGGTGGAGGGGCCCCCGATCCCGCGAGGACATCTCTACTCCTTGACTGAACTGGAGCAAGAAGCTCTCAGGGAGTTCATAGAGTCAAATCTTCGCAAGGGATTCATCAGACCCTCTCAATCTCCAGCCGCTTCCCCAGTGATGTTTGTGAAAAAGAAGTCAGGGGACTTACGTTTGGTTGTGGACTATAGAGCATTGAATAATATCACGAAGCGGAACCGCTATCCCCTGCCTTTAATCTCGGACCTATTAGACCGGCTTCGAGGGGCCAAGGTCTACACCAAGCTGGATCTTCGGGGGGCTTACAATCTAGTTCGCATCAGGGAGGGGGACGAGTGGAAAACCGCCTTCCAGACCAAATTCGGATTATTCGAGTCCCTAGTCATGAATTATGGTTTATGTGGAGCTCCCGCAACGTTCCAGCACTTTGTCAACGATATCTTTCAGGACTATCTAGATCGGTTCCTGATCATCTACTTGGACGATTTTTTGGTGTTTTCTAGATCACAATCAGAACATGAGAAACATGTCAGAATGGTGTTACAACGTTTGCGGGATCATGGACTATATGCCAAGTTGGAAAAATGCGCCTTTGATCTTGAAGAGGTTGATTTCCTGGGATACCGTGTCTCGCCACAAGGGCTCTCCATGGACCCGGCAAAGGTTTCAGCAGTATTGGAATGGCGGGCGCCAACCAACAAGAAAGAGGTGCAACGTTTCTTGGGGTTCGCGAACTACTACCGCAAGTTCATTCCAGACTTTGCCCGCTGGTCTGACCCAATCACCAGCTGCATCTGTGGAAAACAGCCTTTCTGCTGGACGGAACAAGCAGAGAAAGGGTTAAAGCAACTAAAGAAATTATTCACGTCCCAGCCAATTCTACAGCACCCGGATCCTAAAACCCCTTTTGTTGTGCAGGCTGACGCCTCCGATGTGGCAATTGGAGCTGTACTCTTGCAACCAGTGGAAGAACATCTTCATCCTTGTGCCTTTTACTCCCGTCAACTAACAGCCCCAGAAAGAAATTACACTATTTGGGAGAAGGAACTTTTGGCCATAAAAGCAGCCTTTGAAAATTGGAGACATTGGTTAGAAGGGGCCAAATTCCCCATTGAGGTCCATACTGACCATCGTAATTTAGAGCATCTAAGAACTGCCCGCAAGTTAAATCAGAGGCAGCAGCGCTGGGCTTTATTCTTTGAGCGTTTTGACTTCCAGATCCATTATGTAACCCCAGCTCAGACCAAGCAAGCAGATGCTCTATCACGGAAACCAGAGTATGCTGCAGGGCGCAAAGAGACTTTTGAATCCCAATTGCTGCAGCTCGGGAACTTTGCCACGCTCACAGTGGGAAACACCAAATCCACTCCAATTGAACCAACTCCCTCTACTCCAGGACCCCTTTGCGCTCAAGAAATTAGAGCCAGTCAACAAGCAGACGCCTGGGCTCAAGATCAAATTCGCCAAGGACTACGTTTCCCTTTCTCTCTTAAGGATGGACTATTATGCTACAGAAATCATGTCTACATCCCTCCAGGACCAGGCAGAGAAAAGGCTCTTCGCCTGTGCCATGACTGCAAGCCAGCAGGACATTTTGGACTATTTAAAACCATGCATTTAATCTTACGAGATTTCTGGTGGCCCAAAATCCGCAAGGATGTGGAAAAATATGTCAATACCTGCCCGGTATGCCAGCGTTCCAAGACAAGAAGGGAGAAGCCCTCAGGACTACTGCATCCCCTTCCTACTCCATCTCGTCCATGGGAGATAATTTCTGCTGATTTTATCACTAATTTACCACCTTCCCTTGGATTCACCACGATCCTAGTGGTGGTGGACCTTTTTACTAAATTGGCCCATTTCATTCCCTGTGTTGGCCTCCCCACGGCCAAAGAGACTGCAGATTTATTCCTTCAGCATGTATTTTGACTACATGGATTGCCCAAGAGTTTAGTCACAGACCGTGGATCTCAATTCACCTCTCGTTTCTGGAAGGCACTACAAAAACTATTGGGCATAGACTCTCGTTTATCTTCAGCTCACCATCCTCAAACGGATGGACAAACTGAGCGCACCAATGCCACTTTGGAGCAATACCTTCGTTGTTATGTAAACTATCAGCAGGACAATTGGGCTTCCCTGTTACCTCTGTCAGAGTTTGCCTACAACAATGGTGTCCAGGCTTCAACTAAGGAAACCCCGTTCTTTGCAAACTACGGCTTCCATCCACGTTTCTTTCCTCCTGTCTTTGAAACCTCAGAAGTCCCCGCAGCGGAGGACTGGCTACAAGAACTCACAGCAGTGCAACAACTATTGCTCCAGCAACTGGACCAAGCCAAGGAGGACTACAAACGCCACGCTGACAGCCATCGCCAGCCGGGCCCCGAGATCAAGGTAGGAGATCGGGTTCTTTTGTCCACTCGCTTTTTGCCCTCCCACCGAGCCTGCCGGAAGCTAGATGCCCGTTTCATTGGTCCTTATCCAGTGGTGGCGCAACTTAACCCCGTGACTTTCAAACTTCAACTTCCGCGCTCCATGCGCATTCATCCAGTGTTTCATCGCTCCCTGCTCCTTCCGGCGGATGGTGTGCGCCCTGATGCAGACCGGCCGGCCCCCACTCCTGTTTTGGTGGATGGGGAGGAGGAATTCGAGGTTCAGGACATTTTGGATTCTCGCTTCCACCGCCGCCGCCTTCAGTATCTCATTGACTGGGTGGGTTTTGGCCCCGAAGAACGCTCTTGGGAAGACGCTTCCACAGTCCATGCCCCTGATTTAGCCCGCCGCTTCCATCAGGCCTACCCCGCCAAGCCGCGGCCCCGCACCTCAGGAAGAGGGCCCATTTTGGAGAGGGGCCTTGAGGAGGGGGATAGTGTGATGACTTATGGGCCATGTAGTCCCGTTCCTAGTACTGTTGTGGCAGATGAAGAGGAAAACTTGGGTTTCCCACCGTTTCTGCCAGATTTGGAGCCCTTGCAGCTGCAGGATGTTTGCCCACAAGAAGTCAGACAAACAAGCCTTGAGGAGAAATCTCCCACATTTTCGCGCCGCCTTTATTATAATCAAGATAGACACGCGCGGGAGGCGACTCGCCGAAGTGCCCGGATAGCTGCCAGACAATTAGAAGATTAAGTCTACTTCCCTTGGGAAAGTTTAAGGAGTCCTGCATCTGGACAGTTTAGGTTTCGGTTCTTGTTCCCCAGAGAAAGTCTGCTTTGGCGGGAAAACAAGATCCTATATAGATGCTTGACACAAAGGATTCCTTGCGGAGTCAATTCGTCAGCTACGGGAGTAGATTGTGTGTGGACTACGCTACTCCAGTTTCCAGGACCTTGTTCTCGTTCCAGCCCTGCCTTGTTTCCCGGACCTCGCCACGGATTTCCCACGGACCCAGTTCTTGCTCCACGCTTCTTGTTGCCTTGAATCAAGCCTTGTTTGCCAAGAATCTAATTTGCTTCCTAGCCTTGCTTTAAGCTCCATGGACTAAAGGACCTTGTCATTTCCCCTCACTTTGCTTGGCAAAGTGAGTGTTTTGGTTATTGGATTACAACTTTGGACCTTAATATTTCATATTGGACATTGTTTTCTTGGACTAATTTTGACCTATCCTGAAAGGTCTACTTCTGAACTATTTTCTACACTTGCTTTTATTAACTTTATATATTTCCTCAATAAAGATATTAGATAGATTCTGGCCTCTGTGTATGGTTATTGGTGCTCTGCAGCCTGGGTCCTGACAGTAGGCAGTAAGAAAACTCATTTGCAGATAGATAGTCACAGTAAAAATAGCAGCACCCCTGATCTTGCAGGGCTCAAATGAGGCTAATGGCAATGTAACCTGCAGATCTATCATTCACAGGGGCAATTAACAACAATAAAAATTACTTTTCAGTTACACTTTAAGTCAGTTTTAAAGACACACAGAAATACAAAAATTTGGGACCTAATTTTCACAAATAACTTTAGCCAGGAAGGTTCCTAAACTAACCTTCCCCAGGGCGATTTGAAAGCCAAGAAGGAAAGTTTGTTATATAAGGAAATGTTGACATAAAGAGACTTTTCTTTGTAGTGTTATCATACTTTTATCACATCAAAAAACTATGTATTCCATATAATAATAGTTAATGTGACGCATTACTTCTGGCATCTGGGAAACCAGTGACAAGAAAGTCCTTCCTCGGGGCAATAAAGTCCTGGGAGACCAGTGCCAAGAAAGTCCTTCCTCGGGGCAATAGGGCAGAATATAAATAAAGTATTATTATTATTATTATTATTATTATTATTATTATTACTTCCCACCTTTGAGGTTGAGAACACATTCTCTTTAGAAGCAGATGTCGACATTGAAGACAATAATCAATTCAAGAGGTTTGCAGTAATGGTACATAACATACGATACACACACACACACATATACAGTATATATATTCAGAAGCATATACCTAGTTTCAGGGCAGAGGGTGTCACTTCAATCTCTCCTCCAATAGGCTGAAATGCAGCCAGCTGAACAGCAACCTCCGTCTCAAAAGCATCTGGGCTGTTCCCATCTGTCAAACTACCATTGATGTCATCAGACTTGGGCAGTGAATCTTGTTCATCATACACAGCAATCAGCTACAAAACATTAAAAAAGAGTATTTGATTAAACCTGAAGGATGAGTGACTTCTATCAAAGTACACAAATGTGTAATGATGGCACAGAATCAAACCAATGTATGCTAAAAATTGTGCCTGCCATAGAATTCTCTTTCTACTCATTTCTTAATGCAAGTGTTCCTAAAAAAAATGTTTCCGAAGGGTTTGCATCTCTCTCTCTCTGTAATTGGATATGATTATATTTTATTTATTTTAAAATGCACACTTTGCTTATCTTCAATGTAACTCTCAACAGATGACAAACAAAATTACTGAAATAACAAGCAGGAAAACTTAATTTTATAAAAAAGCAAAAGATACCACAGTGGAGAACAGAGATTATACAACATGCAGCCATATCAGCCAGAACTAGAAAAACAAACCACCACCAACACCATTCAAGAAACAAGAGAAAGAGAAAAAAAGAATAGTCATTTATCAGAGCATGAAACAGAATTAACTGACTCAAAAGACTTTCAGGTTTTTTTCTTGTTGTTTTAATGTGTCCAGTGATAGGAACAGGTGGGTATCTAAGAAGAAGACAAAGTCCTACATGGTTCCCAAGGCAACTAAGAAAGCCCCATCCCTGCCACTATCTCCCTCCTCCCACAAAAACAATGATCAATAGTATGGGCCCTGGTGCTGACTACACTATAATATTCCAGACCCATTAAAAGATTAGAACCAGAACTTTTCAACCAAGCCAGAAAACAAAGACATAACTCTGTTTCAGCCCTTATAATGAAAAACAGAACATTTCTAAAATTTGAAAGATGCATTGTCAAAGAGATTTCGAAGATATGAAAACGTATTGTCAAAGAAAGAAATCACATCAATGAAAGAGTCATCCAAACAGAAACAAACAGATACCTCTGTCAGTATCCTATCTAAAAATCAGACTACTGTGGCATAAACAAATTTGTTCTCATGATTTAAAAAGGCCAAGACATTGGAACAAAGGCAGCAAGAATGGAAAGGTGTTTGAGGTTACTTTATAGACCGCCCTATCTTCCCGAAGGGACCCAGAGCCACAAGCAACTCCCTTGCAAAGTCTTGCTTGTGGACATCACTTTTCCTGTCTAGTGTCCTATTATTACCTCATTTGAGAAGACGTCACCAGCAAGCTTCTGAGGTCCCATCTACACTGCCATATAATGTAGCTTCAGAATGCACTTTATAATGCGTTTAATGCATTGATTGCATTACATGGCAGGGTAGACTCATAGAATCCAGTTCAATACAGTTAAACTGCATTCTATAACTACATTATATGGCAGTGTCGATGGGGCCTGAGAACTTCTGGCTGATGACACAGAGTTGGATCTGTTGGACATATGGACAGTGGACTGGCCTGGATCCAGCTCAATGAAGCTATCCACATCTCCAAAACTCCTAGATTATGCCAGAGCTTCCAGGAAGGTCCAAAGTAAAACCCATTTCTCCTTCAGGTAGATTAATGGCTGGATGCAGCATTTCTGCTGTGAATGGACTCCATGCAGTAACTGAGAAGTGAGTCCAGAGTATCTCGACCACACAGACACAGCCAGAGAAGAATACACAACTGTCGCTTGAGGTTTGCTGATGGTAAATGAAATTAGTGTAACAGTTTGCATCAGGATATTTCTGGTGACAGTAAGGGAGAAACCAACTTACAAATGAAACAATTGTGATCAGTTTTGTGTGGAAAGTTATGCTACTCTGTCAGAGTCACTGCAATTTACAACATACAGAGTACTTGAAAGGTATGATAGATGATTATATTAACATCAACTTCTTTGGGTGGCTAAATAAATATCTTACAGTCATGGAAAGATACTATGACTATCGTGCAGTAATACAGACAACCTGATCTTTTAGTTTTATGTTCTAGACAAGAAATGTCATTGCTGCACACCATTGTCCTAATCATTTGAAGTCTGACACTGTGGTGCAAGTTTTCCATTAAAAATAAATGATGTATTCTCTGTCTTGAAGATTGCAGAAATAACATAAATATTAGGAGCTGTTACATTACTAGAGACATCCCCAGACCTTGTGAATATTTTTCTACATTAACATGTATGGTCCTCAGGCTTGTGGATATGTAACATAAAAAAAGAAATACAAATTGAAAATCTAAATACATTAAAATTCCATTGTTAATATCTTCCATGTACCTCTCTCTATGTTACACCTACCATTGTCAAAAGCTTCCCTGGATCCTACTTCTTTTACAATGTTGGGAATCCTTGCTCAAAGAGTAATGTTTGAAATATCTCACGTTTTCCAAGCCAGTTCCGCACATCATTAGCACCCCAGTCAGGATCTCTAAAAGTTATACATTGCTATCATTTCAAACACTAAATGAAGCAAGAAGACTCCCCAAGATAATTTCAAGTTAAGGAGACAGTCATTTATTTTTTTTTAAATGACTAGCAAATGTATTTGATATGGCCTTTAGTTTTAAACAAAGATTAGTATAGATTGAAGTGGAAAGCAGTGAGGATGTTTTTAAAAACAGCTTCGTGAGACCTTGCTCAGTGGCAAGTGGATTAATTAGGACTCCTAACTGTTTCCTTGGGATCATGAAAGTGTTTATTAGTCATGGAGTATAATATCACTTCTCAACTAAGAATTATACCATATATGATTCAGTAACACAACTTGACTAACCTGGAATTGCTAATTTAAAAGAATTACAACTTATATAAGCAAATTAAAGCTGGTTTCCAGATAGTGACACTTTTAACCAGCATTATTTATTCAATATGCAGCAAGAGAACATATGTAATGAGAAGCTTTTGCCAGTAGTTCTTTGAAAAACAGGAATAGCCTCCAAGTAGTAAAGCATGCCTAGTGCAAGGTTTGTGCATTGTGCTTTGAAATTTCAAATACCTATTCCTCATGTCTTCACTATTTTCCCTTGAGCTGTGCTAGAAACAGCAGGGCATGCACGATACTGTACTGCCTGATGTTGACACCTTTTGTGACCATTTCCTCTTCACCATCCTGCTGAATTTTTCCCTTCAAAATTTTTCACTGCAACATTAGCAGTGGCAGCCTAAATACTAGGAGAGTGCAATTTTTTCATTCGTCCTTGTAAGTTGGATTAAATTCATTAAATTCATACTTACGAGGAGATATCCAATACATGGGCATGGCCTGCACCAAAAACTTAAGAATTGAAACTTACCTTATACTTTTTGTTTGCATTTTGTAAATCTCAAAAGCCTCCCAAAGTCAGTTTCATTTTCAGCACAAGCAAGCAAAAGCCAAGCCAAAATGGCTGCCTTTCCTCTTTAAATTAATGGCCTCTTGCCATTTAGGACAGGGAAGCAGCAGGGAGAAAGTAGAGCTTTCTGGGAAAGAAAGCACAGAATTCTGGGAAATGTAGTTTGGGAAGGCAAGGAGCCGTATGTCAGAGAATTCAAAGGCCTTGCTCTAAACTACATTTCCTAGAATTCTGTAGCAGCAGCCAGTCAGAGTTCCATTAAACTATTGAATCTGCAAAGAGGAGGACTGAGTGATACTTCTAGTAAGTAAATCTCTGTGCTGGGCTGGGAAGAAATCCCTAAATGCAAGTTCTATTGGTTAATATGAGAGATATTCAATGAGATAGCTGTTATGGCTTTTTCAAAAAAAATGTTTTGTCAAAAAGTTCCCAAAAATCAATAAATGTATGAATATTTCTGAAAGTTGGGGGGGGGGGGGAATTATCCTGTTATCTTGTGTCATTGTATAAAAAAATTAAAGAGATTGCTCTTGTGGGTTTTTTTTTTAATTTCCCAAAAACCCATAAGTAAGTGCAATGTTCTGAAACTTACTGGGCCAACAGTGGTAAATGTGTTCTACTATTATAGCACGTTTCACCCCAATAGCTGTAGTTTCCCTACTTGGGCAATTACTATAACAAAAAAAGGAACAAAATTTCATTAGTCTCATTATAGTAACAAAATTTTCACTAACTATATTTTAGAAACACTTTAGAAATGAAATGTCAGTTCCCTCTAATTTTGTAATGAGTTTTGAAACATTTTTTATCCATTACACATGCCTACTAAATACTCATAGGATCTCCAAGGCTATCTCAATCTACCACAACACACTGCGAAGGGATTTTTCCTCATCAAGACCGAAAGAGGCCTAACCGAGACTCCTGATAAGAGAGACTGCCTATAAGAACTGCTGCTTCCTGGAATGAAACAGTTGTCACCCAAGTTGGCTTACGACATAATATAAAAATCAATAAATGCTGGAAGTATTAGATAGTGGCAGATGGTTGCAAAGTCTGCCCTCCCTCTCAAGTTGCAGCCAGAGCCAAATGGCTCAGTATGGATCAGGATAGGATGACTCCTGATAGATCAGTCTGCAATACTGATTCTCATTTATTTTATTAGCCTTATTAGGTGTTCACATAAAAGGAACTAAAAATACTGCCTGGGGGACAAGGAGAATATGAATACTGTGAACCATATTTTCCAAACAAAGACAGGACAACAATGAATATTTTTCTACTCCATGAGTCTACAAAACCATAAGTGAGAGGCTGATAGACTACCTATTGTATGTTTCTCCATATCTGGTATCTCCTACAAAGAAATGACAGATAGCATGAGACAAATTCTACACTGTCCATTGCCAAGCCTTCAGCAGTGGCATCCCTATCACCAAACAATGATTTTTTTTAACCAAACCCTTATAATCTATTAACAGAAGATATGGGTTAATATATGTGAAAAGTGTCTTTAGACTTACCACCTCTTCATTGCACTGAAATTGATTATAGGAGTCTACCTCTGTGCTGTTGTGCCACTAAAGAGAAGGCATGCAGGACAGTTAATGATGCCCCACATGCCCTTCCTCCTCCCTTCACCACATGGTTGGGACTGGACATGGTGCATTGGAGCTATACAAACAACACTTTCCTCCTCATGCCTTTTGGCACTTCCACCTCACTTTGAGAGGCATGTGGGCAGAGCCTGCCATGTATCATGTGATGGCGAATGGCAGGCCCCATTCAAGTCACGCATAAAGGCAACAAAACAGGGCAAAATGCCCCATGTTAAGAGGTCCCTACTGGAAGATCCTCATATTATTTTAATCTAGCTCAGTCACCAAAATCTTTCTGAAGGCAAAAAAAAAATATATAGTTGGCAGTCTCACTAACATTTGATCCCCACTCTGCCTTTCAATTCATTCATGCTCCTTCTCAGTTTTAATCACTGTATAGTATTAACTCTATAATGATGGCAACATTACCCAGTTAGCTTGAAACTAGTACATCTGTTTGTTTGTCAAGGAGCAACCTACTGTCACCTCCTAAAAAGCATTTTCATCAGACAAGAAGGAACTTTTGGATGTGGACGAAAGTTGCTGCAAGGAGACAGAATTTGCAGTGAAAAAGGGAAAACCTAGCACTCAAAGCAAAGCTCTGTATCAGTGGTTCTCAACCTGGGGTCCCCAGATGTTTTTGGCCTTCAACTACCAGAAATCCTAACAGCTGGTAAACTGGCTGGAATTTCTGGGAGTTGTAGCCCAAAAACATCTGGGGACTCCAGGTTGAGAACACTGCTCTATATCCTATTTCATCTAAGCTAAATAGACTGCACAAGAAAACTCAGATTTAACTATCTTCAGATTCCTATATAAGGTAGAGATGGGAAAGCATGAGAAATAATGTTACTCGATTACATTAAAAATACTGCTGTGATATCTGATGCTTTCTGTCACTTTGAAGATTCATGTCACACTGAAACACTAGAGTTAGTAAAATAATGGAAGAAAGAGACAATGATTTAAGGGAACCCATTTGCCTGAAGCAACAAGGAAGACAAAGAAAAGACCAAAGTGGAAAAAACAGGAAGAAACAAGAGAAAATTTTAACTACTCCAAGGAAATTGACATTTTTTGGTCTTCTGCTCATTTATAATTTGGTTGCAAAAAGCATGTCAGACTCTGTTCACAGATATATATTTCTGAAACATATAATAATTGGGATAGTAACAAAATGCCCTTTCACAGTAAAGAATGCATTATCCAAGGGTGTCTCTTATCATTCAATACGATGTATTACTACCAATGATATATAAATATTGCCAATAGGCATGACAACTGCTTAAGGAAAAGAGCATTGGAGTACAAAAGCCAGCCATGAAATTCTGCCTTAGTTGTCCCAAATACTTTGTTTCCAACAGGCCCAGCACTACTAGAAAGGACTGTTTAAAGCATTCTACGAATTGAAGTGACAGCTGGACTCAGCCTTTCAATATGGAGTTCTGCTCCTTCCAGTCACTGAAAGTCAATAAACCTATGTTTCTGACCAAGAGAAGACCTGCTAGTTGGCCAGAAGGGGGCAATTAGGCATCTTCTGAAGATAGGGCACTTGATGAAGACACAATAATTGATTACTTCCATCTGTGAACATTTCCTTTGGGGAAGTGGCCAGCTTGTAATTCTGGCATTCCAACCACTCTGCAATAAAAGTGGACTTTCTCAGACTTGTAGCAATTTAAACTTAATTTCCCCACATTAATTTATGACAATCAAACTTCCCACCAGATTACAAGGCATCATATGCACTACTCCATATACCTGCTTTCCTCAAACTGCATTTTTAAAAGCTGCTTTTAAATAGCATGTTTAACCCAAATTAAATGATGCCCATCTTCTGCCTGTATGGGCAAATCTGGACTTTTTAGAAAGACAGCACATTTTTAAAAACATGACATAATGCACAGAGATTGATGCATACTTAAGATTTGTCTGACTACACTACAGGGGAATCCATAATATTGAACACACTTTTCTAATTCTTAGCTATGTGAGGTAAAGTACTTCTCAGGGGGAGGAAGAAATCTACACTGTGTCAAAAGGTGACATCTGTGATATCTATTAGTTCAGCTTCAGTTATCAAAGAATCATCTTTTTCAATCTTCATGACAATAGTTGTCACATGACAATTCTAAACACGCTTATGGGAAACATATTTGCATATTCCTGGATGTCCACAAATCCTCTGGATTGAATGAAGAAGAATTTAATTACAAATTAATCAAATGGAGATATTAGTGTAAATTGATGAAAAGAATACGAATGCCTTGGGAGATCTGTAAAAATGGTGGCATCCATGCGTATAAACAACACTTCGGAAACAAAGCAAATGTGAAGTAGCAGTTAAAAGAATAACTACTGAAAGGAAGCATGTCTTCACTGAAATGTTAATTTTCATCTTCAGCAAATGAAAAAAGACATTCCAAGGTTTATCATGTGCTTCCATGACCACAAGAGTGGACATAGTGGTTGCCCTTTAACACTTGAATTCCCTTCATCTGGACATTATCCAAAACCTACTTCCAGGAATATTCTAAGACCTCATTTTTAAAACTAGAATTCTGTGATTAAAGTAGTGAGAGATACTGCAAATACTTGTGAAAGAACATTACGAGCCATTTCTGGATAGGGCTGTCAGGCTTTAATTCATTTTGAATTGGTTGGTTGAGACAAATATTTTTTAAAAATGATTAAAATTCAATGAAAAACTGATCAGATGTCAGGATTTTATTAATTTCTTCAAGTGTGATGCAGAGCTCACAGACTAAGGTTCTGTGAACATTGCATGCAAACCCAAAGCCAAAAGAATAGGAAAAAACGTAAGTATGGCATAAAAAGTAGAAGAATGTACATGCAATATGGAAAGTTTGCCGAAACATTACAATACTACTGAACATAATTAAAACACTGAGATTTTAGCATTTAAACAAGTGGAATAAAACAAATTAGCACCTTTAAGTGGAAAAACATTTCAGTTCTGTTTTAAAACCATTTGTTTAACTGCAATTCAAGGGCAATTAATTTATATCAATTGTATAGTATCTTAAATGTTTCATAGGAATTTGTTTTCCCTTTCTAAACCATGGAACAAGATTAGCATTTTTAATTAGGTTAGAAAGGTAAGAATCTTATTAACCTCTTCCAGAATATATTACAAATGCACACACACAAAACTCTACAGTGATTTCATACCGCTTGAGATATACTTGTTTCTTCCACAATCCCTAAAGCTTAGGGGAATGGAACAGAAAGGGAGCTTCAGTGCAAAAATGCATACAACTGAACCTGCATGCAATTAAATTCATCAACTTTCAAGTACTGCCAGGTTAAGAATAATTTAAAGAAATAAATATTTTTACTTCTTAGCAACATATTAGATAATTAGAGGGGAGATATATATTAGATTGGAAGGGGAGGCACAAGATGAATCCTACTCATGTTTCCCTATGAAATGGCTGTCTGTAAGATTCATATTCTGCCCTGAGAAGAGTAAGTGGCATTTTATTTATTTTTTAAATTCTATTCCAGATAAAATCAGTGATTTAAATAAACATTAAAATACCATTCTAAAAGGATTTTTTTCATGCCTTCTACAGTCCTGGGATCTTGGGCTCTAGGAGACTTTTTAATTATTTTTATTTATTTGCTTTTTCAAAGAGAAATACAGGAGCATGCTCCAAAGTAATATCTCATGATATTTCGAGGATGATTCACTATTCAGGATAACGATGCCTACCCACACTCTAGAACAATGGAAACCATACAAGTAAGTTAATATAAAATATGTGAGTCATTCTAAAAATGATAACCTGTATACACTCAGGGCTGAATTCAGCTGTCAATCCCAACTAAAGCAAGCCTAATGATCACTGAGGATTACATAAATGTTCATTTAACCAGTATCATTCACTCAATTAATCAAATTTAGTTGGGACTAAGGGATGAATGTGTCGTCATACAAGCCAAGTGACACCAGGTAGTTCAGAGACTTCAATCTGATAATCTTTTAGCAAATTGCATCTACTTGCAGAGTTGATACACACATGTACTTGCATGCTTCTAACATGTATCATGCTGAGACCAGTACAGAAAGGGAAAATTCATAATGTATTCCCAAAACTTTAAATCTACTTGTAACGCAATAAGCTTGCCCAAGGTCACCTTGCCCAAGGTCACCTGGTGGTTTGCAAGGCTGAAAAGGGATTCCAGTCTTACCACCTCTTCACATGGTGCATTTTTGCTCCATTTTGCCACTTTGCTTCATGGCAAGGACGGGGCCTGCTGTGTGCCATCACACAATGCATTACAGACCCCGCCCACTTTCCTCTCTAAGTCAGGGAGGAAAATGTATTTTGCGTAGTTCCAATGGAACTTCCCGCACTTTCCCTTCCATTTCCCCATGTGATGGCAGAAAGGGCAGCGAGGCAACGCTCATTGCCATCCTTTCTGCCATCTGATGGGAGAAGGGAAAGAGTGCCAAAGCCTGATGAAGAAAAGAAGGAGGGAGCACGGTGCGCCACAAGTCACCCCACATGCTTCCCTTTTGCTGGGGATTGCCAGTGCAACGGCACAGCCCAAAAGGACCATGTGAAGAGGTCCTTAGTCACCACTATATCATGCTGGTTTTCATTCTCTGAGGCTGGATCTACAATGCCATATATTCCAGATTATACATTATCTGCTTTGAACAGGATTATCTGAGTCTACATTGCTATATAATTCAGTTCAAAGCAGATAATCTAGACTTTATATGACAGTGTAGAAGGAGCCTGAGAGAGTGATTGTGAGAAGAATTCTTAAAGATGTAGATATAATTTATGCTGAGGTTCCCTGTGATTTGGAAATTATTTCAGGCGTTCCTCTTGGATTGAGAAATGTTGAGAAAGGCTAATTTAAGCGTCTCATTTACAAAACACATAATGACAGGGTGAAGAACTGTTAAGAAGAAAGGAATTAGCAAGATCCCAATAGGGAGATTGAAGTGTAGACAAAGTTCAGGGAGTTCATGCATAATTAATTTGTCATATCATAAATATTGACTGTTATTGTTTTCTATAGTAGTTAGTAGTTACTATACTTAGTAACTACTATTTCTGTAGTTAGCTGTTTACCTTTAAGACTTGTTGCACTTGAGCACATTGAACCCTCTGATCGACACAGCTACTTTCTCAGAACAGCAGTCAACTTGAAACCTATGGGATGGGGGATCTTCAAGGTAAAATGGCAAAGTAGGTGACCGAAGCCAAGGGCTGGAACTGTAGATTGGGATTCTGTCCCACTACTCTTCAATTTGAACTCCTGCAGGCAGTTAAAGCAACAAATGACCACTGACTCTTAGGCTACCAACAGCTGCTCACTTACCTAAGCCTAAAAGTGTTACATTCTGTGTTCCCACTTATCTTTTTTTTTTTTTTGTGCAAGTCTTCTTGCAATTTATCTGGGCAGAAAGTGTATATCTTTTAATATCAACCAGAAATATTTTATATAGCAAAAGAAACTTTACTGAATTCGGAGTGTCTTTCCAAAATGGAACTATGCTTTCAGCCACATAAAAGACTAACATCACAGAACTAATCAAAAGGATTTCTGTACTATTTTGGTATACATTTATAGACCACACAATTTGAAAGAAGAACATATCACCTTCTTTAGCAGATGGCACTGATGAAGGGAACATTCAGGTTAACATTGCAACAGCTCAAAATGTAGGGGAGAAAATAGACATATAAAGCCACTAAATGCTGATGTGAATTGGAATAGTTATTAATGTTTACTGTTGTCAATGAATGTATTTATATAAAATTTCTCCCCTGAAGGAGAAAAATCCGATAGACTCTTCTCCTGGATTTGGTGGGGGTTGTGCATTTTGACAGCTCTTCCTTCCCTTCTTCCCACATTGTTCTGGTTGACCCTAAAATCTAAATCTCGAGAGCAGTTTTTCACGGGACACAAAGAGTTTTGGGGGGTGGGCATGAATTGCCCCAAATCCCTTCCTTCTCTTCATCTAGCTAAAGCTCCTATGTCTGCACTTGTTTCCTTCAACTTTCAATTATTTTCACTGATCAACTATGCACATGTTATTGCACACTGTTAAAATGGCTGGGATCTAACCAAAGTTCAGACAATTCCCAACTGGGTGCTTCCCATGTTTCCAAAATAATGTATCCCATGCCTCTTTGCACAAGCAATGCTCAACACTGCATAGAAGCCAGGCAATCTAACAGACTATCTGAAAAACTAGTCAGGAGCCTAACCACAGTTCTGTCCCCTTAGAAACTGTCCATGATGGACACCTCTTCCTCCATCTTTGTCCCACTCAAGACAGACTGAGAATTTCACTTCATTGCCACTGAACTGGATCTTGTTCGATACTGACTTATTTGCCATTTTGTTTTGGTCCTAAGTTTTCAACAAATACGGTAAGTCATACACTTAAGACAAGACATCCACAATTGTAAAGCTAGAAGAAAATAAGACAACTCCAAATTTGTAAAAACTGTCGAGCATCCCTTATCCAGAATTCCAAAATATTCCAAAATCCAAAACTGTCTGAGATAGTGACAACTTTGTTCAATGTACACAAAGCTGGTTTTATGAAAAATGGTACAGTAGAGTCTCACTTATCCAACATAAACGGGCCAGCAGAATGTTGGATAAGCGAATATGTTGGATAATAAGGAGGCATTAAGGAAAAGCCTATTAAACATCAAATTAGGTTATGATTTTACAAATTAAGCACCAAAACATCATGTTTAACAACAAATTTGACAGAAAAAGTAGTTCAATATACAGTAATGCTATGTAGTAATTACTGTATTTATGAATTTAGCACCAAAATATCACGATATATTGAAAACATTGACTACAAAAATGCGTTGGATAATCCAGAATGTTGGATAAGTGAGTGTTGGATAAGTGAGACTCTACTGCAGGGGTCCCCAAACTAAGGCCCGGGGGCCGGATGCGGCCCACCGAAGCCATTTATCCGGCCCCCACTGCACAAGGGCTGAAGGGGGTTGGGCTAAATGACCCAAGGGTTCTCTTCTTCTCTTACAACCATGATGATGATGATGATGATGATGATGATGATGATGATGATGATGATGATGATTAACATTAAGTCTGGGTGGCCATCTGTCAGGGGTGCTTTGCTTGTGCTTTTGGTCCGCAGAGGCAGAAGGGGGTTGGACAAAATGGCCCAAGGGGTCTCTTCCAACCCTCATTATTATTATTATTATTATTATTATTATTATTATTATTATTATTATTATTAATTAACATTGAGGCTGGGTGGCCATCTGTCAGGGGTGCTTTGCTTGTGCTTTCGGTGCACAAAGGCAGAAGGGGATTGGACTCAATGGGCCAAAGGGTCACTTCCAACCCTCTTTTTTATTATTATTGCTGTTGTTGTTGTTGTTGTTATTATTATTATTATTATTATTATTATTATTATTTATTGCTCGGTGGCCAACTATAGTCCGGCTCTCCAATGGTCCGAAGGATTGTGAACTGGCCCCCTGTTTAAAAAGTTTGGGGACCCCTGCTCTACTGTATTTAAAATATTGCACTAAATTACTTTCAGGCTGTATGTACAGTATAAAATGTATATGAAACTTAAATGAACTTTATGTTTAGATTTGGATCTCATTGCCAAGATATTTTATTATATATGTATATGCAATACAGGTATTTCAAAATCTGGGAAAATATCCAAAATCTGAAATGCTTTTGGTTCTATGTATTTTAAATAAGGATTACTCAATCTATATTTGGTTCTGAATACAAGTGCCTAAGATCATATTTCTCATACTTGGGGAAGAAATTGTCTATGCTTACAGTAAGATGTTTCATCAATGCTTTGTGTCTAAGCATGCACTCCACTGCTGTCATTTAAAGTTATGGTTTTATTGTAATAGAGGCTGGGGGATAAATGAGGAAACCTTATTCAGTTTGTATGATATACATCAAAGGACCACGTTCATCATTTTTCAACAAGTTTGTTGCTGTTGATGTTTACATGTACAACTGTATCTGAGTTAAGCGTAAGAAATATCCATCATTTTTTTATTTATCCAAGCATAAACACATCAAGGAAGATTACAAAGCTCCACTGTGGTGCCATTTCTCAGTCTATAGAACCAATATATAAAAATGGAAGAAAAGATTACTTTAAAAAGATGATAGACTGAAGAACATGGATATATCAACGTGCCTGGGAGAAAAGATTTTATATACAAAACCTCTAAAGAGTAACTGGATCATAAGGAAAATATAGTGTAGTACAAGACTCCAGGCTAAGCTGCTAACCTTTTAAGGTTCCCCTCCTGAAGAGGGAAGGTAGTGCCTGAACAAGTAAAACTTAGACAAGCAATCACTATAGCTCTGGAGATTTTTAGCATAATCTCTTTGCTACTGAGAAGCTGTCCATGCCAATACAGATCTTGCTATAATCTTCTCCCTGATGTCATGGGGGTATGATGCTGTAAGATTTTTTTTCCCCCATTAACCTATGGGGGGGGGGGGAGCCTATCTTTAATCATATGTTTAACTACAAAAAACTGTAACTGCCAAATAGGCAAAACTGATACAGTATCTATGTTCCTTTGCCAAATTAGACATTCACATCTTTCCGACATTCTTAACACGCTAACCCATGTAATGTCCAACATCCATCTATCATCATATAATAATAATAAATAAAACTTTATTTATATCTCCCAGAGGGACTCGGGGCAGCTCACAAAACACTCAAGGTATGACACAAAATACAAGTGCCAAACAAAACATAGGCAATAAACAGTCAACACATCAGTCATCTATTACACTGGTGCTGACAACCCACAAATTCCATGCTCTCCAAAATGGTGTCAGTGGCATGTTATAGCCATCTGGAGAGCAACCCCTTGGTTTTCTAAAGGGTAATTTTTTTCATATGAAGTACTTGGCAATGACTCATCTCATAAGAGCAGGATGTAATAAGATGCAATAAGTGAGTGGTTCACAACCTTTTTTGACCAAGGACCACTTGACCAACATTAGTACCAAAAGGGTTACAAATCAGTTTTTGGTCAACTTTAGATTCGGTTTAGTTATTCGGGGTGCTGATTCAGAAACTTGCATTGGATAGACCACATCAGCTTTAGTTTCTGATACAGAACACATGCCATCCTGTAGTCGTCATCTGCTCGCCCACAGAAAACCATTTTAAATCATCTAGAGCTGATGTGGCCTATCCAATGCAATTTTCTGAATCAGCACCCCAAATAACCCCAGGAACAGGCCTAAAAATGAAGACACCAAGGCGCCCCCGCTTTCAGGCACCACATGAAACGGCTCCGCTCAGGGGGCAGGAGGAGGAGGAGAAACAGCAGTCAGGAGGCTTGTTTGTTTATTTATTTATTTGCTGCATTTATATCCCGCTCTTCTCACCCCAAAGGGACTCAGTCAGCTTACAAATCAAATGTACATAGAATATATTATTAGCATAGCACAATATAAGCAATAAATTACTATATTGTACTATATCATTATTGTTACATCCCAAGACAGCGCGAGCACCCAAAAACCAGGCAGGAGCCAATATAACACACAAGCTGTTTATTGAAGCAGAGTATATATATATATCTATGCGCATTTAAGGTGGAAAGTCAGAGTAAGAAATAATCCATAATATATAGTCTATTGCAATTTGTAATCCACAAGTGAAGCTAGATAGCTTCCTTTAAGAAATCAAAGTTTGTCCATGAAACAATAGCAGGAACAAAGTGCTGCAAATCCACTTGAAAAGTCCCATAGCAAAAACAAGGAAACAAGGTAAACAAGACAGAGTCAATCTCGATTCAGGAACAAGGAGGTCACAGTAACAAGGCAAGTTCTACTCGGGAATCGCGGCTTGATGCGGCTCGCCTGTAACTGGGAACTCGGTATGGATTCAAGAGACAAGGCAAGGAGCTGGAAACTGGAACTTCTTCCGAGAAAAGGCAAAGTTGACACCACAATGAGAATAGAGTGAGGAGTACTTTTAACAGAATCCCAAGTCTGCAAGAATTAGGGATTACAGGACCCACAAGGTTCTCATGGGAAAATTAATCATTATCCAATTTGAGAGCGAGTCTCCGACTTCTTCTCACTCCCTGTTTCTTGCTCCTATCTTTTGTAACAAAATCTCTCTGATTAAAAGTTCCATTCTCCCCCAAGTCTGTATCATCTGGTATGGGTAACACTGGAGAGATTTTGGAATGTTTGTCAATTAGCGGATCCTGTGACTCCACAATATCCGGCACCTGCAAGGTCATGGGGCCTGGAACTGAAGTAGGAATGTCCTCAAATTCCATCGCCTCATCTGTTTCTAACTCTAACTCTTGATGAAACCTGGGCCATGATGGCTGAGCCACAACAATTATATGGTAATATTATTAGTAATATTACATTTAATATACAATAAAACCCCGCTTGTCCGAGCCGCGCTTGTCCGAGCCTCCGTGCAATTCAAGCGGGTGAACGGGAGGGCCACAAAGGCCCTCCCCATTCACCTGCTCGCTGGCATGCATGTTGCTAGGTAGCTGGCTGGCTCCTTGGACACGCCGGGCGCTGGTGCTGCCGGCCCCTGGCGTGACGAAGGATCCGAAGCATGGGCGGGCAGGTGAATGGGGAGGGCTTTTGTGGCCCTCCCCCTTCACCCACTCAGTGGCTGGCCCAAATGCCCGCCGAAGAGAGAGGTTTCCTCTCCCTTCGGCGGGTGCTTGGACCCAGAGAAGTGGCAAGCTCCCCTGGATCCAAACCGCAGCCATGGAGGCTTCCCCTCTGTCGGCCGCAGCCTGGATTCAGAGGAGCTTGCAGCCCCTCCGGATCCAAGCTGCCTCCCAACGAAGAGGCCTCCCCTCTGTCGGGACGCAGCCTGGATTCGGAGGGGCTACAAACTCCTCTGGAGCCAAGCTGCCTCCCAACGGAGAGGCCTCCCCTCTGTTGGGACGCAGCGTGGATTCGGAGGAGCTGCAAGATAAGTATACACAATATAATATATATTTATAAATTATTGTAAATTATATATATATATATATATATATATATATATATATATACACGTATGTTTGTATATAAAATTAGCATAGCATGTTGCTATGGCACAGGAGACAAGATGGAACTATTTTCCTGGCTCTCAGGTTGGTATCATGTCTTCCTCCCCCCCCCCCCCCGGTTCCTCACTCTGGCAAGTGAGGAACGTTGTTGTTGAGCCTTTCATAGTTAATCAGCCTCTCCTCTCCCAACATCCCCACTGCCTTGGCACTATTTTTTTCATGAGAGCAGTCGCTCTAGTTGCAACAGTGTAGTAACGTGAGGCCGCGGACCATATATTATTTCTTGGGGACCACTGGTGGTCCACGGACCACGGGGGGGGGGGGGGGGGACTGCCATAGGGTGAATTCTACTCAAGTGACTTACACTATAAAATGAAAGGAATTGACATAAAAAAGGAACAGAAACATACACATTTTAAAAATAGCTTTGGATAGCAAGTCTATGCATAAGGAGCCCTTATACTTTAAAATTGCTTTTAGAAGATGCACATTTTACTGAATTCCACTTTAACACTCAAGAAATAATCCTGTTAAAAGAAGAAATGGACAGTGCTTTCAAGAAAATGAAAACAATGCAGAACCCTTTTAACAACCTGAAAATAATTCATTTTAAACCACTTCATCTGTATCATAAAGCAAACCACGTTTCAATAATGCAGATAAAATTTCAGAGTGATCTCCATTTAATTCTGAAGTGAGAAATAAAAAGTTAAATGTATACAGCCATTTTGAAAGCATGCCTTAAATGAATAAGAACATGTCTCAAATCCTACAAAACCTTCTTAGAAGACTATGACCTATGCAGGATATTCACAGTGATGCATTGTACTAAAATTACTACAGGACATCAGTATTTAGAGATCTTTTAATATTAATGTCCAGCAAATCTCCAAAAATCAAAATTATTTTATGGAAGAAGCTACAAAGAAGTGTACACAGTGAAAATATTCCATTTTTCAGTTGGTAAATTCAAAAGAAGTAATTTTGAAGAAAGACTGCATTGTCCGCCCACACACGAAATATCAATATAGGCATCACAATGTTTTTAAAGCACTGTATATGCTTCTAAAACTGAGAAGAAAATTTAATTCTTTCATGTTTTGACCACAAGGAAAGCATCTATTATCAACAATGCAGTTAATGAAGCAGTACTGATTACAGTTTCCATATTTAAAAGAGGCATTCACAAAACTGATAAATAAAACGCACCAGAGCTTGGTAAAGATCACTAGTTGAACCTTACTTATCTATGCACATCTGCCACACCACATTATCTTACTGTTTGAGCATCAATTTTGCATTTCAATGCAGCAGCTTCATCAGATTAATGCCCAAGACATTTCAGCTGTGTGGCACATAAGTAACTGGACATAGAGGAATATTATGCATGGTCTGTATCATTGACACTAAGCAAAGGAAATGTGATTAGTACCAAATTGCATGTGACAGGGGAATCGGAAAGCTGTCAAACACAATGACATGGATTCAGTATTTAGAAGGCAGAATGGGGAAAATAAAAGGAGCTGGCCAGTCTGGCACAGAGACAGCAATAACACAGAGCAGCTATGATAAATTAATTCATTTACTTATGAAAAATTAGAGGCTTCCACACGCAGCTCTCATTTATAATCCTGTCAATCAGGCTAAGTAAATAAAAAGTCTGTAAGATTCAACATACTGCACATGAGCAAAGGAGGGGAAAAATAATTTCTACACTTAATTTCAATATAATTTCTTGATATATTTTAGAAGCTCATTAGAAAGGGTCCTTTATAGGAGTCAAGAATACTGTGACATTAAACATTACCATTCATATAAACAGAAGACTTTGACAACATTGTCCCCCTGGAATGTCCACCTCACTCAAGGGGGCAGAAGCATGACATGCCAGAAAAAGATAAAAAATAGTATATCAATAACTATGTGTTGTTAGCAGCAGTAAGAATATCCTATCATCTCTGACAATTGTTCTGTGGTCTACCTTTCAAACAAAGGAGAATCACATTCTTTTGTAATTTCTAAATATTTATCTACCTAAAACTTACAGTCATATTGAAGACTGCTGTCCATTTGGTTTGAAAAGTTCTCAAGGCTTGTTTACACTGGCCCTATACCCGTTTCGACCAGATGTAGCTGTGGGATAGTCAGACAATGTACGGTGATTTCCAGTTGGTAATGTGAGGTAAAACTGATTAATCTGGCTTTACCCTATGTTAGGAGTTATCAGGGAATGCTCCAAAATTTTTGTGAACTCTGGAGCAATCTTGCACTCCAGTTCAGTGTGGATTGCTGGACCGATGCTAATCCGAACTGCTCCACTGTCCACATGGCTCCTGCCGTCCCTTTGCTCCTGCCATTGCTTCAGTTCTGGATTATAGTTTAACTGTCGATGACTCCATTCCTCTCCTGCGTTCCCTCAAATCTGACTAGAGAAGGAAATATATACATATCCACTATCACCCAAAAAATCAGAACCTGTAGTCACAGTAATATCTAAAAAGATGAAGCACATAAAATGAATTTTCATGTAACATGAAGATTTTATAGGTAGAGTACAGTATATAGATGTGTACTATTGGATTATATATAGATCAGGATTTTAATGAACATACATACATCTTTCACCATGCCTATATGTTTGCATAGGTGTCCATTCACCCATCCATGTGCATGGATCAAGTAGGAGCTTGGCTTTTATAATCGGACAAAAATTTTCAGTGAAATATCTTGGCCACATAAAAGAGATTTAAAATAACCCAGGAATCTGTAAATAATAATTTTAATCATAGTTCTTGTCATTTTGTAACTCAAATTGTAATATTATAAACAGGTCAGTTTAACAAAGCATTGCCCTCCTAAAGGCCCAAACATAGGAACCAATATACCTCAGCTAATGAATTAGATGTGTTCCTGTGCATTACTTCTTCAAAAGTTAATCCAGTACCAGAGCCAGAAATAATATGGAAACAATAGGGATAGTTCCCTACAAATGGCCAATTAATACCTTTGATAAGGTAAGATAAAATATTGTAGACAGAAATTGGCTAGAAGTATTAGGATTACATAATAAACTTAAACAAGGGAGATATGGAAGGAAAATAAAGGAAGAAGATAGGATGGAAGAGATATTTTTAAAACACAGAAATTAGAGAAAGAATTAGCAGGACTAATATACAAACTGATGGTCTAGGATGGTGAATATATAATAAAGACAATAAATAGCAGAAAGAAGTCACTGACAAGCCAAACAAGAGAGAGCGTAATTAAGGGGATCAACAAAATTAATATTGAAAAATATAAAGAACTGGAAATAAAGGTTTTATTAAAACGGTATAGGACCCCAGCCCAACTCTCATATATAATAAAAGAAATAAGTCCAATTTTGGTACCCAATAAAGGTTGGTATAACCAGGGCCAGCCCTAGGCAATTTATTTATTTATTTATTTATTTATTTATTTATTTATTTGCAGTATTTATATTCCGCCCTTCTCACCCCAAAGGGGACTCAGGGCGGATCACATTATGTACATATAGGGCAAACATTCAATGCCCATAAACACATTGAACCGAGACAGAGACAACAGACAAGTGTAAGCAAACCGTATTTTGGCGCCCCCCCCTCCCCAAATGCAGTGAGAGTGGAAGAAGACAGCCATGGAGATTTCTCCAAAGGGTCGGGTCTTGGCTGGAAGGAGGACTTTCCTCCCTCCGGCCAAGGCCCAGCCTAGGGAAACACAGGGCTCGCTGCTTCTTAGCAACACACCTGTTGCACTCCAAGGCAGCGAGAGCACTGGAAACCAAACAGAGACCAATAATCATATAATATAGTTATTGAAACAATTATAAATTCAGTAAAGAATAAGTGGAAAGGATGAGTGAGCAGTAATCCTTTACGATATGGTATGAATTAGTCCAAAAAGTTGAAGAGATATGTCCAATATTATTGTCCAAAGTCCAGAAACCGAAACATGCTCAAAACTGTTGGGAAGTTCTTGAGCGGGGAAACAAGAAGAAAGCAGGAGTGAATAACAAAGTCCAAAGTCACTAGGAAGTCTTTGATATCAAGGCAGGCACCACGAATTGTTCACAGTGTAAGATGCTTTTATGGAACTTAGATCTAATCACAGCGAAGGGAAACCAACTCCCCAAAGGTTCCCAAGGGAATCTCCTATTCATTATCCCCTCTAGATGCCAAACGTTGACTCCTTCAAAGCTCCTGTTTTTCTGATCTCTGGCGATGCAAAAACTCCCTTCTGTTAAAGGATACATTCCCTGGGGAACTCGGGACATCTGCTTCTACCATGGGAGTAATGTTTTCAGTATCTCTCCCAATTAAAGAAGCATCGGAGCTATCCACAGCTGGGATCTGTAATTGAAAGGCGCTCGGAGAACTGGGCAAAAGGTCAGAATAAGCTTCATCCTGGTCAAAGTTCATTTCTGAATCAGGTTCAGAACCCAAAGGTGGCTGGGATATAACAGCACCTTGCATTTCCTCAAAATGCCGGGCCTTGGCCAGAGGGAGGAGTTTCCTCCCTCCGGCAAAGGCCCGGCCTAGGAAAACCTGAGGTGTGTTGCTGTTTCCTAGAACTTTTGTTTGCCTGCCTCTCTCTCTCTCTCTCTCTCTCTCTCTCTCTCTCTCTCTGGGCACTTTACCAGGCACCTCAATAGTGCCCCAGGGGATTGGCGCCTTATGCATTTGTGTACTTCGCTTACTGGTTCAGCTGTCCCTGGGTATACCCATATGTGGTGGGAATGTTCAAAAGTCGAAATAATTGGAAAAAATAATAGAAAAAATTGGAAAAAAATGAAAAATATTTATAATACCACTGATGTTAATGGGAGTGTTGGGAAATTATAAGATTAATATGAAAGAACAAAAACTGTTTGAAATGATGATTCTAGCAGGACAAGTTGTAATAGCCTAGGGATGGAAAAATGAGGGGGGGGGGGGAAGGACTATAGAAAATCGGAATAACTATATTTATGATCAGGTCTAATCTGAAATCATAGCATATGCAATTTGGGAAAATATACAAGAGAATAAAACAGAAAAAAAATAAAAATAAATGGAAGACATATGAAGCCAATTTAAATATTGTACAGAAATTAAGGAAATTGTGTGATGGTTAAAATAAAGACATAGGGTAAATATGTGGTTTGAGGGAAGGGTGATGGGGATAGGGATGAGGGGTCTAAACAATTTAAAAATGTCATCAAAGAGAAGGTTGTATAAAAAAGAAAGTGCAAACAAAAGAAATGTTACATGAAAATAAAGTGTGTATAAGTACGAGCACCAACGAAAACGAAGTGTAAGCAAGATGTTGTAATACTGAAACAATAAAAAATATTGTGGGAAAAAAGTTCCCTATATAATCTTAAAAAGCACTCAAGTGTTAGCAAACCTTTTCTTCAAATCTAACAATATGCATAATTGAACGAAACAATTAAGCCAGGAAAGCCTTGTTTCAGGCAAACTCTGGAGTACCCTCCATTTTTTCCTAATCCAGGTTACACTATGTTATTTACCAGAAGAGCAAAAATGTCATGTGGACAGCTAGGAAGGAACTCATACAGAGTAGAGGTTATAATGCCATGCAGATGAGACCAAAGAAGTTAGACTCAGGAGTCATCTATTTTTGCGGCTACTTATCCAGTCAAAAATGCTTCCCAAAATGCCCAATATACCTTGTCAGAGTCTCTCCAGTTCCATTGCTCACTAGCTCCATACCTCTGACAAAAATTTCATATTAGTGAGAAACAGTGATATTATAAGTAGTTTAGAAACAAGAAGGTTTTGGGTAATGGGTAACATATTGCATCTGACTGAATCTAAGGTGCACTTTTTCCCATTTAAAGGTCTTCAGAAATGGGGTGTGTCTTAGATTGATTAGATTTTCTTCTTAAACCTGGCAGATTATTTTTCCTAATACTGTGATAGCAGTTTTCAGTTGCAGTCAGTTTTTTTAAAAAAAAAGACATATTCAAACAATAGCTTATAAAGAAGATGAGTCATGCACAGCTAGTGCATACATCTTACCAGGAGCACATTTATAAGATGTCTCCTCCCATTATCTTCACTCAAACACAAGTTAGAGCACACGTCTTATCATGAGCAAAAGCCCACTATTTTATCTAAACATTATTTCAAAAATGGCAATTCCACACAGATACACACATGGCATGAGGATGTGAAAGTAATACCATTCAGGGCAATATTTGGACCTTGGGCCACATTTGTCAACCACTTAGCAAGTAGACAAATGAACAAGAAAATGGTTGGAAACAGAAATAAAACGTGCTCTATATCAAAGAAGGATCTGGCTGTATTCTTCAGACCACAGGCATGTACACTGAATTTTCTGACCATCATTTTAAATCTGTCTACACAAAACTAGCAAACAAGATTCATAGATATTAGCCTGCAACAATTTTTATCTAATGCATAACTTAGTTTTAGATACTATGAGACAGGCAATTATAAATGGCATTTTGACTCACGATGTTACAGAACACAATCAATCACAGGCTTTAAAATTAGATTTACCAGCAATCTTAATCTGTACTGCCAAATTTACAGCTGATAGCTATTTTTCCACTTATGTGACAAATACACATTTGCATATATGGATTGTTCATATGGAAAGCATTCCAGCAAAACACAAATCCAAGCATCTGGAATAATATATTCTTTATTTAAAAAAAATGCACCATAAGAATTATATTATTGTGGGAAGCTTTAAAACTAAACTTAGCAAGTTATTCAAGTCTCGGGAGTCTTCCTACTAAACAGCTGCTCTGGTACTCTGGGAAAATATTTTCAGTTTCAAGAAGTTGATATTGCAGAAAGGTGATATTGCGAACATTAATATTTTAGTTAATGTGGCTCTTATGTCCTTGGTTCAAATACCAGGAGCAGCAAAATACATGTCCTTGGTGAGAACTGTTCCTGCTCTTAAGAGAAGGTATCAAGTGTGTGTGTGTGGGGGGGGGGGGGGAGTGGACAAATTATGACACAACCAAAACAAAATCACCTAAAGTGTCTTAGTAATCTATGTATATGCATAAAACTGGTATAATTTCTTGCCAAATTTTTTGTTGACTTCTCCAGTTACCAGGGATGGAACCCACAAATACCCACAGATTCATACGTAACTTTTCAAAGTTATGTACATAGATACGTGTCAACCATATAATTACAAATGTGTGCATCATAAGATTTATCAATGCTTCCTATTGTACACAGTTGCTTCTCTTTATCCATGAATTCTGCAGGAAAAAAAGCCTTTGTTTTCTTTCATGGTTTCAAAATTTCCAGGAAATTGCATCTCTAACTCCTCTTCTAGATTTCTAGTTATAATGATGGAATGTGGTTTATCCATCGCATGCATATCAAATTTGATATGATATGCTGTTAAGTATACTGCTGATAGTAAAATAGGGAGGAACTAAAACTGACTCAATATTGTTACTTTAGGAACATAAATACATTGTATGCAAATTTGACATAGAATTACTATATATAGTTTAATAAATACATTAATCACAATTTGAATTTAGTTTTTCAATTTATTTATTGGCTACAAATATCCATATGTAGGGGGAAGTCACTGGAGATGATAGTAATATGGAGGCGTTAGGTATGGTGTGCACAGTTGTTCCATGTTTGACATTATTTTATGTCCCCTAAAATAATAAAGTCTCATGTAAGGGTTGGTTTTCTGTTCTCTTCATACTTTCAAGGCAGAGAACTCATTGGGATAGGATGGCCTTGGCTTACCATGGGAGTAATTAGAAGACATAACCATGTTAAAACTCCTGGGGAAAACAGGTGTGATTGGTTAAGGTGTTGTACTGGGCAACACATAGCACTCTGACTTGGGAAGATACGAACCTTTACATATCAGCCTAAAAACTGAAACTCGTTGCAGGCTGATAGCTGGGAAGGGGCTACATGCTGGCCAAAACTGGGATCTTCCAGGGGTCCCCAGCAATTAACTGAGAAAACATGTTTGGTTTGTACTCCTTTTCTATGATTATATTATTATACCTGCTTCTCCAATACATTTCTTTCTTGAGCTGGAAACCACTTGAGTGCTTATTGCCTACAGATCCAAAGAAAAACTAACCTTTACCTTTGGCAAAACACTGCATTTCACCACATTGCTTTCGCTACCGAGTAATGCACTCCCTCTTGTGAAGATCACAGATTTGGGTTTTTTCTTTCCTCACGTATTACTCACGCCAATATTGTCACTCTCTTCATTGAGTTGAGTTCAAAAGCAGTGGGTGAAGAGAGTGAAGACAATTTTCATCTCTGGTCCTCCTATGTCCATGGGCACAAGGTGCACATGAGAACAAGGAATTCCTGGGAGGAATGGCAGCACCCACTGAAGAGGCTCAACAAAATAAGGCCCTGCTAGACAAGATCTTACAAGAAGAGAGGCCCCATTCTGCCTGTAACCATCCTCTACAGTATTTATTTATTTATTTATTTATTTACAGCATTTATATTCCGCCCTTCTCACCACGAAGGAGACTCAGGGCGGATCACATTGCACACGTAGGCAAACATTCAATGCCTTTTAACATAGAACAAAGACAAACAAACATAGGCTCCGAGTGGGGCTCGAACTCATGACCTCCTGGTCAGAGTGATTCATTGCAGTTAATTGCACTGGCTTGCTCTCCCGTCTGCGCCACAGCCCGGGCCCGCCTCCACTATCCCCCACAACGGATTTATAGAAAAGCTATTTTCTTTGCACCCCAATTTTCCAACAAAAAAGGGATAAAAATGTGACAATTACATGATGAACTACAGTACAACTGTAAGCTCCTTCCAAACTGGAAGGACTACCTGAACCGAACTGAACTGAACTACCTGAAGTATTTTTTACTTTTGCGATCATGGCAAAAAAATAAAAAAAAATCCAGTAAAAACAGAAGAAACATCAACAGCTCGTAAAATAAAATAAAATATTTTTTCATTCTGGAGTCCTCCAAACTGGCCCAGGTGGACATAAAAGTCATTTCTATAATATGAAAAGAATGAAAAGGCAAGCTCCAGGAATGGCAACCCCCTGGTATTGTATTCTTCCTGTTATTTAATCTTTAGAGATAATTTTGGAGGACAAACTGTATTAACTACTTCTAAATATTTCATTTACCATTCATGTAAATCGTTTTGAAAGCAATCTCCTGCTTCTTGGCAGAGGGTTGGACTGGATGGCCCTTGAGGTCTCTTCCAATTCTATGAATCTATGTTTTGGAGGACACAAAAAGTTGGTACAAAGGGGAAATGGCTACACTGAATAACAGTTGACAGTGTGGCAAAGGTACATGTGAGGATGGTCTGTGCTGATTTTTCAGCCAGAAAAGATTAGCAATGGTTTGTTTTGATAGCATTTAATGTGGGAAAAATAATATCCGCAATTTGATACCTTTTTTTGTAATTTTCTCCCCCTGTATATCTTGTGGGAAATGGACATTGTTGGACAATTTTTCAACCCATACTGCATAATTAGAAAGCTCATTCTTTGTGTTAGGTCAAAAGGAATGCCTACCATATGCTTTGTGGCTAATACCTCTGTAGTTTTTTTAAAATTAAAAATGAAAGCCAGAATCCTCTTGATGGTCTTGTTATAGCAGGAATAGAGATGTGAGAGCACATTTCCTTTTCCTCATTTTTGCCCATCTGTCTAAATGTAAAAATAACAAAGTCTTGGGGTTGTTTTCCTTTATTACTAAACAGTCTAGTTAATGAAGAAAATGCATATGAAAATTTCAAGATTTTCACCAGTGATCTAATTAATGACATTTATTTATTTTTACGAACTTAATAACTATAGTTAAATTATTTTATGTATGTGTCAAAGTATTTAAGTAAATACATCTATTACTGTTTATTTTTGATATAGCCCCAGAAGATGACCAATTATTTTGTATACTGCCCAAAAAGCATTGGGCTTTTAAAAGAATACATTCAGTATATTTACAAACAAAGAAATATGATTCTCTTTTTAAATGCAGTGGTCTACTTATGCCAGCACACAGAGTGACACACTGATGGTAGAGAAGGAAAAAAGGCATGACTGTAAGGAAAACTAAACAAAGCAGTGCTCCATGGCAGCCTCCCAAAATATTTTGTCATTGAGGATGCACTCCAAAATCAGAGACTCTTTCATACTGCCCTGTTGTTACACTACAATCCCACTTTAACTGCCATGGCTGCATTCTATGAAATCCAGAGCTTGGCAGTCTTGTCAGAGGCACCAGAGAAGATCCCTGGCTGGGTCTCCCTAAACTACTGACACCAGGGTCAAAGTGCTATAACCAGATATAAGACAACCCTCTTATCCAGAGAGTGGATAGCCATGATTTCACATCATCATTTACTTCAAAGGATATTCCCTCCCTGGAAGTCTTTGTGGGCATTGCTAGGTGCAATTCTGTACATGCCTCTGTTCCAACTATAGTCAGAATGTAGGGTTCACTATTAGCAATAGATTCAGGCATTCCCACATGGATACAGGTATTGCATTGTAGTGTAAAAGTGATACAGGTATCTGCCAAACAAGCCTAGCGACCCCAACCCGCCCCCCACCAAATAACAACAGGTTAGCATAGTGCACCATGAGATTTCTGGCTACAGTTTTTGCGCCTATTTTACTTATGGTTGGTCATAAAATTTGCCACAGCACATTTATTAGAAATTTGTACTGCCTACCAAAAGCTACACTAGAGAAGCTACCTGCTTAGAATTAGGGCCATAAGGATGGAGAAATAGAAAATGTGAAAAAGAGTACAGCATGAAATAACCTTGAAGAAACTATCGCTGGATTTCTGATATACCTTGGAAAGAGCCCTGAGCCCTGAACAGGAACAATTCTATTTTGGTTAGCTTGACCACATCAAAGGAAATGTTTTTGAAACCCTGTTTGTTCCATATAGCGAAAAAAAACAATATTTTGTTACATAGCGCAACAACTTTTTAATGCTATCTGGAGGGGAAAATAGTCTTCATTGCTTTTTGTCTAATTGGTTCCAGTTCTTCACATCTGCCAAATGACACATTCTGATAATATCAAAGGGGGCTACCAAGCAGGAAGCAAAACAGCAATACCACCACTCCATCCCAGCTTTGTTAACATGTATTAAAATATTTCCCTGAAGCTGGTGAAAGGTCTCTCTCGTTTCCAACTGCCACTGCTATAACCTATGTACTCATGTATAAGTCTAGAAATCTTAGTCAAATATCAGCCCAAAAAACCTGGGTCAGTATGATTACAACAGCTTAACTATTATCAAAAATTGAATCCTCATTTTGTCTGTGTAGAGTGGCAAAAGACAAGGAGTCAGTTCATCCCAGGAGTACCTAAAGGAAACTTTCTCCATCATGTGCCACTTCTAGTCTTTTTGAATGCCTGCGAGCAGAAATGGCCATGGTAACTAGGTTCAGCTGGTGCTTTCTCTCCTATGCAGAATGACCTTTAACTTATCCACAGCCCATAACAAAATCAGTAATTTTGGTCCCAAAACCTTGCCATTGACTTATACATGGGTCAACTTATATAAATGAGAATATAAAGTAGCTTCCTGACCTTCATCCTCTTCCCTACTATCATCCATTTTTAGCAAAAGGCCTTAACCTTTCACCTTCCTTTCTTTCCCCCCATTTTCATTACAACTGAGTTTAACATACATTGCAGGAGCTGGACTGACTGACTTACAAAGGAATTGATTTGTAAACGAAAGCCAAAGCAGACATTTCAATTGCCTACTTTTAATAATCATGAGTGACATTTCCAATAATTATTTATCTACAGATAAGACAATTGGACATTTTAAAATCTATGCAGCATGATCCACTTTCCCACTTTTCTATGAGTATATCTCCCTAGTTCCTCACAGTCGATCTGCAAACAGTACCTTTAACATACTCAGAAAAATCTCTACAGCAATGATCAGATGCGATTTTTGCAGATAAGTAGAACTGTTTTCAGCCCTCCCATGTCACACATATCTATAAAACACACACACTGCATATGTACCTGTATAAGAAACATTTTATAGCATCGGAGACAGATGGTAGACCATCAGGATTTAAAAACAACAACAAGCCAAGCAGCCAAAATAGTCCTTCTTAATGTGCTTAACATTACAATCATGGAGGTGCTGAGTAACATTAAAATTATTTAAACTGTAATACATAGTGGCTACAGGCACTACCGCTAAGTTTTAGGACATCTTGTGTTCTTCCCAAGCCTGAGGTATAAATATTCAATAGTATTCCTGTACCTTTGTATTTTATGAAGGAAATAAAAAAAGGCTTTTTGAACAAAATCACTGTTTAAAGTTATCAGCATAAGACAAGTAAGGAATATTATTATTATTATTATTATTATTATTATTATTATTATTATTATTATTATTATTATTATTGACAGCAAACAAGACAGATATGCTGAATTTTGTATCACAAAATCACAAGTCAAACACTTCCCAAGCGTTTATGACTGTGTGATGTATTTTTGGATGATGCGCGCAGATCCCAATAAGGTGGCCTTTTGCAGTTGGTAGATCGTAATTTTGTCAATGTCTATTGTTTCCAAATGCCGGCTGAGATCTTTTGGCACGGCACCCAATGTGCCCATACCCACCGGGACCACCTGTACTGGTTTCTGCCAGAGTCCTTGAAGTTCGATCTTGAAGTCCTGATAGCGGCTGAGTTTTTCCTGTTGTTTTTTGTCAATCCGACTGTCACCTGGTATGGCGACATCAATAATCCAAACCTTTTTCTTTTCCACAACTGTGATGTCTGGTGTATTGTGTTCCAGAACTTTGTCAGTCTGGATTTGAAAGTCCCACAGTATCTTTGCATGCTCGTTTTCCATTACCTTTGCAGGTTTGTGATCCCACCAGTTCTTTACTGCTGGCAGGTGGTACTTAAGGCATACATTCCAATGAATCATTTGGGCCACATAGTTGTGCCTCTGTTTGTAGTCTGTGCAATTTTCTTACAGCAGCTGAGGATATGATAATGGTTTCGTCAGCTTCCTTGCACAGTCTGCATTTTGGGTCATCAGCTGATTTTTCGATCTTGGCCTTAATTGCATTTGTTCTGATGGCTTGCTCCTGGGCTGCAAGGATCAGGCCTTCTGTCTCCTTCTTCAGGGTCCCATTTGTGAGCCATAGCCAGGTCTTCTCCTTATCAGCTTTTCCTTCAATTTTGTCAAGGAACTTTCCATGCAATGCTTTGTTGTGCCAGCTGTCAGCTCTAGTTTGTAGTGCTGTTTTCTTGTACTGATTTTTTGTCTTCTGTGCTTTGAGGAGTTTCTGATTTTTTACTTCAATCAAAGCAGGTTCTTCACTTTGCTTTACATATTCTGCCAGGGCATGTTCTTCATCTTTGACTGCTTGTTTTACTTGCAAGAGTCCTCTGCCACCAGATCTTCTAGGCAGATATAGCCAGTCAACATCACTGCGAGGGTACAGTGAATGATGAATGGTCATGAGTTTTCTTGTTTTTCTGTCCAAATTGTCCAGATCTACCTGTGTCCAGTTTATGACGCCAGCAGTATATCTTATGACAGGTATGGCCCAGGTGTTTATGGCCCTGATGGTGTTGCCTCCATTGAGCTTGTTTTTGAGAATTTTTCTGACCCTTTATGTGTATTCTTTGCTGACCAGTTTTCACATGTTCGTGCTTGATGTTGCCCATCTGTAATATGCCCAGATATTTATAGGCCTCTGTCTGGTGGCATTTTATTGTTTGGCCATTAGGCATATTTATGCCCTCATTTTCAATGATTTTTCCCTTCTTCAATGCCACTGTTGAACATTTGTCCAAACCAAACTCCATGCTGATATCACTGCTAAAAATTCGGACAGTGTTAGTCAGAGACTGAATTTCAGTTTCATTTTTCCCATACAGCTTCAGGTCATCCATGTACATCAGATGCGGAATTTTGTGAGATTTCTTAGATGTTTGATAGCCGAGATTTGTTTTTTGTAAGATTGTTGACAGAGGGATCATGGCAATAATGAAAAGCAGAGGGGACAATGAGTCTCCCTGGAAAATTCCTCTTCTGATGTTGACAAGTCCATAGATTTCATTTCCAACAAACAGTTTAGTTTTCCAGTGCTCCATCATGTTTTCAATAAAAGCGCCAACGTTTTTACAAATCCCGATGGCATCCAGGCACTTGATGATCCAGCTGTGTGGGAGTGTGTCAAAGGCCTTTTTGTAGTCAATCCACGTCATGTGAATATTAGCTTTTCGGTTTTTACAGTTCTCCAGAATCATTTTGTCAATTAATAACTGGTCTTTTGTGCCCCTGCTTTTCTGTTTGTTGCCTTTTTGTTTATCTGGTAAGATTTTTTTCTTCAAGATAATCTTGAATTCTGTCAGCTATGATGCCAGTCAGTAGTTTAAATATAGTGGGAAGGCACGTTATTGGCCTGTAGTTTCCTGGTGCTGCTCCTTTTGCTGGATCCTTTTGTATCAGGTATGTTCTTCCAGTTGTTAGCCATTCACTGATACTTCCTTTCTGCAGCATCTCATTGAATTGTTGGGCCATTTTTCCATGTAAACTAATCAGATATTTGAGCCAAAATCCATGAAGTTGATCACTACCAGGTGATGTCCAGTTCTTGACTTTTTGCACTCATTTGCTGATCATTTCAGTTGTTATTTCCATCTGTTCCATTTTGTTCTGTGAGAATTTTCTTACAAACTCCTTTATCCACCCAGCGTTTTTGCTGTAGTTCTTATTATTTTCCCAAAGCTCTTTCCAGAACTTTGTTGTTGCAATTTTCTCTGACTTTATGGTTACTGTGTCTGTTGTTTGGTTCAGACTCTGGTAGAATCGTCTTTGGTCTGATTGAAACAATTGATTTTGTCTGTACTGGATGATTCTGGCTTCATATCTTTCAATTTTTCTAGCTGTTGCTGTAATTTGTTCTTTCACGATTTCCAAAGCTTTTTCAATTTTTTTCTGGTGTTTAGCCAGTACTTTCTCATCAGGCATTACTTGATTTTGTCATTCTTCAGTTTCTTCTCTTTCATATTTTTCAGGTTACTTGCATCTGACCTAAGATTTTTGATTTTCAACTCTAGCCTGACCTTTCACTTTGGTTTTCCAGTTGATTTTTTTGGGGGGCTGCCTTGGTTGTAGGAGCCCAAGCTCTTCTGTTACTATCACTGCTGTACTGTAGGCAAACTGGTTTGTTTGTTCTGGACAGTGGAGAGTACTGTATTCATATCTTTCATGAGAGGCGCCAGGTGTCTCTTGGGCACTGTTTTTAGAGTTGGGAGCCAATTTCTTATTGCATTTGCTGCAGCATGTGCCATGATTTTGTCCTTGAGCTCTTGTTGTCTTGCTGTCAAGGTTCCTGGTGGTTCAGCAAGTGCTTCAAGTGCTGGTTCTTCAAATTCTTGCAAAAGCTCCACACTTTCTTCTGGTTCAATCTGTTCCACCATTCTAAGTGTTGCTGGAGTCTCTGCTGCTGTCTGTGCTGTGGTCTGATGGTAATTTCCTTAGCAGATTTTCTGATTTTTTTCAAGTTCAACTTCACTGAACACTTCATTTCTGATTATGAATCTTCGTTGGTCAGCCAGTTGGGGTTCTGTTATCTGTGAGTCAGGGTACTCTTGCTTCCACAGTTGATGCATCCTTTTTTGGTAGCCACGCTTTTGAGGTTCAGAGGTGGTGGTGGTGGTGGTGGTGGTGGTGGTTGTTGTTGTTATTATTATTATTATTATTATTATTATTATTATTATTATTATTATGTTTTCTCCAAAATAATATTCAAGCTCACCAAAGTTTAGCATGTTACGATTTAAAAGTTAATTTATCACTCACTAGCTTTTGAAAGTGAGCTGCTGCTGTTATTCTTTCCTAAGAATAAGTTGTTATGCTACACATTACTATGAATTTTAACCAGGATCCTACATTATCAGATGTAACTATGGTGATATAGTTTTTTCATCATAGTTACCATGTCTGACCCTTTTGGTAGCAATTCAGTGTTTTCAATGTGCTGTAGACTGGGGCACTGGGAATGGCATTTGCAGTGTTCTCCCAGTTTGACAACATTGAGAACAGGCAGTTGGGAAAACTCTACAGAGTTAGTGTGTCATATTTGGCCATTAATGACTATACACATACATTTCCAGCAGTTATAAGATTGTAAGTCTCATTTACAATATGTAACTACTGAAATTTTATCATGTTTTTAATGCACTTAAAAATACAAAACCGGACAAAATACCTCTGAAGCAATCCCTTGTGAACATTTTAAAAGTACTGTAAGCAGTAAACTTTTCTCATTCCATTAAAAAATATTATTTGCAGTCATCATACTTTAAAAAGTAACTGTATTAAAGGTAAAATCTTTATTTGTAATAGTTAACTTCAAACCTCTGGCTTTCCTTGTACATTCCAAACTATACCTGAATGCAGAGAGAAGCCTTTTCAACTCACAAAGTAATTTAATTAATATATTTGTCACATTCAGTGTAAATATGGAAACTGTAAAATACTTTAATCACTTACTTTAATTTAAAAGAAATTACAGACTATGGGGTATGTTTTTCTCTAACAACTTTTTCTACTAACCCATCAAGGATATAATTTTTTTCAGGTGCGCAAAATCTGATCTCAAACAGTACAACTGACAAATCTGGTCAAAATGTGTACTTTGAGCATTGCTCAGACAGCACTAAATTAAAAAACATATCAGAAGCAATTTCAATCTGAAATGCATTTTCCATACGAAGAGCAGACGCAAAAAAAAACAAAACACAATACCATTAACCATCAAAGAAAGGTCTTTCCGAATCCTAGGCTTTTAAGAACTATTAATGCTAGAATTGTTACATTTAACAGTGGCATTACTATCCTTTCTAATGAAGCACTGCTCAATTACCTTACTGTGTTGGCATGTTTTGTCTTATTAGTTTAGACTTTTATTGTTGCATTATAGAAACATATTACTTTCTTGGCTAACATGGATAGTAAATTTATTGTGATGTTGCAGGGTAGAAAATTATGTAAATAATATTTGTGTTTGTAGTATCACAGAGCCTACTATCAAGCAAAACACATTTCATGTATTCAACATATACTGATGTTGCAGGATATAGATTATGTAAATAATTACAAAATACAATAAAAAAATTCTGGGTACACTACCCTGGTGAACAATCTGCCGCCCCTTGAACCCTTTGGAGCTTCTGAACAGTCTTCAAAGGCAACTCCACACAGAGCACATTTTAGTAGTGTATTTGGGATGTAACAAGGGCATGGACTACCGTGGCCAAGTCTGACTTCTCAAGGTACAGGTGCAACTGGCACACAAGTTTTAATTGTGCAAATGCTCCCCTGGCCACTGCCAAGACCTGGAGTTCCAGGCTCAATGATGAATCCAGGAGAACACTCAAGATGCGAACCTGTGACTTCAGGGGAAGCACAAACTGAAAGCCTATACCCTGTTCGGCCTTCTGACTGACTAGGAGAACCGATGATACTGCTAGGAACACTTTTCAAAAGATCACAAACAATGTTCGGGCTCTTGAATCAAAGCTAAAACAATGTACATAATGTACTTGTGGTCTTTTAATCTTGGCCATGGTAGTCCACGTTCTTGTTGCACTCTATGTGGAGTTGCCTTTGAAGACTGAAATCGCCAAAGAAGAATTCAAATGAATAGCCAACTCCTGTAGGGAAAAAGTTTGCAAGGCTAAAGCGGAAAATGAGCTCAGGCTTGCCAGGGACATTAAATACAATAAAAAGGGCTTCTTTGCTTACACCAATAGGAAAAGGAAGAACAAGGAGGTGATAGGGCCTCTGCGAGGAGAAGATGGAGTAATGCTGACAGGGCATAGGGAAAAGGCAGAACTACTTAATGCTTTCTTTGTCTCAGTCTTCTCACAAAAAGAAAGCCATCCTCAACCTCAGCAACATGGAGTGGATGAAGGATTGGGGGAAATCCAACTCCAAACAGGGAAACAAGTTGTTCACAATACCTGCTCCAAAGGGCCACCTCGCCGGACCGGGAGGTGGCTTGCACTGGGGCTTAGATGGCTGCTGCTCCAGGCTACCTAGCCAGACTGGGAGGTGGCCTGCACTGGGGATCACCATTGCCACATCCTCAGGGGTCGCCTTGCTGGACCGGGAGGTGGGCTCCACTAGAGATTGACACCACCGCTGCTCCTGAGAGGCCACCTTGCCAAATCAAGAGGCGGCCTCCACCGGGGATTGGCACCGCCACTGCTCCTAAGGGGCTGCCTCACTGGAGTACTGCAAGATGGCAGTGAGGCAGCAGGAACTGTGATTGTTTCCATTGTCTTTGCTCAAGCTGCACAAAGAAGGAGGAAGCTCGGGAGGGAGTTGCACAGCACTCCTTTCCAGCATTGTGGTTGTTTCTTTGTCCTGGAATGTGCCTACCACTGCCTTGCTGGTCCGCCACCCCGCCGAACCGGGGGATGGCTTGCAGTGAGTGTCAGGACTCAGGCTGCAGAGCACCAATAACCATGCGCAGAGGCCAGAATCTATCTAATATCTTTATTAAAGGAATATATAAAGTCAGTAAAAACAAGTGTAGAATATAGTTCAGGAGTAGACCTTTCAGGAAAGGTCAAATATAGTCCAGAAAAACAATGTCCAATATGTGATATTAAAGTCCAAAGTTATAATCCACTTCACCGAAACACACACTATTTGGCAAGCAATAGTGTGGGGAATTGTCCATAGTCTTTGAGGCTTAAAGTAAATCCGAAGGAAACTGGGAAACAAGGCTTGAATCTGAGAAGCAAGGTCCGTGGTTTAAAACGCAAGGCAAGGCAAGAATTGAGACTTGGCAAGAACCAACTTGAAGCAAGGCAAACATGAATCAAGAACTGAGTCCATAGAAGTCCAAGGTACAAGGCTGGGCTGGAAACTTGATCCGGGATCTGGGAACTGGAGTACGAAGTCTACACACGATCTCACTCCTCAAGCCGACGAATTGACTCCGCAAGGATTCCTTGCGGCCAAACACCTATATAGGATCTTGTTTTCCCGCCAAAGAACACTTTCTCTGGGGAACAAGAAACGAAACCTATTCTGTGTCCAGATGCAAGACTCCTTAAACTTTCCCAAGGGAAACAGACTTAATCATCTAATTGTCTGGCAGCTATCCTGGCGCTCCGGCGAGTCGCCTCCCGAGCGCTTCTATCTTGATTATAATAAAGACGGCGAGAAAATGGGGGAGATTCCTGCTCAAGGCTTGTTTGGCTGACTTCTTGTGGGCAAACATCTTGCAGCTGCAAGGGCTCCAAATCCGGCAGAAATGGTGGGAAACCCAAGTTTTCCTCTTCATCTGCCACAACAGTACTAGGAACGGGACTACATGGCCCATGAGTCATCACAGTGAGTGCCTTCCCCGCGGCTCTTCCTTTTCCCACTTGCCGCCCTCCGCTGCCTGTCAACTTGGCAGAGAACAGACAGACTGTAGACTCTCCATCTTACTAGTCTGTCGATTGTCTTATTTTATTATATTTTATTTCAAATTTATTTTCATTATTTAATGTTCTGGGTCTTTCTGTTTTGTTTAGTGTTAGATATCAGCTATTTCCGGTGAAGGAAGGAAGAGTGGTTAGATGAAGCAAGGCCCAATAAGGGAATGAGATAGCATATGCATTTCCCTATGTGCTAACTGTGTGGATTTTGGTGGGTTCTGGTAGGTGAGTGAGAGTTAGAGTAAGTGAATATGATTATAGGTTGAAAGTATATAAAATAACAGAGAGTTTGAAGGGAAGTTTCTAGGAAAGATAGAGATAGATGGTTCTTGAAGGCTGAGTTTAGAAAGGGTTTAGAGTGGTACTATCTGACGGTATTATGAAAGTTAGAAAATGAATCAGATTGAAGCACATAAGAATAATGAACTGCCCCAGATTTGCGGTCTCTTGGGAAAACCATTTAGCCTCGTTCTAGCCCAATTGGCAACTTTAAACGAGAAAATAGATCATCTTTTTAAAGGGATTGGTGAACTATCCCACACAACATGATATTTTGGAGGAAGATAATATTACAGCTACCAGAGATCAATTGGCCACTAGATTTGGATGGGGATGGGGAGGATAGGCAACAAAATTGCAATAATGAAGTAACGTTGAAAAATGAGGGCGGTCAAAAAGGGATTGGAAGGGCTGGGCATTAGACTTGGGAGTTCGGAAGGAAATTGCTAATGTAATGCCGGAGTCAGATTTTTGTTCCTTGGACACTGCGCACCATCACCAACATGTCTTCCAACCGGAACAAGTAGCACTTGAAATCAGAAACTCACGGTTAAATCGGTGTAGATGGACCTCAAAAAGAGCGGTCCAGAGGTCCATGGCCCAAATTTTATCTAGGAGCCTAGCAGAAGTCAAGATCAAGACCAGCACTTGGCTATATAAGGACTTTCAATCCTGTGACTGCTCTTTACGCCTCATTACCACCTTTGGACCCTCGGATTCACCCTCTTATAGTTGACCTAGAAGCACATTCCCAAGCCCCAACTAGATTCAGGGAAAATAGGACACATAACTCCCTGTGTAGGACGTCCCTTCCTTTAGATCTCCATCTAGATATTCCCACCCAACCCATTCCAGCTTCCCGGCCACAAACTCAGACTTGGTTTAGTACTGCAAATTCCCCTGATAGCTTCCTCCCACCCCTATGCTTAGACACTAGCTTAGTTAGGATCCTCTGTGGCTCTCTGTTTTTAGAGAGCTGAGTAGGGCCTTTTAACAATACTTTCATTGAGTCTGTTTCTGTGGAGAGTGGAGCCCGGGGTGGGGTGGGGGACCATTGAGGTTGTGTGGGTGAGGAGGAATGACGGTCACCGGTTTCCCAGGGAGTAGCACAACAGAGTCCTTGTGACCCTGGAGAAGATAGGTGTGGTAGCCTCCAGGGCAGTCCCCTTGGGCTGAAGGTCCTGCTGCTTAACACCAGATCTGTCAATGGTAAGACATCAGTCATCCAGGACCTAATTCTGAATGAACTGGCAGATCTGGCCTGCATCACCGAGACCTGGTTGGATGAGCTGGGCAGGGTAAATCTCACCCAGCTGTGTCCTCCGGGTTTGGAGGTGCATCAGCAGGCCAGGCCCGGGGGACGGGGAGGTGGGGTAGTGCTTGGAGACTTTAGCATCCATGCTGAGGCCACTTTAACAGGTGCAGCTCTAGACTTCATGGCCGCCATGACGACCATGGAGCTATCCCATATAATATCGGGTCCCACTTATCAGGCAGGGCATACACTCGACCTAGTTTGTGTTGCAGGTGACAGTTTGGTCACTGTGGAAGAGCTAAATATTCTTCCATTGTCATGGTCCGACCATTGTTTGACCAGTTTAAGACTCACCGTGACCGTAAACCTCCGCAGGTGTCAGAACCCTGGCAGCAGAGCACCAATAACCTTACACAGAGGCCAGTCTCTATCTAATATCTTTATTAAAGAAATATATAAAATCAATAAAAACAAGTGAAGAATATAGTTCAGAAGCAGACCTTTCAAATGAGGTCAAATATAGTCCAAGAATGTATTGTCCAATAAATGATATTAGAGTTCAAAGTTTTAATCCACTTGACCGAAACACACACTTTGCCAAGCAATAGTGTGGGGAAATAACAGAGTCTTAGAGTCCAATGAAGCTTAACAACAAGGCTGGAAATAAACTTGATTCTTGGCTAGATCCGTGACTGGAGACAAGGCAAACATGAAGCATGAAACATAGTCCGTGGTAAAACCGTGAGACAGGGCAAGGCTTGAAGCTTGATCCGGGAAGCAAGGAACTGGGATTACGAAGTCCACACACGATCTCTCTCCTCAAGCTGATCAATTGACTCCGCAAAGAATCCCTCGCGCCAAACACCTATATTGGGTCTCGTTTTCCTGCCAACAGAACTCTTTCCCTAGAGAACGAGAAGCGAAACCCAACTCCGTCCAGATGCATGACTCCTTAGAATTTCCCAAGGGAAGCAGACCTAATCAGCCATTTGTTTGGCAGCGATTCTTAGACTTCTCCGATTAGCTTCCCTGACTCCCCTTTCTCTAGAATAAATTTCCTTCCTGGGAAACTGAGGGGAGTTCTGCCCAAGGCCTGTTTGGCTGAATTCTTGTGGGCAAACATCAACATCCTGCAGGTGAAGAGACTCCAGTTCTTGTTGAACCGGCGAAAACCCCATGTTTTCATCTTCATCTGCCACAATAGTACTAGGAACAGGACTACAAGGCCCATGAGTCATCACACTATCCCCGCCCCCAAGGCCCCCCTCAATCAGGGCCCCTCTCCTCGAGTCGCGGGGCCGCGGCTTGGTAGGGTAGGCCTGATGGAAGCGGCGGACTAAGTCGGGGGCATGGACTGTGGAAGCGTCTTCCCAGGAGCGTTCTTCGGGGCCAAAACCCACCCAGTCAATGAGATACTGAAGGCGGCGGCGATGGAAGCGAGAATCCAAAATGTCCTGAACCTCGAACTCCTCCTCTCCGTCCACTAGAACAGGGGCGGGGGCCGGCCGGCTCGCGTCGGGGCGGACACCATCCGCTGGAAGGAGCAGGGAACGATGGAACACCGGATGAATGTGCATGGAGCGCGGAAGTTGGAGTTTGAAAGTCACGGGGTTAAGTTGCGCCACCACTGGGTAGGGCCCAATGAAACGGGCATCTAACTTCTGGCAGAGACGGTGGGAGGGTAAAAAGCGAGTGGACAACAGAACCCAATCTCCTACCTTGATCTCGGGGCCCGGCTGGCGATGGCTGTCAGCGTGGCGTTTGTAGTCCTCTTTGGCTTGATCCAGTTGCTGGTGCAAGAGTTCTTGTACTGCTGTGAGTTCCTGCAGCCAGTCCTCCGCTGCAGGGACTTCTGAGGTTTCGATGACAGAAGGAAAGAAACGTGGATGGAAACCGTAGTTTGCAAAGAACGGGGTTTCTTTAGTTGAAGCCTGGACACCATTGTTGTATGCAAACTCTGACAGAGGTAATAGGGAAGCCCAATTGTCCTGTTGGTAGTTTACATAACAGCGAAGGTATTGTTCCAAAGTGGCATTGGTGTGCTCAGTTTGTCCATCCGTTTGGGGATGGTGAGCTGAAGATAAACGAGAGTCTATGCCCAATAGTTTTTGTAGTGCTTTCCAGAAACGAGAGGTGAATTGAGATCCACGGTCAGTGACCAAACTCTTGGGCAATCCATGTAGTCAAAATACATGCTGAAGGAATAAATCTGCAGTCTCTTTGGCCGTGGGGAGACCATCGCAGGGGATGAAATGGGCCAACTTGGTAAAAAGGTCCACCACTACTAGAATCGTGGTGAATCCAAGGGAGGGTGGTAAGTCAGTGATAAAATCCGCGGAAATTATCTCCCATGGGCGAGAAGGAGGGGGAAGGGGATGCAGTAGCCCTGACGGCTTCTCCCTTCGTGTCTTGGAACGCTGACATACAGGACAGGTATTGACATATTTCTCCACATCCTTGCGGATCTTGGGCCACCAGAAATCTCACAGGATCAAGTGCATGGTTTTAAATAGCCCAAAATGTCCTGCTGGCTTGCTGTCATGACATAGATGAAGTGCTTTTTCTCTGCCGGGACCTGGAGGAATGTAAACATGATTCCTGTAGCATAGTAGCCCGTTCTTAAGTGAGAATGGGAAACGTAGTCCTTGGCGAATCTGTTCTTGAGCCCAGGCATCTGTCTGTTGACTGGCTCTAATTTCTTGAGTGAAAAGGGATTCCGGGTTAGAGGGGGTTGGTTCAATTGAAGTGGATTTGGTGTTTCCCACTGTGAGCGTGGCAAAGTTTTCGGGTTGCAGCAATCGAGATTCTGAGGTCTCTCTGCGCCCTGCAGCATACTCTGGTTTCCGTGATAGAGCATCTGCTTGCTTGGTCTGAGCCAGGGTTACATAATGGATCTGGAAGTCAAAACGTTCAAAGAACAAAGCCCAGCGCTGCTGTCTTTGATTTAACTTCCGTGTGGTCCTGAGGTGCTCTAAATTTCGATGATCAGTATGAACTTCAATGGGGAATTTGGCCCCTTCCAACCAATGTCTCCAATTTTCAAAAGCTGCCTTTATGGCCAAAAGTTCTTTCTCCCAAATAGTGTATTTTCTCTCTGGGGCTGTTAGTTGACGGGAGTAATAGGCACAAGGATGAAGATGTAATCCCACTGGTTGCATGAGTACAGCCCCAATTGCCACATCGGAGGCGTCAGCCTGCACAACAAAAGGGGTTTTAGGATCAGGGTGCTGTAGAATTGGCTGGGTCGTGAATAACTGCTTTAGCTGGTGGAACCCTTTCTCTGCTTGCTCCGTCCAGCGGAAAGGTTGTTTCCCTCGGATGCAGCTGGTGATTGGGTCAGACCAGCGAGCGAAGTCTGGGATGAATTTGCGGTAGTAGTTTGCAAACCCCAAGAAGCGTTGTACTTCCTTTTTGTTGGTTGGCGCCCGCCATTCCAATACTGCTGAAACCTTTGCCGGGTCCATGGAGAGCCCTAGTGGCGAGACGCGGTATCCCAGGAAGTCTACCTCTTGCAGATCAAAGGCGCATTTCTCTAACTTGGCATATAGTCCATGATCCCGCAATCGTTGTAGCACCATTCTGACGTGTTGCTCATGTTCCGATTGTGATCTAGAAAACACCAAAAAATCGTCGAGATATATGATCAAGAACCGATCTAGGTAGTCCTGGAAGATATCGTTGACAAAATGCTGGAATGTTGCGGGAGCTCCGGATAAACCGTAATTCATGACTAGGGACTCAAATAATCCAAATTTCACTGGGGAAGCATTTGGGGATTGAGAGGGTCTGATGAACCCCTTGCGGAGGTTTGACTCTATGAACTCCCTGAGAGCTTCTTGCTCTGGTTCAGTCAGGGAGTAGAGGTGTCCTCGCGGAATTGGGGTCCCCTCCACCAGGTCAATGGCACAGTCGTAGGGTCTATGTGGGGGTAGTTTCTCGGCTTCCTTTTCATTGAAAACATCCCAAAAGTACGAATATTTCTTGGGCAAGGTGATGATGGGCTCTGCGTCTGTGGCATGGCAGACCTTGGCTACTAGACAATGGTTTTGGCAATATCTTGAGGCGAACTGCAGTTCTCTGTTGGACAAGGAGATGTTTGGGTCGTGGAGTGTCAGCCATGGAATACCCAAAATCACAGGGAAGTGGGGAACCTCGGTAACGAAGAAGGAAATTTCTTCCATGTGTTCCCTTATCCACATTCTGGTGGGTTCAGTCCATTGGCTTACTGGACCTGTCTTTAGGGGTCGGCCGTCTATGGCCTGCACCACCCGGGCATTCTTGAAATCATGATATTGTAATCCCAGAGAGTCAGCATACTCTCTATCGATGAAATTGTTTGTTGCCCCTGAGTCTATCATGGCATGGATCATGACGGGTCCCTTTTTCACTGACCACAGCATGACCACCAGGAGAAATAGGACCCTGGTTTGCGGCTCTTGAGTGGGTTGGCGAGCCTCTCTACGCCCGGTCGCTGGCTTCCCCCGCCGGCTTCGCTCCAGTCGCCTCGGCCACGTCCGCCTCTGCGGAGGACGCCGCCGCCAGGCGGGCGGCGGGTTTCTTTTTGGCTGGACATTCTCTGGCGAAGTGGCCTCCATTCCCACAGTACCAGCACAGATTCAAATGTTGGCGGCGGGCCTTTTCAGCAACATCTAGTCTGGGGCGCACATTGCCCAACTGCATCGGCTCCTCCTCGCTTCCCATGGGGTTTGGGGCTGGCGGTGGGGTTCTCCATATTGGACGGGGCTGAACGCTGGTAGGAGTGGGGGGCTTTACTCCAGCTCTTCCACTCTGGCTTCGGAGCCATTGTTTTTTGTTGGCAAGCAGGACTTCAGCCCGTAAACACTGGTTGATGAGTCTTTCAAGAGTCCCTGGGGGGTCCACCTTAGAGATTTCTTCCTGCATCTCGATGTTGAGGCCCTCGCGAAACTGTCCTCTGAGGGCTATATCGTTCCAGCCGGTGTTCTGAGCCAGCACCCAGAACTTGGCTATGTACCGGGACAACGGTCTGTCCCCTTGGAAGAGACGCCGGAGTTTATGGCCGGCCGCCTCCTCGTCGTCCTCGATCCCCCAGGTCTTTCTAAGGTGGTTCAAGAAAGTTTGCGCGGTGTTTAGATGCGTGGAACCCGCATCGTACAACGCCATCGCCCAAGTGGCCGCAGGCCCATCTAGGAGACTGAAGATCCACGCCACCTTGACATCTTCTTGGGGAAACTCGGCTTGGCGGGCTTCTAAGTACGCCTGACATTGGCGACGGAAGACATGAACCTTGGAGGCTTCTCCAGAGAACTTGGTTGGTAGCGCTAGGGCAGGGAGTCGGGCTCCGCGCTCCTTCAAGCCCCGTATTTCTCCCTCCTGCGTACGGAGTGTGTCTCGGATCCTATTGAATTCTTCCTGGGAAATGGTGTAACTGGGTGGTTGAGCTTCTGCTCCGGTTCCTGTAGACATTCTGGCCTTAGGTTATTTGGTGCTTAGGGTGGCGGAGTCAAACTGTCAGAACCCTGGCAGCAGAGCACCAATAACCTTACACAGAGGCCAGTCTCTATCTAATATCTTTATTAAAGAAATATATAAAATCAATAAAAACAAGTGAAGAATATAGTTCAGAAGCAGACCTTTCAAATGAGGTCAAATATAGTCCAAGAATGTATTGTCCAATAAATGATATTAGAGTTCAAAGTTTTAATCCACTTGACCAAAACACACACTTTGCCAAGCAATAGTGTGGGGAAATAACAGAGTCTTAGAGTCCAATGAAGCTTAACAACAAGGCTGGAAATAAACTTGATTCTTGGCTAGATCCGTGACTGGAGACAAGGCAAACATGAAGCATGAAACATAGTCCGTGGTAAAACCGTGAGACAGGGCAAGGCTTGAAGCTTGATCCGGGAAGCAAGGAACTGGGATTACGAAGTCCACACACGATCTCTCTCCTCAAGCTGATTAATTGACTCCGCAAAGAATCCCTCGCGCCAAACACCTATATTGGGTCTCGTTTTCCCGCCAACAGAACTCTTTCCCTAGAGAACAAGAAGCAAAACCCAACTCCGTCCAGATGCATGACTCCTTAGAATTTCCCAAGGGAAGCAGACCTAATCAGCCATTTGTTTGGCAGCGATTCTTAGTCTTCTCCAATTAGCTTCCCTGACTCCCCTTTCTCTAGAATAAATTTCCTTCCTGGGAAACAGAGGGGAGTTCTGCCCAAGGCCTGTTTGGCTGAATTCTTGTGGGCAAACATCAACATCCTGCAGGTGAAAAAACTCCAGTTCTTGTTGAACCGGCGAAAACCCCATGTTTTCATCTTCATCTGCCACAATAGTACTAGGAACAGGACTACAAGGCCTATGAGTCATCACAGCAGGGGTGGTAGACCCATTAAGATGGTCCGCCCCAGGAGGCTTATGGATCCGGATGGATTCCTGAGGTCTCGAGGATCTTCCTGCCTTGGAGGCTGATGATCCTGTCAACGCCTTGGTCGATTGCTATAATAGCAAGATGTCCAGGGCAATAGACACGATTGCTCCCGAACGCCCCCTCTTGTTGCATAGAGCCACTCTAGCTCCCTGGTTTTCTGAGGAGCTAGCAGTGATGAAACGTGCAAGGAGACTAGAGTGCTACTGGCAGAAATCTTGTGGCGTCTCTGACCGAGCACTGGCTAGAACCGCTATCAAGGACTACTCCGTGGCATTGCAGGCAGCCAGGAAGGCTTTCTTGACTGCTCGCCTCAAATAGCCTGCAACAAATAGACCAGGGGTCCTCAAACTTTTAAAGCAGAGGGCCGGTCCACAATCCTTTAGACTGTGGAGGGGCTGAATTATCATTTGAAAAAAAAAACTAACGAACAAATTCCTATGCACACAGCTCATGTCTTATTTGTAGTGCAAAACAACAACAATGAAAGAACAATACAATATTTAAAAATGAAAGCAATTGTAACCAACATAAATCTATCAGGATTTCAATGGGAAGTGTGGGCCTACTTCTGGCAAATGAGATAGTCAAGTTAATTAGGGTTGTTGTTGTTGTTGTTGTGTGCCTTCGAGTCATGTCAGACTTTGGGCGAGCTTAAGTCTAAAATTATTTATTTATTCATTTACTACATTTATTTATTACATTTATATCCCGCCCTTCTCACCCCAAAGGGGACTCAGAGCAGCTGTATGTACATACAATATATTATATTAGTAGCATAGCAGAATATTAGCATTATATATTACTTTATTGAACTATACTACTATACTGTAATATTATATGTAATATAGAATTAATATTATTATATGGTATTATTAGTATTATAGTGTATAACATTATATTATTATCAATATTATATGTATATACAATATATTATATTATTTAAAATGATATAAAATATTATATTATAACGGGGGCCAGGTAAATGACCTTGGAGGGCCGCATCCGGCCCCCGGGCCTTAGTTTGAGGACCCCTGAAATAGACTTTCTGAGTTGTTTCAGTTCATCAGGGAGCTCCTCCACCCTTGCGAGGCTGAGAGATTAGGCAAGCCCCCACCCTTCTAATTTTTAGGAAGACGCTAAAAACATGGCTCTTCCAACAAACCTTTGGTAAATGATTTTCGCTCCTGTTAGGCTTGTCCTGGTGATATATATCTGTTGCACTTTATTTACTCCTTCAGTTGGAATAGTTCCCATGTTTACTTCACCTTTAGCCCTTACTTATGATAAAAGTCTTGGGTACCTTTCTTGACTTCATTCCTCAATGTATGCACTTGATGACCCAGCCATTTTTATGCATTTTTATGTTTTTACTCAATTCATGTTTTATTGATCTCTTTTATTGATATGTTTTATTGATTTGTTTTACTTTGATGTTATTTTACTATGTCTGTATTTTTGGGCTTAGCCCCATGTAAGCCGCCCTGAGTCTCTTCGGGGAGGTGGTGGTGGGGTATAAAAATAAAGTTGTTGTTGTTGTTATTGTTGTTGTTAAATGAATTCAAGTCTCCAGGGCCGGATCAACTACATCAAAGAGTATTGAAGGAACTAGCAGAAGTTATTTCAAAACCACTGGCAATAATCTTTGAGTGTTCTTGGAGAACGGGAGAAGTCCCAGAAGATTGGAGGAGGGCAAATGTGGTCCCTATCTTCAAGAAGGGAAAAAAAGACGACCCAAACAATTACCATCTGGTCAGCCTCACGTCGATACCAGGCAAGATTCTGGAAAAGATCTTTAAGGAAGTGGTCTGCAAACACTTAGAAACAAATGCGGTCATTGCTAATAGTCAATATGGATTTATCAAAAACAAATCATTCCAGACTAATCTGATCTTTTTTTCGATAGAGTTATAAGCTGGGTGGATGCGGGGAATGCCGTGGATATAGCATATCTGGATTTCAGTAAGGCCTTCGACAAGGTCCCCGATGACCTTCTGGCAAGGAAACTAGTCCAATGTAAGCTAGGCAAGCCTTGTTGAGATCACACCTGGAATACTGTGTCCAATTCTGGGCACCACAGTTGAAGGGAGATGTTGACAAGCTGGAAAGCGTCCAGAGGAGGGCAACTAAAATGATCAAAGGTCTGGAGAACAAGCCCTATGAGGAGCGGCTTAAAGAACTGGGCATGTTTAGCCTGCAGAAGAGAAAGCTAAGAGGAGACATGATAGCCATGTACAAATATGTGAGGGGAAGTCATAGGGAGGAGAGAGCAAGCTTGTTTTCTGCTGCCCTGCAGACTAGGATGTGGAACAATGGCTTCAAACTACAGGAAAGGAGATTCCACCTGAACATCAGGAAGAACTTCCTCACAGTGAGAGCTGTTCGGCAGTGGAACTCTCTCCCCCGGAGTGTGGTGGAGGCTCCTTCCTTGGAGGCTTTTAAGCAGAGGCTGGATGGCTATCTGTCGGAGGTGCTTTGATTGAGATTTTCCTGCTTCCTGCAGGGGGTTGGACTAGATGGCCCAACTCTACTATTCTATGATTCTATGATTCTATGGTTCAATCTAATTAACCTGCATTCTGAAAGTGAATTATATGGCAGTGTAGATGGGGCCTGAGAACTGATATCTATGGAAAGGGCTGTCCACTATATCCCAGCAATAGGGAAAATACATTGCAGGAGGACATAAAATATTTTTTTCTGTGGTGGTACCCTAGTTGGGTAATAATGCCATCCTCTTGGAGACCTGATTGGGGACAATGTTAATATCATTTTGGCACAAAGCCAAAATTTGGCATTTTATTACAGATTTTGGGCTTCATTGATTTTATCCAGGCTGTTCATGTGCTGTGACTGTACTATTTTGAATAGGTAAAGGTTTCCCCTTGACATTAAGTCTAGTCATGTCCAACTCTGGGAAGTGATGCTAATGTCCATTTCTAAGCCGAAGAAACGCAGTTGTCCAGAGACGCCTCCAAGGTCATGTGGCCAGCATGACTGCATGGAGCGCTGTTACCTTCCCACTGGAGTGATACCTATTGATCTACTCACATTTGCTAGGTTGGCAGAAGCTGGAGCTAAGAGCAGGAGCTCACCCCCGCTCCACGGATTTGAACCGGCAACCTTTCGGTCAGCAAGTTCAGCAGCTCAGTGTTTAACCTGCTGCGCCACACTATTGAATACAAGGATACAAATATTTAAATCAGTTTAAATCAATCATTAAGTAGCCAACATCTCTAGCTCCCACAACAGAATTCTGTCATAATGAGGTTTTATCAATAAGAAAATAGGAATCCACTCTAGATACAGATGCTAATATTGAAGGTAGTTTATTATGCAACAAAACCAAGAACACGTGCATGCAAGAGATCTCCACATGCTTTTAGTCTTTAAATTTTTTCCAAAGGAGGTAGATGGGAAGTCAATATTAAGTACTTTTTTGCTATCCATCCTTATTTTATAAAAGCAGAGAAGGGAGAATGAGTTTGCTTTCTTTTTAAGTAAGGATAAGCAAGTAAAAGGGCATAAAATTTTATTGAAAATGTACAATGTGTATAATGAAGCTTGTACTACAATAAAAAGCCACCCTTCATATATGATTGAAGAAAAGATCCCCAACGCCTATAAGCTACTGGTTCCATTAAAGAACAATTGACATAGCTGCTACTCAAAGTCCATTTGCATAGCAAGGAGAATGCCAACTATTTTTTCCTCTAGAATGATAGCAGAATTTCAAATAGCATGATAATGATGGTTCCTGATGAAAAAGACAGGCTAAGTCATTTACAAGGAGGGGCATTCCTGGAGAAAAATACCTCAAACAAGACTCTTGCCTTTCAGTTGTTTCATCTCCTTTAAAATCCCTTTTACCAAAGGATGCATTCAGAGAGCCACTTCAAGAGTATCTAAGGGTCTGCACATACTTGTTTGAGCTTTCTGGTTGTCTTTTTAAAAATCAGCCTCTTACAAACCACATCACAAACAGGTTTTTGAACTTCTGCTCTCACCTTCATGTTTTAAAAGTTTCTATAGAAGGAATTTTAGAGAATCTCAGATAGTAATTCTCAATGTAGTTTACTTTGCCTAGCTCATTTTAGGTTTTTATTGCTGTGTTTTTCATGTGTTAATGATTGTGATTTTTTAATGCCTTTTAAATTTATTTATGTGTTTTTGTATTTGATATTACTGTATGCTGGTTTTATATCTGTAAGCCGCCCCGAGTCCCTCTGGGGAGATGGTGGCAGGGTACAAAAATAAAATTATTATTATTATTTATTATTATTTACAGTACAATAACCCTTGGCATCCACTGAAATTTTGTTCCAGTACACACCCACATACCCATGAATACCAAATCTGTGGATGCTGAAGTGCCATTATATACAATGGCATAGTTAAATGTGTCCCTTACTTAAAAGAGTAAAATCAAGGTGTGATCATTGCAATTAAAAAGAGATTCAAACTGCAGAAGGTTGAATATGTGAATGTTGAATCCATGAATATGGAGATATAGATATAAATGGATATATAGTGGTGCTTCTCAAGCTGTATGATGTGAGAAACTAGCAAGTATTTCCTCCCAATGTGCCAGGGATCAATATAATATTGGTGTCCATTTGCTACTATTGTTTTGCTTTTCCTTGAAACCCTGCAGGGATCAATGGCCAATGGCTCAGGACCAATATTGATCCAAGGACTATTGCTTTGAGTAGCACTGCTATATGACCCCAAGATCTAAAACACCCCTCAGATCTCCTGAGGGATGTACTATCTGCCTCTTCTCTTTGCTGTCTTTTCTCCAGAAAACAAAGACTTTGTCACCAAGAGGCCTTCAATCTTGACTGACTAGACTGGCTGGTGTATGATGTTTTAATTCAGAACGTATATTTACACATTTTGAAACCCAATGTTTTAACGGTAACGAATATGCTAGTTAATTATTTTAAAAACCTTTCAAAACTGATATATTTCATATCATTTTAGATGTTCCATTTTATTTATATTGTATGCTGATTTCTATTTGGGAGAAAAGCAGGATATAAATAAATGAATAAATACTTGCTTCCTATTGCCACCCACTCTTCTTAGTCTTATAAATAAACATATAATCAATATAAATGTGAGATTGGTATTCTATACAGCTATTAAAAATGAAAGTCTCAAGTCCCCTGTCCAAACTGAGAAACCCCATTGCAAAGTCTAACAGATCATTGAACATTTTCAGTTCTCTTCTTATATTTTAACATCCTGAAATGTTGAGTCAGAATTACCCAGTGAAGAAAGAAGCATGAGTTTTATGCAAAAAAAATGCCTTTTTGAGCAAAAAATACTGTTTTGTGCACAAGGTTTCCTGAGAAGAAAAATAGTTTGTATTTTTCTGTGAAGAAGATTCCTCCAGAGCACTGTATATTGTTCTGATACAGGGGTGATATTGCAAACAAGCACTCATTTTCACCTGGAATGGGGAGGAAATTACTACAATCCATCCTCACATACAAGGACAAAACTGTGAAGGATTTACAAGGCTATCTGTATAGCCCATAACTCCTTTAAATTCAACTGATAATTCAAAAAGAGGGCAACTATCTCTTCTGGAAAATGGTAGGAAAGCCATTTTACCTCTTAAAGAGGCTGAAGAACTCTTTAATATTTAAAAATAGCTGTTTAACATATTTATTTATATTTTTTTAAAAAACAAAAATACAAAAGTTGATTTCCAGCAGCTTGCAAACTGTTTTTGATAATTCGTGCAATCCGTTTGAAAATCCCAGGGGCAAAATATTGGCTCCAGATTTGACATAGTTGCTCGTAAAGGAAGTCACTCGATCTAGCATGGAAAAAGAAGTAGGGAACTCTTCTATATATATAGCTGTGCCCGGCCACGCGTTGCTGTGGCGAAGTATGGTGGTATGGGAAATAAAGTATTGAGGAATTGGTGGTAGTTAAGGTAAAGGGAAAAGGTTTTCCTCTGACATTAAGTCCATTATAAATGGGTTATATAGCTGTGTGGAAGGGCCTTGAGTCTACACTGACATATAATCCAGTTAAAATCAGATAATCTGTATTTTATAGGCAGTGGAAGAGGCCTAAGTGAGGCCTAACTCTGCCTGTCCCCTGGGCTGAGTGGGTTGCTAGGAGAACAAGTGGGCGGAGCTTAGCCTTCTAACTGGCAGCAATTGGATAAAAATAATTATTCATCTCCCTCTAATTAGGACTTTATTTTTCTTTTCTTTTTGTTGTATGAACGTAGAGGCATGGATGAGGGGTTGTGCTGCCAAGTTTAGTATTTCTGGAATGTGCAGTTTTGTTGTTTTGTCCTAGGCCGAAATTTCATTACCCTTATATATATATAAAAATGTTCTGATAGTTTCCCCCTTAACTTAAACAAGAAAAGTACACAACCAAAACACACCAAATTTGGCCACAAAAGACATGGTTATCCAGACTGTGTTTTTACATTTTAAAAAAAAACAAGAAAAATAAAGTCCTAATTAGAGGGAGAGGAATAACTGTTCCTTTCCCATTGCTCCCAGTTAGAAGGCTAAGCTCCACCCACTTTGTCTCCTAGCAACCCACTCAGCCATTTAATGGCACCCAGGGCTGCTTCAATCAGGCCTCTTCCACACTGCCTATAAAATACAGATTATCTGATTTGAACTGGATTATTTGGCAGTGTAGACTCAAGGCCCTTCCACACAGCTATATTACCCATTTATAATCTTATATAATCTTATATGATCTGCTTTGAACTGGATTATCTTGAGTCCACACTGCCATATGCACTTCAGTGTGCATTTTATACAGCTGTGTAGAAGGAGCGTTAGAATGTTGCATAAGCAAATATGTTGGATAATAAGAATGGATTAAGGAAAAGTCTATTGAACGTCAAATTACGTTATGATTTTACAAATTAAGCACCAAAACATCATGTTATACAACAAATTTGACAGAAAAAGTAGTTCAATGTGCGGTAATGCTATGTAGTATTTACGAATTTAGCACCAAAACATCAGAATGTATTGAAAACATTGACTACAAAAACATTAACTACTAAAAGGCCGACTGCATTGGATAATCCAGAACATTGGATAAGCGAATGTTGGATAAGTGAGACTCTACTGTAATATGAAATATTTATTGTGGTATAATAATACAGAACAATATAATCTCTAAAACCAGGATAGTACATAAAGAGCAACACTCTGAAAGCAGGAAAATTGGGAATTCCAGAAAGGATACAATCGGGACCAGCTAACACTTCCCAACAAAGGATTCTCCCAGGCAGGAAGCAAACAGGCTTTGAAGCTGCAAGGCCATTAAATGCTAATCAAGGTGGCTAATTGCAGCATTCATACCTGCCACACTGAGACTATTAATTGCTATTCAACCTGGCCAACCAACGATTCCGCAAGGTAGAAAGCAGCCAGGCTTGCAAGCAGCAAGGCTATTCAGTGCTCTTCAACCTAGCCAACCAAGATTTCCCCTAGACAGAAAACCCCCAAGCTGTGAAGCCACAAGGCTACTCTGTTCCATACAACCAGGCCTAGAAAGGATGCCCTATGTAGAAAACGGCCAGGCTTTTAAGTTGCAAGACTAGTGCAGTTCAAGCTGGCCAAACAAGGATTCCCCTACAAAGGAAGTAGCCAGGCTTCAAAGCGGGTTTGATTGAGGGTACTACTCCAACTACTCCAGAAAATGGCCCTGGCTTTGAGGCTGCAAGGCTATTCACTGCTATTCCACCTGGCCAACAAATGATTCCCATAAAAGCCACAGCAACGCATGGCTGGGCAAAGCTAGTCTTCCATAAGAATCCTTCCAACTGCATTTCTCATACTCACGTCTTCTAATCTGTATCTTGCAACACAGGTTTTGCTGTTCATCACAATTAAAGTGGGCAATTTAGAATTCCTATAGCCCAATACTTCATTGCCTTTCTATTTACTCTTTGTTTATTTTATTTTTAGACTATATTATTCCAAGGAACTTAGGGCAATATAAATGGTTACCCATCCACGCATTTTATACAACAACAATATGAAGTAAGCCCGAGAGCTAATCAACACCTCAAGGTTAAATGGCTTTGAGAAATCTAAACAATGCTCCTAGTCCAACATATGCACTAGCTCATACTGATTCTCATCTAGGCTTGGCTGATGACTGGTTTTTAAGGAACAAGTTTCACATATGCTGGAAATAGAGAAAGAGACATAAATCAGGATAACATGCAAGCGAGTATGCACAAGGTGCACTATATGCTGGAGAATCATTCTACCTAAAGTTGTAACTTTTATTTACTTTTATAACTTGCGATTTAAGTTATTCTTCAAAACCTAAAAAATCTACAGACAGACTTTATCAGTGCTTCTGGGGAGACCTCATATGTATGTTTAACACAAATGAAACTAATTAACTCCAGGTAGTTTGGGCTCTCTAAGCCAGGCTTAGAGAGTTTCTTAACCCAATACTTACAATGAGAACGCTGCTATGTTTGATTACACCACCCACCAAGCAACTGAAAACAATGTAAATTCTTAAACAGATATTCTAGGTACATTGTGGTTTAAGGTCAATATTTTCAAATGTGTGTGATGCCTCTTTGGATATGGACAGGAAGCACACTGAGACAAATCTGTATTTATAAACCTCTTTCTTCAACATTACAATAGCACCAAAATGTGTGCAGATTTAGAGAGTCTGAAGACTGTGGGTGGTCAGTGCTTTTGAAGACAGAAAAAAAAATAAGCAAGTTATAATTTTAGCACCTGCATAGGTATTCAACTATCCACAGCAGCAACTAGATAGAAGTAATTCAAAGCCTCAACAAACCCCAAATCATTTTCTTTTGTTAACACTTCTTTAAGGAAACTAGGACATGTATGTTTTGTTTGCATTTTAATGCAACCTTATATAATGGTATACTTCAAACCAATGAAAACACTGTCATTTATCAAAAATTTACATTTCTCCAAATTTTGTAATGTGATTTGGTGACTTAAAAATAAACTGTGGTTATGAAGAATGCAAATAAAACACATTGTTGCAAAAATAAAATTAAAAACGGAGCTTTAAGGGCTCCTTAGCAGAAAGGAACAGCATGTATACAGCTATATAGCTAGTTCTGGAAACTGTCCAAAAAATGAAAACATGTGTAGAAATTATTTTTGATTATTTTAAAGCATCCAAAATTTAAGACTATACAAGATAACACTAAAAAGGTAAAGGTTTTTCCCTGACGATAAGTCCAGTCATGACCGACTCTGGGGGTTGGTGCTCATCTCCATTTCTAAGCCGAAGAGCCGGCGTTGTCCATAGACATCTCCAGGTCATGTGGCCGGCATGACTGCATGGAGCGCCATTACCTTCCCGCCGTTGCGGTACCTATTGATCTACTCACACTTGCATGTTTTCGAACTGCTAGATTGGCAGGAACTGGGGCTAACAGAGGGCGCTCATTCCGCTCCCGGGATTTGAACCTGGCACCTTTTGGTCCGAAAGTTCAGCAGCTCAGTGCTTTAACGCACTGTGCCACGAAAATCTGAGGAGAATTAAAATCAACAGAGATGTATATCACATAACAAATCAGAAACTGTGAAAGACATAGCATGGTTTGTGTTTGTGTCCATGACAGATGATACCCAAATATTCTGGAATGGAATAATGCCACAAAAGTGCCATTCATGTTTTTTGTTCTTTTCTTTTTTTTTGTAAGGTTAATTAATTTTAAAGTAAAGATTTACCTGTACTATCATCTTTAATCACTAGGTGGCAGATTATCCAAATCTTTTTAACCATCAAGAAGAAACCTACACCCAGGTCTGAGATATCATTCTTCCAGAGGGCTTTTAGACAAATATACTAATTTTTCTCTTTGGACAGACAGAGTAAATGAATAAGAGATAAAGAAAGGGATGTCTGGGAGGAAAATGAAAAGAAAGAAAGGCTTACTGGACACTGGGTTATGAGCACAAAAGACCATTGAGAAGAAAAGCTCCATATTATTGTTGCACACACATTCCTAGTACAACATAAAGAATGACATCTGTAAAAACAAGTAATTGCACATATATGAGTAAGTGTGTGCATTTAAATAGCAATACATTAATATACACACTTGAGCAGCTATACAGGCATACAAACATGCATGAAGATATCTTCTCAAGTTAAAAGAGAACAAATTAATATAAATCCTTATCTTTTTTTCAAGCTGCATTATATAAAAATATGTTTATCACTGTAACAAATTGCATTTCCAAGTATTCCTGTTTTGTGGCTATACTGTTGTTTTACAACGCTGTTTTTGGAACAGTGGTGGATGGGTAAATTCACAGTAGAAATTTTGGAAGGTGTCATACGTGTATTTGAATCGGCCTTCACTATTTATGACAGATCTTACAGCTCCATCTAGCTCTGCAGAATGGAATTCTGCCTTAATAAAAACCTGAAAATGCATTACAGGAAGATGCCCTGTTAGCAACTTTGTAATTAACACCGTACAGCTCCAGGCTGTAAGACTTACGGTTTCATATCATTTTTCAATATCAAATGAAAAGGTGAGCAACCTGTCCTTCTTTCCATTCACATCTCACTACAATCTCATCCCATTTAAAAGAGGAGTCACTGACTGTAATTATGAATTCTCCACTATGTGAAAAAATGACAGAAGGACAATGATTGCTTTTACAGCCATACTGACTCATTTCTACAACTTATTTTAAATGCATTATAGGGCACTGCAGTCTCATACACTGCGACTCAGAATTTAGTATTACTTTCAGGGGAAAAGCTACAGCTGCATCAAGAACCCAAACTTTGCCTTAGCTAAGAGAATTATACTATATCCACCATCACCACAAATTAAGAGATTTTTTGCAGATTAATACTGGGAATAATCATGCACATTAACTTCTGTGTGCTTAAGACATGTACCTCATCCAAACTGATGAAAGGGCAGTAGGAGTCAAATATGCCTTCCAGCAGTTTTTATATGTTCCTTGATACAGATGAATATTCATCTAAGGTTTTTCCTTGTTTCATCCAGGGAGAAATAATTGGCGAGATGAATTTTCAAATAGAAATTTCAAGAAACAAGTATAAATTATTTGTACAACAATGCTACTGAACTACATGAAGGTGTTTCAGCAGGATGAGCCCACCACATTATCTTGCCCACGACCAGGAATCTCTCTATGGCTACGCTAATGACCTACTAAAGTCTACTATAGTCAGCAGTGAGGAATGCTGGGGATTGTAGTCCAACAACATCTGGGAACCTCACTTTGCCCTCATCTGTTATATGCTGTAAGTCACTAGTGGGCCAAGGAAGGACCCCAGATGGCATATGTTTCCCAGGACATAGTTTTTTTAAAAAATCCCTCATGCCTCTAGGAGTCATGGAGACATTTTTGCACATGCTTGTCTTCATCCAAGGCTAATTTAGGACCAGGATAGCTCTTTATTGAAATGGGGACTGAACAGGAAGTAATGCTGCTCACTTTCTGTTGTTAGAAAAAAGACCTCTTCCGGACCTACAATAACCCAGGGAGCCTAAAAAATATGACAAGAAATTTCCTTGAGACGTCTAGAGATTGTTGGGGAGCCTTTGGTGGCTCTTCAATGTTTCCTGAGAAGCCCCCCAGTCTATCACAGTTGCCCACCATTGCTAAAGATCGTCATGATTCCATTCTAAACTGCGTTGCTTCAAGCAAATCCAATATTTATTTCCATATTCTACAGAGATTTAAACTTTCCACCTCTTGCTGAGGTCCCTTGGGAAATCTACCTTTGGATGTCTGCACTTTCCTTTGCAGATTCTGTCTTTAGTTGACCTGACTATTCTTGTCCGCTCCACCTCTGACCTTCTTCCTTTCTCTCTGCCGTCTTGATTTTTTGTTGGAGTGGTTCATGTATGAAAACTACTTGATCATCACCGCAAATTCAGTATGCCCGTAATAAAATTTGTCACTTCCCAAAATAATCCCTCTGCTCCCCTTATACTTTTTTAAATTGATGGACAATGATAGCATTCATCTTGTTGAAGAGGATCTTATGTCAAAAGAGACATTCTTCCCTTTACACACAATATTCCAATATCCCTGGCATATGCCAAGTCGGTTTGGTTCTCCTTTTTTAACTGTCCCCTTGGCCAAAAATCTGACTCACATCCTGTTCACCTATAACCCTGAAATCATCTTATCCCTGTCATGTCATCATCTTACTTTGAGAAAGACCTTGCTAGGCTAGTGAGAGTACTGGCCAAATGTTGGCCAAAGATATTTAGAACCATCTACTAATTGCCAATATACAAACAAAGGGTATGGTGCTATGGATGAGTAAGTATTAATGTTGTTTTGAATCTGATGAACTAAAAAGTTTCTGATTTTCTGAATTTTGAAGGCTGTGCAGAAATTGCAAGAAACCCAAGAAAGAGGGAATATATGGCACATGTGGGAAATATCTGAAGGACATGATGGGGAATGCTAACACTAAATGACAAAGGATCCAGTGAAATAGTAACTAGGGTTGGTACTATGGATTTTATTCCATACTGTAAGCAGGCTGGCAAACAATCACACTATCCCATAAAATCTAATACTGGTATGCACATATCAAGTATTTCTTACACTGTGTAATAAACAGTGCATTTAAACAAAATGTAGAACAAATTTAGCAGGGGGTCATTAATTGTTTTAGTCTGAAGGAGTTAATCGAGATCTGTTTAACACAGCTAGCTCTGGTATTGACTGAAGACAAGGTGACATTCAGACTTTCAAAAGGATCTCATTCCTGGATTGATCTTCCCTTGGTGACCAATAAGAGAAGCTATAGCACTTGGACCTGATTACAGGTGATTGTCCTGGCCAACCCTTCTGTCAATTACATTGCGAACAGCCATTGTCTTATAGTATTTATCTATCCTCTTTTGCAGCAAGAATGTAGACAACAGATTTATTGCAGCCCTTTCCCAAGAGGTGGAAATTGTGATATGGAATTGTACAGATAGTTCTGAGTTGTATCTTTTCCTTTTTGTGGATTGTAGTTCCCAATTACAGTTTGACTAACCCCTTAACCTGAACTGCATCAGTGCTGATATTTATTTATTTATTTATTGCATTTATATACCGCTTTTCTCACCCCTTGGGTGATAAAGTTAATTTGTTTTTAATGATATCTGTTAGCTGCCTTGGGTGTTGTTTTTGTGTTTTTTAGTGGAAAGTAAGGCACAAGATGCAGTAAACAAAACTAAAGATATTGATCTTTTCTCATCTCATGCGTGGAGTGATGAGAAAATGTGAGTGTCACTAAGCTCAACTGTACCAAAGCCTTCTGTTTCCTCAAAAGACTGCACATTTTCTCCCTCATTGCCCCAACTGCTTGAAACTAGTTAGAAAATTTCCATGATATCACATCTTTTAAATCCCTTAAATCGGTGGTTCTCAACCTGGGGTCCCCAGATATTTTTGGCATACAATTCCTAGATATCCCAGCCAGTTTACCAGCTGCTAGGACTTCTGGGAGTTGAAGGACAAAAACATCTGAGGACCCCAGGTTGAGAAGCACTGCCTTAAATATTTTTGCAGAACTGGGTTTAACTACAGTACATGTTCATAGATTTAATCTTGCACGTCTTCCACTAAGCCCCTTCAACCTACAGTTGTAGCAATATTGAGGGAGACGAAATTTTAAAAGGGAATTTTCAGAGACGTTTCCAACAACTATATGTCCCATATGTCCTGATTTACTGACATTTGACCTAATTTGCGAAGGCCCTTATGACGCTCATGTTTGGGAAAATACAGTAGAGTCTCGCTTATCCAACCTTGACTTATCCAACATTTTGGATTATCCAACACATTCTGCCTTTTAGTAGTCAATGTTTCTATAGTTAATGTTTTTAATACATTGCAATATTTTGGTACTAAATTCGTAAATACAGTAATTACTACATAACATTACCATTATTGAATGCTTTTTCTGTTGATTTGTTATAAAACATGAAGTTTTGGTGCTTTATTTGTAAAATCATAACCTAATTTGACGTTCAAAAGGATTTTCCTTAATCCCTCCTTATTATCCAACATTTTTGCTTATCCAACATTCTGCCAGCCCATTTATGTTGGATAGGTGAGACTCTACTGTATGTGTTCAACATGGGTTTTTTTGCATCCAGTTGAAAAAAAAATCCCTTTGTTTTCTATGCACTTTTAATGACACGCTGGAGCCTTGCAATCTGTGCTTCTTCCAGATATAAAATATTGCTTTAGTATTCTGGTGCTTCAAGTGCACAACTGTAATTAGCAACACACCTGAACAGGAGTAGCTCTCTTGCTATATTGAGAAGCCTGAATACAGCATATACGACAGGCATTTAGCTCTGTTTTGGATTAACAAAAAAGAAAAGATGGGGAGACATGAAGCTGAGATGCTTAGGGAATGCTGATATACTTGGACAGCACAGGATCACATGTTTGGGATCTACTGTTTTAGGGGAAAATTGAAGATTTATGTAAGATTTACACCAGGAGTCAGTGCCCATGGTCCTCTTTTTTAATTTTTTTAAATTATTTATTGTTTTACCCCACTCCCACCCTCCGCCTCGACATACAATTTGTACAAAAAACTACATAAAAATTACATTTGAAATATCAATCTTAGTCTCAGTTTTTCCACTCCATATCTTGATACATTCTCTAAATAAATCCTAACTGGATCCAACATACTCTTAATTGTTATAACATTTTCTATTTTATCTATATTTTTCAATTTACAATTTGTTATTTCCACATTTGACATATTGTTTTAGTGAGGGGTTGGGAAGATAAAACAAAGTGGACTTTGACTAATTGGTATAATTATATAGTGCCCATGGTCCTCCATATATTTCAGGATCACACCTCCAATATAGTCTTACCATTAGCATAGCTGAGAATGATAGAGGAAGAACATCTGAGAACCTCAGTTGTCCACCCTAATTTAGAGTCTCCTTCTTTCTAATTCATAACATGGTGAATTTGTGACTGATCTATATTTCTTAAGATTGCCAATAAGAATTTATGTTTTTTTAAATTTATTTATTCAATTACTTACTAACTTAATTTTTTCTCCCTAAATAGGATCCAAGATGACTCATAAATATTTTAAAATTAGTTTTTAATAGCTCGATGAAGTTTTATTTCATACTAACTGTGCCCGGCCAAGCATTGCTGTGGTGGTGGTATGGGAAATAAAGTATTGAGGAATTGGTGGTAGTTAAGGTAAAGGGTAAATGTTTTCCCCTGACATTAAGTCCAGTCATGTCTGACTCTGGGGGTTGGTGCTTATCTCCATTTCTAAGCTGAAGAGCCGGCGTTGTCTGTAGACTCCTCCAAGGTCATGTGGGATGACTGCATGGAGCGCTATTACCTTCCCGCCGGAGCAATACCTATTCATCTACTCTTATTTGCATATTTTCGAACTTCTGGGTTGGCAGAAGCTGGGGCTAACAGTGGGGGCTCTCTCCGCTCCCCCAATTCAAACCTGCGGCCTTTCGGTCCAGAAGTTCAGCAGCTCAGTGCTTTAACCATCAGGGGATATTATTTCCTAAAGGTTGTGAATATACAATATTTCTGATTGGTTTTTTTGTCTGTTGGAGGCAAGTATGAATGCTGAAATTAGGGAAAATGATTAGCATGTAATGGCCTTGCAGCTTTAAAGCCTGGCTGTTTCCTCCCTGAGTGAATTTTTTGTTGGGAGGCGTTAGCTAGCTCGGATTGTTTTCTGTCTGGAATTCCCTTGTTTTCAGAGTGGTGTTCTTTGCGATATTTTATGTGCTTCTACTGTCTGTGGCCCTGAGAAAACAGAGGACTTGCCAGACTGTGATGATGGGAATATTTTGTTGGGAGGTGTTAGCTGGCCCTGATTGTTTCCTGTGTGGAATTCCTGTTTTCAGAGTGCTGTTCTTTATTTAGTGTTCTGATTTTAGAGATTGTATTGTTCTGTTTTCTTATACCACAGTAATTTTTATATATTCTGATTTTAGTGTTTTTGAATACTTGGAGCCAGATTGTATTCATTTTCACAGTTCACAGCAACATAATAATAATAATAATAATAATAATAATAATAATAATAATAATAATAATAATGACTTTGGTAATACACAGTGCTTTACTCCCTTCTCAGCTTCCTTTCTGGAAGAATCCTTTCTTGGGAGGTGTTAGCTGGCCCTGATTGTTTCCTTTGTGGAATTTCCAATTTCCCTGCTTTTAGAGTGTTGCTCTTTATTTACTGTCCTGGTTTTAGAGATTATATTGTTCTGTATTATTCTATCACAGTAATTATTTCATATTAAAGTAGAATCTCACTTATCCAACATTCGCTTATCCAATGTTCTGGATAACACAGTCTGCCTTTTAGTAGTCAATGTTTTTGTAGCCAGTATTTTATATTCATTGTATTTTGGTGCTAAATTTGTAAATACAGTAATTATTACATAGCATTACTGCGCATGGAACTACTTTTTCTGTCAAATTTGTTGTATAACATGATGTAACATGATGTTTTGGTGCTTAATTTATATAATGATTACCTAATTTGATGTTTAATCAGCTTTTCCTGAATCCCTCCTTATTATCCAACATATTCACTTATCCAACGTTCTGCCGGCCTGTTTATGTTGGATAAGTGAGACTCTACTGTATATTGATAATCTTATATTATCTGCTTAGAACTGGATTATATGAAGCCCCTTCTTCACAGCTGTATAAAATGCACCCTGAAGTGGATTTATATGGGAGTGTGGAGTCAAGATAATCCAGTTCAAAGCAGATAATATAAGATTATAAATGGGTTATATAGCTGTGTGGAAGGGCCTTGAGTGTACACTGCCATATAATCCAGTTCAAATCAGATAATCTGTAGTTTATAGGCAGTGTGGAAGAGGTCTGAGGCCTAACTCTGCCTGTCCCCTGGGCTGAGTGGGTTGCTAGGAGACCAAGTGGGTGGAGCTTAGCCTTCTAACTGGCAGCAATTGGATAAAAGCAATTATTGCTCTCCCTCTAATTAGGACTTTATTTTTCTTTTCTTTTTGTTGTAACAACCTAGATGCGTGGATGATGGGTTGTGTTGTCAAATTTCGAGGTTGGGAGGCCTGTAGTTTTGTTGTTTTGTCCACTGCCATGATTTCATCACTCTTTTATATATAGAAAATATAGATAGATAGATAGATAGATAGATAGATAGATAGATAGAAGAAGATAGATAGAAGAAGATAGAAAATAGATAGAAGATAGAAGATAGATAAATCAGGAGCGACTTGAGAAGCTGCAAGTCGCTTCTGGTGTGAGAGAATTGGCCGTCTGCAAGGACGTTGCCCAGGGGACACCCGGATGTTTTAATGTTTTTACCATCCTTGTGGGAGGCTTCTCTCATGGCCCCGCATGGAGCTGGAGCTGATAGAGGGAGCTCATCCACACTTTCATTGGGTTAGATTTGAATTGGTAACCTTCAGGTCAGCAACCCAACCTTCAAGTCATCAGTACTGTTTGGCACAGGGTTTAACCCACTACGCCATGAGGGGCTGTGATGGAGAGGCACTTCCTAGTGCTTTCTTGATCTGACAGCTGATGATCTATATTTCTTAAGATTGCAAATCGGAATTTATTTATGTATTTATATTTATTTATTCAATTACTTACTAACTTAATGTTTTTCTCCCTAATTAGGATCCAAGATGACTCATAAACATTTTTAAAATGAGTTTAAAAAAAAACCTCGGTTAAGTGGTATGTTCAGTAACAAAAAAAACTAGTTAGTTATACGATTAAAACACACTGAAAATGATAAAAATACAATTGTTCTTTCATTCCAAATATAAAGACAAAATTATCCCTGAAACTTGACACCAGGGAGAAAAATTCTCACATAGCATTTTCCAATAGTGATACACAGAGGGCTTCTGTTGTTATTTTTTCTGTGGAGGCGCATTGAATCACACAACAGATTACCTACACTCTGAAGTACTTTTACCCCACCATAAACTTCAATAAGAGTAAAACCTTAGAGAGAAGGCAAGCTTGTAAGTTTACAGTCCTATTTGACCAGACAATAATTGGTCATGGATCATTTGAAGCTAACTCTACCTTCAGCTTGGTGAAGGCACAGAAAGATAAATTAGTGTGCTTGTTGCTCACACTACTGCAGAGAAATAGGCTGAAGTCAGTTAGCAATCCTATGGTCAGTCACTAACCACTGTAATTATGCAGATCGCATAGAAAGATATACAAGCTGATTGGTCTATTGAATCAATATTCCTAATGTGTTGGATTGAGACTCTATTCTTCCCAAACAGTATAGTATTTAGATGACACAGATTAAGAAAAACTGATCAGCTGCTCAGTGATATCCCACAGAAACACAATGGTATTGATAGAACATTGAGCCCACTTTGTTTAGACTAACTGTGCTATCAACACCATGAGAAAAGGGATGTGAGAGGAAAGCCCTTAGTTGTCATGAAAAGCTGATTACTTCACTCAGTTCCAATTGCTTATAATCCATTTATGCCAGTTCTGACTTTCAGCTCCCATAATCCCTAACCATAGATGGTCTGGGGGTTTGAAATCTAGAACAACTGATAGAAAGCCAATAACTTCTGCTAACAAAATAATTCCGGAAGACAACAGTAACTCAAGCAACACTGATTTAGCACTGTGAATATTTACATCTGTTAGTAATAGCAGACTTTATGAAACATGTTTTTGGCTACTTGATCTTCATGCTTTTATAGTAAGCTAAAAAATTGTTGCAAAAACATTTGTTCATGTGATCAAAGTTAATGAATTCCAATGACAGTTTCCTGAAATCTTCCAAAAATGACCATAAAGTCAGGAACTACAACTTGCTATAATGATTTAAACTTCTTGTTAATAAAACTAAGTTGTCCATTGTCTACATCTTGCAAGGTTATTACTGGCATAATCTGAAAACCACTAACGTCCAGGAAGTATATTATATATTATTCATTATATTATTATTTATTATAGTATATTACATCTAAACAGTTTGAAAAAGATAAGTTTATTGAGAAATGTATTGAATTTTTATGATATACAAATATTTAAAAATATGTTTATCTCTGCAGCAACCTATGATTTAATATTAAAGAGCCATATTTGTATCTTTACTAATCTATATATATAAAAGAGTGATGGCATCACGGCAATTCACAAAGCAACAAAAGTACAGGCCCCCCAACCTCAAAATTTGACAACACAACCCATCATCCATGCCTCAAGGTTGATACAACAAAAAGAAAAGAAAAATAAAGTCCTAATTAGAGGGAGAGCAATATTTTTTTTTATCCAATTGCTGCCAGTTTAGATGGCTAATCTCTGCCCACTTGGTTGCCTAGCAACCAAGGGACAGCCAGGTTTCAGTTAGGGGACAGGCAGATTTAGGCCTCACTTAGACTTCTTCCACAGATTATCTAATTTGCACTGGATTATATGGCAGTGTAGACTCAAGGCCCTTCCACACAGCTATATAACCCATTTATAATCTTATATTATCTGCTTTGCACTGGATTATCTTGACTCCGCACTACCATATAATCCACTTCAGTGTGCATTTTATACAGCTGTGAAGAAGGGGCCTCAGATAATCCAGTTCTGAGCAGATAATATAAGATTAGAAATATACAGTAGAGTCTCACTTAACCAACGTAAACAGGCCGGCAGGATAAGTGAATATGTTGGATAATAAGAAGGGATTCAGGAAAAGCCAATTAAACATCAAATTAGGTAATCGTTATACAAATTAAGCACCAAAACATCATATTATACAACAAATTTGACAGAAAAAGTAGTTCCATGCTCAGTAATGCTATGTAGTATTTACAGTAGAGTCTCACTTATCCAACACTCGCTTATCCAACATTCTGGATTATCCAACGCATTTTTGTAGTCAATGCTTTCAATATATCGTGGTATTTTGGTGCTAAATTCATAAATACAGTAATTACTATATAGCATTGCTGCATATTGAACTACTTTTTCTGACAAATTTGTTGTCTAACATGATGTTTTGGTGCTTAATTTGTAAAATCATAACTTAATTTGATGTTTAATAGGGTTATCCTTAATTCCTCATTATCCAACATATTCGCTTATCCAACGTTCTGCCGGCCCGTTTATGTTGGATAAGTGAGACTCTACTGTACTGTATTTACAAATTTACCACTAAAATATCACAATGAATTTAAAACACTGACTACAAAAACATTGATTATGAAAAGGCAGACTGCGTTGGATAATCCAGAACATTGTATAAGCGAATGTTGGATAAGTGAGATTCTTCTTTAATATGAAATAATTACTGGGCTAGAATAATGCAGAACAATATAATCTCTAAAACCAGGACAGTAAATAAACAGGGGAATTCCACACAGGAAACAATCAGGGCCAGCTAACACCTCCCAACAAAGTATTCCCATCATCAAAGTCTGGCAAATCCTGTTTTCTCAGGGCCACAGACAGTAGAAGCACATAAAATATCGCAAACAACATCACTCTGAAAACAAGGGTATTCCAGACAGGAAACAATCAGGGCCAGCTAACATCTCCCAACAAAGTATTCCCATCATCAAAGTCTGGAAAATCCTCTGTTTTCTCAGGGCCACAGACAGTAGAAGCACATAAAATATCGCAAACAACACCACTCTGAAAACAAGGGAATTCCAGACAGGAAACAATCAGGGCCAGCTAACACCTCCCAACAAAAAATTAACTCAGGGAGGAAACAGCCAGGCTTTAAAGCTGCAAGGCCATTACATCCTAATCATTTTTCCTAATTGCAGCATTCATACTTGCCTCCAACAAACAAAAAAACCAATCAGAAATATTGTATATTCACAACCTTTAGGAAATAATATCCCCTGATGGCGCAGCGTGTTAAAGCGCTGAGCTGCTGAACTTCTGGACCGAAAGGCCACAGGTTTGAATTGGGGGAGCGGAGAGAGCCCCCACTGTTAGCTCCAGCTTCTGCCAACCCAGAAGTTCGAAAACATGCAAATGAGAGTGCATCAATAGGTACTGCTCCGGCGGGAAGGTAACGCCGCTCCATGTAGTCATCCCACATGACCTTGGAGGAGTCTACAGACAACGCCGGCTCTTCGGCTTAGAAATGGAGATGAGCACCAACCTCCAGAGTCAGACAGAACTTTACTTAATGTCTGGGGAAAACCTTTACCCTTTACCTTAACTACCACCAATTCCTCAATACTTTATTTCCCATACCACTATACTTCGCCACAGCAACGCGTGGCCGGGCACAGCTAGTCTATATATATAAAAGAGTGATGGCATCACGGCGACCCACAAAACAACAAAACTACAGGCCCCCAACCTCGAAATTTGACAACACAACCCATCATCCATGCCTCTAGGTTGCTACAACAAAAAGAAAAGAAAAGAAAAATAAAGTCCTAATTAGAGAGAGAGGAATAATTGCTTTTATCCAATTGCTGCCAGTTAGAAGGCTAAGCTCCTCCAACTTGGTCTCCTAGCGACCCAATAAAAAATAATAAAAAACACTAAAAAATTAATACAATAAAATACTACAATAACAGAAAATAACTAAAAATAATACAAGAAAATAATAAAATATAATAAATAAAAATATAACTTACAATAAAATTAATTTAAAAATGCAAATAACGTCAAATAAAAATTACACAACAATTTTTAACCAATACCACCACCACTTTGCCACAGCAACGCATGGCCGGGCACAGCTATTTTTCTATAAACGTACCTGTTATTTTCTTGAAATGATATATAAATATACTTTCTTATCAATGTAAACTTTTAGTAAGGAACTTGAGAGAATATACATTTATTTTTAAAATGTCCCATAAAAGTAAATATATTAAGATAAGGAAATACTTTGTTTTGATAATGAGTAATTTTGAAATTTGATGTCTACAACAATAAATATACACCCTGAAATTCCTTGCCAGTTTAAAACAACATAGCTAGTTCCTAAATGTTTTCACAATCGAAGTAGTAAGTTACTGATTTACCAGCAAAGACTGCCAGTTCTTCAAAATTGATAGATAATGATATACACCATAAGGTACTGCAATAAACATTAGGAAGCTATCTCTTTTTTCTTGTTTAAAGTGATGTTTGTAAAATGGCTATTTAATTGTTTGCACCTCTTCTTCCTCCAACTCTACTCTTAGACAAAGCCATAAACCAAAAGAGTATCATGCACTGCCTGAAAGCAGACTATCTTGGCACTAGGAATCTTGTGCCAAGGGGCCGGGCTGTGGCGCAGCTGTTGAGCAGCTGCCTTAAATCACTCTGACCATGAGGTCATGAGTTCGAGGCCAGCCCGTGGCGGGGTGAGCACCCGTCAATTAAAAATAAAAAATAGCCCCTGCTCGTTGCTGACCTAGCAACCCGAAAGATAGTTGCATCTATCAAGTAGGAGATAAGGTACCACTTATAAAAAGTGGGGAGGCAAGATTAACTAATTTACGACCTGGTATGAGGAAGTGCCGTCAGTGTGGATGAAGCAGCTGCTCCCCCCGGTGGCCAGAGTCGAACATCCCCTCAGAAGAAGGTTAACTTGCCTCTGCGTGTCTCTCTCTGTCTCTGTTTGATGTGTTTATGGGCATTGAATGTTTGCCCTATGTGTGTTATAATGTGATCCGCCCTGAGTCCCCTTCGGGGTGAGAAGGGCGGAATATAAATACTGTAAATAAATAAATAAATAAATTTGTCTTTGTCAATCTTAAAGTGGAATCCAAGATGCTTTCAGAGTCATTAGAGTCTATTTATCCCATTCAAGACAATCTCAACAGATTGAAATTCCTTTATGCATTTGTTGCCTTGAAGATCTGGGTCATTACATCGCAACCAAAAATGTTTACTGTTCTAATTTTAGAGGAGTTTTTTTTAATACTGGTCACCAGATTTTGTTCATTTGTATGGTTTCCTCCTTTTTGTTGAAATTGTCCACATGATTGTGGATTTCAATGGCTTCTTTATGTAATCTGACATGATAGTTGTTGGTCCATCAAGTGCTCTGCTATGGCTGGTTGAGTTAGCCTGCAGTGCCTTTCATGTTCCTTGATTCGTGTTTGGGCAATGCTGCTTTTGGTGGTCTCTATGTAGACTTGTCCACAGCTGCATGGTATACAGGGTGTTTGAGAAAGAAGTCCCTAGTTTTAAGTTAAAACACATTAAAACTAGGGAGTTCTTTTTCAAACACCCTGAAAAGAACTCCCTAGTTTTAAGTTAAAACACATTAAAACTAGGGAATTCTTTTTCAAACACCCTGTACAGTAGACTCCTGCAGAGGTGAGAGGATCCCTCTTGTCCTTCGATGAATGTAGCATTTGTTGGATTTTCTAAAACTCTAAAATCAGAGCAGTAAATAAGGAACAACACTCTGAAAACAGAAGAATTCCAGACTTGAATCAATCAGAGGCAGCTAACACCTCTAAACAAAAGATTCCCCCAAGCAGGAAGAAGCCAGGACATGAATCTGGCAAGGCCATTAATGCTAATCAAGGTGATTAATTACAACATTCACACTGGCCTCCAACAGACAAGAGTTCCTTCTCCCACCCTGGACCTTCCAGAAATATGTAAACTTTCTTTGTTTAGTTGCCAAAAATGCCACTCACCCTGCAAAAAGCATAACTAAAAGCCAAGTATAACATTAACTATGTAAGTGTTTGTATTCTAGCTTTATGGAGGGGGAACGTTGTTTTTGTAAACTAACAGGTTTTGGCAGGGAGTTTTATTAACATTTTGGGCTACTTTGCAGGCTCTAATAAAAAAGGAGGATTCAAAACTCAAAAATAAATAAAAACTGAACATTAATGAGAATGGAAAAGGCAAGGTGATCTGCAACTAGGTATGTGATACTAATCACAGCTTCTGGAAATAAAAATGACAAGAAAGGAAGAATTGGCTCTCCAATATTTTTATGAGATATACCTGGCCACAATTGTGTATAGGTTTGGAAAGATGTTAATAAATACAAAGCATGGTTCAGGAGTCATCCATAGTGATTTTAAACAACTTTATTAATTGACTTCTTTCATTCTTTTCTTCTTAACACACAGCAGTAACTAAACCACATCTTAAGACAGTGAATCTTGTGCAAAAATGTCTTGGCAAAGACTGAAAAATGAGATAGCAAAACAGGATTTTTTCATCTGCATATGTATTTTAAATTCATGTGTCAAAGTCTAAGCTTTTGCCTCCCTCATCACCACTTCAACTTGTAATCATAAAGAATGTTCATATTCTAATTAAACTATATGAAGAATTTAAATAAGTCAGCACTTAAAAATAGAATAATTAGAACTCTAAGACACTCTAGGGCAGTGTATTTCAGTAAAATTATTATTATCTGGAACATTAAAGCAGAAACCAAAGACAAATTGACTTAGGCTCTTGGGAAATGCAACAGCCCCAGAAATTCTCTACTTAAGACTCATCTCTTCCTGGTATTGTCTCTCTTTCTCTCTTACGCTCAAAGGTCATACTAGATGGACTTGGTGCAATTTTTTTAAAGAACACTTGGCATTATTAAATGCTTTCTTTATTAAAAATATAACTGCTACAATTAGATGAGGTGCTATAGACAATTTCAGGATATCAGCAATTTTATTTTTAGGTGCATGCTAGGTGGTATTTGCTGTCAACTATATAATTTCCACAGTAAACTTTTTTCCAATCCATAAAAAATGCACTCTAAATTTAATCATCCTGTTTTAGTGCAACATAAAAAGAGAATTGTGAACACAGCTCAATTTAAAACTAATAGCCAACTTTTCATGAACCAAATACAGCATATAAGCCCTAAAAGTTTTAAAAATAGGTTAATTTTCTTTTTGTAATAGTATATGCTGCAATCTCATTTTGTGGTATGTTTTTGTATGCCTCCAGGTTGTTTCCAACTTACAGCAACTCTAAGGCAAACCTATCACAGAGTTTTCTTGCCAAGATTTGTTCAGAGAAGGGTTGCCATTGTCTTTCTTTGAGGCTGAAAGTGTGATTCGCCCAAAATCATCTAGTGAGTTACCACTATGGAGTGGGGATTTGAATCCTGGTCTTCCAAAGTCATAGTCCTAAACACAATTCTGGTTCTTTAGTGGTATAAATCTATTAACTTCACGAACATAATGTCTTGTGCTGCTGAAATCATGCTTCAGAAAACAAAAACAAATCTTTCCGTATAACATCAAACCTTGGAAATTTGAGAGAAACAATGAAGAGGAGGTGTGCATACACAATACCATTCTCAGTGGTGACTGAATTTTCGCTATAATGCTTTGCACACTTTCCTGGCAGTAAGAAAGCAAATCTAGTGAGATTTATGCCTGAGGAATGATGCTTAGAACTGCAAAACTTATGAAGCATATACTTTGTCCAAAATGTCTAGGACTAGAGGTGCTCCATATTTTCCTTTTTTAAAGATTTTGGACTATCTGTATTTTCATATACATACATAATGAAATATCTTGGAAATGGGACCCAATCAGGAGAAGGGAGATTTCTCCCTCCGTAGCAGCAGCCAGCCAGTTCCAATAAATTACTGAATCTGCAAAGAGAATGACTAATACTTCTAGTAAGTAAATCAGTGCTGGGCCGGGAGTGTTTTGGATCTTGGAATTCTGGATAAAGGATGCTCAACCTATACTGAATAAACTGTTGAAACTGGGATCAATATTAAGGATCTTGTCAACACAGAAAAGGACAACGAGGTATGGTTCTGTGGCAAAAATTAAGCAAAGCTAGAATCTTCAGTTGAAATTAAGCAAAAATCGATCTTTTTCTGGATGCAACTACTCTCACTGGCATTCCTGATACAGAATTAGCAGCTCTGTTATCTAGGCTTGCTTCCCATATGCTCTGCTTCTACAATTGTATATAAAACCAATATTATTACACACTTCAGTGCTTCCCCTTCGAAATGAAACTAAACTCTGTAGCACTATTCCGGGACTTACTACAGCTCAGGAAAGTTATACTGCTATTATCTTTCTAGCAGTCCAATCACATTAATTCTGTAGGAAAGGAATACTAAATAAATACTGTTGGGCATACAGAAGCCTATCCATCTCTGTACAAAGATATTGTCTTTTGTCTTAAAAGAAGAGCAAGCTGTGCTCTGCCAGAACACACACTGTCAGAAAGAGATAACGTATCTGTGCTTTTTGGGTTTGAGGAGGAGCTGACATTGTTTCAACAACCAGCATTTACAATGGATATCAGCCAAAAATATAGAATTCAAGATCAGAAGACAAAAGAAAAAGAAACATTACTGATTACATGTTTTTGTTCCATGGGTAGCGTAGAAGTTATTTATTTCTCAGCAACAGGCAATATCATACTATCCAGAGTCTCAGTTCATGTGGTGCAGAAATATGAAATTCCTTTCAAAGAATGACACACAAAGCAAACTGCGTACATAAAAACAACTGATTTTAAAGTACATATCAGCAACAACCAACCATCTTACCAATTTGCTGACACAAATATACACAGGTATCTGGGGTAAAGCTTTACAAAGTGTGGTCATCTGTTTATCTTATTCCACTACAACCCCACTATTCAGAGCTCCCCTGCCTACGTTCATGTGCCCTATAAAACTACAGGGAGATCACATTGCAAAGCATAAGCCCAAGTAAAGAGTGTCCAATTCAATGGTAGAAGCCCACTGTCTAAAAGAACATGGAGTTGCATGAATACTTCATTATGTTTTCAAATTAATCCAGAGAAATTAGCGCCTCTACACTCCACCAAAGTAACCAGCTGTGATTCACATTATTCATCCCCCAGAGCTGCCTGGATTTACTCCATTAGCACCACACCTACCTGTAATATGCCACAATTAGATTACATAGATGTCCATGCCCCAGATTGGAATCAGAATAGTTTTTATTTCTCTTTTTCTGAAGTAATTTGCCTGCCACTGACTTCCCAGCCAAATTGCTTCCTTGCAGAGCACTCCCAGCCATGTGACAAACAGTGAGAGGGTAACTTGACAAACCCTGGGTATCTCGGTTTGAGTTAACAACTTTCCAGGCTGGGAAACTATCTGGCCAAGAAGGTAGCAGGAGCACTAGTCAAAAATGTATCCAACAATGATTTTTCACTTTCAACAGCCTAAACTGTTTTCGTTGTTTCCTTTTTGGTGGCAAGGCATATAACTCTATGCTTTATTTAATATATCATGGTAGTTGGTAAAGGGGACTAATCTGTTTTGCTCTTTGCGTATGCTCAACAATTCCGTACTTTAGGCAGTTGTTTACCTACTTCCAGAACATAAACACGGAGCTACATCAAGATCACCTAATTATAATCTCATTATTTCATAGCTTGACTTTTATTGCGCTGCTTTCTGAAGACATGCTGCAGCAACCCAACACTGAAATTACGCTTTTTTCAAGCCCTCCTTTACCATCTTCCCAATCACAATGCTACAAATAAACTTCCAAGTAGGCAGAAGACTAGAAAAGAAAGGCTACATTGGGCTCACATAAATATACCCACCTTATAAAAAGGAGTTTCCTTATCAGAGGCTTTGTTAACTGAAGTTTGCTTGTAATATTTTGTTAATGTTTTGTTGATGTTTTGCAACAAAAAAGGTATATTAAAATCAAAACCTTATTTCCTTTAAACCCGAGGTGTGTGGCCCTCAGACATAATCCTTACAGCCTGAGGAGCTCCATAAAGCTCCACCAACGTTTTCTTATTGTCTAGTGACCCAATTATTGGTGTTTGTCAGATCCTCACAAACTCCACATTTGCCCCATTTGTGTCAGAAATGGCCTACATCAAGGAGAGTTTGTGTGTCCTCTCAGTGATGTGAGCTTGGTTGCAAAAAAATGCCCCCATTTGAACATTTGGCAGCCATATAGCAGTGGCCGTTTCACTTTTTCCAACATGCATTCAAATATATATATTTCTGTCAAATATGTCTTTAGTCAGTCTGTTGTGCAGAGGAGCACTAATACCAATATACAAGTATATGATACACATTCCTTTTTTATAACCATGACTGAGCCTACTCCATGGGAGATGATCCTGTCACCTGCTAGCCCTTGTCACCTCCCACCAATCAGTTCAGGTCACTTCCTCTCCAGTTCCAATGCAAAGCTGCCTGTTTGGGATGACCACATTAAAAATGTAATATATTTGGATCTTCAGTCAGAATGTGGGGTAAAATACATTTTTAAAAGCAGTTTAAGAGTCAAAGAAGCTAATTGTCACTAACATTGTGAGTCAGGATAACAGCAATTATGGAGTGTGCAAGATTGTTTTTGGTCTGTGTTGATAGGGCTCACATTTACCTCCAGGAGTTACATATCTCAGTCTTCCCTGAGGACATTTGTAAAGAATGCAACAAAGAGCAAATGGAGGAATGTGGGGTGAGTCTTAAGGACTAATGGACCAACCTTTTCTCTTGGGGCAGAGAGAAAGGATCCCAGCAAAGGGAGGAAGGTGTCTGAGACTAAAGAGGAGCTTACAGTTGGCAAGTTTCCACATAATGTTGCAATTTGTTTTCCCGAGCATGGTGGGACATTACTGCTAAAGGTTAATTCACTTATTTAGTAATATCGCTTTTACTGTATGCTTTGATTTAAATTGTATACATTAACGTTGAGTTTCTTAAAATGAATTGCTAGATGAATTGCTTATTGGCAATATAACTGTTGATTTTACTCTATTATATACTGTTAATTGACTTGTTGACATATTTGACATATTTTTAAAATAACTGTTATTTAAAAAAAATCATCTGTTAACATTCAACAGCTGACATTATTATTTTTATATATAGTATGAATGTTATGGTTAGTGATATGTGCTGTTATTGTACTGAGACTGTCATCGTTTTCTTTTCTGTCAAGCACCATGTAATAGTAGAAAGTGAAAGACATAAACATACCATCAGTAATTAATATCCCAGAACAGCACACTATGTGGCTTACACATGGATTAATGTTGGATGAAGCCTTACTAAAGTGGATTTACTTATGCATAAACCTGGATAGGACTGCACTCTCTTTTAAAAAGGCAAAAAGAAAGCAGTTTGACTTCTCACCTTGGGGGAGCTAGTGGACTGAAAGGAGGCAAAAAATATCTTAAATGAGCATTTCTTTATTAAGCACCTAAATGCAGCTACTAGAAAGGAAAACTGCTTCTCTTTATCATACAAGCATCATTTTCTGAACGATATCATTCCTTTTTAAAAGGCGGTCGCTCAAATTAGTACTGGTAGAGCTCGTTTTTTAAAAAAACAAATCTTTTTTATGTTATTGGTATTTGGGCTTTCTACAATTATTTCCTAATTGAATGCTTGAAAAAGCAGTGTTATCAAGGTATGCTTCTAAAATGCTTTTCTTGGCAAGGAAAGATTAAACTGGACTAGAATGAAGGCTGCCTGAAAAATCAACAGCTGCTTTTGAAATTGAGCCCACTATCTGTTATTGTATAGCTTAAAACCCATTCACATTCAGCACAGTAAAGGAATGAGCAAGGTGAGCGCGCCTGGAGGCAGATAACATACAAAAGAAAATATTTTCAAAGCGGGTGATACAAACAAAGGAGTTTTTTAAAAATGGCTTGACATATTAATTCTTCAATGAACAGTAGGCTTCCTTCATCCACAAAAGACAAGCTATCTCTAGGATCAATCTTAATAGCTGTGTGTTGTAATAAGGAATCCAAGCTAGTGAAAAGCCAAGGTTCCATAGACTTAAATATAGATTGGCAGAATCCTTTAAAGTTCCTCTCTCAAGGCAAATCCCAGTCTAATTTAACAGAAACAAATCCCTAAAGAGAGATAGAGCTTCAAATATAACTAGTCTCAACTGCCAATAATGTGGATTTCAGCACACGTTACAGTTTATAACAAACCAGACCTTATGATGTGTGTTTTAGGACTATGCTATATGAGCACATGGGGATGTCTTAAATAATAATAAATGCAATGGCTGGGATCTAAGCAATGATGAAACTAATTCTGCAAACTGGGGAGTGAGGGTTATTGTTCATCTATGTTTCTTTAGTACCCGCAGGAAAGCAAAAAACATGGTATGCGGTAAAAATTGTTTCTTCTTCTTAAAGATTGAGTTAATTTTCAAAAACAGTTTGTAATATTGTTCAAGGAAACCCTTCTGCTAAAAATTGCTACACCCTTGAAATCCCCTAAGGAAGCTTTCCTGATCCTGTTCTGTAGATGAATGCCTTGGAAGAAAGGCAAACGTTATATTTTCTGTTCCAGTTTTGGTCTACCTGTTTCAAGTTGTGATGTCAAAAAGTAAGAATTTTTGTTATTGTTTAAAATCAGGGCTGCAATATTTTAAAAAACTCTAAAAGAAATCTACATAGGAACAAACTTTTAATATATCTTTGGAGATTACAACTAGCAAAGACACCCTAGTAAAAAAAAAACACCCAAGAAGAGTTCCTGTTAGGAGAGTCCAGAGGTTACATTACACATATTCCAAATAATGGTGTTATAGCTCCTATTATTCAGTGAAGAAAATAGTCCTCCGTACCCACAGGTTCTTAATACATGGGTTTCAACCAACTGTGGATCATAAATAACTGACCTATACACATTTTTGTGCCTCAAATGTTAACCCTGTTTCTGGGTATACTTGCCATGCAGATTCCAAAAATGGCACCAGTTTTCCCCTCTCAGTTCTAATTTTTGAGATACAGAGCATATTCAAGTCACCATCTACTTGCCAATAGAAAAGAAAAGATAAAGAAACTAGAGCTGATGGGTTTATCCTATGCAGTTTTTTTAACCACTGCCCCCAATAGCTCCAAAGACAGGCTGAAAAACCAAGACACCAAGAAAAAATGGGTTTTTGTTGGGCTGCATAAATGTTATTGGTTTTTATTTCCAGGCACCAAGCACTGTACTGAATTTACTCCACATATCGTAATCCCATCCTGTTCAGACCTGGGTGGTGATTGGGTGTTTTGGAAAAGATGTTTGTGAGCATTATTGAGTGAGAAGGGCTCCATTTCAAAGTTACTCAAACCTAATTTGATGATACAAAGCTTCAGTAGGGTGGCGTAGCTTTGTCAAGAAGAAAATCCCAGTGTGTTAGGAGGAATGCACATGCAATGTGAAGGAATACAGGCTTGTAGGTGAGAAAGAGGTCAGCTGAAACCAGACTTGGTAGTGTTTCTTGCCAAGGTGTTAGTCTATTATTAACAATATCATTATCATTCCATGTATTTGTAGGAATTTATACAATACTAGCTTTGCCCGGCCACGTGTTGCTGTGGCTTATGGGAATCCTTTGTTGGCCAGGTGGAATAGCAGTGAATAGCCTTGCAGTCTCAAAGCCTGGCCGTTTTCTGGAGTAGCTGGAGCTTTTTGTTGTATGAACGTAGAGGCATGGATGAGGGGTTGTGCTGCCAAGTTTAGTGTTTCTGGGATGTTTAGTTTTGTTGTTTTGTCCTAGGCCAAAATTTCATTACCCTTTTATATATATAGACTAGCTTGGGGACCCCAAAACCAGGCCTGTATGCACAGTTGGCCATGTTAGGGCTTTGTGGCAAGTTTAGTCCAGATCTTTTCATCGGCTGGGTTCAGTGCTGTCTGGATAAGAGTGAACTACAACTCCCTGAGCAAAGGTGATTAACCCTGAACCCAGGCCTGTATGCACAGTTGGCGATGTTGGGGCTGTGTGCCAAGTTTGGTCCAGATCCGTTGTTGACTGGGTTCAGTGCTGTCTGGATAAGGGTGAACTACAACTCCCAGAGCAAAGGTCAATCAGCCTGAAACCAGGCCTGTATGCACAGTTGGTCATGATGGGGCTGTGTGGCAGGTTTGGTCAAGATCTGACGTCATCTGGGTTCAGTGCTTTCTAGATGCAGGTGAACTATAACTCCCAAAATCAAGGTCCATTCCCACTACCCCCTGTAGTATGTTCAGTTGGTCATGGGGCTTCTCTGTGCCAAGTTTGATCCCAATCCATTGTCGGTGGGGGTCACAGTACCAGTGAAGGTACTGCAAGCCCTATCATCCGTGGCAAGTGTGGTCTAGATGCATCATTGGTTGGGTGAAGAGTACTCTCTGGATGTAGGTCAAGTACAAGTCTTGTAAATCATGGTGTGAATTCTCCCCTAACCTCTTGTTCAGTTGCTGATTAATTCTTCTGTTCACTGTGTGCCAGGAAATGGTATGAAAGGGTTAAGGTAGAGGTGGTGGGCGGGGTTATGCAAATGAAGGAACCCTGCAATGTCCATTCTGAAGGAAAAACAGAACATCTAGGATGAAATGAGCCCTGCATGAAAGCCTTCACCTGGGTGGGGGGCAGAATGGTGTTTGTGGAGGACACTGGAAGGGTTTGGGATGCATGTTCGTGGCACTCACTATAACCTGCAAAGTCAGATGACGGAGTGACTTGGTGGCTCCACAGCACTGGAAACTATAGCCTGTTTGTGGAGGCCGGAGGCTGTCTGTATGAGCGGACACCCATGCCACATACACACATACAGATTTTTCACTTTTATTATGGATATAGATATAGATAAATGAAGTTAGGTAGGAGCTGAATACAGGATAAGCCATTTCAACTTGAGCATTCATAGATTCTGGTATCCACAGGAAGTCCTGAAACCAATCCTCTTCTGAATATTGTCTCTGCAGAGTGATAATAATGTCACTGCTTTTACAAATCAACATGTGCCTGAATACTTGTAAATACCTGAATGCTGTGGTAGATTTGTTCTGATAGATATGCTCCTATTTTCTTGTCAAATAGTATTTTACTTAAGTTGTGATTTCTCAAATATTTAAATAGAAGTAATCCCATTAAACACGATGCTTTTGATACTACAATCACAGAATTGCATTGTTAATTCAGACAAATATTTCTTAAAGATGTAACTTTAATTTTCTGCCACTCTCAAAGGAAAGAAAGTAGAAGTCAACAATATTGCACAACTTAGGTAAACTGTTAAAAGACTGCATACATTTTAGTTGACGATATATTTGCAAAATAATTCTGGTCACTATACATGACTAGGATCTATTTTGTTATAAATTAAGATATTAATTATTGCTTCAAAAAGCTCTGATAGGGAAAAGGTTAACACTTCTTATTTTCCAATGCAATGATAATGTAGCCATCATCCCATATCCTTAATCTTCATTGCAGAGTAAAAAAAAATAGGAAACACACTGGGAAGGTCATAAAAAATTGTGCCCAATGGTGCCCTTCACAAGAGGCAAGCTTCAAATGTGGAGTAGAGGACATTGTCTTACCATTTCTAAAGCTGCCAGAAAATGAAGAGGTAATTTATATCTTTTTTTAAAGAATGGTTGATGCTCATTCAGGTGGTGTGGCTCCCATTGAAATAAGTGTTTAAAAAGAATGCCTTCCTTAACTCAGCTTCCTTGAAGGGTATTGAGGGCAAATGATCCCAGAAAGGGTGGTTTCTTAAGTCTGATGCCTTTAACCCAGGTCTTCTTGAAGGATATAAGGATATAAGGAGAAAGGAACCATAGGGAAAGATGTGTTGAGCTAACTTAAAGAGGTTTCTACTCATACGATGAGCGAGAAGTTGGTATAGTGCCGGCTGCCTCTGGCAACATGAAACCCATGCTGAGGAAAGAAAAGATAGTGGAGGGAGAAACAGTCAAAACCTTAAAACCTAAACCCAGTCAGCTTGAAGGTTGAAGCAGCTTAGGAAAGAAGGGTGAGTAAAGTAGAAATAGCCGGGTCTCCCTTTTAAAAGCCTGAACCCAACCGGTTTACTGAGACTTAGGCTTCTCTCCATATGATGAGAGGAATGAGGGGGAAGCCTGGATGGTGTGGGGTGCACTTGGACACCACCGGCGGCACAAGTGAAGAGGTCCAAAGAGAAAGGATCCCAGAAAGAATGATTTCTTAAAGTCTGGTGCCTTTAGTCCAGGTTTTATTGAAGGATATAAGGAGAACGGATCCCAGAAAAGGTGGTTTCTTAAGACCGATGCCCTAAAAATGATGGAAAGGGGAGGCTTATAAGTTCCCCATTGCCGCCAATCTGCCAGATCTTCACAGATCTTTTGGTTTCCAGATTGACTGAATTCAGAAGGCTCCCGAAAAATGGATCTGGGAGTCCACCAAAATCCAGATACCAAAAACAGAATGGAGTTTAACCAAATTGCACAAACCTAGTTCCAGGATGCTTAGGACAATGAAAAACAGTCATCTATCTGGGAAATTATACCAAGTATATCTCATGGTAAGCCCATAATAGGAAATAAGACGCCTCTGAAAATGGCTCAATAGTTCTTCATGATTTAAAATTTAATCTAAGATTACAGAATGGATGGGTGGGAGCCAGAGCAAGCTGCATCCATTTCCATTTTTTCTTTTCCGTTTTAATCAGAATTGAGGGACAGATTTGTGCTTACAACAGTATACATAGCTATACACACTGAAATAATCTTAGCCCAAAGCCCATCCTTTAGATATGTGTTTAAATTCTAAATTTCTTTAGTGAAATCAAGCTTTCTTTAAAAGAAATGTTTTCTATTATTCAAAACAGCTGGTTAGAAGAAGAGATTCTTCCTTGAGTGAGTGCCTACCAGAAACAGAGAGAGAGAGAGAGAGAGAATGAAACAAACACTTGTACCATGAAATTAAAACACCAATAAAAGTAACCACCCATTCAATGTATAACTTCTGCCTTCCTTTGGATTTCTTGCTCCTGGTTAATTCTAAATGCCATGATGAATAGACTCTTATAAGCTACAGTTGTAGACACTCATCTTTTTCTTAATACAATGGGCCCTTGATATCTGCTAGTATTTGGTTCCAGGACTCCTTCTCCCACATGGACTCCAAAATCTGAGGATGCTCAAGTCTCACTATACACAATATCATAGTAATATGGTGCCCCTTATATAAAATGGCAAACACCTTAAGTCAGTACCAGAGTCAGCATGAGGATCTATGCAATGATAGAAGTCTACAGCAGGGTATGCCTACACATCAGTTTAGTGGTTGGCACGTGGCAAAATTAAAGTTTCCTTTTTGGTATTTTTCCCCTAAATAATTCAGTTTGTTGGTTCCATGGACACAGAATCCACTGACATCGAGAGTGACTGTATTTCATTCAGCAACCCAAATGTCACTCTCTTTCTCATACTGATAACAACAATACTACAGGTGGGGGATAAAGATTGTTGTTGTTGTTGTTGTTTTGTGCTCTCAAGTAATTTTTAACTTATGGTGACTCTAAGGCAAACCTATCATAGGGTTTTCTTTGCAAGATTTATTCAGAAACAGCTTGCCCTTGCCTTCTTCTGAGACTTAGATAATGTGAGTTGCCCATGTTATCCAGTGGGTTTCCATGGCTGAATGAGAACCTGGACTCAGGTCTTCGGATACTCCAACACTCCAAGCACTACACAATGCTGATTCTCAGGGGTAGAAATACAGTCTACATTCTACATGGTGGAATACAGTGTGAGGGATTTTATACAGAATCCTCTTATGACTTCCATGCAACCACCTCCAGGATATGCCATGTCACACCCCCATACCTATAGTATTCCATTGCTAGTGAAGAATGTGTGGGACCAAATATTTCCTGTTTAGATCCATTGGGATCATCTCTAAGGAGAATTTTAACTCTCTATATCCAGCTACGAAAATATATGTATTATTTTAGTCATTGCAAAGATAGGTATTCTCCCTCTTCTCCCACAATATGCAAAGCAACCCCCCCCCCCAATCCTGTGTGGTAAAGCTCCCCTCCCCACAGCCATTTTGTTATTGGTGGGGAAAGAGAGGATTAGAGAAGCATCTGATTATGGGAATACAGTTGTGAATGGGGCATTACAGCACAGCATTGAGTTGGGAGAGAGGTTGGACATTATGGAGGGAAAAAGAGAATATTTACCTCGACAATGACAAAAAATGCATAGACAAGCATAAGGTGGACTTACAATTGCATATGGAACTAACAGGATGCTAGAACTGACTTTACTCAGACCTGGATTTAAATTATTTAATAACTTGCTTATTATTTCTACAATTTAAAACCTATTGATCTGAGATGTGCATATAATGATCAGTATGTTCATTTTCCCACTTGGTAAAATTTTAAGAATCTGTGGTTATACACAATGAAATTCGTTGCCTGGATGACTGGCGATTGCTTTAATCAAATGCTCCTTCTTCCACCATGTATGAGAAACTATTAAAATATTTGTCATTTGTGAATTTAAATAGAGTTTCAAAGCATTATCATCCCCATTTAAAAAACCACAAATTTGCTGGTAGAACTCTTATTAAAATTGGAGCATGCGTGTAATTTTCCACTATACCTTCTGAGTACAAGAATCTCTTTGAGGTTCTTCTTTAAATTATGTAAAATGACTGCCATTAGCTAAAATGTTCAGTATCTTTCACTACTATGTGTTAATTATAAATACAGCTCATTTTGGGTGCATCCATGCTGAATAAGAAAAGCTAGGAGGTTAGTACGGATTTGAAAAGCACAGAGCTGTTAATAGAGTAAATGTTGCACACTTCAAGACTAACTTTGCTTTCTATACTAGCTTCTGCAAAAAACCTTTACATACAGCAGGATATTAGTTTGTTATTCTTCCTCTTTAAAATACAGTAGAGTCTCACTTATCCAACATAAACGAGCCGGCAGAATGTTGGATAAGCGAATATGTTGGATAATAAGGAGGGATTAAGGAAAAGCCTATTAAACATCAAATTAGGTTATGATTTTACAAATTAAGCACCAAAACATCATATTATGCAACAAATTTGACAGAAAAAGTAGTTCAATATGCAGTAATGCTATGTAGTAATTACTGTATTTACGAATTTAGCACCAAAATATCACGATGTATTGAAAACATTGACTACAAAAATGCGTTGGATAATCCAGAACGTTGGATAAGCGAGTGTTGGATAAGTGAGACTCTACTGTAGTACTGTTTTAGACTACAGTTCTCTGGGCCAAGGTGAATGGCATAGATAGAAGTTGAATTCTAAAATATGAGGACAACAGCTTGAGGAAGAGTGAGTTGAAGTGTCAGACCTTTGTCTTGACTGCTGAAAACAAAACCCAATTCTACCATTCATTTTCTGGAACTGGAACTCACGTGGCACCAGTTTCTTATTTGCAAACCAGCAAATAGAAATGCCCTGCCTCAAGGAGGACAGTTGTGTGGTAGCTGTGATAAAGTAATAGTGTTACCCATGCTGAGTCTTCAAAATATAGGGAACTCAATGTAGATATATAGCAGAAAATAAATAAAATGGTAAGAATTGGAAATGTATTGGAAATGAAGCAGTTTTGATGGGAAGATCCAAACAGTCATTTTTGCTCATACTGTACTGATAAAGCAGGTTTGTTCTTCAAATATTTGTAATTTCTAATCAAGTCCACTGATTTTTGCTAAATTAACTGTTAAAAAATAGAATAGAATTGTATGTTAGAATAAAACTCTTTTAGGACAAATTCCACATTAGAATTTAATTTTTATTGATACTTATTACAATGTACCTAAGAAAACATGATATATCAATGGAAACATTACATATTCATAATAATAGCATTATTATTTATAGTACAGAAAACCCCTGAGTTACAAACATCCAACGTATAAACGACTCATAGTTAAGAATGGGGGGAGGGGTGAGACAACAGGAAGTGAGAGAAATCTACCCCTCAGAAGGGTACGTTTTAAATTTAAATTTATTTGTATTTTCACTTTATATCCACACACAAATATTGATTTTTTTTATTTCTTTTTGTTTTAAATTGTTATTAGATTGTATGGTTGTTAGCTGCCTTGAGTCTCTATGGGGAGAAAAGCAGGATATAAATAAAGATAATGATAGAAAAAATCACTTAAAATCTGATGAATCATATTAAAAGCAGCAAAGTTTTCTTTCTAAAAGGACCTGGATTGAGAAAAAGAAAAAAGATATTCAACAGAGGGAGAAAATAAAGCAAAGAAAAACATCCCTTCAGCAAAGGAAGCCCTTTCCAACACATAAATCTTCAGAGGTTGAACAGTGACTACCAACGATTAAAGGAGTAGTTGGGCCACTGTGGCCCTACTCATCATGTTGTTGGTGTTACACCTCCCAACAACTGTAATCATGATACCTGATGGTTAAGAATTGTGGGAGTAAAACTCCAACAGAATCCAGGGGGCACATGTTCAATTTAACGGTGGCCACATACCTTGGAGGAGGCAGTTCTTCAGATATCTGGGCCTGACGCCTTTTAGGACTTTAAAGGTTAAATCTAGGCTACAACATGTGCTCTGATACAAGCTAGCAGCCAGAGCAGTTCTGTGAAAACTGGTAAAATGTGTTCCTTACTGCCATGGAACACAACCACAACTGTTCAGCAGCACCATCTGAAACAAACCACTCAATGACCAACTCCTATGAAATTTACCATTGCTTATGTTACTAATATTCAAGAGTTGCTTTCTCAGCGAAATTAACCATAAGGTTGGATCAAGCAATGCTATTTTCATTCCAAATTCAGAACACAAATTAAAAATTGTCTAGATAATCAGATTCATCTGGGAACATCTGGAGTGGGTTTGCAATCATACATGCAAAACAAGAAGCCTAAATCGAATTGAACTAATTCCAACTAGAGTACACTCACTGACCCCCTCGATGGATTGTCACCTTGCCGTGGTGAGGGGGCTTGCGTGTTCCGATGAACCTGTGGGCACTGGAGTGATGCACTCCCAGGAGTGGCCGCAGGGGAGGTTCCAGACCAAGCACAATCCGAAGACCCAAAGACCTCAACGGCGGAGCAGGCGGAGGATAACATGGTACATGTTACAACGGCTGTGAAGGCGGAAGAAGGCTGCAACAGACTGAGAAGCCACTGTCGTTGTGTTAACCACACCACTGCTGGAACCTCACTCTGTGAAGACTGTGTGTTGACCGGCCGTGCACCGACCTCCACACATTAAAAAAAATCACGCACAGGCGTCTTCCAACAAAAATAAAAACAAACCTACAAAAGTCCCATGGCGATCAGCGAGTGGCGACGGGGGCAGGACTGTGAAATCTGGAAGCCCCTAGTCACAGACTGGCACATGGGCGGTGGATATGGACTCAGTCGTTCTACCTCAAGGACCGAGGCAGTTGAGTAGTCCGGCAGCTGTATCCATGACTGAGCAGCCCTTTTTAGGATCCGCTCTGCTCACCCCACACGGGGAAGGGGCTAGAAAAGGTGCCCTAAACATAGTCTGCCTCTCCTACCCTGACTGGACTGCCGCGTCCAGAGGGGTCACCACTCTGCGGCCAAAAAAGAAAAATGAACTTTGGAACATGGAACGTACGGACATTGTTAGATAACACTGACAGCGAGCGCCCCGAACGCAGGACTGCTCTCATTGCAAGAGAGCTGGGACGCTTCAAGATCGACATAGCAGCCCTTCAGGAGACCCGGAGAGCAGGAGAGGGGCAGCTGAAGGAAGAAAAGGGAGGCTACACCTTCTTCTGGAAGGGACTACCTGAAGAAGAGCGAAGAAGAATACACGGAGTTGGCTTTGCTATCAGAAACGACCTGGTGAAGCACCTGACTGAAGCACCCACTGGCATCAACGAACGACTTTCAACCCTCCGAATTAACCTTGCCAAAAACCAACAGGCAACCATCATATGCGCCTATGCACCAACTCTAGATGCTGACGAAGACATCAAGGAAAAATTTTACTGTCAGCTGGATACCATCCTATCGGAGATACCTAAGGAGGACAAAATCATCCTCCTGGGGGACTTTAACGCAAGAGTCGGAAGGGACTCTGACCTGTGGCCAGGGATCATAGGAAAAGACGGGGTCGGAAACAGCAACTCGAATGGCATCTTGCTTCTCACCAAATGCGGAGAGCACAACCTTGTCATCACCAACACGCTCTTCCGCCAGAAAAACAAGCTCAAGACATCATGGAAGCACCCTCGGTCAAAGCATTGGCACCTCCTGGACTATGTTATCACACGTGCCAGAGACCGCCGCGATGTGCTTCTCACAAGAGCCATGACAGGTACTGATGACTGCTGGACAGACCACAGGCTAATCCGATCCACGATGGCTATCAAGATCGTCCCCAAACGCAGACTCCAAGGAAGGAAAACAAGGCGAAAAATGAACACCCAAGCCCTTCAGGTGCCCTCCAAACGAGCCCTTCTCCAAACAACACTCAAAGATCATCTACCCACAGAACACCCCGAAAATGTTGAGGAACATTGGAACAAACTGAAGACCTCCATCATCACAGCCTGCGAAGAAAGCATTGGATACCTAACTAAGAAACATCAAGACTGGTTTGATGATAACGACAAAGAGATCCAACAGCTGATTGATAACAAAAGGAAAGCCTTCCAAACATGGCAGAGAGACACCAACTGTGCTGCCAAGAAAAAGATCTATGCCAGTGCAAAAGCCGAGGTCCAAAGAAGGACCAGAGAACTCAAGAACATCTGGTGGACAAAGAAGGCTGAAGAAATCCAACACCTTGCAGATACCCATGACGCTCAGGGATTTTTCAAAGCCACAAAGATCATTTATGGACCAAGAAACCATGGCATACAGCCCCTACGCTCATCAGATGGAACCAAAATTCTGAAGGACAAAACATCAATTGCACTACGTTGGAAAGAGCACTACCAGAACCTGCTGAATCGCAGCTCCAATGTGGCCGAAGAGACCCTCTCACAAATCCCGCAACAACAAACCAGGGATGAGCTTGCAGCACTGCCTAGTTTGGAAGAAGTCAGCAATGCCATCAGCCAACAAAAAAACAACAAAGCTAGCGGACCTGATGGGATTCCCGCTGAAATCTTCAAAGAGGGTGGACCTGAGCTGATGCAACAACTCCACCAGCTTATTGAAAAGGTGTGGATGACCGAGAAAATCCCAGCAGACTTCAAGGATGCCACCATCATCACCCTTTTCAAGAAAGGGGACAGAACAGACTGCGGGAACTATCGTGGTATCTCCCTTCTAACCTCCGCCGGGAAAATCCTCGCAAGAATCCTTGCAAACCGCCTTCTCCCTGTCTCAGAAGACACCCTCCCAGAATCCCAGAATGGCTTCCGCCCCTCCAGAGGAACAGTGGACATGATCTTCACTGCTCGACAGCTCCAAGAAAAATGCAGGGAACAAAACCAACCTCTGTACATGGCATTCATTGACCTTGCAAAGGCATTCGACACAGTGAATCGCAGCGCTCTCTGGACCATCCTCCAAAAAATCGGGTGCCCTGACAAATTTGTGAACATCCTGCGGCTCCTCCATGATGACATGATGGCAACAGTCTTGGACAGCAACGGCTCCCAAAGTGACCCATTTAAGGTTGAATCAGGTGTCAAGCAGGGATGTGTTATTGCCCCCACCTTATTTTCCATCTTCATCGCTATGATACTTCACCTTGTTGATGGGAAGCTTCCCACCGGAGTGGAAATCATCTATCGGACAGATGGCAAGCTATTTAACCTCAGCAGACTGAGAGCCAAAACCAAGGTCACCACAACATCTGTTATAGAACTCCAATATGCTGATGACAACGTAGTCTGTGCGCGTTCAGAAGAAGACCTACAAGCCACTCTAAACACCTTCGCAGAAGCATACGAGAAGCTCGGCCTCTCACTGAACATCGAGAAAACCAAAGTGCTCTTCCAACAGGCACCAGCTAATCCCTCTGCAAAGCCAGGAATACAGCTTAACGGTGCAACATTAGAAAATGTTGACCATTTCCGCTACCTTGGTAGCCACCTCTCCACAAAAGTCAACATCGACACTGAAATACAACACCGCCTGAGCTCTGCGAGTGCAGCATTTTTCCGTATGAAGCAGAGAGTGTTCGATGACCGGGACATCCGTAGAGAGACCAAGGTGCTTGTTTATAAAGCCATTGTCCTCCCAACCCTGCTCTATGCCTGCGAAACGTGGACTGTGTACAGACGTCACACCAAACTCCTGGAGCGTTTCCATCAGCGTTGTCTCAGGAAAATCCTGCAAATCTCTTGGGAAGACAGGCGGACAAATGTCAGCGTGCTTGAGGAAGCAAAGACCACCAGCATTGAAGCGATGCTCTTACGCCATCAACTCCGTTGGACTGGCCACGTTGTCCGAATGCCCGATCACCGTCTCCCAAAGCAGCTCCTCTACTCTGAACTCAAGAATGGGAAACGGAATGTTGGAGGGCAGGAAAAGAGATTTAAAGATGGGCTCAAAGCCAACCTTAAAAACTGTGGCATAGACACTGAGAACTGGGAAGCCCTGGCCCTTGAGCGCTCTAATTGGAGGTCAGCTGTGACCAGCAGTGCTGCGGAGTTTGAAGAGGCACGAACGGAGGGCTTAAGGGAGAAACGTGCCAAGAGGAAGGAGCGTCAAGCTAACCCCGACCGGGACCGCCTTCCACCTGGAAACCGATGTCCTCACTGCGGGAGAATATGCGGGTCAAGAATCGGTCTCTTCAGTCACCTAAGAACACACGCCCAAGATACCAAGGTTGGAAGACCATCGTCCTCGAACGTCGAGGGATCGCCTAAGTAAGTAAAGTAACACTCACTGAATCAAATGCTAAACATTAGTCGATTCTTATGCCCTATTTCTTTGTTTACATTTTAGGTGGGACTGGATTCACCAGAATATTAGTCTTTAGACATTAATGTAATCAAAATGGTTTCATTAAATCCTTTTTCTACCAAATATAGTTTCATAATCAGCAATTCCTTCACCCATGCAAAAGGAGGCATTCAATATCTCGGAGATTGAGATGGCCATCAGCACCCAGAAAAAAAGTATAATTTACAGAACATGACACCAGAACGGTTGACTTGCTTTAAATTGAATTTATTTAAATCATAATTTAAAGCACCTTTCTGATGGACTCTCTTTTAATTATGTGAATCACAGTTTAAATCACCAGTGAAAAAGAGTTCATTTTATCATATTTTTTTGCAGAAGCATATTATTATTTAGTATAAACTTAATACATATTAAGGGATGAATATTTCATTAGGTGATAAGTTTATGAGCAATTATCTTGAATTGTTTTCAGATTAATTTTCAGTTCATCAAAAATGCGACAACAATTTGGTCATTTTAGTACTAAAGTAGAATGAACATCTGAAGTCATTAAGGAGATGAATCAGCTCCACTTTTCAGTTAATCATGACATTTTTGCCGTAATATGCAAGATATGCTACTTTAAAAATAATTTTAAAAGGTTTGTCTAAATCGTCAAAGTAATGCCAGCTGTAATTCACATTTTTCAGCACAAGAGGTGTCCTGGATTTATGCTGCTAGTGTGAACCTACTTGTAAGACTGAAATTGTATGACGATCCACACCCCAAATTAGAATCAGCACTGTTTTTATTTCTTTTTCTACTCTGAAGTTATTTGCCTACTGCTACCTTCCAACTAAACAGCTTCCTATCAGAGCTGTATTGTGGAAGCCACTTGCTTGGACATCAGAATGAGGAACCAGCAATGTAATCAATGGGGAGGAGGTGGCCCAATCAGCACTGGGTACCTCATTCTGAGCAAGCAACATTCACAATGAAACTCTGCCAAAATGCTGTTTGGCTAGTAACAGCAGTCTCAATAAGAAAGGAAGAGGTTTCCACTAGTCATGGGTCCAGTTACCGTCTCATCCGTTTATTTTGTGTTTTCATACCATTTTGTTCATTCGGAATGCACGAAATGGTACACCCCCTTCGGAATAGAAATATCAGTGAAACAAAAAAATGCTGGAACAGTAGCTGTTTGGTTGGCTGATTTTCGGCACACTGATCAGCAAGCACCTCTTAGAGCTCGTATACCCTGGTAGGCCCTGGCAGGGCCTACAGCCAGGGACCGGGAGCCAGGTACGATCAGATGTAGGCCCTGACTGAGCCTACAAGCCAAGCCCCAAGCACTCAGCATGCTCAGATGTTCGCCCTGGCTGGCAGGGCCTACAAGCCCTGGCAAGGTCTACAGTCGGGCGCCAAGCGCTCAGTGCGCTCAGATGTAGGCCCTACTAGGCCCTGGTGCTTTGCCGCTAATGGGCTGAAAACTTTCATTTTTGGGAGAGGTGCTCAAATTCAAAAATGGAGCCTTATGAATGAAACAAACAAGAACAAATAGTGATTGTATACAAATGCATGAGACTATTTTCCACTACTTCCTAGTGCAAAAATTATGGGATCTGTCATGATGATAAAGCATACTCAGCAACTAGTATCACTCCATCTCCTGAAACCATGCTGTTCTAGATTGTGCACACAGAGAAACACAGAGGAACAATCAGATTTTCCTAGTAACTGTGGAGCAAGAAGTACGTTTTGGCATATCACATTAAAGCCTAAAAGAAGTGCTAAAGGGGTAGCATGTCATGCATGAGGATCAAGGCAGATACCAAAGATGCACAATTTTGGTCCATGTTAGACAAGCCCTAATGTGTTTGTTTTGCTAATGGTGTTTGTTTATAACCAGGGGAATAAACAAACAACATTAGCAAAGCAAAGATGTGAATTTTTAAATGGCTACTTATTTTAGTGTTATATTTATATTTTAAATAAGACTGAGTTAAATGTTGCATCCAATATTTTAAGTTTCTCAAGATGACTAAAAAAATTTAAAAGAAAAAGAAATTCCAACTGGTGTCTCTTTCATGGCTTCCTACTGGTAGGATACATTTTGACTTTTTGTTAACTACTTTCATTTATATCTAGAATTCTCCTTTGTTTGAATATACTCCATCTCCCCAAATTCTCTAATCATTAAATTACTGTATTTGTACTTAAGAGAGAGGCAATACAGAAGGGAATGAAGGGAGGATGTAGTTCATGTATAACACTGGCAAAACAAGACTGTTCAGGTTACACCCTATCCACATTAACTACTGCAAACATAGAGAAATAATATAAGAACATATTACATAATTAGTATTCATAATATCTTATTTTTTGGCCCAGGCTCGTTCTTTCTTTTAAAAAAAAAGTTGATCCAAATTATAAGAAATCTGATTTAAGTTTTTAAAATGTGATTTTTATTTATAAATCATATATTTTTATTAGTCTTGGGCTGATACATTTTAAGCATCATATGCAGATTTTAAGGCATTACAACTAAAAACTGTCTGAGCAAGTAGTCTGGTACAATGGGCATGTTCAGAACTGAGAGGACGTGACAAGGGCTTGTGCAATATACTGCAAGGGCAGGTCTGTTAGTAAAGTGCAAGAGCCAGATAATAGGTTAAGGCTAGGAGGGCCTAGGTGTCAATCCAAGTAACCATTAATAAGGCTTTTCACACCTTACCATTACAAATACAAATAAACTAAAAATACCCCTTAAAGCTGCCTAATAGCCATCTTTACATCTTTTGGCAGTGAAGTCCATTACAAATAGGGTATTAATGGAAAAGGTGGTCACATCCTAGAATTGCTTAGAATCAGCAAACGAGTTGACTCATCTACTTACTCATCTGGTCAGACTACAAATCCTTTTAATATTCTAATTATTCACCAGGTACATGCTATACATTACTTCCACTCCAAAAATGCTCGCTCGCTCGCGCTCTCTCTCTCTCTCTCTCTCTCTCTCTCTCTCTCTCTATATATATATATATATATATATATATATATATTAAAGGTAAAGGTTTCCCCTGACGTTAAGTTCAGTCATGTCTGACTCTGGGGGTTGGTGCTCATCTCCATTTCTAAGCCGAAGAGCAGGAGTTGTCCATAGACACCTCCAAGGTCATGTGGCCAGCATGACTGCATGGAGCGCCGTTACCTTCCCGCCGGAGCGGTACCTATTGATCTACTCACATTGGCATGTTTTCAAACTGCTAGGTTGGCAGGAGCTGGAGCTAACAGCGGCCGCTCACACCACTCCCGGGGTTTGAACCTGGGACCTTTTGGTCTCCAGCTCAGTGCTTTAACGCACTTCGCTACCAGGGCGAACATTCCCTATATTTGTTACATAATATGCATTTCCATTTGATGTGCAGCACAATCACAGCCCTTTTTTACTTACTTGAAATGAAAATATTACATGACAGTTACTGGAAACAATTCCGGTCTACAACCACATTTTTGTGCCAACTATGAAGAGCTCAAAAAAGCCAAATGAAATCTAAGCTTTTGAGGTTTGTCATTTAATTCTCATGTATTTGGAGGAACCATATTATGCCAAGAAGGGCTGCTATCAATGACAACAGTTTCCAAAATCTTGAAATTTGCACAAGCATGTGTGATATGCATGAGACTCAGATTTCTTTTTTTACATCTTTACATTTTACAACGGAAGCTGAATGGCTTATCTAGCTGACTGCCTAACATTCCAAGTAAAATAAATTAGAATGTTAAGAAATCTTTCATCAAACTGATTCTTCTCTGTGCTGTAAATCTGCCAGCGAGCTTAGTAAAATGTCACAAAAATTCATAGTTACAGGCTATGTCACCTCTACTGAAGACAAAAAAATTCTGTGTCAAGGCAACTCATATTCTGTGTCCTGCATGAATCACAAAGAGTTCGAAAATGTATGCAAATAGGTTTAAATTTGTATAATTTATTCTGCTTCTTCCAGACATGAGGAATGAGGCAGTAAACCACACAGGATATTAAAGACCTGCAAGCCACAATAAACTTTGCTTCTGCTTCACCCTTGTGGGATTTGGCAATACTTTTAGGGAAGACAAAGGTGACTGATTTAAAGCAGAATATTTTGATGGTATACTATAGGGAGTGAATTGTTGATTGGTTCATTCATTACCATGGGCAAGGAACCCTCATGGTTTTACATGTCATATAGTCCTGTTGGCTGTCATCTCTGAATCCACATTAGATCTGAGATCTGCACCAGTATTTCCTACATAAAATGACAAGCATACTTTCACAGATGTAGAGTAAAGGAATTTGCCTCTCATACTATACCATAACCAATACAGTGTTCCCTTACTTATCGCAGTGGTTATGCGATAAGTGAAAATCCATGAAGTAGGGATACTATTTAAATTTTAATATTTATACATTATATTAATATTTATACATTATATAAGTCTTTCCTACCAGCACCGGCATGCCTCTCGGTCCGTGCCTGTCATGTTGTTCTGGCTGCCTCTGCTCCTGCAGCCAGGGAAGAAGGTACGCCGCTCCGCCCAGTGAGCGAGCGAGCGAGGGAGGGTGATAGAGTGAGGGTGGGCAGCAACGGCGGCAGGAGCCTTGAAGTGGCGGCCAGGCTCCTGCTTCTGCTGCCTTTCCAGCCAGGTCACCCCGGAAACATGGAGGACTCGGAAGAGGGGGCAGAGTCCTCCATGAGTCCCGCCCCCTCTTCTGAGTCCTCCACATTTCCCGGCATGGCCGGGAAACAGGACCCTGGCCGCCTCTTCCAGGCTCCTGCCACCGCTGCCGCCTGCCTTCACTCTCTCACCCATTCACCCACCCACCCTTGCTCACTCATCAGGCGGAGCGGCTGTCCTTCTTCCCTGGCTGCAGGAGCAGAGGCAGCCAGAGCAACATGGCAGACACAAAGCAAGGGAGCAGCAATGGGGTAGATAAATAAATAAATAATTCCCATTAAACAGCGAGCCCGTGATAAATGAACCGTGAAGTAGTGGGGGAACACTGTACTAATATTTAGAATGGTGCTCATCCTGAATTAAATTGACCTGAAGAAAATACCAATTAGTTCCTTACTATAAGTATTAATAATTATAATAATTAATTAATGTTTAACATTGTTTCTTTAGTAAATATATAATAGAACAGGTTTGCAGCAATATTGTAGATTTACTTGTTTTAGGTCTGAACCCTGTCTGGTATAAAGTTGTATTCATTCTCACCCCACACACCATTAGTAATTAAAAAAATAAAATTTGCTCTCCTTCGTTATCCCCCTTTTGTTCTTCCTTGAAAGGGAAAAATCTTACAAGTTAACTTGCACTGAACAGCTTGGAAATCCACATTATGTAATTAAAGGTACAAGCAAATGCCATTTATCATGTGTAAAGTCTCAAGTGTTCTGTCAGTTTTTGGAAAGTGTTTACAAGCCACCTAAATGCATGGTGACATCTGAGAAAGAATCTCTTTACTCAAATACTCAGAAGCTTAATTAATAAAGCTGAATGTTGAAACTGGAATATATGAAAGACTGTTACACGGTTTCATTATTTTATCTTGTCAGAGCTGCTATGACATCCTGACCTCTCTTCACAAGGCTAGAAGACATCCCAACAAAGCACTGATTCAATACTATACCCTTAAGACACTCCATACAATGACTTTTAGCTAGGTAAAACAATCTTCTTAAGTAGCTTTCAAGAAAGTCTCCATGGCCCCAGAAGCAATCAGACCCGTGGGATCCTTTTGTCATTTCTGGAATTTAACAGGCTCTGTCAGATCTCATCCTCCACTTGCCCCTCACAATCTTGTTTAGGTATGTGAATTCATACTACAAAATTGGTTCAACACTTCAGAACTAGACTAGTACAAATATGCTGAAACAACATCTAGATTGTAGTATTCTCAGCCCAGAAAATGACTCTCTTTTTATAAAAAAAGAAAAAAAAGAAAGGCAGTCTCCCAGTTACAAACATTTGCTCCTAGTTAAAAACGGGGGTGAGAGAACAGGAAGTGAGAAAAAATCTATTCCTAAAAGGGGGGATTCACTCCTGGAGGAGTTATCATGGGGAAAAGGTGTCTCCACTGAAGCTTTATCACCAATTCTTGTTTCCACAAGCCAAAATTTTCAAAATCCAATTGTCACAGAGATAGAAAGCAAGGTGAAATCTTCTGTACAATAGAACGGACAGCAATACAGATGTTTCAGAGGTGTTAACTTTTCCCTATGGTATCCAAACCTTTAAAATAAAGCTTTGGGATTACATTTAAAAATTACCTGTTCCATCTTACATACAAATTCAACTTACGAACAAAGCTACAAAATTGATCTTGTTCATAACAAAGCTAAAAGAGTGTAATGTACAGGTGATCTTTTCATCCCTGCTCCATGTTGTAAGACGTGGCGGCCCTATAAGGGCCAGAAAAATAGTACAGGTCAATAACTGGCTCAGAAAATGGTGTCAGGAGGAACACTATGGCTTCCTTAACCATGGCCTGCTTTTCCTGGAAGATGGCCTACTGGCAAAGGATGGGGTACATCTCACACAAGTAGGAAAACATCTTTTTGCTCACAGTCTCGCAAACCTTATCAGGAGCACTTTAAACTAGATTCACCAGGCGAGGGGGACAACAGCCTTGCAACCGCAGGGAACCGCCAAAGGTTAAACAGAGGGTTGCACAAACACAACAAGGACCAAGTACCAAGAACACAATAATCCTAAATAAGCAGCTCAGGGGAAGTTCTCAGTGGCTTACGTGTCTTCACATTAATGCACAGAGCATGGGAAATCGACAAGACCAACTACAACTTTTATCACAACACCACACTTACGATGTCATAGGCATCACTGAAACCTGGTGTGATTACTCCCATCATTGGAATCTAGATATCAAGGACTAAAACCTCTTTCACAGAAACAGAATAAAGGAGAGAGGAGGGGGTAGCCATATATGTCAAAAACAATTACGACACAGAAGAGATGCAAGACTGCAACCCACCAAATCAGCTTGAAAGCATCTGGAAAAGAATCAAGGGAACCAGGACTCAAAAAGATCTCATTATGGGCTTCTACTACAGTCTTTCAAACCAGGATAAAGAACTCAATGAAGCCTTCTGTCAGCAGTTGACCAAACAGGCACAAAGAAGTGATATAGTAGTCATGGGCAATTTCAACTATTCTGATATTTGCTGGAAAACAAACTTGGCCAGGAATACAAATTCCTCACTTGCCTTGCAGACAATTATATGGTTCAAAATGTTGAAGAGGCAACATGGGGTTCGGCTACCCTCGATCTCATCCTAACAAATGCAGAGAACCTGATCAATGCAATCACAGTGATCGGATCCTTAGGGGCAAGTGACCATGTGCTCCTGCAGTTTGCGATACAAAGGAAGGCTGAAACTAAGACAAGTCAAACCCATATTCTGGACTTTAGAAGAGCTGACATCCGAAAAATGAAGGAAATACTGAGCAGCATTCTGTGGACACCAATACTAAAAGACAAGGGAGTTAAGGATGGATGGGAGTTTTTCAAGAATGAAATACTCAGGCACAATTGCAAACAGTGCCAACAAAGAGAAAAAATAAGACAAGTGCAAAGAAGTCAGAATGCATGTCCAAAGAACTTCTAACTGGGCTAAGACTCAAAAGAGACATGCATAAGAAATGGGAACGGGGAGAAATCACCAAAGAAGAATTTAAACAAAGAATTCTAATTTTAAAAGAATTAAAAAAAAAGAATTCAAACTAACTCCTGTATGGAAAAGGTTCACAAGGCTAGAGCTCAAAATAAGCTCAGGCTTACCAGGGACATTTAAAACAACTAAAAACACCTTTCCTTACATGAGAGAAAAAAAAAGAAGAACAAGGAGGCGATAGGTCCTCTGCGAGGAGAAGATGGGATAATGCTGACAGGAGATGGGGAAAAGGCAGAACTACTTAATGCTTTCTTTGTCTCAGTCTTCTCACAAAAAGAAAGCCGTCATCAACCTCAGCAACATAAAGTGGATGCAGGATTGGGGAAAATCCAACCCCAAATAGGGGGAAAAAATCGTCCAGGAATACCTGGCCGCTCTAAACAAATTCAAGTCCCCAGGGCCAGATCAATTACATTCAAGAATATTGAAGGAACTAACTGAAGTTATTTCAGAACCACTGGCAATCATCTTTGAGAGGTCCTGGAGAATGGGGAAAATCCCAGCAGATTGGAGGAGGGCAAATGTGGTCCCTATCTTCAAGAAGGGGAAAAAGGACGACCCAAACAATTACCGTCCGGTCAGCCTCACATCAATACCAGGCAAGATTCTGGAAAAGATCATTAAGGAAGTGGTCTGCAAACACTTAGAAATGAATGCGGTCATTGCTAACAGTCAACATGGATTGATCAAAAACAAGTCATGCCAAACTAATCTGATCTCTTTTTTCAATAGAGTCACAAGCTGACCTTCTGACATGATCTTCTGGCAAACAAATTAGTCAAATGTGGGCTAGGCAAAACTACTGTTAGATAGATTTGTAATTGGCTAAGTGAACGAACCCAAAGGTGCTCACCAGTGCTTCCTCTTCATCCTGGAAAAAAAGTGACGAGTGAAGTGCCGCAGAGTTCCGTCCTAGGCCCAAATCTGTCCAACATCTTTATGAATGGCTTAGATGAAGGGCTAGAAGCCATGATCATAAAGTCTGCAGATGACACCAAATTGGGAAGGATAGCCAATACTCCAGAAGACATTGAAGGAACTAGCGAAGCAGAATCCAAAACTATCTTAACATATTAAGAGAGATGGGTTGAAACTAACAAAATGAAATTCAACAGGGACAAATGCAAGATACTCAACTTAGGCAGAAAAAATGAAATGCAAAGATACAGAATGGGGGAAGCCTGGCACAACAGCAGTACATGTGAAAAAGATATTGGAGTCCTCGTGGACAACAAGTTAAACATGAGCCAACAATGTGATGCAGCAGCAAAAAATGCCAGTGAGATTTTGGCCTGAATAAATAATAGTGTCTAGATCCAGGGAAGACATCAAAGAGGACGCCAAGCCAGAGGTGGTCACAGGAGAAGTGGACTGAACAACAACCCTGAGCCGAGAGTTTTGATGGCTGCAAGTGAAGATGGAGACAGCGAAAGAAGTAACAAATGGGTTTTGGACTCAGGGGCCACTCATCATATTACTAACGATATTTCTCTGTTGAGAGATGTACAAGATTTGGAAGGTGCAAATGTAACTTTGGCTGATGGGTCATTTAAATTGTTTTCTAAATTTGGAACCTGTTATATTCCATGTTTAAAATTGTATTGGGAGAAAGTCTTGTATGTGCCTGAAATGAAGACAAATTTGTTAAGTGTAGCTACATTGACTGATCAACAGTTTAAAGTGTTTTTTAAAGGAATTTATTGCTATATTCGTGATAGGGAAGGAAAATTGGTGGCAAAGGAGTAAAAAGAAACAGAATGTATGAAATGTTTGAAAAAGTGAACAGCATTGATGGAGAAAATGTAGGAGGTCAAATTCAACATGATCGTTGTCTGCATTTATTCCACCGAGTGATGGGTCATGCTAGCATGGAAATATTAAGGAAGACACTTAATTTGTGCCCTAATTACAAAATGGAGTCATGTAACTATGATTTAGATTGTGCCATATGTAATGAAGTGAAGAAAGAGCCTGTAAAGTTTTACAAGAGGTCGAAAATAAGTGTGGATGGCATGTTTGAGAAGGCACATGTACATATTGAGGGTCCTTTTGAGAAAAGTACTGGTGGATCAAAATATATGATGCTTATTGTAGAAAGAATGAGCAGATTCGGTTATTCATATTTCTTTGCAGACTTATCAGAAGCAACTAGAAAATTGAGTGATTGGCTAAGTTTGGTAGAAAATGTGTATGAAAAGAAATTGGACACTTTAATAATTGACAAAGGTGCAGGAGTCTGTGGCAATGAATTTAAAGCATTGTTAAGGTCAAAGAATATTAATTGGATTGAAATTGAACAAATGAAAGGTGAAGAAGGTGTTGCTGAAAAAAGAGCACAGCTGTTAAATGAGATGAAATTGTGTATATTTAAAGACAGTCATATAGCTAACAATTATTGGCCAGAAGTGTTACACACATGTAATTATTTGACAAACAGGCTGTGGGATGAGTGTGTGCAAGACATTCCTTTTCGAAAGTTGTATGATCATGTACCAAATTACAAGTTTTTGAGAATATTTGGCCAGAGAGCAAATATAGTCATCCCAGCCAGTGAGAGGGGAAATAAGAAAGAAAAATACAAAGAAATGACATTCATTGGGTACAGTAAAAAGTCTTACAAGTTCTTGGAGACACCTACCAAAGTGAAATTGTCAAAGATGGCTTATTTTGAAAGACCCAGAGATTGGAATAACATACATTCCAATGTAGAAAAGTTACATGGTTTTCAGCGAGTTAAAGTTAATGAAGAAAGTGAAGAAACATCTAAAAATGTAATTGAGTCAGTGAAATCAGAATACACAACACCAAAGAAAGTAAGTCAAGGTACACCTAAGAAACAAGGAACAAGAAGAAGATCTAGTAACAAAGGTGTAGACACACAGGTGAAACAAGAAGCTAAAGAAGAGGTAAATTTGAGTCATGTTAGTGTAGAGAAGAAGAGATATGCTTTAGTACCATATGCATATGATTCAACGAAGTTTCATAAAACACCTGTGGCAAAAGATTTTGTTAGTAGAGGTAGATTTGTAATTGTTGAAGAATGAGTCTATAGTTGTTGGTGATTGTGTGTAATGAATTGTAAACTTGTGAAAGTGTTCCCCATACATGTAAGAAGAAATTTTGTATATGTTTGTTTAACTTCAGTTGCAAAGTTAGACATTCAGAGTGTAACAATGTTATGAATGTAAAAGAAGATGATTGAAATGTGTTCGAGCTGTGTATATAACTGTGATGACTAAATTACATTTAAAGAGGGGGAATTGTTGAAGTGGGAATGATTGTATATAGAGTTGTCTCGTCCAACTCTATGATTCTATGATTCTATGATAACCCAGGGTCTGTCTGTATCTAAGTGTACTGTGGCAATTGTCCATTGCTTCTCATTATATGTATTGCTTCTAATAACTAAGCTCCTTTCTCATTCCAAATATGAATCCTTGGGGAAGAAAGACAATGTGAATCTGAATATTGTGAGATGTGAAATATGACCAAGGGAATGTGGCTGCCACTCCTGTCCTGTTTGTGAAGTTTTCAAAGCATCTGGCTGGTTAGACGATGAATAGAAATTTAGGATAAGATGGGTATTGGGTTGCTGTGAGTTTTTCGGGCTGTATGCCCATGTTCACTAGAACATGGCCAACCATACAGCCTGAAAAAATCACAGCAACCCAGTGATTCTGGCCATAAAAGCCTCCGACAACATATTAGATGGGTATTGTTCTGACCTAACTCTTCTTATGATAATCAAGTCCAAATTGCTCTGGTTAGATTGTTCCCAGAATAACAAGAATACTGAAAGAGTTTCACTGGCTACCAGTTTATTTCCAGGCAAACTTCAGTGTTGGTTACAACCTACAAAGCCTTCTAGGGTCCAGGACAATCTGAAAGCATCATCTCCCCATATTAGGCCACTTGAGTACTGTATTGCAGTCATTGCTGGGATGGGGGGGCGGCGGGGGGTTCCCTCTTTGTCTCACCATTCTCCTGGGCCCATTTGGCAAGGAAATGGAAGAGAGCCTTTTCAGTGGCTGCTTACATGACTGAACTGCCACTCAAAAGAGGATTGATTGGTCTCCTCTCTGCTTTGCCAGCAGACAAAGAGCTTAATATCTGAAAGGGTGCTCAGCCTTAACCGACTATGACAGAGGGGCAAGCTATATGTGTTTTTTAAATCTCTATCTATCATATTTTTAATTGGGTTTTTTAAAAAAAGTTTATGTCTTAAAGGTAGTGTTTGAATCATATTTATAGAATGTTTCTAACATTTACTGGATATTATATTAGCCACAATAATCACTCATATTAGCTGAGGTTTGGTTTCAGGACCCCTTATGGATCAAAATCCATGGATGCTCAAATATAGCATGGTAAAATGGTGTCTTCTTATATACTGGTAAAATGGCATAAATCAAGATTTGCTTTTGTTTTGTTTTTTAATATTTCCAAACCATGATTGGATCTGTGGATGCAATATTTATCAATATGTAAAGCAACTATATTTTGTTTTGATTTATATTGCAAGCTGATTTCAAGTCCCATTGAGAGAATGATAGGCTATAAATCAGAAAAGTAAATTGATATTCTTAAATGATGTACTCTTACTTTTCTACAACTCCATGTATAGTAATCTCTTAGATTGGAGGAAAGCATAAAATAGAAAGAAACAAAGAAGTGTCTGTCTAACGCTGCATCAAACTACTGGTCCATTTAACCCAGCAATCTCTACTTTAACCAGTGACAGTTTTCTAAAGCCTCAAGCAGAAAGGATGGCATACTCTGTCAGTGACCTATGCCTTTGTCCTCTAACCCCATTACTGGTGAGACAATTCCAATTTATAGATATTGACATTAAACTCAAAACTGACCTAACATCTGGCAGCTCAAGGTCAGAAAAATAGGATTCGGCTCAGACCATGCTACAAGGGCCATCATCTGGAGCAAAGCACCTGTCAAGTCCCATAACTTGACAGGATCCTGCTGCCATCTCCTGGCATTGCTGCTGCTCTTGTACCTTTTTGATGCCATTCTCTATTCATCTCTTACTGCTTAAGCAAGCAACTGGTTAACAATGACAAGGAGGAGCAGCAACTTTTGCTCGCCTTGACATCTCCCTGTGGGTAGACTAGATCTAAAATGAGCAAATAAATGAATGTGCAGTAGGTGAGATAATGAAAGAAGTAGACTCCTTTGGGGTTCATCTTGACCTAGAACTCCCTCATATATTTTAAGCCAAAATCACATGTTGCACCCATATGGATTATCTTCACTAATTGCTATCTACTTTCCATGTCCAGGATGAACTCCAAATTCTGATAAAACATCCAGGGATGCAAAGTCAGTATGTCAATCCTTCGACCACTCTATTTTTCTACTGTTCTCCAGACATGACAAATATGAAATAATTAATAACAAATTTTGTTACCACCATGTGAATTGTCAGGCTACTTAAATTGATATAATATAGGTTATATCTATTTGTTTAAAAATTTCTGAACAAGAACATTTTCCACATAAATGCTCATGAAAATAGATAAACAACAAACCAGGCATTTAATATTATAAAGTTCTATTTAGAAGTTGGAGTCAGAGTTGTATATTTCTACCAATAGCAACTCCACCCAAAACTGCTTCTGACTTCCTAATTCCACAGTCCTGCCTACATATCCCACTATCCATGGACTGGTTTGTGGCTGCCCATAATCACTACTCCTGCAATCAACCTGAAAAGTCATTGCCCTGATTCCATACATTATAACACTGAAACATGTTATAATATATGGAATCAGTACATTTTCTGTTACCCCTCAAAACAATTTGGCCTTCACTAATGACCACAACATGCCTTTCGAACTATCTTCTTACCATTTTCTGCTTTAAGTTTCTTAGGATTAGAGTCCTGTCCTTTTTGCCTATGGAAGACATCATGTACTGTATACAGCTAATACAGTATTCATTCCACAGTGTATTTGGAAACTAATGAAACTATGTGGAGCAAAGTCTCAAAATATCTCCAAAAACAGAAATAGCAGCTGCTCATAGCTGACTTTTTTTGGTGGCTAGGTAGGGCCAAGGTCAGCGCAGATTATCCCATTTCTTCAGTTAACAGGGCATGGATAATTGCCTATTCAGCACTATTGGCACACCACATTAAATTTATGAAAGAAGCTAACACAGTGGCATGGTTGAGATTTGATTAATTATGTCCACAAACAAGCTTACTCATCCATCACATTGCACAGTCTTCATCCAGTTGGAGGAAAATCAGCTTCGTTCTGAGTTTTAGCTTGGTTATGGTACAGAAGTTCCATTTGAAATTATCTGCTAAATGATCTTTCTCTAGAGCAGAGGTGGCAACCCTGTGGCTCTCCAGATGCTTGGGCCTCCAACTCTCAGAAGCTCTAGCCAGCTTGTCTAATAGCCAGGAAGGTCCAAAACACCTGGAGGGCCACAATTTTGACACCATTGCTAGAGGTTCAAGCAGCTTACAATTAAAGTTGCCAGATTTCTCAGCAAGTGACAACTGTACAATTTTATTTTTTGTACCATCTCAAATATTTGTCAAGCATCATAGGAACAAGCATAGTGTGATAGGTTGAGTGCTGGACTATGACTATGGAGACCAGCATTCAAACCCCCATTTAGCCATGGAAATCCTTGGGCAAGCCTCAAGGGAAGGCAAAGAAAGGATTAAAGGCCCTCTGAGCCTATCTTGCCAAGAAAAACCAATGATTGGGTTATTGTAAGTTGAAAAAGATGTGAAAGAACACATCCACAATAATAGCAACAATCATGAGGAGAGATTTCCATTAGCTAGTCTCTCTCTTTTTCTTTATTTTCTTTTTTCTCTTCAAATGAACACAGAGGGTCTAACTGGACTCCTCACTAACATTAGATTTCTTTCCTCAACCATTAATATGGATTGCTGCAAAGCTGAACTGCCTGAACATAAGGGGCAGTTATGATCAAGAGGGGATACACTGATATATGATAGATGAGGTCACTATGACTCTTCCTAATCATAAAAAGCAGAATACCTTGGAAGCTGGTCTGTTAGCACAGAAGCCAGTTGAGACACCCTTTCACATCTGCATTTATCAGTGAAGAAGCTATGTTCTCTCATTATCCTATCCCATGTTTCTATCCAGACTTCATTGCTGTAATGCGTTCTCCATGGAGATTGAAAATAACTTGAAGGTGTCTCACAATTCAAAACACAATTGCACATCTCTCTGAAGATGTTGTGACACATTCAAATACCAATGCATTTGCACCAAGCTCAACACCAATTGCCAATATACTTCAGGACCCAATTCCAATGTGTTGAGTTTGGCATTACATTTTTTGCTTTACTTTAAGAGCCACTTCCAACATGGGCTAGAGTTTCGGAAACAAGTAGTAAACCCATCTATATAGCAGGACAAAATTTCAGTGACTAAACACAATACCTCTATGGTCATGGTTCTAAATCAACTTTTAACCCACACACCACCCAGTCTACTTCAATGCCCATTAGCCATAGCAAGCACAGTCAGTGATAAAGACTGATGGAACTGGCAATCCAACAGCATCAGGATGGCCGTAAGTTGACCATCCTGATGCTCTTCTCTAAACCAGTGGTAACTCCTTTCTGAAGCAGAATCTGCCTCTCATATATGTTTCCACATACACCGCAAGATCTTTCCTCTTCAACATTTTCAGAGTGCTTCAGTTGATTCTTGCTAGGAATATATTTGATCTGATGTTTGTCTTCATCTTTCATAAATTACCATTTTAATTTTTGTTTTATAATTTCTGGTCTCAATCAAAAGCAAGGTAATTATATGAATAGATCCAAAGTAACACATCCACCCAAAAAAGCTATTGAAACATTCTGAGCAAGTCAGATATTCTTTTGCTCATACTTAATCAATAAAATTTAGACAGACATCAAGAAGTCAGCTGCAAATCCTTTCAGCACAAACATTAGAGCAACCACAAGTTTCTTCTAAAAATCAATTTGCAATACCAATGGCAGAAAATAAATCTTTTTACATGGCGCAACTTCTATCCACTCAATGTGACTTTGAACAAGCAGGAGAGCTAAACCATGGCTATAATATTCAACCTTCACTTGAAATTTATCTCCAGGGCAGAAAATAATTGGATGTCGCACCTATTAACTCAGCTTCATTCTACTAATTATCCTTTAGTAATAATCTTGGGGTTTTTCTCACCACTGTATTTTGAGCAGGATTAATATATGCACTGATGAAATTATTTTGAAGGCTATCAAATAATGCACTAAATCAAACTTCTGTGACCACAGCTATTTCAGTGAGAACCAAGGACGACTTCATTTTTGGAATGCTTAATACTGAATATTAAAATAACGCAGGAGCTGCATTCTTTCTCAATTAAGACTCAAATTAGTTTTTTCACTGTTACATTCCAGTTTTTGTTGTTGTTTTAATAAACAATAAATATTAGTTGACTGTCATAAGATTACATGAGTTACTGAAGGTTAAACACAGTTCAACTTTTCTGTCTTAAATGTGTTTTTTTAATAATCTACAACAGTGTTAGTTTGAAAGCTAGTTTAAAACATTTTATATTGAAATGACCTCTATCTCAATGTTCAAACCCTGAAAAGTTTCTGTATGTACATGGTGCCACACACTCACATATATATACTGTATTATGTATTTCATCATTCTGAAGTTAACACAGCCTTTATAACAATGTCATTTAAATAAAATTTGTGTGGCATCAGAATAAACCATTCAAATATATGAAAGCCAGGAACACCAAGACACACCAAAACAAGAAAATACTATTGGGAGAATAATAGCAGTTGGAAAGAAAAGGAGCAGTAGAAAGTAACAGTAGTTGACCCAAGGCACACAAAAATAATTAAAAGCAACCAATTGAACTAAATATTCAAACAACACATCAGAAATGTAAAAATGTATTCGTATAAATAAATAACAAATACAGATCGAAAGAAAGAACACAAAAATTAATCAATTTTCTTGAATTAGCAGATACAAGTGATAGTCACATCCTCATCTAGCCAATCTTACTGAATTATACAGAAAGACTTATATAGGTCTGGATTTCCAAAATCCAAAATACTCTTAAATTGTTGACTTGGGTGGCTGAGATACTGAAATTTATGTTTTCTCACTATTCAATGTATGCAAAATTTGTCTCATGCTTAAAATTATTCAATATATTATGTATAACATTATTTTATAGATATGTATATAAAGTGCCTATGACTTTTCTGTTTAGACTTGCATCCTATCTCCAAGATGATTATGATGATGATTATTATTATTACTTTATCTAACATAAAGTTATCTCACAATGAACATATATGCAAATACAGGGATTCAGAAATCAGAAAAAAATCCAAAATACCTGATCCCAATCATTTTGGATAAGGGACACTCAAGTTGTATTATATTACACAAATTCCACTCACAAAGTGGTTGCATGATTGATTTTTTTTTTGAAATTTTGGGATTTAGGACTTAGGAATGCTATCTTGCCTTTAACCATGAACATGTTTATATGTCTGGTTATGGTATATCATAGCACATCATCTACAGAGTATTTGCTTTTCTACACACAAAATGTTGACAATCATTCCAATTACTCATAATTCAATTTCAAAGAGGAAGGAGAAAGCTATCAGCATGGTTGTGATAAAATGTCATTTGAAAAGCAAAAGAAGAAAATGAAAGGACAGGGTGGTTCCTGAGAGAAGAACTTTATGATCCTTGCAGCCTAAGGACATTGGACATGATAGTGTCCCCTCTGCCCAAAAAACTACCAAAATAGCAAACACCCATGCTGGCTACACCTCTGTTCTCTGTAAGGTATAGAGTGAAGAGTAGAAGTCAAGGAATTGGTACATTGGAGATACAGAATAGCTTGCAAAGAACAGCCTTTTCACAGGTTTTCTGTCAAATTCAGCATTCCTGTAGCCAGTCACAAAAATAGATAATTAAAATGGAACACAAATCAAAAATTAAAAAGCAGCCTCTAACATGCAAGTGGCATCATGATTGAGCAATAAGGCCACTCATGATGTAGTAATTTGCAGTTTTGATCACCAATAACTCTTGTCTAATAAGTACATTTCTAATGAGAAAACAAGCATTCTTTTTATATAAAAAATCTAGTTTTTATCTTTTTTCGTATTATAGTTTGGATGGGGCAGAGTTCTTTTGTATTTTAACAGGTTTATTAAGTTAGTTGCTGGTCATTTAGCCTTGTATAGCATTTAGTTTTGTAAAATTAAAGTCAGTAGAAGTTTCTTGTCTGCTTTATAGGGAAGACTTAAGATGAAAGATACACCTAAGGACCACCTAATGAACTCTAAGCAAGCAAATGCTTAAGCATCCTGCCACCTAAGCCTTTTTGTTTCAGTTCTGAGCTCTGAGAAGTCTATAGTACTAACATGTAACAGTGTAAATGGTGCTACTGGCCTCTGTCTGAGTGCCTTCACCCACCCACATGCCTGCCATGGAGACTTGAAAGGCTTCCCTCAGCTGTCGTAGCTGATCAAGGCCTCCCACCTCTCACCAGCAGACATCTGCAGAGAGAGCAAGGAAGTCTATCCGTTCTCACATCTTCACCTGCATGTGTGCTTGCCCCTCAGAGCTACAGGGGCTGCTCCAAGGGACAGGTTTGTGGGCGGGTGGTGCACCTATACAATGAATACTTAAAAGACTAAAACTGGGACCTCAAAAAGGGGAATATGTGATGAAATATGGTATTGTCCCCTTCTTCTTAACACCTCTATTTTAAAGAAAATTATTTTCACCAACATTAAAATACAGTGTCATATCCATGTGCCCACTTCACTATCATTTCCCAATATGAGGCATGATGATCCATGATTACTGGAAAATGAAAATCTGGATCTCATGGGTCCAAAGGCCCACTGTAATAAAACCTATAAAAACAGTAAAATACACTCATTCAATAATTTTTAAAGTAGTATAGTTCCAGCCAAATTAGAAATCCAATACCTGATCTAGAGGTTCTGACACCTAGTCTAAAATAAGCAGGAGCTGGTTATTATTACTCATGAAGTAACGCCCCTTTGTTATTAGACATATAAGGACAGCCTAGGTTGCCCCCACACAAATGAGTTATTAGTATTCAAAACAGGTTTGAATGCTGGTCTTTGAGTTATCTCCACCTAAGAGTAAAACTCTCACTTCAGCAGTGTAAGAGTTGATAAATGACCCACCAGTGTGGAACGAACAGTCCCATAGGCCCTGTCTAATAAGATGAAAAGGGGTAGGCTTTTAGAACCAAGGCAATACCAAACAGAACAATCTCAATTTAGCACCTTAAAGTACAAACACTAAATGAGCCAGAAATTAAATTTTTATAATAGCTTTTCATTATTTTAAGACGGCTTCAAATGACTATAGACTGAATCTTTTATCCTGAATTTATTACAAGTTACATAGAATTAAGCAAGGATGTTTATTAGCTTACATTCCTATAGTTATTCACGAAGGGCTAATTACAGTTTGAAAAGTATACAGTCTATGTCATAATTAACCACATTGTGATAGTCTAATTAATCATTGTAGTCTGAGACCTCATTTTTAATGCAGGAAATTAAGTAAGCAGTTCTACAGCACAGAGAACTGCTTTGTGGATACAGGAAATATTAAGAGGCCCAACTTTGTGGAGGAGCACACTTCAAGAAAGCCAATAGAATATGAAGTACCATATTATTGCCTACACCCATGCTGTTTTCCCAACAACATTTGAGGTTTACGAAATTCTAAGTGAGGCCATTTCTATCCCCAATCTACAGTCGATCCTATAAACTAGAATGGGGAAGCTTCTACAGAGGCCAGGTGTCTATCCAATAAAGACTGAATAATGTCTTAGTACATGTCCCGGACACATGCACCCCATTATCAACCCACCACCTGAATCACAACTGGAGATATTTCAGCCCAGGAGGATGTGTGCTGTGTCCAGGCTCTCCTCAACTGCAAGAGTGGAGCTTACGCAATGTAAAGTGTGATCGTCTATTCAATGTAAGGCAGTTTTATATTGCATTGTTTTTATGACCTGCCATAATAATAATAATAATAATAATAATAATAATAATAATAATAATAATAATAATAATTTTATTTTTATACCCTGCCACCATCTCCCCAGAGGGACTCGGGGCGGCTTACAGATATAAAACAAGCATACAATTAGTTCTTGATAAGATTACAGGCAGTCCCCAAGACATGAAAAGGGTAGGTTCTGTAGGTTTTTTCTTAAGTTGGAACACATACTTTTTCTAAGTGTGACTCCAGAGATAGATAGATGCATGCTTTGAACAGCATAGGGAAGGGTTAACATCCATGTGGTGTTTGTTTTTCTGTTTGTGCTTCTGTTCAGAAGATTTCACCTCACTTTCTGTCCCTGTGATCATTGGATTTTGAAATATTTGGCTTGTTGTGTGGAAACAAGAACTGGTGATAAAGTTTCAGTGGAGACATCGTTTACCCATGATAACTCTTTTAGGAGTCGATCTCCTTTCTGAGGGGTGGATTTCTGTTGTCTCACCCTTGTTCTAAACAATGAGTCATTTGTTAAGTTGGATGTTTTTAACTCGGGGAATGCCTATATTTGAAAGTATCAATCAAATATACTGCCCTCAAATGAAAACAAAATGTTGGAGCATGCAGTAAAATTCTTTCCCCCGCTACAGCTGCTAGCCTGCCATTGCGTGATTTCAATAGATTTGGGTATTCTATAACAGTTGAGATCTCAGAGGAATCAGGAACATAAAGAGAGGTTTTTGGATGAAATCCAAAATATTTTATATTGTGAATACCTTAGCTGAATAAACAAAATGCCTAAGGTAATGTGTTAATATGTTGCTACCTCGCCTTTAATCCCCATAATAATTTCTAAGAACAGGTAGGATTTTGGTGTATGTGTCTGTGTGTGTGTCTGAGAAAAAAGAGAGAATATTTCAATTTTTAAAATAAGATGCCATCAAAAAAATACGACAGTGAAAATTATGCATACATTGTTCCCTCACTTATCGGGGGGGGGGGGGGGGTTACGTTCCAGGACCACGCCCAATAAGTGAAAGTTCGCAAAGTAGGGACGCTATATTTATTTTAATATTTATACATTAGTTTAATAGTTATACACTATTTTAAGTCTTTATCAACCAATCATGTATGGATAAATCGCCCCCTTCTCATCCCGTTGCCACTTGGGCTCCTTTTCTCTCCCTTCGGCTTCTCCTTCCTCCCTTCCTTAGGCTGCAAATTGATTTTTTTAACTATTTATAATATTCTTTTAGAGTTTACTAGCTGTGCCCGGCCACAGGTTGCTGTGGCTGATGGGAATCATTTGTTGACCAGGTGGAATAGCAGTGAATAGCCTTGCAGCCTTAAAGTATGGGTGTTTTCTCCTTATGCGAATCATTGTTTGGTGAGCTGGAATACAATGGAATAGGTTTGCTGCTTGGAAGGTTGGGTACTTGCATTGTAGGGAAATGGTTTTTTAGCCAATTTGAATTGCACTGAATAGCCTCGCTGTTTCAAAGACTGACTGCTTTCTACATAGGGGTATCCTTTCTTGGGCAGGTTGAATGAGACGGAGTAGCCTCGTGGCTTGAAACCCTGAGAGTGTACTATCAAGGGGAAATCTTGCTTGGTTAGGTTGAACAGCACTGAATAGCCTTACTGTTTGCAAGCCTGGTTGCTTTCTGCCTGGGGTAATCCTTTGTTGGGAGATGTTAGCTGGCCCTGGTTGTTTCCTTTCTGGAATTCCCATTTTCAGAGTGTTGTTCTTTATTTAATGTCCTGATTTTAGAGATTATATTGTTCTGTATTATTACACCACAGTAATTTTAGATATTATATTTGTTGCCTGAGACTACAGGCAGGCGCCCTCTTTCCCTGGGAGAGAGACAGAGGCCCAGGCAGCTGAGGCTGGGAAGGTAGGGCCCTCCTCTGAAGAGGGAAAAAGGGGAGGAAGGGGGGTGCAAGGAGCCAAGGCCCTGCTCCCGGGTGGCCCTGCCTAGGACTTCACGGCCTCCGGCCACCATTTCACTCTCCAGGCCCGGCCCATGTGGCAGGCCTGGGCTCTCGTTGGCTCTTCAGGGCCTTCAGGACCCCCCTTTTTTTCAACGGGGGTCCTTACCTGATTCTTGGCCTTTTTTTCGTTTCACGGCCTCCCCTGTGTCCCTGGCTATGCAGACCTCAGCCAGGCCCTTCCGTTGCAGTCTCCACAGCCTTCCTCCAGCCTTCAGGCTTCCCGGTGCTGCTGCGGCCTCCCTCGGCCTACCCTGACAACGACGCGACGAGGTGGTGGTGGTGGGGGGTGCTCTTCCCGGCCTTGCAGCCACCCCTGCCTCTGCAGGCCTCCATCTCAAATTTTTAAAAAACCATTGCGGGGCCACGGCGCTTCCTGATCTTGAGGCCACCCCTTCAGGCCTTTATCTCAAAAAGAAAATAAATAGTTAAAACAAAATAAACATTGCGGCCTTGTGGCCTCCCTCCAGCCTGGCGGGAGGCGGAGGTGGCTCTTTTGGGGGGAAGGTTCGGGCACCGCCTCTCTCGTGGCTTGGGCCGCCCTGAGGCCTGCGGCGCATGGAGGAGGCTGCGGTGGTCTTCGTGGGGGGGGGGCGCCTTTCTGGAATGCCCCCCCGCCTTTGCCTCTGCAGGCCTCAACATAAAAAAAAAAACCTTGGGGCCTCGCGGCCTCCCTCCGGCTGGCGGGAGGCTGAGGTGGCTCTTCGGGGGGGGGCTCCCTCTGGCCTGTGGCGCATGGAGGAGGCCATGGTGGCTCTTCGGGGGGGTTGTTCCATGCCTGCTTGGGCCCCGCCGTGGCCTGACAACTCTTACCCCGTGGCTGTCCTCTTCAGCAGGCGTCACAGGCCCCGCTGCATGGAGGTCCCTCCTCCGACCACCATGGGGCCTTTCGGCCTCCCTCCCACGAGGCCTGCAGCTCGGAGCAGGCTCACGGTTGAGTTTTTAAGGCCCCGTGGAGGTTCTTGACGTGTTTTGTTGTATCAACCTAGAGGCGTGGATGATGGGTTGTGTTGTCAAATTTCGAGGTTGGGGGGCCTTTAGTTTTGTTGTTTTGTTCGGTGCCGCAATTCCATCACTCTTTTATATATATATAGATTGAAAAACTGCAAAACAGCAAACTGCAAAAAGCAAACCACGAAGTAGTGAGGAAACACTGTATACATCTACAAATGATGACTAAATACTAATGTGAATATTCATAATACAGTGTTCCCTCACTATTTCGTGGTTTACTTTTTGCGGATTCACTGTTTCACGGTTTTTCAATAAAATAAATAATAAAAAATTACAATTTACAGCCTAAGGAAGGGAGGAAGGAGAAGTGTTGACCACTATACCATTGTACAACCATGTTTGTCCCTCACATTATATTCCATACAGAATGAATCAGACCATCAGGTAGAAGGACGACCAACAGGTCTCATGGATCCCTGTGGGTACCATGTTGCCATGGCATTGCTCCAACACCCATCTGTTCTGCGCATCACGTGACCTGCAAAGCAATGTTTGAGCTGGGCAACATGGCAAAGATCCTCTTTCACTTTTGATATTTTTTGGACATTCTTGTTGTGCAGTCTATATTCTCTCTGCATTTGGAGAGACATTGGGACGAGCCATCTTTCAAGTGAGGCATGCATGATCCATAGCTGTCCCAAGAGGGCAGGTAGTACAGTCAAGTCAACTGAGCTCATACAGATGTTCTTCCGGTTGAGTCTGCAGAGGCTTTAATAGAATTGTAAGCAGCCCATCCTGCTTTCTTACATCTGTTCAACTCCGGATTCAGTTCATTCCTTGATGTTAACACAATTTTAAGGTAGATGTATTCCTCTACATTTTTAAGGTCAACACCATCTACTATCACTGTAGCACCATCTGCGAAGTTGTTTTGGAGTACCTTCGTCTTGCGCATGTTCATCTTTAATCCAATTGACCAACTTCTGCTACAAAGCTCGTAAAGCATGCTGGAAACTTCTGAGGTGTTTGCATGATTTAAACTATGCTGTTGGCAAAGCATGGAAAATTTCCACACTTATTTTATTTTATTCCTATTTTTATCCCGGACTGTGAGCCAAAGCAGTTCACAATCTTAAAAGCTGCACTTTTAAAAGTTACAAAACATAAACATTAAAACAGAATTAAATGTTACAATCAATAAAACAAGTAAAAAAAACCTGTTAAAACTATTATAATTCCTAACGTTATTCAGCACCCCTGGCCCATTCTGCTTAAAAACCTGCCTGAATTAAAAAGTATATCGATATTTGTGTTGTTATACTGCAATCCATTATGTTAGATGGAGTAAAGATAGGATATGTGGTGATTTTTCTACAGAGGCAAGGACTCGGAACTCCTTGTGCTCAAAGGAACAGACTAACAAATGAATGCACAGCTATCCTTGTCACCACTGACAAAGTCTCTTGTCTCTGCAAGTATAAGTAGGCAAGACAAAATATGATAAAAAGTTTCCTTCAGTGAAATAACATATTCAAATGAATCATTTTTTTCTCAACTTGAAACAGAACTGATTAGTACTCCAGACAGTGAAAGAGTAAAGCTGAACACATTAGAGCTTTTCAACCATTTCATGTTGGGGCACACTTTTTAGATATGCATCATTTTGTGACATAGTATTTCAGTTTTACTAGCAAACCAGAGGTTAAATCAACCCCTTATAAGTGATCCAGACACATAATTAATTTTTAACAACAAAATGTACGGGGACATAAACATACCTCATGAAAACCTTTCATTTATATTTTTAAATATGATTTGTAAGATAATAACATGTATCTCCAAGATTTTTGTCATTTCTTCTTATATTCACACAACACGGCTACACACTGAAGCTGACACATTAATATATCACTACACAATTTGGAAAACTCTATACTAGTTATATTTCTGCAAAAGAAAGTTAAATCGTTGATATAAGATACATGTGGTGCAGCTCTCTTTTGCTAAGCTAAAAAAGGTTTGTTCTAGTGTAGCCATTTTTTGTTAATATAAGTGAAGTCTCTGCAATTCTCTTTACATTACAAATCTTCCAATAAAACAATGTCTACACAAATGTCTCTTTATGTTTGAATATATTTAAACCAAATGAGCTAAATTAGATAACATTATTTATTGCATTTGGATATTTTCCAGAAAAGATTTGCTTTTTCCAGAAAACCCACATCACTGTTATGACAGTAGGCAAATCTTCAGTATTTATACATCCATAAAAGATTAAAATCAAGCAGGAGCAGGAAGTCCTGATGGTGGCAGCCAGAAAATCAGATGGATTAAACAACATTTTGCAGAACAACGTGATTTTAAAAGTGAATCTTGGATTCTCCTTCCCTCCTCGCTTGCTCTTTTTAAAAAATGACTGCTTGCTGTATTTGCTTGACAATGCAGAGGAGACCAAGTTCTAAATGCACATTAATTTTCTTTGCTTGATTATAACAGGAATGGTTTCTTCATTTTTCAATTCTAACCTGCTTCTCAACAAGTGTGAAAATTGAAGAAATGTGAGATTTCCTACAGTTCATCAACTTGTAACTAAGTTTTAACAACTCGTATCTAAACAGATTTTGCTTAAGACTTTGTTTTGAAGATATTTTTGTGGAGAAAGGAATAATCTGGTACAAAAGTTCCCCATTTTCTGGGAACAATAGGGGGCTTTCTGAAAAACCCTACAATGAAGAAAAACCCACAATTTTCTGATACATTTTTGGATATGTGAATAAATACTAGGCCAAAACTATGCAATGTTAAAAAAATGAACAGATATCTTTGAGTGCTTCTACACGGTAGAATTAATGCAGTTAGACACCATTTTAACTACCTTGGATCAATGGAATCATGAGAGCTGTAGTTTTATGAAGTCTAGCCTTCTGTGCCAAAGAGTGATGGAGTCTCACCATGATTCCATAGCACTGAACCCCATATAGCTATTTGCCACAAACTACCCACTTCAACATCATGTATAAATCAAGAGCAAGTTTCAGAAACAGTATTATGGATTTTGATATGCTCCACTGATAAGATGAGGGTCATTCCATGGAGAGGGGAAAGAGCCAGTGCTGCTTTAAGGGGCCAGATGCACCTTGCCACCATCATTTTCCAGCAGAGATATTCAAAAAGGCCAGAAGTAGCACCAAGCTGGGGGCTGCTTCTTTTAGGTTCTCCTAGGACTACATTTCTCACCTTTCACCACTCTCACTCAAAGAAGGGAATGGCTCCTTTTTCACAGGAGTTAAGGTTCAATACTTACATTGATCCATGTAAGGTACAATACTTGCATCGATCCATTTTTTTGGAGTAATTTTTTATTAAAAATTCTAAACTTAAAAATGTGGGTATGCAGTAAATCCATGTCTGTGTATGTGCGAGAGAGAGAGAGATCAAACTTATTAAGAAAAGAAAACAGAAAGTTGCTCAGAGAGAGAAGCCTTAAGAAATTATGACAAGCCACACAAAATAAAAATTATCAGTGATTTAACAGCAGTTTGAGAAATGGTATTAAATCATTTTTTAAAACATTTATACTTTGTTGATCTTTAAAAAGACCTTTGGCAATTATCTATATTTATACCTTGCATTAGCATATGGTTGAATAAAGGTAATTTATATAATTAAGCATTTCTTACATTTGTTTCCTTCTCACAATCGGAGTTTTTTAAGCCTTAACAAATGCCCCATGCAGTTTAAGAGAATTGTAATTTAGATGCACTTTTTAAAATGGTGAATAGTTTATGTTTTTCTACATTTGTTTCTAACAATTTGCTGCAGAGATTATAACACTATAAAAATCAATAGGTTGTAAAGATTTGTTCCAGCTGCTGGGAAGAAGGGGAAACGTCCAACAGGTGGTACCATTAATGATGAAGGGAGCACAGTGAGAGGGAAAAGAATAGAGAAGGAGGTGTTGTCATGGTTGTGGTTATACTTGAGAGAGGGCTTTACAGCACCATCTCCTCCTCATTATTCTTCTCCCAAGTCTAACTTTCTTTGCTTCAGCTGTGAACTTGCCCAGCAACCCCTAACTGAACTTGCAAGGGCAGTGTGCTCACACAGATTCTTTGTGCTACCAAGAAATTACCACCATGACTGAAGGGATGTGAAAATTCCCCACAGCATCCCCTGAACCCATGACTGAAGTTTCTTTACACAAAGTGCATATGGCACATCCACCCTCTACTACCAATTCTTTTTCAAAATACTTTTAATTGAGACAAATTTTTTTTTACAATATATTAAAAAGAAAAGTAGAGGATGAATTGGGAAGGGCATGGGGAGGGCAAGAAAGGGGGTAATAAAAAAGGGCAAAACGAATCTTAACGCTTACGTCTATAACACAGAGAAACAATACAAAATAGATACAGTCAGCCTGCCACGTTTGTGGGCTTAACTTCTGTGGATTTGATTATTCACAGATTTGTTATTTCTAGGAATCTCTAGGTCCTCCAACTGGTCAGAATCCAAGTGAAGTTGAGTATAAAGTTGTGCTCAAAAATTTAGAGATTCCTAAATAAATGTTCTCTCAAATAAAAAAAAGTTTGTGTTTAATTTGTGGGATTTCCACTTTCACACCCTTAACTACTATGAAAGTGGAGGGCCTAATGTACACATGGTTACTGATGACCAGGGACGGCCCTAGGTAATTTCGCTTTGTAAGCGAACTTAGTGGTCGTGCGCCCCCCCCCCCAGAATTGCGCCCCTACCCCCGCACATACTGGCTTCGGCGGTGGCTTCGGCGGTGGGGAGGAGCATCACCTCCCTCCAAGGTGAAGGCCTTCCACGTTTGCGGAGGGAGGCGATGGTCCCCGCCGCCTCCCTCCTTGGCAAACGCGGAAGGCCTATCTGAGGCCTAGCTTTTCTCGCGAGGTCTCGCGAGAATAGCTAGGCTGCAGTAGGCCTTCCCCGTTTGCCGAGGGTGGAGGCGGCGGGGGGACCATCACCTCCCTCCTCGGCAAAGGCCTCAACTTTCGCTGAGGAGAGAGGCGATGGTCCCCGCCGCCGCCGCCTCCCTCCTCGGTAAATTTACACGGGGGCGCTGTCAAGGCCTCGACAGCGCCCCCCTTGACATGCTCCCGAAGTGGCCGCTTCAATGGCCTCCACGTTGGACTGGTCCTGCTGATGACATACAAACAATAAGGAGTCAAGTTTACTGACCTGTTTTATTGTGTATAGACATAAATATATTTTATTTATTTATCTATTAGATTTATATGCTGCTCTTCTCCTAAAATGAGGCTCAAAGCAGCTTACAATACTAGTAAAAAAAAACTGTTCATATAAAACATAGCAAAAGTTAATAGAGCATTCAACAATTGTCCCATTAAAAGAATACTTTAAAACATGCATTCCTAAAATAATTATCATAGAAAGCACATACTGTAGTACATGTTGAAAATGGTACATTAGAGTCTCACTTATCGAACACTCGCTTATCCAATATTCTGGATTATCCAATGCATTTTTGTAGTCAATGTTTTCAATACATCGTGATATTTTGGTGCTAAATTCGTAAATACAGTAATTACTACATAGCATTACTGCGTATTGAACTACTTTTTCTGTCAAATTTATTGTATAACATGATGTTTGGTGCTTAATTTGTTAAATCATAACCTAATTTGAGGTTTAATAAGCTTTTCCTTAATCCCTCCTTATTATCCAACATATTCGCTTATCCAACATTCTGCCGGCCCGTTTATGTTGGATAAGTGAGACCCTACTGTATACCTACTGTGTGTTCCTCTGCTCAATCAGTCAAAACTGAAGAAAGTTATTTGACTGCGGTGAAATAGAGCGGAGGAAAGACAAACCTAGCTTCCTTTAGAAAGGAGCTCCATAGCTTTGGAACAACCACTAGAAGGTGTCTGTCATGTCCTCACTAGATGGCCCTGGAAGAATAATGAGACAGAAAGAAAGCCCTCCACCAAAAGTAATGGGGCTCCAGCAGGCTCATATGGGCACATATGGCTTTCAGACAGTCTTATTCCAAGCAATATAGGGCTTTAAAACCAGACTCTGAATTGTGTCTAGAATTGGACTAGTATCCAGTGAAGTCCTTTTATATGCTCCCTATAGCCAGTCCTCGCTGGCAGCCTAGTCAGAGAATTTTGGACTTGCTAAACAGTTTTGAAACACAGTCCCACACAAAATTATTAAAATAATCCAAATACGACATAATCAAAGCATATGTTATTATAGAGGGAGATGACATTCCATATGGGCCCCTGGTGGCACAGTGCATTAAAGCGCTGAGCTGCTGAACTTGCGGACCAAAAGGTGCCAGGTTCAAATACCGGGAGCGGAATGAGCGCCCGCTGTTAGCCCCAGCTCCTGCCAACCTAGCAGTTCGAAAACGTGCAAATGTGAGTAGATCAATAGGTACCGCTCCGGCAGGAAGGTAACAGCGCTCCATGCAGTCATGCCAGCCACATGACCTTGGAGGTGTCTACGGACAACACCGGCTCTTCGGCTTAGAAATGGAGATGAGCACCAACCCCCAGAGTCGGTCACGACTGGACTTAACGTCAGGGAAAAACCTTTACCTTTACCTATGACATTCTAAGAAACAGTTGCAGTTGGCACATTTGTCCGTAATGTGCAAATGCACTCCTGGTCACTGCCAAAACCTGGGATTTGTCCAAGATAATGCTCAACCTACAAGACAGACACCATAAGCCTTCAGACTGACAAGAAATACTTCTGGCTTGTCTTGCTTAATTTTCAAAGTGTTTCTGCTCATCGAGTCCATCATTGACATCAGCACTACTTCAGCATCAAAACAGTTTTCTTGTAGTTAGATGAAAAGGCCAGATAAAGTTAAGTGTCATCAGCATATCTATAAATATGACCCTAAATCTAACTGCAAGTACAACAGATCTTATGAAACAATGGTCAGTCAATTGATTCGATGGGCCTAAATCTAGTTCAAACTAGCAGGTTTAGCCTATGATACTTGCCATAAGAGAAAAAGATAAAAAATATAGTCAGACTTCCATATCCATAGGTTCTTCATCCATGATTTCAGTCAACTCATATATATATATATATATAGAGAGAGAGAGAGAGAGAGAGAGAGAGAGACCCCAACACACACACACACCTACTTTGATTTGACTGAATGCTAAGCACTACACTGATGTGTAGATGTACCCTGTTGCAGCCTCCTGCCATTTCACAATCCTCAGGTCTGGCACTTGTTTGAGTTATTTGCCAAATTATAAAAGGAATGTCATTTTACTGTGCCACAGAAAATAATGGAACTTGAGCATCCACAGATTGTGGTGTGCATGAGGGTTCCAGGAAACCAAACACAGCTTGAAGGGCACACTTCATGTAAAAAGACCACCATAAAACTGAATTGGTTTTGCCTTGCTATTGAGTGTCCACTTTTAAAATCATTCCACAGAGATTACATGATTAAAAAGCATGTAACAGCTTCTGGGACTTGGCAAGGCATCAGAATTAACAAAGTACCTCTCTTTTTTCTCTTTAAACCGAACACAAAAACCAAATGGGAAACAAAGAGGCTCACAATCCAAAAGAAAGATATGATATATGTGCTGTCCAATTACAATACTGTAATCTTAGTGGCAGCCTATCTGTAATTTTGCATGGTTCCCTTTTGCAGATAAGCCCCAAAACACTTGTCCACAGCAATAAAGAAAAGATTAGATATAAATGTCACACAACATTATTTCTGCACTATTTGTGTGGGTGATGGGGAGAATAAACACCTACAGATACTACCTAGAGAGCTGTGGAAATAAAGTGCCGAACTCTTGCAAAAACAGCTTCCTTCATCTCTCCACGCATTTCCACTTGATCTGTTAAAAAAAGTTATTGCCAGTGCTTCTGCACAGAGATGTTGACATTATCTCCACATCCACAATTCTCAATATATATCCCAAAGCAATGCTTCAAATAAATTAGAACAAACAGAAGACCATTTTGGACCCCAATGTAGTACAAAATGAGTGCCCTCCATGCATCCTTTATAGCCCTAAATAGCTGTATGACAGTAGTACTGTTCTACATGGTTGGTAAACCATGTCACCCCATGTCACAGGTCTTACACAGTGAGTGCCACTCAGGTTTTCCTCCAACCTTCTAAAAAACAAAATTCCAACCCCATTTTATGGCTCCCAGAGACATGTTTATCATAGCAGTTGACAAGGCAACCCAGGTGTTTTATCGGCACTAAACTGCTTCTCCTATGATTCGTTTGCTGCCTGAGGACAATTGCCAACAATGTTCCTTCCACCACCCACTGTTTCTTAGAAAAAGTGAATGCGGCACAGGTGCTTTCCACAGGGTTGCTCCTTTTACTTTCAGCAGCAACAGTAGGAGGTAAAATTGAAAAGAACAGCTCAGAGGAAATGAAGGCAATTCTGTCATCTGGAAATTACCACTGTTTTGCAGCCCACTGCCTCAAGGGGCAAAAACAACAAAGATTACACAGATCTTTGGCTCTTTACCTCTCATTTTTATAAAGTAGTTTTATTATAAAGGCGCAAGATGAAATATCAGATCTCTTCCTCCTTACATGCTACTCTTTGAAACTCACAAAATTTTTTTGCAAGAACAGATGTTTCTCAGCACTTGCAACTAGCTGAAGTGAATTTGGAAAACTAGATTTGGAGCAAAACTAGCAAAGCTGGTGTGCATGTATATGCACACATGCACACACACACACACACACGCATGCATGCTTATCCTTCAAACCCATCCGCGAATTCTTTTAGGTTGCAACAGATCCGACAAATTACAACAGCAAAAATTTTGCAAGTGATAAATTTACACAGTCAAAAATTTTTTAAAAGTCAGACATGGCCAAGATTCAGTCTGCTTATACAAACTGACCAAGCAAACACCAGTCTTATTAACACATTGACATGCTCATATTATAAGGCTAATGTAGGGGCAGGGACACAGATGCACCCAAAATCCCCAATCATAAATATCCCTACAGATCTTCATGCATTAAGGATTTTCTAAGCCTGGTTGATTTTTGTAAATAAGAAACAGGATCTTAGTAGGATCTCATCCCCTACTCTCAGGTTCTTGCACTGTTCTAAGGCCACAAAAAGCTTCCGAATCTTTCACCATACATTCCTCCCATTATTGCTAGTGCTAAATAACATTCTTCAAGGCAAAAAAGAACACTTCTGGGAAGGTGTCATCACACAATACTTGCAACCCTTCACCAGCTTCTTCTGGCAATATGTAGAAGGGGAACCAGACTAACAACCTGGAGAAAAATCCCATGGGACTTCTGTTCTTGTGCATCAAAATATAACAGATTAAACACAATAAATAAAGCCACAGGCAATAGAAAGAGTAGAATATCCCACTATGTTATAGAACATAAAGTATTCCTTTCATCATGAAGCCAGTGAAGTACCTTCACTCAAACACACACATAAGCATTCAACACCCAAAGGTTATTAATATGTAAATACTATATTTAACTCATATGAATCCTAGACAAAAGCTGATGCCGATTGTTAGTACAGGAATCTTACTCCTCCTCTCACCCTTCTGGACTAAAACATTCATGTAACACATAATGGTTGACTGCAGCTAAGCTTCTGTTTGAAAAATTGCTCCCTATCAAATCTCTCTCCTTTTCGCACATTTCAACCCAATTAGAGACAAGACCGATTAGTGTGAAAAAGGCAGTTAATTTTAGAAAATGTATGCATGAAATCAAATGTGTTAAATTATTTCAATATTTCTAGCATGTGACAGATTTATTTTAAAAAGGCAATAAAATCATGTTTTGTAAAATGAAATGAGAACAGCAGATTAACTAATATAGGCCTACTGGATCTGAAATACAGAATGTTTTGTTTGTCATTTCATTCAAGTTCTGTATTATACTTTATTAATAATGCACCAGCAATATAGCTAATTTTCAATCACCCAGTTTTTTCACAAATGACAAAAAATGCTTCCAATTATTTTATACAACTTTAACCACCAAACCAAGTTGTCCCCAAATTCAATGACAAATTAGTAGAAAAAAATTAAAACATATTTAAGGGTACTTCTTCAAATTCAGAGACATATGTAAAACTCACCAGTATATACTTATCTTAACATAAGAAACCAAACATAAAACTCACACACTTAACCAGCAGCACATAAGACTTTCAAAATGTTTGTTATTTATTTCCAACATCCCATACCACTTTTCATTTTAGAAAATCCCAGCATGGCTTACAAAAAGCAAATAAAATAGAGAAGGATAGAAGGATAAAACACAATATGATAACAACAACGACAACAACCTTATTCTTGTATCCTACCACCATCTCCCCAAAGGGACTGGGGATGGCTTACACATGGCACAAAGTGCCAACAGAACATAAAATAAAACACAATTTTAAAATAGTTGAATAAAACATATAGGCAAAACAGCAACTTAAAACTCAATTAAAACAGCACTCATCAACTAATGGCGGTAAGCTACTGTAAACGTGGCCAGGCTGCAAACGATCAGACATGGAATGGGATAAGTGCAAAGCTGTACAACAATGAAATCCATATTTGTGTGTACATGTCTTCAAGTTTCCTGTTGACTTATGATGAACTCATGCATTTCATAAAGTTTTCTTAGGCAAGGAATACTCAAATATAGTTTTTTCAATTCTTTAACACACAAATATTAACAATGATGACAATGAACAGGAAAGGGGCAGGGTAAACATACAGGTCTTCAATTAATGGAGAAAACATCAAATACTACAAACTACCTATTTTCAATAGAAACACAATTTCACATGGAGCCACAACAAAAAAGTTCTCTCCCAACAACCCAAAGCCTCATGGGACTAAAACACAATTAGGACATCTCTCTCCACAGAGTATAAAGTGGACTATAGAAGAGAACACAGGATCTCTGATGGCCTAGAAATAAATTATGTAGGTCCTTATAAACCAAAACTGATATATTGTATACATAAAACTGGCAACCTATGCTGATTTTTTGAAGAGTGAGTTCTATATCCTCAAAAAGGTGGAGCCCCCAAAAGGTGCAATGGGTTAAAGCCTTGTGCTGCCAATACTGCTGACTTGAAGGTTGGGTTGCTTACCTGAAGATTGCCATTTCGAATCCAACCCGGGGAGACCACATATGAGCTCCCTCTGTCAGTTCCAGCTCCATGCGGGGACATGAGAGAAACCTCCCACAAGTATGATAAAACATCAAAAACATCTGGGCATTCCCTGGGCAACGTCCTTGCAGACAGCCAATTCTCTCACACCACAAGTGACCTGCAGTTTCTCAAGTCACTCCTATCACACACACACACAAAATAGAAGCTGGCAGAAGCTTTCTGCAAGGATTGCAATCTCCAGATCAATCTCAAAGGTAGTATAAGGATGTGGCATCTGTCACAAAGGGGGTGGCTGGGATTGGGGGGCAGATGATTATTCATGGAACCTATCACAACAGATCACATCAGACAAAAGGGGGTATTTATAACTGAGAAGAAAAGATAACAAATCTCTTGGTCAAAGGTGGGATTTTTCAGGAGCAGTTAAACAGTTGCTTCCATCAAGGCACCTGTTAACAACCCTTCACAAAGAGATGCATTAACTAGTCCTAGGGACCACACATTGAACCTTCTCTCACACAAGCTTCAATAAGCCCAGATGAATTAGAATCAAGGATAGGAGCAATTTTAATGTAATGTCATGCTTTTAATTGATCTGTTCATCCCACGAGCATCTTCATATGGCTACCTGTCCTTTGCCTGAGAGGAAGATAATACACACAGATCAAACCCATCTTTGACTCAATTTTTCCATGCTTTCTGGAATTAAAAAAAAGACTATTACAGAGTCAAGTCTGGGGGAAGATGTTTAAGACTCTATAATGTGGTAGTCAAAATATAGCCTACAATTTGCGTGTTAGGTCCTAGTGTCATCGAGAACTCAGCAGACCCCGGCCTTCAAATTAATCTGACCTACAGCAAGGAGCTCCACAGGTCCATAAGACCAACATTGGATAAAGAGAAGTGGGAAAGTGTTCCAGCAGCAGCAACTCACCATAAACGCTTCTTTCTCTGGTCTTTCCTAACCCCAACCTTGTAACAAATCCCCTAATAAAATGTTTCCTAACTTGCAACTTTATTCCTTTCACTATTTTGTGTCCCTTTTCTTCCAAAAAAATAACAATAAAACCTTATAAACTACCTTTTGGGGTCGTGGGAAGCCACTGGCCAACCCAGGGGGCCTCCATAGGCAACCTGGGGGGATCAGAACCACATTTCTCCAAACCGCGGATACGGAAACCTCAATAACCCCCATAACCGTGGGTCCGCCAAAACGCTCTGTTTCAGTGGCATATTCTTCCTGACTAAATCCTAACACTAACTGCTATCTCACTTTTTGCGCCAAGGGTTCCTGTGCTCGGAAAATAACCTTTTTGTTTAAAGAGCCAAATTTAAAGGGACAAACAGCTGATTATTGAAACTCACTGCCTCCGCTCTCCTCATCCACACCTGGAGATCGCTGCTGGGGATTTCAGTAATGGTTCCCCGAAGCTGCGACCCTGAAAGGGAGTTTTAGTTCTCCAAGGACCAAGGGCCAGCTCCGGGGCCCCCACAGAAGAGGACTTTGCCTGGGATTCACCCTCCTTCTAACCCCATGGAGACTGCCAGCCTGCTGCCAAGAGATCCAGATTTCCCACTATGTCTTAATGCTCTAATTTCTCTCATTTCCCCTTTATATGAACTATATGCTTATATGTTTATGAAATATTGGAATCAATTCTTTATTAACTGTTTAGCCAAATGTAACTTGGTCTATGGGTTCCCTGGAAGACCCCCAAACTCATATATTTCCCCATTACATATGTTTTATTACAGAGAAACCCGGGTTTTCCCTTCCCTTTAAAACCGAAGAGAATCTGAATTCCCTCTCTGTCCTCAGACGAACAGCAATACTGCCGAATTGCCTACCCCCAGCATACACTTTCATTCATAACTTACTCAATATTGCACCGAGAATCACCCCTTTTCATATTTATGGCTAGAATTGCCTAATCTTTAAAATACAAACACTGGAGATCATTTTTGACAGTTTTTTCTCTGATCATCAGCTGATTGTCAAACTGCGTTCTTTGCGTAAAAAGCTTCCCGCCTTGCGCTATTAGCGTAGGAATGGAAAATAAGCTATAAATGTTAATATTTAGTACTTTTTTTGGTAATTTTGGGGTGAAATGGCTAGAATATGATTCTCTATATTCCTAAATTCCAATATCTCTTTTCCTTGTGCCTGACCTCGCCCTGACCTTCTCCTCAGATTTTTTTCTTCCTGGAAGGAAGCGCCCCGCTGATTGAAAGGGAGTAATCAGCTTATCATACAAAGTTAATCCCAAAGTACATTTGCATGGGACAGGACAAAGGAAATCCTCCTGATCTCGGAGCTGGTCCATCAGCGAGGATCTCCGCATGGAAGACTTAAGTCATTTTTCTTTGGGGATCCAAAAGAGCCTTAGGAAAACTTTTTAATCCCCGCAATAATAAAAGCTTCTCTTCTATATTGCACGTCCACCCCAGTCTCACACTGTAGGCAAGGAATTGTTAAAGACAGGAAAGCCGGACATAATCCTATCAATGTCTCATCCAAAAAGACAATAACTCTAGACTCCCCTTGTAGGCAAACGCCTCGGGGGGTCAATTTGACAGCCGATTACACATGAATCATTCATCAGTACATTGTCTCTCCCTATCCCGCCTTCCTGCCTCCTGATTCGCTGCCGCAGAGACAAAGAAAGCCCGTGACTGGTTCCTGGAGCGAGGCGGGAGACCAAGTCTCCTCCCAGCTGGGACGCGCCAGCCAATCAGCGGCCAGAGGGCGGGAGGAAGAGGGCAGGAAATTTGAAGAGGCTTCACTTTGAAAGTTGTATAAAAATGGCATTTTTCTCTGTATCCACATGCTTTGCCTGACGAACTATCACGGCAATTGCATCCTTTTCAGCTGAATCGCAATAAAGATCACCTCAGTGGCATTTCCTTCAACTTTGGCTGTCTTTCATTTCATCTCAGGAAAATTAATAGATCTATAGATTGGGATTCCCCGGCTCGCCAAAGTAGCGATCCCTCCTTGTTGGAATCATATAGTCTCCCCTCACTGGGGCAGACTTCCCAAAAGTTTGCGGTCGATTTCACTAGCATCATTTTTGTGACAGAAGCCCCCTCCCTACAATCTCTGGGGCCACACTGAACACCACCTGAGTTCAAAACAAACTTTGCAAAAAAAAAAAAAAAAGATCTCCACACAATAGAGGTATGAAATCGTGCACAAGGAAGGTCCCAAAGCATGCCCTCATGTTCCCTACAAGGCTTTTGGGTGCAAAAAAAAAACACCCCAATTTATTGAGATGAACAGGACCTGGTGCTTTGGGGCGATGCCCCTCCAAGATCTCCTGAAGGGCTAATGCAACCTCCCAGTCTTTCAGAATAACCCATTCCTGGTCTATATAGTGCTTCACATATGTTAACAGCTGCACAACATTCCTCTGAGAGAGTTTCAGGGAGGATCAGGACATAACATTAAGCAAAGCTGGTTTGCCTAAAACTGTAAAGGAAGTTGCTGTAGCTGTAGGCTGACCTGATTAAGCAAACCATTAAGAGTATACTGCACCAATAAACTTACAGGTTCTTAATAGTGTACTAGTTCAGTTAGATAAAGGTAAAGGTTTTCGCCTAACAGTAAGTCTAGTCGTGTCTGACTCTGGGGGTTGGTGCTCATCTCCTTTTCTAAGCCGAAGAGCCGGCGTTGTCTGTAGACACCTCCTAGGTCCTGTGTCAGCATGATTGCATGGAGCACCATTACCTTCCTACAGAAGCAGTACCTATTGATCTACTCAAATTTGCATGTTTTTGAATGGCTAAGTTGGCAGAAGCTGAGACTAACAGCAGGAGCTCATTCCGTTCACAGGATTCGCACCACCGACCTTTTGATCAGCAAGTTCAGCAGCTCAGTGGTTTAACCCACTGTGCCACCAGGGGCTCCTACTAGTTCAGTTAGGGAAGTCCCTAACTAACCCCCCCACCACCACCACCACCACCACACACACAAACACACTAGTTCAGTTAGGGACTTCCAAATCTAAGTCCAAATGTTTGGAAGTCCTTGAATAAAGCAGCACTTTGATCATGTATGTCCTATGTGGCTTTATGAAACATTTTCTGGGGATCATAGTGCTGTTTTTTTAAAGATTATTTACTTAATAAAAGCCAACAGCTTCAAATGAGAGAAAAGTATGGAAGCAGGAGCTTCAAAAGAAGGCATCAACACTGCACTAGCATAAAAAAGGCACTTTCCTTTACCTGTGATCCAAAAATTCTAGATTAGAGGTTGACAACTTTGGAAGGTTTCCAGGACTCACTGTGAGCAATGCCAGGTTGAAAATTCAACATTTTTAAAAACACAAAACAAATAAAACCAAAAGGTGCTTCCAGTGGTCTTCAATATCAATTTTTTAAGTTTAAAAAACCAATATCTCAAGGCAAAGCCTGAAGGTCTTCTGAGATATCTTTGGGCTATAAAAACCACCTTAGAGGTCATGGGAAGCCCATGACCCATCTATTGTACACAGACAAAAGAAAGGTGAAAGAAATAGAAAGGAACAATGAGGATAAGAAAGGTAAGGCACTTTTAACTAGCAGCACATAAAGGATAGCAATCCAATCTATTGCATGTTTTTGTTAACACTGTAGAAAGGTAAAAAATGAGAATGTCAAAGATAGCAAAGTTCTTTTAATTATACATAAGAAAAATGTGGTCTAGGCAGCAGACAGATTTAGTTGCAGAAATGTTTGGTTAATACAACCTGGTACAACAGATATACAAGAGAGAAGAAGCTAAGGAAATTCAAGCACTTAGAAAGCGCATGTTTAATCTTCTTTCTAATCAAACATCTTTCCTATTCTCCAAAAAGAAGCAGGCTACACAAATAGTTGGTTTCTCAAAAGGACAGAAAACTTCAAGTGTTTCATTATGCACAAAACTTTGTTGTTTTGCTCATCACCTCCAAAGCCCTCCACATTCCTGTTACCTCCACCAGCTGTTAGCCAGCCCTCCTCAAAATCTCAACAGTTAATTAGCAACAAGGCACAGTAAACATGTACAGCTTGCCACCTTTAATTATACTGTAATTTTCTGAAGTTAGAAACAGCACATTATTCAAATGTTTCTTTTTTATTTTAAAAAACACAGAAGTTTTAGCCTTACATCTAAAAACATCTCAAGTTTTCTCTTTGATAGCCCTATGATCCCTAAATTGCTTGAAATGCCAACACACCTTCAAAAAACAAAAAGATATTTTATTTTATTTGGTAATGTGACAAAAAGAAATAGATATTGCCTCATTCTTTTCTCCCTTACTTTTAATCTATTTCAGAAATTTATTTCTGTTAGCACAGTAAAAACATTATAGGTTAAGCATCCCTTATCTGGAATTACACAATCCAAAATACTCAGAAATCTGAAAATATCCACATGGGTGGCTGAGACAGTGACACCTTTGCTTTCTGATGATTCAGTGTACACAAACTTTGTTCATGCACAAAATTATGTGAAATAGTGTATAAAATTTCCTTGAGACTATTTTTATAAGGTGTAAATGAAAGATAAATAAATTCCATATCTTATTATCTATTATGTCTATGCAAATGCAAATATTTCAAGATCCAAAAAAAAAAAAATATCTGGCCCCAGAATAGGGGCCAATCGACCTGTACTATCAAATTGATAGATTTATCCATGTATTTCAAAATGTATAGTTTTGCTGTTTCCTTTCCCAGAAAATGAAACAGTAAAAGGGAGAACATGCAACATAGGGATCACAAATTGCTATCCCCTGTTCAGTTTAATTGCTCCAGATCAGTTTCTCAAACTCTGCTCCTCCAGATGTTTTGGTCTTCAGCACCCACAATTCCTAACAGCTGGTAAACTAGCTGAGCTTTCTGAGAGCTGAAGTACAAAACACCTGGAAGAGAACAGTTTGAGAAACACTGCTTCAGATGAAACCTCCTACTTAAAGTCCACCAAGAGGACCCTAGTTGTATAAAATACATTTCTTCTCTTTAGCATGCATTTCAATTCACAGTTGACTACAACAATGTATTCTAAGGAGCAAGCAAGATTATGACAGTATTTTTAGATAAGTAACATGGAAGGAATTGCACTTTGTCAAATACAACTACTAAATTACAACATTGTCCAAAGAAATATTGAGACACTGCAAAGATTAATCAGTTTACTGTGCTGAATCAACTATTTCTCTCCTGCTTTTTCAGCAGTTCTCTCCTGTTTCTCTCACCAAAGCCATCCTCATTCAAGGTGATTTCCTTGCCCTTAGAAAGGGCTTTTCAGGGGATGTGACAGGAAAAGAGGAGGGGCAGGAAAGTCATGTTTCGACTGCCCCTTTCTGATGGTGCTTCTGTATCATATGTTTCACTCCATGAATAGATGGATCTATAGAAAAACCCATCCCATGCACCAATATCACCTAACTCCTATTCAATGGTAAACTTAGCCATTTCAAATTGTAAATCAATTACATCTATGTTTTTATGTGAATTTCTTCAGTGGCAATAGTTAAAATATGCACATACACACACAGCTGTAGCCAAAACAACAAATATCAGTTCTTAAATCAGTGACTGCCTTCACTAGTCATTAGCTTGTGTCAGAACTGTAAAAGTCCCTAATTTTTGTTGTTGATCATGTTGCTATCTTAACACAAAGTGGGAATGCCTCAATTATGGTTTAGCCAGTGTCTTTTACTCAACAAAAGCCAGCCAATTTGTATGTATTGCTATTATCTAGAATATTTCATCCAGAGTCACACTATCACATAAACATTACATAGAAGAGGTTATATAAGGTTGCAGCAGAGTCAAATCAGATCTTAATTCAAACTGACAATTTCTAGTTAAAAATAAAGATTAATTCTCCATTCACCTTATCTTTGTCTTCTACAACATCTGCTAGGATGTCATCTGGGTCCAGGATTCCCCCATCTGTGTACTCCAGATGGTGAATATTCACCCAATAAGAAGGATCCTGCAAATGAAACATAACAATCTCATTAATCACCACTTGAGGAGACTTCTGTCAACAGTAAAAAATAAAGAGTACATTTTTTAAAAAGGCATGCTGTCATAGTCACATATTATGAACTTGATAGAATGTTTAAATTTAATAGGTGTAGATTAAAATTCAAATGTATTTCAAATTGGAGGATTCAAATATGCACAAGCCAAAGAAATTCTAGCAATACTGTTGTGCAACACCTAGTTGTAACATCATTCAACTTCTGTATAACACCTTGTGAAAATTCATAGCTTGATATATGCTGAATCCTTCAACTGGCTACCTCACCAGTGAGGAAACGTAGATAACTCTAATCTTTTATCTGCACATTTTGGCCTAAATCTAAATATCTGTTCCACCAGAGAACAGTAGAATTGATAAATCAATAATTGCTTTCAGTTTGATTCAGTGGATATGCTCTCTTTGTGGTTAAGATTTGGAGTTAGACATGTGCTTGTCCCTCCCAAAACATCCATTCATTTAGTGCAAATGTCTGTGGAGAGAACTGGAACCATCAACTGCTGGGCTTCTCCTGGAGGATTGTAATCCTTAGTATCAGCAATGCTTGTCCCATTTTTTCAAGTCTTTAAAGTGTCACAAACCTGGATTTATACTATTTTCTCAATTAAGGATTGTGTGATAGAGTATCTCTTTATCAAATGCATTTAATAAATTATATAATGTAATACACATGTGCCAGACCTTTTCTTCTCAGTTGACACACTTTCCTCAACATTCTAAGTCAACATTAATGTAACATAACATCAGATCAAATACCCTTGTATGTAGACTTAACTACAACCTCAGATGTACATACATAGCCCTACTGCAAACCTTCCCCCTTACGGCAATAGTGATTTGTTAACAATACTAATTATACTACAAATGCATAACACAAAATACCTCACAGCCTCTGAGGATGCCTACCATAGATGCAGGTGAAACGTCAAGAGAGAATGCTTATGGACATACAGCCCGGAAAACTCACAGTAACCCACAAATGATTCATTTTCAGCTCTATTTCTGATAAAATACTCCTCACTTTGCAGTGTGCAAATTACTTTTAACAGGCCACAGTAACTGGTGTTAGAAACAAAGATGCACAATTTGAAACATCAATTAAATAAAAAACCAGCACAGAGCTATAGCAATTGGAAAAAGGGAGATACTATCACAAGACCTGTTACCAACTAGTGTGGTGTGGTTAAGACGTTTATCCAAAGGCCAGATCGGCTCCTCCAACATAGAAAATAAAAACATATGATCTCAACAGGAAACATTTCCCTAGAGGAGTTAGTCTAACCTAAATCTCCAACCATTTGTTACTTAAATGGTAGCACAATTATTTGGATTTTAATAAAATTAGCCTGATGCCTTTATAGACGTTGATGGTGACATTTGAAATATCTTAAAAACATTGTACAAGTAATGCTGTTTCCTCTAACATTTTTAATATATGACTATAGGAGGCCATCTTTCCCTAATACATATTGCTTTCAATGTATGTACAATATCTTGGGATGACTGTTTTGTCATCTTACAATATATTTTTTAGAAAAGTGAAAATTGAAGGTAAGTTAAATACTTTATTTGGCTTCCTTAGAATATGAGCTGACCCAACATCATGCCTAAGGCAATCAGAGAAATGGCAGAAACTCTTATGAGGAAATTCATTGACAACATCTTCTACTTCAGGGGTCCTCAAACTTTTGAAGCAGAGGGCCGGTCCACTATCCTTCAGACTGTTGAGGGGCCAAATTATCATTTTAAAAAAATACAAACAAATTCGTATGCATACTGCACATGTCTTATTTTAGTGCAACAACAACAACGAAAGAACAATACAATATTTAAAAATGAAAACAATTTTAACCAACATAAACCTATCAGGATTTCAATGGAAAGTGTGGGCCTGCTACTGGCCAATGAGATAGTCAAGTTAATTAGGACTGTTGTTGTTGTGTGCCTTCAAGTCATGTCAGACTTTGGCCGAGCCTAGGTCTAAAATTAATTATTTATTTACTGCATTTATTTACTACATTTATATCCCACCCTTCTCACCCAGAAGGGGACTCAGAGCAGCTGTATGTACATACAATATATTATATTATTAGCATAGTACAATATTAGCATTATATATTACTATATTGAACTATACCACTATACTATTATATAATACAGTAGAGTCTCACTTATCCAACACTCGCTTATCCAACGTTCTGGATTATCCAACGCATTTTTGTGATCAATGTTTTCAATACATCGTGATATTTTGGTGCTAAATTTGTAAATACAGTAATTACTACATAGCATTACTGTGTATTGAACTACTTTTTTGTCAAATTTGTTGTATAACATGATGTTTTGGTGCTTAATTTGTAAAATAATAACCTAATTTGATGTTTAATAGGCTTTTCCTTAAGCTCTCCTTATTATCCAACATATTCGCTTATCCAACGTTCTGCCGGCCCATTTACGTTGGATAAGCGAGACTCTACTGTACGTAATATATAACATATAATAATAATTATTATATGGTATTATTATTAGTATTATATTGTATAACATAATAATATTATCAATATTATATGTATATACAATATATTATATTATTAAAACTGATATAAAAATATTATATTATAAAACTGAGGGCGGGGGCCAGGTAAATGACCTTGGAGGGCCGCATCCGGCCCCCGGGCCTTAGTTTGGGGACTCCTGTTCTACTTCATTCATCTTCCTTGCCACACTCTGCCACACTTAATTCTTTAAAGTATTCAAATGTTTAGAAGAAGTGTTAATTTAGGAAAGGATAATTGCATCATCAAACAATAAATTATTTTTTTCCAAGAATAGAAAGGGCATGATATGATGTGACACCAGTTTGGGTTATTATGTAGTCTCCATAATGCTAGTACATTTTTAACCACTACACTTGGGTCATGTCTGACTGCTCAGGCATCTTTAATGTGCAGTATTCTGTTTTTATTGTTTATATTAATATTTGTTTTTAACTATCAATAGTTTAATTGTATTTTTAAATTTTCCATGCAATGTTAATTTTGTATGTCTGTCTCCTTTAAATTTCCAGACTGGAAGAAGGAAAAATACATAAATATCATAAGTTACTATCTGCATCAACATGTAGTAAAACCAACAATAAACTAATTGATAATGGCACGTGATCATACTAATAAATAATTTAATGTGAAATGTTTTCAACTAATAATACTAGCCCCAAAAGATTCAAAGTACTTAACTAAATATA